>NC_057838.1:24375000-25000000 GCF_910594005.1 Cervus elaphus
GAGCTTGGAAATTAGGATTATTTTAACTCTGTGTCCATTCCCTAAATTAGGCAGGATTATTCCCCTCTTCCAACAACACAAGAGAAGACTCTACACATGGACATCACCAGATGGTCAACACCGAAATCAGATTGATTATATTCTTTGCAGCCAAAGATGGAGAAGCTCTATACAGTCAGCAAAAACAAGACCAAGAGCTGACTGTGGCTCAGATCATGAACTCCTGATTGCCAAATTCAGACTTAAATTGAAGAATGTAGGGAAAACCACTTGACCATTCAGGTATGACCTAAATCACATCCCTTACGATTATACAGTGAAAGTGACACATAGACTCAAGGGATTACATCTGACAGACAGATTGCCTGAAGAACTATGGACAGAGGTTCGTGACATTGTACAGGAGACAGTGATCAAGACCATCCCCAAGAAAAAGAAATGCAAAAAGGCAAAATGGCTGTCTGAGGAGGCCTTACAAATAGCTGAGAAGAGAAGTGAAAGGCAAAGGAGAAAAGGAAAGATATTCCCATTTGAATGCAGAGTTCCAAAGAATAGCAAGGAGAGATAAGAAAGCCTTCCTCAGCGATCAATGCAAAGAAATAGAGGAAAACAACAGAATGGGAAAGAATAGAGATCTCTTCAAGAAAATTAGAGATACCAAGGGAACATTCCATGCAAAGATGGGCACAATAAAGGACAGAAATGGTATGGACCTAACAGAAGCAGAAGATATTCAGAAGAGGTGGCAAGAATACACAGAAGAACTATACAAAAAAGATCTTTACGACCCAGATAACCACAATGGTGTGATCACTCACCTAGAGCCAGACATCCTGGAATGTGAAGTCAAGTGGGCCTTAGGAAGCATCATCACGAACAAAGCTAGTAGAGGTGATGGAATTCCAGTTGAGCTATTTCAGATCCTGAAAGATGATGCTGTGAAAGTGCTACACTCAATATGCCAGCCAATTTGGAAAACTGAGCAGTGGCCATAGGACTGGAAAAGGTCAGTTTTCATTCCAATCCCAAAGAAAGGCAATGCCAAAGAATGCTCAAACTACCACACAATTGCACTCATCTCACACGCTAGTAAAGTAATGCTCAAAATTCTCCAAGCCAGGCTTCAGCAATACGTGAACCGTCAACTTCCAGATGTTCAAGCTGGTTTTAGAAAAGGCAGAGAAACCAGAGATCAAGTTGCCAACATCCACTGGATCATCGAAAAAGCTAGAGAGTTCCAGAAAAACATCTATTTCTGCTTTATTGTCTATGCCAAAGCCTTTGACTGTGTGGATCACAATAAACTGTGGAAAATTCTGAAAGAGATGGGAATACCTGACCACCTGACCTGCCTCTTGAGAAACCTGTCTGCAGGTCAGGAAGCAACAGAACTGGACATGGAACAGCAGACTGGTTCCAAATAGGAAAAGGAGTATGTCAAGGCTGTATATTGTCACCCTGCTTATTTAACTTGTATGCGGAGTACATCTCCCAAGTTTATGGTTAACCTCTCAATCTAAAACTTTTGCTCCCTTTCATATTCTGCATCTCTTCCTCATCAAGCCTGAGGAATGTCAAAGAAAAGGGAAACCTGAAACTGTGTGCAAGGCCCTGTGTCTTGAAGTAAAATGCTGGCCCAGGAGTTAATGCTTGGTCCTCTTTCTGCCATCTTTCCCTGCCGCCAGAATGGTGCGCATGAATGTCCTGGCTGATGCTCTGGAGTATCAACAATGCCGTAAAGAAAGGCAAACGCCAGGTCCTTATTAGGCCATGCTCCAAAGTCATCGTCAGGTTTCTAACTGTGATGATGAAGCACAGTTACATTGGCAAATTTGAGATCACTGATGATCACAGCGTTGGGCAAATTGTTGTGAACCTCACAGGCAGGCTAAGTAAGTGTGGAGTGATCAGCCCCAGGGTTGATGTGCAACTAACTCAAAGATCTAAAAAAAATGGCAGAATAACCTGCTCCCATCCCATCAGTTTGGTTTCCTTGTACTGACCACTTCAGCTGGCATCATGGACCATGGAGAAGCAAGACGAAAACACAGGAGGGAAAACCCTTGGATTCTTTTTCTAGGGGTGTAATACATACAAATAAAATGCCTCAGAGGACCAAAAAAAAAAAAAAAAAATGAGTTAATGATTGGGAAATGTGAAGATGTTGAAATGAAGAATAGCTGTCGCACTGGGTAACTGGAAACGACTTAGACTATAGTTCAGTCACGTGGCAGAATCACTTGACTCACAGTTCCGTGAAGATACACAGAAAGGTCTGACACTCATTCCTGAGTTGTTTTTATAGGAATGAGACCCCTTCCAGGTGAAAACTGGTGACCACAAGAACAGACTTTAGACAGAAGGTTGATGAAGCTTGAAATCTCACCTTGATGCTAACTAATCCGAGATTTGTCTGTAAGCTGTTCACGCCTGCTCCTTGGACAGTATAAAACTCCCTACCCCCTCCAGCGTGGATCTTACAGTCTTGAGGACGTGAGCCTGCTGTGGCCCCCTCTGCCTGGCAGAGCAATAAAAGCTGCTCTTTTGTGCCTCACCCAATACTCCTGTCTCCACCTTTCCATCCCATATAAGTGAATGGATGCTAGGTTTCAACAAGAGTATGATTCACTTGGAAATCATCTAAGTTGCTGCAAAAGCATGATTTCACTCTCTCTTATGGTTGAGTAATAGTCCATACATATATGCAGTTATTGTTTTCTATCAAAGGGTAGTTCATTTACGTTGTTTCTTTGAGTGGAATCAACTTGATTCAGCTATGTATATAACATGTATCTTTTTTAGATTGTACTCCCATGTGGCTTAGAACAGTCCTATCCAGTAATGCCTGGTTCATTATCCATTCTGTCATATATACATACATTCATGTATATGCATTATAGTTATATATAATATGTATAGTGTATACATGACACTAATATGTGTGTTTTAATCCCAACCTACTAAGTTTTCTCTATCCAGATATGTATTGATCTATCTAATCTGTATCTCTCTAGGTAGCTGTCTATAGATTAATCTATATATCTGTATTTATATATATATATCAGTATCTATATCTGTCTATCCAATTATGTTTCCAACTATCCAGCTATCTGTTAATATCTTTCTATATATATCTATAGATCTATGTCTATATCTCTATATTCAGCTATCAGTTTTTCTATATTTGTATCTCTGTCAGTCTCTCCAGCTATCCACAGATCTATGTATTTATGTTTTTGTTTAGTTGCTAAGTTATGTCCGACTCTTTTGTGACCCTGGGGACTGTAGCCTGCCAGGCTCCTCTGTCCTTCAGATTTCCGTGGCAAGAATACTGGAGTGGGTTGCCATTTCCTTCTCCCTATATTTATATCCTTCTATCCAGGTATCTTTGTTTCCAGCTATCTCCACTCTATATCTACCTATCTATGTATATATATATATACACATATATATATAATGCACACATATATGTACACCCAGATATCTATGTGTCAATCTATATGTTTATATCTATCTACTAAATACATCTCTATTAACTTACATTATAAAAGGGCTTTGGGACGTCACCGTGTCTCTACATCTCCTGGTGCTGGGCGTACCAATTCTAGCCGCCTGCTTTCCAGTCACCTCACCATCCTCCCATGAGCGCTCCAACCGAGTCCTTTGGCAGGACCTGGCATGGTGTGGGGGGTGAAGGGTCCCAGCGAAGAGAGGACAGCTCCCACCCCTGGCCCTCTGTGTTCTGTCTGTCTCTGCACTCTACTTCACCACTCAGGATCCCAGCTTTGCCTGGGGCTCAGCGTGCCCCACTGCCCAGGAGGAGGCAGCCTCAGGGGATCTCCTGGGCCAAGACCTGCGAGGTTCTAAATGATGCCAGCCCTAGGGCCCTAGATAAACCACCGAGGTTGCTAAGACAAAAAGAACAACAGGACTGAACTACACAAGCCAAGTGCCATCAAGAGGGAAATTTTCCTCACACTTAAAAATCAGCAGCAAAGAAGAAATCAGTGGAGATTTGTCCGCGTCATTACCCCTTAGAAAAATGGAAACCAAACCTGCAGTGAGGTCTCCTCTAGCACTGGTCAGCAGGCAATCTCGAAACGGTAAGGGGTTGAGACGGGGGAGGACAAGTGGGAATCCCCATTTCCAAGTAGACGGAAGGCAGATGGCTAAATGGACTCGAGCAATGCTTCAGGTGTGCGAACAGCCGTGACTCAGCAAAGAGAGAAGAAAACCATGAGGTCGGGAGTGGATGGACCTGCAGAGGATCACAGGGACCCACAGAAGCCACACTGAGTTGAATTCCATATGCGACCATTCTAGGTGGAATCTCAAATAAATACAAATGGACTAGTCTCCCAGACTTGGAAAATATACCTAGGGTAACCTGCAGGAAATCTGGGGCGGCAGGGGAGGAAATAACCAAAGTGGCAGGGATTTGAGTACATAAAGTTACAGTGACATAGGTAGACCAAGAAAGACATGGCTGGATACATACAGAGCTGGAGAGATGGTGCGATGGACTGTAGCCCACCAGGCTCCTCCACCCATGGGATTCTCCAGGGAAGAGTACTGGAGCGGGTTGCCATTTCCTTCTCCAGGGGATCTTCCTGACCTAGGGATTGAACCCAGGTCTCCTGCATTGCAGGCAGACGCTTTACCCTCTGAGCCACCAGTGAAGCCCTAAATTTTATTTTTTGGCTTGTGCCAACCAGGGATTGAACCCACACCCCCTGCATTGGAAACCAAAGTCTTAACCACTGGGCCACCAGGGGAGTCCTGATAGTGAATGCATTGATGTATACATTAATACTTCCTAGCAGGATATAGGGATACCAGGATAGAGTGACACAGACATAAATATGAATACAGAGGCAAAGGTATCTAGCTGCATGGGCAGAGAGAGACTTTTACCCAGAGAGAGTGAGTCATGCATTCACAGCTGGTAGAGGTCATAGATATGAATCCAGAGTGATCCATAGAGAGAGAACTGCATCTACAGAGCACATAGGCCAATAAATACATGGGAAGAGATAATGTATAGAAATAGATATCAATATAGATTGACAGGTATATTGACATGTAGCTGGCTGGAAAGATAGAGGTACAGTGGAGATAAACACATAAACATATGGATAGATAGGTGGATACCTGGAAAGAGATAGTTTGATCAAATATGTAGGTGTAGCTATAGAACAGAGAGCTGGGCCTAGAAATAGCCAGATAGATACAAATATACATATCGATTGAGATATATATTGACACAGATCTATAGAGAGCTCGAAGAGATTAGAGCCACAATCAGAGAGAGAGCTGTGTCTATTAAAAGCAAGAGAGGACTAGTTAGAACTAAAGATGGAAAGTTAGAGCTGGAACATTGGGGAGCTGAAAAAAGAGACATACACACGAATAAATACATATATCAAGAGCTGTTTCGAGAGTTCATAAGAGATTAACCAGGTATACAGACAGATATAGAGCTGGCCAGGTGAATGTGGATATCATTGTACAGAGACATCAACACAAAGATGGATGAAAAGGTGCATACACACTGGGTAGTACAGGTAGGTACACAGATCTGGAGACAGCTGCGGAGAAACGGCTACAAACACAGGGGTAGATAGCACCATACGTGGGAAGCTGGATAGCAAGAGAGCTGCGTGATAATTTGTAAAGAGGAATCTGGGGATACAGGAGAGAGAGAGGTACAAGGGCAGCATGATGAACCGGGGCATACCGCAAACAGAGAACTCGACTCAACACTCTCTCAAGCTGCAGGAAAGATGTTCAGAAACATTGATGTACATGGAGAAGCGAATCCAGTGGCTGCCCCTCAAATGAGCACAATGGTACAGAAGACGACTGCAGTCACCAATAAACAGGCCGTGAGCAGCAGAGAATGAATACAGCCCTCTGCTCTGTAGCCCTCATCAGACAGGTTGAGCTGGGGCAGGGGTCCATCCCGGGCCCGAGCAGGCGTGGATCTCGAGGGCGGACAGTGCAGTGGCCAGTCAGCTGGGCAGGAGGCGTGTGCCAAGGAGCCCTCCCTTGGATCTCGCGGTCCCGGGCCCTCTGCACGGGACAACAATGCGGGGATCCCAGGGGCCCTCCATGCCTACACCACCAGGCCTGTGGCCCTCAACACACGGCGCACACTCTGGGCTGGAAGGGCTTTGGGTCGTCACCCTGTCTCCACGTCTCCCGTCGCCAGGCGTACCGATTCTGGCCGCCTCCTTTCCAGTCACCTCCGCATCCTCCCATGACCGCTTCAGCAGAGCCCTTTGGCAGGACCTGGAATGTGTGTGTGCACGCAGAGGGGTGAAGGGTAATGTTGAAGAGAGAGTGACTCTCAACCCTTGGCCCTCCGTGGTTTCTCTCTCTGCACCACCTCCCAGGACCCCAGCTGTGACTAGGGCTCAGCGTGCCCCAGTTCCCAGGAGGAGGCATTGAGAAATGTCGCCGTCTTGTGGCCATCTTGGGAACTACAGTTGGAAAGCCTGTGCCTCGGTATCTCCTGGGCAAAGGCCTGCTGAGTTCTACATGCTCCCAGAGCTAGGTGACAGCCTGAGTTGTAAGACAAAATGCAGGATGAACAGGGCCAAATTTTAGAAGCTGTTTTCCACCCAGAGCATAATATGTTCACACTAAAAAGCAAGAACAAACAAAAACACCCCTGGATATTTTTTTCAACATCATCATCTCTTAGAGAAATGGAAACCCAAAGGAATAGTGAGGTATCATCTAGCACTGGTCAACAGGCAGTCTAGGAGAAATAAATGATCCAGGGTGATGGAGAAAACGGAACTGTCATTTTTTTTCATAAAGGGAATGCAGATGGCTAAAAGCCACTCAAAAAAGCAATAAGCAGCTTCCTTTCAAAACTGAAAACATAGCAACCAGGAGATACTGAAATACACTTCTGGGGCTCTATCTGGAGAAAACCATCCTTCCAAATGGCACGTGCACCCCAACGTTCCATGCTCTGCTGTTTACAAGAAGCAGGGCATGAAACCTACGAAAAAGTCCTTGGACACATGCATATACTTTGACAGTGAGGACTGGGTATACATATGCAGTGGATATTACTCAGCTAAAAGATAAGAGTGAAGTCTCCCAGTAGTAGCAACATTGATAAACTGCAGAAGATCACACTGATCCCCGTATTCACAGAAAGACTAATGATATATGGCACAGCTCTGAGACAGAATCCAACATGAATACAAATGATCTACTTTATCAAACAGCAACCTACTCCCAGACAGGTAACAAACTTAGAGTTACCTAAGGGAAGTATACAGTCAGCAAAAACAAGGCCGGGAGCTGACTGTGGCTCAGATCATGGACTCCTGATTGCCAAATTCAGACTTAAATGGAAGAAAGTAGGGAAAACCACTAGACCACTCAGGTATGACCTAAATCAAATCCCTTATGACTGTACAGTGGAAGTGAGAAATAGATTGAAGGGACTAGATCTGACAGACAGAGTGCCTGATGAACTATGGACGGAGGTTCATGACATTGTACAGGAGACAGGAATCAAGACTATCCCCAAGAGAAAGAAATGCAAAAAGCCAAAATGGTTGTCTGAGGAGGCCTTACAAATAGCTATGAAAAGAAGAGAAGCGAAAAGCGAAGGAGAAAAGGAAAGATATTCCCATTTGAATGCAGAGTTCTAAAGAATAGCCAGGAGAGATAAGAAAGCCTTCCTCAGAGATCGATGCAAAGAAATAGAGGAAAACAACAGAATGGGAAAGACTAGAGATCTCTTCAAGAAAATTAGAGATACCAAGGGAACATTCCATGCAAAGATGGGTTTGATACAGGACTGAAATGGTAGGGACCTAACAGAAGCAGAAGATATTCAGAAGAGGTAGCAAGAATACACAGGAGAACTACACAAAAAAGATCTTCGTGACCCAGATAATCACAGTGGTGTGATCACTCACCTAGAGCCAGACATCCTGGAATGTGAAGTCAAGTGGGCCTTAGAAAGCATCACTACGAACAAAGCTAGTGGAGGTGATGGAATTCCAGTTGAGCTATTTCAAATCCTGAAAGATGATGCTGTGAAAGTGCTACACTCAATATGTCAGCAAATTTGGAAAACTCAGCAGTGGCCATAGGACTGGAAACGGTCAGTTTTCATTCCAATCCCAAAGAAAGGCAATCCCAAAGAATGCTCAAACTACCGCACAATTGCATTCATCTCACACGCTAGTAAAGTAATGCTCAAAATTCTCCAGGCCAGGCTCCAGCAATATGTGAACCATCAACTTCGAGATGTTCAAGCTGGTTTTAGAAAAGGCAGAGGAACCAGAGATCAAATTGCCAACATCCACTGGATCATCGAAAAAGCTAGAGAGTTCCAGAAAACATCTATTTCTGCTTTATTGTCTATGCCAAAGCCTTTGACTGTGTGGATCACAATAAACTGTGGAAAATTCTGAAAGAGATGGGAATACCAGACCACCTGACCTGCCTCTTGAGAAACCTGTATGCAACAGGTTAGAACTGGACATGGAACAACAGACTGGTTCCAAATAGGAAAAGGAGTACGTCAAGGCTGTATATTGTCACCCTGCTTATTTAACTTATATGCAGAGTACATCATGAGAAACGCTGGGCTGGAGGAAGCACAAGCTGGAACCAAGATTGCCGGGAGAAATATCAATAACCTCAGATATGCAGATGATACCACCCTTATGGCAGAAAGTGAAGAGGAACTAAAAAGCCTCTTGATGAAAGTGAAAGAGGAGAGTGAAAAAGTTAGCTTAAAGCTCAACATTCAGAAAATTAAGATCATGGCATCTGGTCCCATCACTTCATGGGAAATAGATGGGGAAACAGTGGAAACAGTGTCAGACTTTTATTTATTTGGGCTCCAAAATCACTGCAGATGGTGACTGCAGCCATGAAATGAAAAGACACTTACTACTTGGAAGGAAAGTTATGACCAACCTAGACAGCATGTTAAAAAGCAGAGACATTACATTGCCAACAAAGGTCCTAGGTCTAGTCAAGGCTATGGTTTTCCAATGGTCATGTATGGAGTGAGAGTTGGACTGTGAAGAAAGCTGAGCACCGAAGAATTGCTGTTTTTGAACTGTGGTGTTGGAGAAGACTCTTGAGAGTCCCTTGGACTGCAAGGAGATCCAACCAGTCCATCCTGAAGGAGATCAGTCCTGGGTGTTCATTGGAAGGACTGATGTTGAAGCTGAAACTCCAATATTTTGGCCACCTCATGCAAAGAGTTGACGCATTGGAAAAGACCCTGATGCTGGGAGGGGTTTGGGGCAGGAGGAGAAGGGGACGACAGAGGATGAGATGGCTGGATGGCATCACCGACTCGATGGACCTAAGTTTGAGTAAACTCCGGGAGCTGGTGATGGACAGGGAGGCCTGACGTGCTGTGATTCATGGTGTCGCAGAGTCAGACACAACCGAGCGACTGAACTGAACTGAAGGGAAGTTTGGGGCTCAGGGGTTAGGTAATCTAAGTGGTAGGAATTAAAACATACACAGATATAGTTACATAGATAAATAAAGAGACACCTGAATAGCTGGGTAATAAATAGCTGGAAAGATAGTTATAAATATAGATACAGAAGAGGATATATAGCTAGCTATGTATGTAGTTACTGATATAAAGACAGATGAATATATCTGCATATAGATAGATGTATACAGAGACAGATATAAACATAATTATATAGCTTAATGTATTAATTGCAGCAGATAGTAATTATAGTAAATACGTCTATACATAGCTTGACAGATATTGGTATAAAGAGGGATAGATTAATAAAGAGATAGCTGGATATATAGAGTTCGGATAGACAGACATATATGTTGTTATTCAGTCCCCCAGGTGTGGCCAACTCTGTGACCCTGTGGACTGCAGCACACCAGGCCTCCCTGTTCCTCACCGTCTCCTGAAGTTTGCCCATGTCTGTTGCATCAGTAATTCCATCCAGCCATCTCATCCTCTGATGCTGTCTTCTCCTTCTGCCCTCAATCTTTCTCAGCATCATGGACTTTTCGAATGAGTTGCCTGTTCCCATCAGATGCCCAAAATACTGTAGTTTCAGCTTTAGCATCAGTCCTTCTAATGAGTATTCAGGGTTGATTTCCTTTAAGATTGATATGTGTGTGTGTGTGTATACACCATATATAAAATATATGACATATATGTGTCATATATATAAGACATATATATAAATATACATCAAGAGGTAGTGGGTAGATATATATTTACAGATAGATCTATAGATAACTGGATAGAGAGACAGAAACATAACCAGAAATAAGTAAGTAGATAAATTGAGTTTGATAGCTGTAAACAGCTGGATCCAAAGATATAAATATAGATAGATAGCTGAGTTTATAGATAGATGGATAGATACAAATATGCGTGTGTGCTCATTTGGTCAGTTGTGTCTGACTCTCTGTGACCCTATAGACTGTAGCCCACCAGGCTTCTCTGCTCATAGGATTTCCCAGGCAAGTATACTAGAGTGGGTTCCCATTTCTCCTGCTTGGGAACTTTGCAATGCAGGGACTGAATCTGCACCTTCTGCGGCTCTTGCCCTGGCAGGCGGCTGCTTTACTGCTGAGCTAACTGGGAAGCCCAGAGACGTAAATACACATATAGATATATAGATAGATGAAGAGATAGCATGTTGGCCTTCCCTGGTGGCTCAGTGGTAAAGAATGTGGCTGCCAGTGGAGGAGATGCGGGTTCAATCTCTGGATCGGGAATATCCCCTGGAGAAGGAAATGACAACCCACTCCAGCATTCTTGTCTGGGAAACCTCAGGGACAGAGTAGCTTGGCTGACTACAGTTTATGGGATGGCAAGAGTGGGACGCCGCCTTTGGGACTGAACAAGAACAAATAAATAGCTTGAGTTATAGATATAAATATAGAAAGACAGGTATCTGGATGTACAGAAAGCTGGATAATAAAAATAGGGAGAAAGATAGCTAGATAATTGGATAAATTGATACTTAGATAAACATAGGTATAAATTATTGTTGTTTAGTTGCTAAGTCTGACTCTTTGTGACCCCATGGAATATAGTCTGCCAGACTCCTCTTTCCATGGGATTTCCCAGGCAAGAATACTGCAGTGGGTTGTCATTTCCTTCTCCAGGGGTCTTCCCAACCCAGAGATCTAACCTGCATCTCTACTGTATTGCAGTTGGATTCTTTACCATTGAGTTACCTGGGAAGCCCCATAGATATAAATATACATGAAAAAATACATAGATAGCTGGATATAGTATAAATATATATATATATATAAATAGATATATAGATACCTAGGTAGAGAGCTGGATATAGATATAAATATAGACAGCTGTATACTGAAATGGCTGGATATTAATAGTGAGAAATATAGAGAAATAGACAGTGGTGAGTGTGTGTGTTAGTCACTCAGCCATGTGATTCTTTGTGACCCCATTGACTGTAGCCTGCCAGGCTCCTCTGTCCTTGGAATTCATTATAGATAGATACATTGATAGATCTATAGACAGCTAGATAGAGAGAGATAAATACAAATAGGTAGAAACAACTAGATAGCTATACAGTTGGATAGCTGGATACTTAGATAGCCTGGATAAAAAGACATAAATATATAGGTACTTAGCAAGACTCAGAGATATAACAAAAGTATAATGAACCAGGACTTCCTGAATACAACAGGAACAATCTGTCTTAAGCTACACTGAAAGAGAGTCATAAAAGAAGAGATAAATGTATATATGAATCAAGTTGCTATAGACCTCAAACAAACATAACACTGCTAATAGAAAATAAAAGTTATAAGAGAAGAAAATGAATACAAATGCCTACACTAGAGCCCTCAGGCCTGGCAATCTGAGGGTGTCACACCCCTGGGGCTTGAGCAGGCACGGATCCCAAGGTGGACCGTCATGTTGCTTAAGGTGGTGGTGAGCATGTGTAAGCAAATGAGCCTTCCCCTGTTGGATCTAGAGTGCCTGGTTCCCTCTGCATGGGACAGGCATCTTCAGATCCAGCAGGGCTCTTCTGCAGTTACACTGAGCCTATTTTTCCCAAAAAAAAGGTGCATACTCTGGGTCGGAAGAGCTCTGAAAAGTCATCCTGTCTCCACGTCTCCTGGTGGCGGCCTTCCTACTTCTAGCCTCCTACTTAATCATTTCACCATCCTACCACAACAGTCTCAGCCTAGCGCTCTGGTAGGACTTGGGATATGTCTGGAGGGTGAAGGGTAATGAGTAAGCAGTAAGGACCTTCGACCCTTGGCTGTTTGTTTTCCCTGTTTATCACTGTGCACTCTACTTTACAACCCAGGCATAGGACTTTGGCTATGACAAGGCTTGTCCTTGTTACCAGAAGGGGGCATGAAGAAATGCTGCCCCCTTGAGGCCATTTCCCAGAACAACAAATTTAAAAGTGGTTTTTATGGACATTTCAAGGGCTTGGGCTTTCCTGGTGGCTCAAATGGTAAATATATGCAAATGATACCACTTTAATGGCAGAAAGTGAAGAAAATCTAAAGAGCCTCTAGATGAAGGTGAAAGAGGAGAGTGAAAAAGCTGGCTTAAAACTCAACATTCAAAAAACGAAGATCATGGCATCTGGTCTCATCACTTCATGGCAAACAGATAGGGAAAAGTGGAAACTGTCAGATTTCATTTTCTTGGGCTCCCAAATCAATGTGGATGGTGACCTCAGCCATGAAATTAAAAGACACTTGCTCCTTGGAAGAAAAGCTATGACAAACCTAGACAGCATGTTAAAAAGCAGAGACATCACTTTGCTGACAAAGGTCTGTCTAGTCAAAGCTATGGTTTTTCTAATAGTCATGTATGGATGTGATAGTTGGACCACAAAGAAGGTTGAGCACCGAAGAACTGATGCTTTCAAACTGCGGTGCTGAAGAAGGCTCTTGACAGTCCCTTGGACAGCAAGGAGATCAAACAAGTCAATCCTAAAGGAAATCAACTCTGAATATTCAGAGTTGGTGCTGAAGCTGAGGCTCCAATACTTTGGCCACCTGATGCAAAGAGCCTACTTATTGGAAAAGACCCTGATGCTGGGAAAGATTTAGGCAAGAGGAGAAAGGGGCAACAGAGGATGAGATGGTTGGATGGCATCACCAACTTAATGGACATGAGTTTGACCTAACCCAGGGAGATAGTGAAGGACAGGGAAGCCTGGTGTGCTGTAGTTCGTGGGGCTGCAAAGAGTCAGACATAGAGACTGAACAACAACAAATGGTAAAGCATCTGCCTGCAATGCAGGAGACCTGGGTTCAATCCCTGGGTTGGGAAGATCCCCTGGAGAAGAGAATGGCTACCCACTCCAGTATTCTTGCCTGGAGAATCCCATGGACAGAGGAGCCTGGCAGGCCACATTCCACGGGGTTGCAAAGAATCGGACACGACTGAGTCATGAACACTTTTACAGGCTCTACATGACCTTGGCCATCAAGAAACATCATGTGATATGTAACAGAAAAATAATTAAAAACTGGGCCAAATTTCTGTTGCTCATTTCAAGAGGTAAATTAATAAAAACATGGGGGGGGGGAAAGCAGCTGAAAAGATCGTCAACATAGGTAATTCCTAGAAATGCAAACCAAAATTGTAAGGAGGGACTTCCCTGGTGGTACAGTGGTTGAGAATCTGCCCATGCAAAAAAAAAAAAAAAAGAATCTGCCCATGCAAAGCAATGAAGACTCAGCGCAGTCAAAAAGAGGAATAAGTAAATATAAATAATTTTAAAAAATCAAATTCTGCCACCTGTAACAATGTGGACTGGCCTAGAATGTATTATACCTAGTGAAATAAGTTAGACAGAGAAATACTCTATATTCTCACATGTAGAATCTAAAAAAATGGAAGAAAAAAATGTATATAACAAAACAACAATAGACTTACAGAGAACAAAGTAATGGTTTCCACGGGGGAGAATGAAGCAGGGAGGGAAAGATAATCAGTACCCTATGGAGAAAATCCTCTTCATGTATCACAGCCTTGTCGAGGTGGGGTGGCTTGTGAAACTCAATGAAGCTATATGAGCCATGCTCATGCTGTGTGGGGCCATCCAAGACGAACAGGTCATAATGAAGAGTTCTGACAAAATATGGTCCATTGGAGGAGGACATGGCAACTTACTTTGGACTGCAAGGAGATCAAACCAGTCAATCCTAAAGGAAATCAACCCTGACTATTCACTGGAAGGACTGGTGCTCCAATACTCTGGCCACCTGATTTGAACAACTGACTCACTGGAAAAGACACTGATGCTAGGAAAGATTGAATGCAAAAGGAGAAGGCAGTGGCAGAAGATGAGATGGTTGGATGGCATCACCGGCTCAATGGACATGAATTTGAGCAAACTCCGGGAAATAGTGAAGGACAGGGAAGCTTGGCATGCTGCAGTCCATGGGGTTGCCAAGAGCCAGAATGATTTAGTGACTAAACAACAACAAATGTAGAAAATAAACACACATGGAATTTAGCAAAGTTGCAGGATTCAAAATCAATACACAGAAATCACTTGCATTTCTATATTCTAACAATGAAAAATCAGAAAGAGAAATTAAGTAATCAATCATATTCACCATTGCAACAAAAAGAATTAGATATCTAGGAATAAACTTACCTAAGGAGATAAAAGAACTGTACACAGAAAATTATAAGACACTGATGAAAGAAATCAAAGATGACATAAACAGATGGAGAGATATTCCATGGTCCTGGGTAGGAAGAATCAATATTGTGAAAATGACTGTACTACCAAGTGCAATCTACAGATTCAATGTGATCCCTATCAAATTACCAGTGGCATTTTTCACAGAACTAGAACAAAAAATTTCACAATTCATATGGAAATACAAAAGATCCCGAATAACCAAAGCAGTCTTGAGAAAGAAGAATGGAGCTGGAGGAATCGACCTCCCTGACTTCAGGTTATACTACAAAGATACAGTCATCAAGACAGTATGGTGCTGGCACAAAAACAGAAACACAGACCAATGAAACAAGATAGAAAGCCCAGAAATAAACCCATGCACCTATGGGTACCTTATTTTTGCAAAGGAGGCAAGAATATACAATGGGGCAAAGACAGCCTCTTCAATAAATGGTGTTGGGAAAACTGGATAGCTACATGTAAAAGAATGAAATTAGAACACTTCCTAACACCATACACAAAGATAAACTCAAAATGGATTAAAGACCTAAATGTAGGACCAGAAACTATAAAATTCTTAGAAGAAAACACAGGCAGAACATTCAATGACATAAATCAAAGCAAGATCCTCTACGTAGAAGATCAGAAATAAAGTAACAGAAATAAAAACAAAAGGAAACAAGTGGGACCTGATTAAACTGAAAAGCTTTTGCACAGCAAAGGAAACTATAAGCGAGGTGAAAAGACAACCCTCAGAATGGGAGAAAATAATAGCAAAGGAAACAACTGACAAAGGATGAATTTCCAAAATATACAAGCAGCTCATACAACTCAAGGCCAGAAAAACAAACAACCCAATCAAAAAGTGGGAAAAAGACCTAAACACACATTTCTCCAAAGAAGACATACAGATGGCTAACAAACACATGAAAAGATGCTCAACATCACTCATTATTAGAGAAATGCAAATCAAAACTACAATGAGATATCACCTCACACTGGTCAGAATGGCCATCATCAAGAAGCCTACAAACAATAAATGCTGGAGAGGGTGTGGAGAAGAGGGAACACTCTTGCAGTGTTGGTGAGCATGTAAATTGATACAGCCACTAAGGAAGATGGTATGGAGATTCCTTAAACAACTAGGAATAAAACCACCATATGACCCAGCAATCCCACTCCGAGGCATATACCCTGAAGAAACCAAAATTGAAAAAGACACATGTGCTCATTGCAGCACTATTTACAATAGCTAGAACATGGAAGCTAGATGTCCATCGACAGATGAATGGATAAAGAAGTTGTGGTACACATACACAATGGAATATCACTCAGCCATAAAAAGGCACACATTTGAGTCAGTTCAGATGAGGTGGATGAACTCAGAACCTATTATACAGAGTGAAGTGAGTCTGAAAGAGAAAGATAAATATCATATTCTAATGCACATATATGGAATCTAGAAAAATGGTACTGAAGAATTTATTTACAGGGCAGCAATGAAGAAATAGACATAGAGAATAGACTTATGGATATGGGGAGAGGGAAGGAGAGGGTGAGGTGTATGGAAAAAGTACCATGGAAACTTACATTACCACATGTAAAATGGAGAGCCAACAGGAATTTGTTGTATGGCTCAGGAAACTCAAACAGGGGCTCTGTGTCAAACTAGAGGGGTGGGATGGGGAGGGAGATGGGAGTGGGTTTCAAAAGGGAGGGGATATATGTATACCTATGGCTGATTCATGTTGAGGTTTGATAGAAAACAAAATTCTGTAAAGCAATTATCCTTCAATAAAAAGATAAATTAAAAAAAAACACATGGATATATTATACAACACAGAAATATAACCATTATTTTGTAATAACTAAGTGGGGCATAATGTATAAAAATACTAAAATTTTGTACCATTGAGACTAATGTAATATTATAAGTGACATATACTTCAATTTAAATAACCCATAGGGTGCCTGAATGGATTCAGAAAAACCAATTACATACTATGTACAGGAGATCTGTGTAAATTTTAAGGCCATGTATAGGATAAAATTGAATAACTGGAAAAAAAGATATTCCATGCAAATGATACTTGCCTCACTATTATAAGGCAAAGAAGACTTAAACCTCTCAAAGAAATGAAGGTTATCATATAATCATAAAGGGGCTAATTCATCAAGAGATTATGTATGTAACCAACATACATATATTGTATCCTACATAAATATGTACGTATCCAACATTGGAGCATCTCAGCATATAAAGGAAATATAAACACTTGTGAAAGGGAAAACATGAAGAAATAAAATAATGGTAAGAAATGTCAGTACCCAACTTTCAACACTGTATAGATCACTCAGACAGAATACCCACCCAGAAGCACTGAACTTGAATACACACGTGATATCAAGTGACCGTAACAGACATTTACAGTACATTGCACTCAGTGGCAGCAAAATTTTCATCCTTCTCAAGTATTCATAGAGCATTTCCCAGGATGTTATACCACACCACAAAAGAAATCTTCAAAAATCTAAGAAGACTGAAATCATGTCAAGCATCATTTCCTACCACAATGATTTGAAACCGAAACTCAAGAATAATTAAAAATTCAAGAACACTTAGCAATGTGAACAACAAGCTCCCGAACAGCCACTGCACACAAGAATCAATCAGTAGGGGACGTCCCTGGTGGTCCAGTGGCCACGACTCCATGCTCCCAATGCAGGGGGCCCGGGTTAGATCCCACACACCGCAACTAAAAGTCCCGTGTGCCGCCACCAAGACCTGGCACAGTCAGGTAAATAAATAATAAATATTTTAAAAGAATAAAGCAATAGAGAAATAAAAAATACATATCTTAAAGCAGACAAAATTGGAAACACAAGTATCTAAGCTCATGATGTGCAGGTAAAACAATTCAAAGAGTTATGTTTACAGTGTTAAGTGCATATATTAAAAAAAAAAAAAGCTCTTGAGAGGGGATCAAGAAGATGAGCGTAGGAAGATACTGAGGTCACCTCCTCCCGCAGGCACATCAAAATCACAACAATTCGCCCAGAAATCATCTCTGAAATGACCTGAAGACCAGTAGAGAAATTTTTGCGCAACTGAAAGTATAAGGAAGGAGAAAGCACAGGTGGAGAGGAGGGTTGGAATCACAGTCTAACACACCCACACCTCCGGCACAGTGATTCACGACTAGAAGGTGTCTCAACTGCAGAGGGTCTGGGTCTGGGTCTGGGTCTGGGCCAGGGTCTGAGGCCTCCCTCGGGCTGCTTAGCCCAGGGTTCCGCCCCCGGGCGGGTGGGGAAGAAACAGCACAGCAGGTCCGGCTCTGAGAACCTGCGGGGCTTACGTTCAGGAGGGCCGGAGGCTTAGGAAGTCAGAGGCCACCACACACACTCTCCCCTGTCCTCAGGCCCCGCTCGGAGCCGGCAGTTCCCAAGACACCTGGGTCAGACCTACTTGCTCAACTCAAGAGCGCTTCCTGGGGAGGCGAGAGGCAGCTGGGACTCCCGCTAGGGACTGAGGCGTTGGCAGGCAACATTTCCGTCTTCCCTCGACCTGGTGCGTGTCCTGGCGTGCCCCAGCTGCCACCAAGCCTGCGGCGCTTCTGCTCCACGAGGCCTCACCCCCAGATGCACTGGGGGCCCCGCCGACCCCTGCGCACCTGGAGTGCTGCACGCCGCCACCCATGATGGGGGTGCTGCCTTGCCTACCAGCACGCCCAGGGCAATCACAAAATGCAGGACCTCATGTCAGTTTAGGCCAGGGCCCAACACCGCCTACCAGCCGGTCCACAATAGCAGGCCCGCCACGCAGCCCACAGAGGGGTCGCCCGCCTGTGCTGGCCAGGGAACGTGCTGCTGGGCCCGCTAGGCATCCCCTGGGTAAGGCCACTTCTCCAAGACCGGGAAGTGGAATGAACCGGACCTAATGAAGAGAAATGAAGAGAATTAGGACACCTGAGGAAACAGAGGAATTTGTTACAAATGTGGTAACAAGATACAACATCAGAAAAAGAACTAGATAAAACAGAGATAAGCATTGTATCAAAAAAAAAATGTTCAAGGTAATGATTATAGAGATGCTCATCCAAGTCAGGAGAAGAAGAGATGGACAGAGTGAGAACTTCAGAGAGTAATAAAATATAATAAAGAACCTAATAGCTGAAAAATACAATAACTGAGATTAACACACACACGAGGGAAGCAACATTAGATGATGTGATATAGGAGAACAAATCAGTGATCTGGAGGACGGAGAAGTGAAAATCACCCAAGCTCAATAGCACGAAGAAAAAAGAATGAACAAATAGAAAGTGGGACCTCTGAGACAACATCAGGAAATAGTAACAGGAGCATTATAGGGATCCCAGAAAGAAGAGGAGAGAGAAAGGGGCAGAGACCTTATTAGAGGGTATAACAACTGATAACTCTCCAAATCCGGGGACGGAAGCACAGAGTCCCCAACAAGGTGAAGGCAGACAAGTCCACACCAAGACACGTTAAAGGGTCAAAAATTAAAGAGGGATCATAGATGCAGTGAAATAAAAGCAACTAGTTATGTGCAAGGTATTCCCCCAAGACTGTCAGCTGACTTATCAGCAGACTTTGCAGACCAGGAGGGAATGACAGGATATATTCATGTTCTAAAAAGAAAAAGCCTACAATAAGAACACTACCAGCAAGATTATGATTCACAATTGAAGGAGAGATTAGGAGTTTCCCAGACTAGCAAGAGCTAAATAAGTTCATCACTAATAAAGCAGCCTTATAAGAAATGTTGAAGCAATCTACTTCAGCTTAAAAGAAGTGTCACTAATTAGTAACAAAAAACATACAAAAGTAAAAAATCTCCCTGGAAAAGGTATACATATAGTAAGGGTAGTAGATCAAACACTTAAGTTTTTGTAAAGAATAAAAGACAAAAATATTATTTTTTTTTTTAAAAAGAAAGGGCCCAAGTAAACCAGAAATGAAAGAGATGAAGTTATAAGACACCACAGAAATACAAAGTACCAGAAGAGATTGCTACAAACAGTTATATACCAACAAACTGGACAACCCAGAAGAAGTGAATAAACTCCTAGGAACATAAATCTTCTAAGATTGAATCAGGAATAAATAAAAATAGAAACAGAGCAATTACTAGAAATGAAAT
Organism: Cervus elaphus; assembly: GCF_910594005.1. NCBI lineage: Eukaryota > Metazoa > Chordata > Mammalia > Artiodactyla > Cervidae > Cervus > Cervus elaphus. The sequence continues at coordinate 24,394,849 of NC_057838.1, forward strand.
TGAATGAGTAATAAAAAAAATTCCCAATAAACAGAAGTCCAGGACTGGGTGACTTCACTGATAAATTTCTATCAAACATTTAAAGGAAAGTTAACATCTATCCTTCTCAAACTATTCCCCCCAAGCTGAAGAAAGAGTGTTTTCACACTCTTATCAGCGGACTTTGCAGACCAGGAGGGAATGATAGGATATATTCAATGTTCAATATTCAATTCTGAGGCCAGCATCACCCATAGATGAAAACCAGAGAAGGACACTACCAAAAAAAAGTAAATCACAGGTCAATATCAGTCATGAATATAGATGCAAAACCCCTTAACAAAAGAGCAGTTAACTGAATTCAACAATACATTAAAAGAACCATACAGCGTGATCAAATGGGATTTAGCTCACCAATGCAGGAATGATTCAATGTATGCAAATCAATGAGTGAGGCACTAAATTAGCAGAACAAAGGATAAAAATCACATGATGATCCTCATACCTCCAGCTAAAGTTATTTGGTAAACTTTTGTATCAACAAAATTCAAAATATGCTTTATGATAAAAACTCTCAGTGTGGGTATAAAGGCAACATAGCTTTTCTACTAGAGGGCATTTATGACAATCAGAGCTACTATCACACCCAGTGGTGAAAAGCTGGAAGAAATTCCTCTAAGAACAGGAGCAAGACAGGGATGCCTACTCTCAGCACTTTTATTCAACACAGTATTAACAGTGCTAGTGACAGTGAAAAAATAAAATTAAAAACTTGGATCTAATTTCTAAGGGAAGTAAAACTGTCACCGTATGCAGATGACATGATAACATGTCGAGAAAACCCTGAAGTTTTCACCAACAAATTAGCATAAATAAATTCAGTAAGTTGGAAATACACATAATGAATACATAGAAATAAGTTATCTTTCTCTGTACTAATAACAAACTATCAGGGAACTTAAGGAAAAAAAATGTGATTGTATCAAAAGTAATACAATACCTCAGAATAAATTTAACCACAGAGGTGAAAGATTTATATACTGAAAGTATGAGACATTGATAAAGGAAATTAAAGGTGACATAAATAAATGAAAAGATATCATATCCTATGCTCTTGGATTGGAAAAATTAGTCTTTTTAAAATAGCCTTATTACTCAAAGCAATGTACAGATTTAAAGCAATCCCAATTAAAATACCCATGACATTTTTCACAGAACTAGGACAAATGATCCTAAAATAAATACAGAGCGGCAAAATACCCACACTGCCAAAGCAATCCTGAGGAAGAAGACCCAAGCTGGGGACAGCACGCCCCCAACTGTGTGAATGCATCGAAACAGGCCTCTTGCTTTCTTGGCCATCCAGCGTGCTGAATTATGAGTTAGTTTCATGATTGGGGGCTGGGAAGAACTCATAGGATTCTCCTAAGACACTAATGTGGCACAGATGCTACTAACTGAATCACGGACTCCATGAAGAAGCCCATCCATGAGTCAACAGGGACGCTTCACTCAAACAGCCTCCAAACTGGGCAGAGGGCGCCCTCGGTGCTCCGCACAGCCCCCCACCACAAATCCTCACAGTTTTGTGGTCAGTTCCCATGTGCTCTCCCCACCAAGGCCCTGAGAGCAAGCTCTGGGCAACAGCTTGAGAACACACCCAGAAAGCTGGGTCACATCTGCAGGACAGAGACAGACCATAAGTTTCTGCAGTAGCACCATCCTTAGGAGAAGAAAGAGGGGCTGTCGGCACCCAGCCTATTGTGTTGCAAGATCAAAAGATGGTATACAAGCTCAAGAATTCTGCCGAAAGATGTGATAAGAAATGTGAAACAGGTTTATCCATACAGGCCTGAGGAAGCCTAGAAAGCCCTCTCTAATTCTAGAGGGCTGACAGAGGGTGTTTGCTTCCTGAAGACAATTAGTAAACCCTGGAGCAGGTGGCTGCTACTTCGGAAGTGAATATAGTAGCACAAACCCCACAGGAACATTTAAAAAAAAATGTAATCTAACAATAATAAATGATTTCACAAGTCTTCCAGTTATCAACCCCAAAGACTTAGAAATCATCAATCTACCTAATTAATAACTTTAAAAAGCTGTTATAAGAGATCTCAGTAAGCTACAAGGAAAGACAGAAAAAGAGTTCAATAAAATCAGGAAAAAAAAAAAAGGAAGAAAAGAGCAGAAAAACACAACAGACAAAAACTGTAAAAAAAGAACCAAAAAACATTCTGGAACTAAAATGAAATGAAAAATGCCAGAGAAAAGTGGATACTTACGACAGCATTTTAACAAACATGCAGGTAAAAGGACATGTTGTGAAATAAAAAACATAGAAGAATAAAAGAATGGAACACTTACAGGCATGCAAAGATAAGTTTCTGTCAGCATAAATGGACTGTTCTAACTTTGGGATGTTTTCTGTATGCCCTACGGTAGCCACAAAGCAAAGCTCTTTAGTAGAATCACAAACAGTAAAAAAAAAAAAAAAGCATAGCATAACAACTTGGTAAATCACTGATTTACAGAGATAGACAGGCACAGAGGGGGAAAGAAACAATGGGTTAACAAAACAGAAAGCAATTAATAACATGTCAGTCATAAGTCCTTACATGTCAAAAATCACTCTAAATGTTAACAGATTGAAGTCACAAATCAAAGCCATAGCGTGGCTGGCTGGATTAAAAAAAAAATAAAGCCTAATTATAGTCTGCATATAAGACACTCATTTCAGCTCTAAGAACACAAATAGGCTCAAAGTAAAAGGATGGATGACTATATTTCATGCGAGTGGAAGCCAAATAGTGTGGAGGTAGCCATAGTTAAATCAGATAAAACAGACTTTAAGTCAAAACCAACAGTAAAAGAAGCTGATTTTATAATGATACAAGGATTAATACATCAAGAAGATATAAATGAAAAGTCAGCCCTCAGGATGGGAGAGAATATTTGCAAATGAAGCAACTGACAGGGATTAATCTCCAAAATACACAAACAGCTCATGCAGCTCAATTAAAAAAAATCCAATAAAAAATTGGGTGGAAGATCTAAATAGACATTTCTCCGAAGACATATGGATAGCTAAAAGCACATGAAAAGATTTTCAACATTATTAATTATTAAAGAAATACTAGTCAAAACTATTCAGTACAATGAGGTATCACTTCATACCAGTCAGAATGCCCATCATCAAAAAATCTACCAACAGTAAATGCTGGGTAGGGTGTGGAGAAAAGGGAACCCTCCTACACTGCTGGTGGGAATGTAAACTGGTACAGCCACTTCTGAGAACAGGATGGAGGTTCCTTAAAAAATGAAAATTGGAGCTACCATCAGTTCAGTTCAGTCACTCAATCGTGTCCGACTCTGTGACCCCATGGCCTGCAGCACACCAGGCCTCCCTGTCCATCACCAACTCCCGGAGTTCACCCAAACTCATGTCCATTGAGTCAGTGATGTGATCCAACCATCTCATTCTCTGTCGTCCCCTTCTCCCACCTTCAATCTTTCCCAGCATCAGAGCTACCACATAATCCAGCAATTCCACTCCTGGGTATATATCCGGAGAAAATCATAACTTAAAGAGACACATGCACCCCATTGTTCATAGCAGCACTATTTACAACAGCTGGGACATGGAAGCAACCTAAATGTCCATCAACAGGGGAATGGATAAAGAAGATTCGGTACATACTGTGGAGTCCCATATTGAGGTCACAGGTGTGAGGCCTTGAACCGAGGCCACAGATGTGGAGCCCAGCACTGAGGTCATCTCCGGAACTGATTGAACTCTACAGAAACCATTGCTAAGCGCTCCCCGCATCATCCTTACCAACCAGTTCCCTGACCCCACATTAGGTAAAAATACCCACCCCGGTACTCATCCAATAGTGCCCTAACCAATCACCTAATGCCACCCTTCCAGCAAGAATTTTCTGTCTTGAGGCTATAAAACTTGGCTACTGGCCCACAAAAGGGCTTCCCTGGTGGCTCAGATGGTAAAGAATCTGCCTGCAATGCAGAAGACCCAGGTTCAGTCCCTAGGTTGGGAAGATCCCCTGGAGAAGGGAATGGCAACCCACTCCAGAATTCTAGCCTGGAGAATTCCATGGACAGAGGATCCTGGCAGGCTATAGTCCATGGGATCGAAAAGAGTCAGACACGACTGAGCGTCTTTCACTCAAGTTCAAGCCCATGAAAGCGTCGGCTCTCCTTTGAGCCTGCTGACTGTTCTAACCCCTTCTCCCTCTCTATTCTCCCTTTGGTCGGCGCTCCCTGATCTGTCAGGAAGTCGGCCTGACCGTGCTTGCACTGCCACATTATCTCTGCTATTTGTTCTTAATAAACACACTCGTTTCTGAAATACTCCATGTCTGGAGATTCTTTTCCAACCCTTGCAAAGACTACAACACATATATACAATGGAAGATTACTCAGCCATAAAAAAGAATGAAATAATGCCATTTGCAGCAACGTGGCTAGAACTAGAGACTGTCATATTGAGTGAAGTCAGAGAAAGGCAAATATCATATTGCTTACGAGTGGAATCTAAAAAAAAAAAAAGGGTACAAACGAACTTATCTACAAAACAAATAGAATTACAGATGTAGAAATCAAACACTGTTATTGGGGTTAAGGTGGGGGAGGGATAAATTGGGAAATTGAAAATGACCTATACACATTTCTATATTACTATATGTAAAATAGATAATAAGGACCAACTGTATAGCATGGGGAACCCTATTCAGTAGTCTGTAATGGCCTATAAGAGAATAAGAATCTAAAAAAGAATGGATATATGCAGATGTATAATTGTTGTTATATACCTGAAGCTAATACAGCATTGTAAATCAACTAGATTAGGAAAAAATATATAAGATCAAACTATATGCTGCCTATCAGAGATTGACTTCAGTGTTAAACACACAAATTAGGCTCAAAGTGAAGCTTTAGAACAAAACATGCCATACAAGTAGCAACTAGAGGAAGGCAGTGGTAGCAAGAATTATACCAGACAGAGCAGACTCTAGGCCAAAAGCTGCAACAAGAAAAAAAATTAAGGTCATCATATGACAGGAGAAGGGCAAGACGGCGGAGTAGAAGGATGTGCGCTCATCTTCTCCTGTGAGAACTCCAAAATGACAACTCGCTGCTGAACCACCATCGACAGGAAGATGTTGGATCCCAGCAAAAAAAGGTGCCCCACATCCAAGGGCAAGGGAGAAGCCCCAGCAAGAAAGTAGGACGGGCGAAATCACGTTTAGACTCAAATCCCATAACCACCAGAGACGCTCAGAGAGCTCAGACAAACCCTTATCTGCACCAGGAGCCAAAGACCCCACAGAGACTGAGCCAGACCTGTGTTTGAGTCTACTACTGTGGGGAAGAATCCCTTAGAAGAAATGGAGTAACCATCATAGTCAACAAGAGAGTCCAAAATGCAGTACTTGGGTGCAATCTCAAAAATGACAGGATGATCTCTGTTCGTTTCCCAGGTAAACCATTCAATATTACAGTAAGGCACGCCTATGCCCCAACCACTAATGCTGAAGAAGATGAATGGTTCAATGAAGACCTACAAGACCTTCTAGAACTAAGACCCAAAAAAGATGTCCTTTTCATCATAGGGGACTGGAATACAAAAGCAGGCAGTCAAGAGGTACATGGAGTAATAGGCAAATTTGGCCTTGGAGTGCAAAATGAAGAGGGCAAAGGCTAACAGAGTTTTGCCAAGAGAATGCACTGGTCATAGTAAACACCCTCTTCCAACAACACAAGAGAAGACTCTACACATGGACCATCACCGGATGGTCAATATCAAAGTCAGATTGATTATATTCTTTGCAGCCAAAGATGGAGAAGCTCTATGCAGTCAGCAAAAACAAGACCGGGAGCTGACTGTGGCTCAGATCATGAACCCCTTATTGCCAAATTCAGACTTAAATTGAAGAATGTAGGGAAAACCACTTGACCATTCAGGTGTGACCTAAATCAAATCCCTTACGATTATACAGTGAAAGTGACACATAGACTCAAGGGATTACATCTGACAGACAGACTGCCTGAAGAGCTATGGACGGAGGTTTGTGACACTGTACAGGAGGCAGTGATCAAGACCATCCCCAAGAAAAAGAAATGCAAAAAGGCAAAATGGTTGCCTGAGGAGGCCTTACAAATAGCTGAGAAGAGAAGGGAAAGGCAAAAGAGAAAAGGAAAGATAAACCCATCTGAATGCAGAGTTCCAAAGAACAGCAAGGAGAGATAAGAAAGCCTTCCTCAGTGATCAATGCAAAGAAATAGAGGAAAACAACAGAATGGGAAAGACGAGAAATCTCTTCAAGAAAATCAGAGATACCAAGGGAACATTTCATGCAAAGATGGGCACAATAAAGGACAGAAATGGTATGGATCTAACAGAAGCAGAAGATATTCAGAAGAGGTGGCAACAATACACAGAAGAACTATTCAAAAAAGATCTTCATGCCCCAGATAACCACAATGGTGTGATCACTCACCTAGAGCCAGACATCCTGGAATGCAAAGTCAAGTGGGCCTTAGGAAGCATCACTATGAACAAAGCTAGTGGAGGTGATGGAATTCCAGTTGGGCTATTTCAAATCCTAAAAGATGATGCTGTGAAAGTGCTGCATTCAATATGTCAGCAAATTTGGAAAACTGAGCAGTGGCCATAGGACTGGAAAAGGTCAGTTTTCATTCCAATCCCAAAGAAAGGCAACGCCAAAGAATGTTCAAACTACCGCACAATTGCACTCATTTCACATGCTAGCAAAGTAATGCTCAAAATTCTCCAAGTCAGGCTTCAACAGTATGTGAACTGTGAACCTCCAGATGTTCAAGCTGGTTTTAGAAAAGGCAGAGGAACCAGAGATCAAATTGCCAACATCTGCTGGATCATCGTAAAAGCAAGAGAATACCAGAAAAACATCTACTTCTGCTTTATTGATTATGCCAAAGCTTTTGACTGTGTAGCTCACAACAAACTGTGGAAAATTCATTTTAAGAGATGGGAATACCAGACATCCTTACCTGCCTCCTGAGAAATCTGTATGCAGGTCAAGAAGCAACAGTTAGAACTGGACATGGATCAACAGACTGGTTCCAAACTGGGAAAGGAGTACATCAAGGCTGTGTATTGTCACCCTGCTTATTTAACTTGTATGCAGAGTACATCATGTGAAATGCCAGGCTGGATGAAGCACAAGCTGGAATCAAGATTGCCTGGAGAAATATCAATAACCTCAGATACGCAGATGATACCACCCTTATGGCAGAAAATGAAGAGGAACTGAAGAACCTCTTGATGAAAGTGAAAGGGGAGAGTGAAAAAGCTGGCTTAAAACTCAACATTCAGAAAACTAAGATCATGGCATCTGGTCCCATCACTTCATGGCAAATAGATGGGGAAACAAAGGAAACAGTGACAGACTTTATTTTCTTGGGCTCCAAAACCACTGAAGATGTGACTGCAGCCATGAAATTAAGACACTTGCTCCTTGGAAGAAAAGCTATGACAAACCAAGACAGCATATTAAAAAGCAGGGACATTACTTTGCCAACAAAGGTCCGTCTAGTCAAAGCTATGGTTTTTCCAGTGGTCATGTATGGATGTGAGAGTTGGACTGTAAAGAAAGCTGAGCGCTGAAGAATTGATGCTTCTGAAATGTGGTGTTGGATAGGGCTCTTGAGAGTCCTTTGGAGTGCAAGGAGATCAAACCAGTGAATCCTAAAGGAAATCCATCCTGAATATTCATCAGAAGGACTGATGCTAAAGTTGATGAAGTTTGGCCACCTTATGTGAAGAACTGAGTCCTTGGAAAAGACCCTGATACTGGCAAAGACTGAAGGCAGGAGGAGAAGGGGATGACAGAGGATGGATGGTTGGATGGCAACATTGACTTGATGGACATGAGTTTGAGCAAGCTCCAGGAGTTGGTGATGGACAGGGAAGCCTGGAGTGCTGCAGTCCATGGGGTCACAGAGAGTCAGATGTGACTGAACGACTGAACTGAACTGAAATAATGATAATGTCAATTCATCAAGATGACAAACAAATAAATATGCACTCACCAGTGTTACTGTGTTAAGCAAATACTAACAGATTTGAAGAGAGACATAGACAATAGAAAAAAAGTGTTTGGGGTCTTTAATACCCAACTTTCCACAGTGAATAGATCATCCAGAGAGTACGTCAGTGAGGGAGTACTAAACTTGAATTATACGTCAGACCAAATGGACTCAACAGGCAAAAACATAGCAGTTCATCCGATAGCATCAAAATTCTTCTCAATTGCTTGCTGAACATTTCCAGGACAGATCAAGTGATGGTCCAGTAAACAAATCTTAGCAAATTTAAGAAGACTGATATCATACTAATTATTAGTGAGTCTGTTATATATATACACACACACACACACACACACACACACATTTTTTCCATTGTGGTTTATTATAGGATATTGAATATAATTCTCTGTGCTATACAGTACCATCTTGCTGTTTATCCATTCTATACATAAAAGCTTGCATTTGCTAACCCCAACCTCCCACTCCATCCCGCCCTGAACCCCTCCTCCTTGGCAACCCCCAGTCAGTTCTTCATGTCCATGATTCTGTTTCTGGTTCATATAGAGGTTCATTTGTGTCATATTTTAGATCTCACATATAAGTGATATCATATAGTATTTTGCTTACTTACATGCTAACCATAATGGTAAGAAACCAGAAATGAACAACAGGACAGAGACTAGAAAGTTTACAAATATGTAAAAATTGAACAACATGATCCTAAAAAATCTATAGGCCAAATAAAAAATTAAAAAAATAAAAAGATTGAATCATGAAGAAATAAAACAATCTGAACAGACCAAATTACTATTATGGACCCTGAAACAGTGCTCAAAAATCTCCCAACAAGGTGGGAATGCAAACTAGTACAGCCACTATGGAAAACAGTGTGGAGATTCCTTAAAAAACTGGAAATAGAACTGCCATATGACCCAGCAATACCACTTCTGGGCATACACACTGAGGAAACCAGATCTGAAAGAGACACGTGCACCCCAATGTTCATCGCAGCACTGTTTATAATAGCCAGGACATGGAAGCAACCTAGATGCCCATCAGCAGATGAATGGATAAGGAAGCTGTGGTACATATACACCATGGAATATTACTCAGCCATTAAAAAGAATTCATTTGAACCAGTCCTAATGAGATGGATGAAACTGGAGCCCCTTATACAGAGTGAAGTAAGCCAGAAAGATAAAGAACATTACAGCATACTAACACATATATATGGAATTTAGAAAGATGGTAACGATAACCCTATATGCAAAACAGAAAAAGAGACACAGAAATACAGAACAGACTTTTGAACTCTGTGGGAGAAGGTGAGGGTGGGATGTTTCAAAAGAACAGCATGTATACTATCTATGGTGAAACAGATCACCAGCCCAGGTGGGATGCATGAGACAAGTGCTCCGGCCTGGTGCACTGGGAAGACCCAGAGGAATCGGGTGGAGAGGGAGGTGGGAGGGGGGATCGGGATGGGGAATAAGTGTAAATCTATGGCTGATTCATATCAATGTATGACACAACCCACTGAAATGTTGTGAAGTAATTAGCCTCCAACTAATAAAAAAATTAAAAAAAAAAAAAATCTCCCAACAAATAATACCAGGACTATATGGCTTCACTGGTGATTTCTACCCAGCTTTTTTTTTTTCCTCTATCAAACATTCACAGAAGAATTCACATTAATTATTTTCACCTGGGTAAATCTTGTCACTGTCTTTGTGGATGATACACTTTACATTTTACAAATACACTAAGGGACACATATGCACAATGATATCAAAAAAGTTAGAACTCTTGGTTCTGAATCTTTAAGGTCTTTGAAAATATTTATCAATTGAGTTCAACTGTATTTCAGAAATTTAACATGACTGAGCATACATTAAAAATATGATTCTTGTAAACTGTTTAGAAAATACAAAGAAGTGATAAGGAAGAATATCACTGGCTGTTACGAGAGTGTGAGAGTAATGGAAACCTACAAGAACAAGCCTGGACTGATTAAAACCTCCACTTGAAAAGCCAGTATCTTTAATAAACAGAGGTGGCTGTTCATTTTGTTTGCAGTGAAGTTGTTTGCACTGCAGTTTTGGTTGAAAATAAACCAATGGCAACAATGGAGGGTGGATTAGCATTTTGTGCTAGGAATGGACAGAAGCCTTTTAAAATGATGTTATGACTACATATTGATGATTCACAAAGGAAATTGTGATTTATGTTAATAAAGCATATTGTAACTGAATCAGTAGATCAGCATTTTTTGTTTATTGTGTGTCTATGTGTGTGTTATGAATTGTGGTGCAACTGACATATTTATATTTTCTCAATTCTCTGAAGTATACTGATTAAGAGAAAAATTAGACAAAACGTATCTACTTTTTCAAATATTCTTTGAGAATACAGAATCTTTAAAAATTTTTTATTTTTAAAAATTAAAAAAATGTAATACAATTTTAAAGGTTCCTTCCCATTTATGGTTATAAAGTATTGCTATTTCCCCCATGTTGTATACTATACCCTTGAGCCTATCTTTTTTTTTTTTTTGGCTGTGGCAGGGCTTAGTTGCAGCATGTGGGATCTAATTTCCTACCAGGGATCAAACTTAGGCCTCCTGCATTGGAAGCATGGGAGTCTTAGCCACTGGATCACGGGGAAGTCCCCCATGAGCCCATCTGACAGCCGATAGTGTGAACCTCCCACTCTGCAACCCCTATACTGCCCCTCCCATCTCCCTACTGATCACCACTGGTTCGTCCTGTGTGTCTGTGAGTTTGTTTTTTCTCTAGCTATAGTCACTCCTTTGTTATAATTTTCAAACAGTATTTGCCTTTCTCTGACTTACTTCACTTAGCACAATGCTCTCCAAGGCCATCCATGTTGCTGCAAATGGCAAAATTTTTTTTTTTTCACTGTTAGGTAGTATTGAAGTGTGTGTGTGTGTGTCAATACACATCTTCTTTATTCATTCATCTGCTGACGGACACTTAGGTTGCTTATATATCTTGGCAATTGTAAATACTGCTACTATAAACATTGGGGTACATCTATCTTTTTGAAATAGTGTTTTGGCTTTTTCTTCAATATTTATCCAGGAGTGGAATCACTAGGCCATACAGTAGTTCTATTTTTAACTTTTTTGAAACTATAGTATATCCCAATAAGTCTCTCATACTCCACATGCCAGTATATTTAAAATTTTAAGTGATCTTTAAAACAGCCTTTTAAAAAAATGTTTTCTGCCTGCGTGAGTTGCAGGACCTTAGTACCCCACCAGGGACTGAACCTGATTCACGGCACTGAAAGCGCTGAGTCCTAATCACTGGACTGCCAGGAAATTCCCAGACCAATTAGACTTTAAAATAAGGACTTTTAAAAGAGACAAAGGAGAACACTACATAATGATCAAAGGATCAATCCAAGAAGAAAATACAACAATTTTAAGTATTTATGCACCCAACATAGGAGCACCAAAATACATAAAGCAAGTATTAACTAACATAAGGGAGAAATTGACAGTAACAATAAAAGTAGGGACCTTTGACACCTCACTTATAACACTGGACAGGTCATCCAGACAGAAAAATCAGTGAGGAAACGTCGGCCTTAAATGACATATTGCACCAGGTGGATATACACTCCTATCTATCTATGTAGATATAGATGCATCAGTTGCTCAGTTGCATTCGATTCTTTGCAACCCCATGGACCATAGCCCACCAGGCTCCTCTGTCCACAGAATTTCCCAGGCAAGAATACTGGAGTGGGTTACATTTTCCTCTTCCAGGGGATTTTCCCTACCCAGCCACTGAACCTGTGTCTCCTGTATTGCAGGCAGATTCTTTACCTGCTGCGCCATCAGAGAATACCATACATAAATGAGCTATTTAAAAAGGCTTCCAAAAAATGAAAGTTCAGGAGCAGATGGCTTTACAAGTGAATTCTGCCAAACATTTAGAGAAGAGTTAACACCTATTCTTTTCAAACTATTCCCCCAAATTGCAGAGGAAATTGCAGAGTCAGGAGTTATAGGGGTGGGGGAAATGGTTCAGGACACTTGGTAACTGAAGACTGGAACATCTGAGGGCATCAGACACACAGACATGAGAAATGGGCGGAAGTCCCTGGTATGACCGGAGGGCAAAGGGCAGAGGAGGAGGAGGAAATGAAGGATGAAAGGCTTAGGGGAGCAGAAGGGGAGGAGGGCTGGGCTGAGAGTTTGTGATCAGGGGATAGAGGTTTCATGGAGATAAAGGTCTTAAATGCACAGGATGGGTGTGGGAGTGAAGTAAAGAGGCCGAGAAGGGGAAGCATTAGTTCCAGAGATATCTAAAGGTCACAGGCAGAGAGAGTGAGGTCAATGAGGAGCAGAGAATGAAGGAGGAGAGGGATGGAGGTGGGTGATGGTAGTTGCAGCAGGTAGACTGGGGGTCACTAATTTTTTCTATTCACTAATCCCATGACTTGCATTTAAATCATAACCTAACTGAATAGTTTCTAGTTTTAGACCTTGAGGTAATAACCTTACTGACATAAAATACTTGTGATGATCCTTTCAACTGAATACACTGTAAAAGATTAGACACAAATGAGCACACAATGACACAGTATTTCTTCTCTCCTCAGGGACACCAGGTGCAAGGTGTGACCATGGAAGGGTGACACAGAAACCACCAGAAGGAAATGGATTCTGCCTAGCACCTGAATGGTCCTGGATGTGGATTCTCTCTTGGAAGCTGCAGATAAGAACCTATGCCTCATGAGCCCCTCCTCATTGACCTTCTAAGACCCTAAACAGAAAGCCCAGCCAAGACTGCTAGATTTCTACTTATGAACTGTAGAGTGTTCTTTAAACTGCGAAATGCGTGGGCCATATATTAAGGCAGTGATAGAAAATGACTATCCAGAGGAACAAATTTAATCATAAAGTAATACACATTATGAAATATTTAATAAAATCAAGTAAAAATGTCCATGAATTAACTCCCCCCCCCACCCCGGGAAGTAGTAAAATGTTATCTCCAGATGTTCTATTCTCAGTTCTAAGTATATCCTCATTGCTATGCAATTTCCATGTGTCACAAACTACTTTTGAATTTGTATAGTATACATCCACACACACACCACCGCTAAAATACTATGTACATGGTTCAACACTGACACATATATTGTCAAGTCAAACTTTCTGTCAATGAAATTGCTTGCCTTTACCAATGATGTTTGAAGGTGATACTTTCACACCAGTAGAAATGGATCTCCTGCATTCCCACAGTGTCTTATTCCATGGTAGTTATGAATAAAACGACTTAACCAAAACGCTTTGCAGTTATGCATTTACATAGCTGCACATGTTCTTTTTCCTGCTGTCACAGACGTGGATCTTTGGTTTCTACACATGTGGCTTATCTGGTGAAACTGTTGCACCAACAGGCCTGTGCATTTCTGTGTTAGGTGGACAACTGCTAAGTCACCTTGCACACAGATGAGAAGTGTGATATTCAGCCTACAGCGTTTCCACTGTTAAAGTGATTAAACAAGGAGGCCACTAGGCTGAGGTGGCTCTCACGCTTTGGTAGCCTGTTTAAGCACACAAAACTTAACCCCGAGTCAAGGCACGTTAACCTGAGAAAATAAATTAAGAACAGCCAATCACACCCAGCCAACTAGGCTTTCCAAAACCAAGGTAACTGGGTAAGATACAATCAAATAGTATCCTTGCTTTCATTTGGCTTCTTCTCTGGAAAAACTGGACTTCCCTAGTGGCTCAGACGGTAAAGCGTCTGCCTACAATGCGGGAGACCTGGGTTCAATCCCTGGGTCGGGAAGATCTCCAGGAGAAGGAAATAGCAACCCACTCCAGTGTTCTTGCCTAGAAAATCCCATGGACGGAGTAGCCTGATGGGCTATAGTCCAAGGGGTTGCAAAGAGTTGGTCACGCTTGAGCGACTTCACTTTCCACTTTCCTTTCCTAGAAAAACCTGTCCCCTAGTTCCTGCAGATAAAGTGCTCTTAACCATCTTTGACTTGAGGCTGCTGGAGCTGAAAAGAAGTAGGTTCAGATTAACTCTTGGAAACCTGAAATGGGCAGAAATTAACATTCTAATGCACAGTGCTGCATTTCACACGGACCACACTCCTCTTCTAGTCCCCGAACACCTCGCTCAGGTGCCTGGGGGCTGAGGACCCTCACTGCAGTCTCTCCCCACTCCTCCCGGCCCCCTCACTCATGCCAACCTCTCACCAGCTCCTCTGTGCCCTACCATCAAAGGCTGCGCCCTTGACAGTAGCATCACTCCGCCTGCCTTATCCGTCTCCCACCACATGCCGAACAGCTCATGGGGGACTTCTGGCACACGCCAGCCCCTCCCGGGGCCAAGACATCCAGTCATGGGCTCCTCCCTTCCCCAGCCCTGGGCACAAGACCACCAGTCCTGAATCCCATTTTAATGAAGCCCACACACCTCAGCCTGCAGTTCAGGCAAGCTGGTATCACAGCGGGTAGCACAGACCACTTCTCCCCCTGATCTGTGGTTACCCCACCAAGGTTTTTGACAGCCTTTCCCTTTTTGCCTTTTATCTCAAACCTCCACACAAGCACACACAGGGAACCCGGGTGAAACTCATGGTGACTTGAATCTAGTACCTCTAACAATGCATCTGCCCCAAGAGCAGACTGGAATCAGGGGTGCTGGTCACCCAGGATCAGTCCCACCTCGAGAGTAGCCCATTTAATGGCCCAGATTCCTGTTTCTTATTTGAGGCTTAACATTGCGGGCACAGCTCTGCTGCTCCAGAGTTTCCATGCAGAATATAGTCCCTCTTTCAAAATCAGACTTGCAGAGCCTAATAGGAAATGTTGTTCAGATTCTGTTTAAAATGATCACTTAAATGACCAAAAAAGGAAAAAATGTCCTGCCATGGACATGTCCACCCCCATTCCCTGGTCATCCTTCTCAGAGCAGCTCAGAGACCAGAGATCCTGGCAACCTTTGTGAATGGATCTGGCATTTCTGGTTTTTGATGCTAAGACTCAGACAGATTAAGGAGAGCAAAGGACTTGAAATTTGGTGGGTGGGTTTTATCTTTATTATCCATGATATGGAAAGAGAAAAAACAAAGATAATCCCTATTCCCATGAAGGCAAGCCTGACATCTAAATCCTTCTGGTAAGGATGAACACAGAACACCCAGTTCCCAGCACTGAATACCCAGTCCCCAACACGGAAGACCCAGTCCTCAACACTGAAGACCCCATCCCCAACACTGAAGACCCCATCCCCAACACTGAAGACCCCATCCCCAACACTGAAGACCCCATCCCCAACACTGAAGACTCCATCCCCAGCAGATTACAACAGTCAGCTCTCATAATGTGTGGATCTTAGCACCATGTCTTTAACACATAGGTGTGAGCATGCAGTAGATCCTCACAAAACATTCCTTTCGTGAATGAATACATGCTGTTCTCCCACTGTTCAGACTCCACTGCTTTCTCCAGTCCCTACTCATTTTGCAAGTGGTGAGCAGAGAATGTCATCTTTTCAGAAGTTGGTGGTGGTCTTCACTGGCAACAGCAGTATTTGTGTTCAGATAGGGTGGTTTTGTGTAAGGCACTCAGGCCCTGTTCTTGATTTCTCTAGATTAATGCTGCTGGGAATGAGGTCTGGGGGAAGCAACTTCATTGACTGCTCACATTGCAAATTAATGACCCAGACTTGGAGAGTCATAACCTCCGAGTGTTAGGCCCCCAGTATGTTTTTAATGGGATCCAAAAGTGATTCATATAGATGGGAAATTCTGATGAGCAATGTTCACCAAAGTCATTTTCACCTTTGACTCTCTATTGGGATCATTTCTGTTATTTTTTAGAGCCCTACCGTCCTCTGTGTTGTAGCCCCAGAGCTTCTGTCAAGAAGTCGTAGGCAGGGCCCAGGATCAATGACATCTTAATGAAGTGGCCCAGGTTATTCTATCATGAGGCTGGGTAAACACTGGGAGGCTCCCAGATTCATTTCTGAGGACCCAGTGGAGGGTCTGGGCCCTGGGGAAGCCTGTTCCACACAGAGGTGAATGGGGGACAGTCAGTCTGCCTCATGTTCCCGGTGTCGTAGTGGAATGTGCAGGTGTCTCTAGGAGACAAGGGAGGAGAAACTCACACAAACTCCATAAAGGAACTCTGTAAATGCACAGATTTTCCCAGGTCCCCAGAAGCAATGGAAGAAGAGTTAGAACATACCTCACTAGGCGTGGGGAAGCCTTTGGTTCTCACTCCGATCGCCATGGAAGATCACCAGAGCAAAAGGAAAACACTTAGAGGATTTAGGCGCATGATACGGGTGGAGCAGGAGAGGTACCTCTGTGACAGCAGGACACAGAAACCTGGACTTCTCACAGTAATTCCCATTGAAGCAGAGTTTCCCAAACAGCATTTTAAGGCCTTGCTTCCTCCTTTGCCTTTGGACATCACCTCTGTGTGATCCGCTTTATTCATTCCCACCTACCTGGGTGCATGACTGTTGTCTCCTTTTCTTCACATCCCAGGGCTCTTCTTTGCTCAAAAAAAGGTGACCAGGTTCAGTTTAGAGACAGCAAGACCTGCTTATTTAAAAAAAAAAAAAAAAGAAAAAAGGAACATATTACTCATCCTGGGGTTTCTACAATTTCCAACCCAGTAGGGCTCAGTAGAGAGGACACTATGTAACCAGCAAGAGTTAATTTTAAATTTACACTGGATCTGCTTCAGTGACTTTAACCCTTTTTTATTATAAACGTACATAATGGCCTGCCTCAGGGAGATAACCTGAGCTGCCCACCAGTGAAGGACTGTAAGGAAGTGAAACTAACACATTCGCCAGCCTGAGCCTTGCCATTCTAGGAGACATTTGCAAGGATTTAATAGTCTTTTTACTTTGTTTCCTTACCTCTCCCCATCTCCAATCCATAAATAACCTAGCAACCAGGCCCTGACAAGATGGTTATTATAAGGCACTAGCCTGCCATCTTCTCCGTCAGCCAGCTCCCGAATAAAGTCCCTTCTTGATCCCAACACCTCTGAGCAGAGTGAGCTTGGACTCCGGTAACAGCTATAAGTTATACAAAATGACTTCACCAAATAGTATTTCCTGACAGCCTCTTTAAAACACTTAGGAAGCATTTCTCATTTGGAGATCCTAACTCTACCTCCAAGTACTACTCAATCAAAAGGAAGGAATGGATATCTGATTTTAAGATGTGGACAATAATATCTTATTTTATTTTAAATATCCAGAATGACTGCTCATCTAGAGTGAAAGATGCAGATGGACTCAAGAAATGAGGACAAGATGAAACATCATGAAGATTTTTTTTCACATAGACAAATCATTATTTTCTTGAAATGATTTCATTTTTCATTTGTGCTGATTATATTACAGCATTTTAAGATACTTGAATATATACTATAGAACTCTTTTTTTTCCCCCACCTGGAGAAACAAAAAGTAAGAAACAAGAAAATAAAATCTGAAATGAAAAAAAAAAAAATCTGAAATGATAACAGAATTGAAGGAAATTTATAGGGACTTCCCTGGTGGTCCAGTGGCTAAGACCACGCTTTCCCCGATACAGGGGGTTCACGTTCAATCCCTGGTCAGGCAACTAGATTCCACATGTAACTAAGTGTTCGCGTGTCACAACTAAAGATACCGCGTGGTGTAAGGAAGACCCAGCACAGCCCAAATAAATAAATAAATGTATAAATAAATACAAATTTTTAAATTAGAAAAAGGAAATTTACAGAACACTTACTAACAAAAGCCTGAACAAAGATGAGCGGCTTCATTTTCCAAAGAAATCTCCAGGCAAGGGTAATGAAGTAGACAGGGACAATTCACATGAAATGTGATGGTTCATGCACAGTTCTCAGCAGACCCCTCCAAGACCCTATTAATGATAATTGGAAAATTATTATCTTTTCAGTCGAGGAATCTGGCCAACTGCCCCTGATTCAAGTGAACAAAATTAACATCAGCTGTGCTGGGACAAATTGCTATCAGCTGCCTGCACGCAGGACTCATCGCCATTGCTGGGACAGTTTTGCAAAAAGAAAAAAGTGAATGAAAACATTAACACCTGAAACATTAATCTGATTATGAGAACAGGGTTAAACATAGCACATTTAAAATCACATATAACTCTGATGTCCTGTACTGTTGTATATTTGAATAGAAAGTCTTTCCTTGAGGCAACTGAGAGCTCTCTTTCTTTTTTAGAACTGTGTTATTTCTAGGCCACATACCAATCAGTTTTATTGGAGCATTTTCGTTATCCTTGTCTATATAGACCAGGAGTCCCCAACCTCTAGGATCTGATGCCTAATTATTTGAGGTGGAATGGATAGAATAATAATAGAAGTAAAGTGCACAATAAACGTAATGAACTTGAATCATCCGGAAACCATCCCCTGTCCCCAATCCATGGAAAAATGGTCTTCCATGAAATCAGTTCCTGGTGCCAAAAAAGGTTGGGAACCAATGACATAAGACTGATGCTGAATCCAAACAGGACCTAGATATTACATATTCTCCTCCTTCACTGATATCCCACGACCTACCCTTATATTCAAGCAGGCATCTTCTCTGTCAATGCATCCCCAAGTTAATAAGAAAAAAGAGAACATTTTCAACATTTGCACATCAGTAACTCATGGCAGGAATTCGTCATGCTCTAAAGGGAGTCTGGATGGAGAAAATGGAGAGAAAGCAGTGGGATATCCTTGAGACCTAACCTTGGCTATCATTAGGAGGGGAAAAAAAGTATTAAAAAT
The DNA here is from genome assembly GCF_910594005.1 of Cervus elaphus. NCBI lineage: Eukaryota > Metazoa > Chordata > Mammalia > Artiodactyla > Cervidae > Cervus > Cervus elaphus. Next base: position 24,413,725 of record NC_057838.1, read on the forward strand.
AAATTTGTTAGGCAGGACCACCAGAGATATAGAAGTAAATGTTTACAAGGTCTGAATACATGGGACTTCAGCAAGAAAAGAGGACACGCTGCTGACCTGAATCACAAATTTTATCTGAGAACCTACCATTTCTTCTTCTTTCTCCTCCATTTCTAAGTTTCTTTCTCAGATGCTATTATATAGAGAAATCACACCTGTACATCTTTGAAGGAATTATTAGCACAGCATTTTCACCTGCTACCTACACACTCAGGAGGCCCGTGAAATGCAAAAAGACCACACTGCCCTATCCTTTGCCGTGTGGCACATTCAGGAAGAAACGAGCTTCTATATGGAGACCACGACATAATATTCTCCTTCCCCATTTTCACATGCCCTTCCGTCTCACAGCCAGCCACTAATGCTGCCACAGCAATGGGGAGGGTGGCATGCACTGACCTGACCCACCCACACAGACTCTGTTGCCTTGAATCAAAGGTTGACTCAAGTCCCACACCACAAAAATACGACAGCCCTCTTGCATAATCCTGGTTTCATCCAGGAATTGCCTGGAAGACATAATTAAAACAAGTCTGTATTCTATATAAATTATGTTGCTCACCTAAAACTATGTTATACAATATTGTGAATCAAATACAATACTGAACGTCAACTACGTCTGTATGTTAGTCATTCAAATCGTGTCCGACTCTGTGACCCCATGGACTGTAGCCAGCCAGGCTTCTCTGTCCCTGGGGTTCTCCAGTCAACAAGACTGGAATGGGTGGCCATTTCCTTCTCCAGGGGTTCTTCCTGACCCAGATTTGAACCTGTGTCTCCTGCACGGCAGAGAGATTCTTTACCACTGAGTCACAAGGGAAAAGGTCAACTATATTTTTTTAAAAATGTACTCTCGCCCAGACCAATAGACAGAATCTGAGAGGGGTCACAGGTGATAGTAGTAATTAAAACTCTCCTAGTCATCTTTACTAGTAAGCCTAGGGTGCAAAGCACTTATGTAAATATTGCCTCTCAAACTTTAATATGCATACAAAGCATTCTGCATCCAAGGAAGAAACGGTGATTCTGCAGGTTTGGAGTGGGGCCCATCAACTGGCATCTTTAACAAGCTTCTTCCTTGTGTCTGCTGCTCCCCTAGACCAGTTTTTAGTAGCAGCGGAGAAAGCAGGCACACCACACCTCAGCCTCTACCACCAAACACCCTGTCTCAAGACAACTACTGTCGTCTCCACCAAAGACCACCGTATCATGGTTTTGAAGGATCACACGTCTGGCTGGGCACTTTAAGATATACGAAAGCCTAAAGAAGGCTGTAACATCTGAGTACGTTTCTGTTTGGAACACGTGGATATAGTCATCAGTGCAATGACTACTGACTGTGTGTTTGCAAGGAGGTTATAATGCACTGTTTTGGACATCTCACAGTTGTTCTTAGAGTTAACCTTTATGATACCCTGGGATTTTGCCACTAGGAGTCTCACAATAACCATGACGATATAGAGACTCATCTATTTTTCTGTTTCTCTATCATTGACTTTCATTTTTAACATTTGCATACAATAGAGACTACCTATAGACGGCTGGAGGAATACAGAAAGCAACGCTATCTTAGAAGTTCAGAGAGTTGTTTTTAGAAATTTATTATTGTGTGTTTACTCTTTTCTAATAGTGAAGGAGGAAACAGAATGGGGTCGGACTGTGGACTTTGAGCTATATGCCCAATATCTATGGAAATGACATACCAACTGGAAAATCAGACACCCCCGCCATGGAAGAGCCAGTACCTAAACTCTCTGCCGCCTAAAAGAATACCATAACTACCTGTGTAACCAAATAGAATCATACATTCTGTTATGCTTACTGGGGCATGACCACAGGCCTATTGATAATTGTCCACTGTTATTAATTGACCACCTAGGCTTAAGGCATACGAATCAAGGGTGAACTTTGATTGTATCTTTCTTTTTCTTTCTTCAGACTAGTTTCGGAGAATTTGGGGAGGTGGGTTTGACCACGCACACTTAGGGAATATTAGGTTTTCATAAAAACTGGTCGGGGTCCTTGGCTAAGAGGAGACTCTGCCTTGGGCCTGCCGGTGTAATAAACTGCACTCCACTATCTGCACTGTCCTTCTGAGTGAGTTTGTTTCCTGACACACGTGGCTACAACAACAAGGTACAAGATTTGAGTTTTTTAAGTAAAACCCAATCAGCTTTCCTGACTAGATGTATTTTTTATACTCGCATAACTCAAAGGACATGAGTTTGGGCACATTCCAGGAGTTGGTGATGGAAAGGGAAGCCTGGCGTGCTGCAGTCCATGGGGACGCAAGGAGTGACTTGGGCTACGACTGAGCGACTGAACTGAAGCTATACAGGGTAATTTTTATTCCTCTATGTTCTCACTAAAATTTGATGTTACCCATTCTTGTTTTATTTTTTAATTTAGGCACCCAGAAATTTGAGGTGCCATCTTTTCATTGTTTCCCTGGTGTCTAGCATAAAGAAAATGTGACATATTTACACACACACACATACTCAGTCTTACAAAAAGAGACATTCTTCCACTTCAGAGAATGTGAATGAAACGGAAAAACATTAAGTTGAAAAAGCGAACGCAGAAAGGAAAATAGTGTGTCGTCTCAATTTTGTGTAGAATCTACTAAAGTCCAATTCACAGCACAGCAGGCTGTCTGGCCCCTGAGGCACTTGCCAGGCTGGAAATGCCCCCAACACATGCTGTAGTCAGATCTCTGCCCCCTTTGTGAGGCGTGGCAATTTGGGGCCGAGAGTCAGAGCCGCCTGGTAACCAACCACCATCACTCTGGGCATCCCCTGTTCACCACCCCCGTCTCACGCCCCGTCTCAGAGCCGGCACGTCTCACCTGGGAGCCGCAGCCGCGTTCCGCCGGCGCTCCTGCGCCCTCTTGCGGCCATCCTCTCTAACGACCACGGCCATCCTGACCGCCCCGCCCCAGAGGTTTGCTTGGACTTGGGCACCTTCCAGCCTGATTTCTTCCTCCTCTCCCTCTAAGTGCAATGAAGTCTCTACAGAGGGGCGTGTTTCTCTCTCAGAGTCTCCCGGAGCACTCACTCACCTCTCCCTTCTTCACCACACTACTCCGTTCACCCTCCCGCCTCCACCTCTGGAACCCACGGGGCAGCACTTCTTAAGTTCCAGCCCCCAGCCTCCCTCCAGCCTGGATTCTCCCCGGGGCCTGGAAAGTTCTGGGGCTGGAAGCCAGGCTTGCCAGGTCGCTGGTTGCGGGGTCATACCGGGAAGGCGAGGAAAGGATGGGGAACTGGAACTTTCAAGCCCATCCACCTCCTTCCAGTGGGAGGAGGAAGGCATCATTTTAACAGTACTTCTCAGGGGTCAGCCTGCTCCCCCATGCTATGGTGATTAATACTCACTTGAGGCGGCAGGGACGACCTCCTAACTGTCCCCCTCGATTCCGCCAGAAGGGTATAGGGGCGAGTCTATGATACCGCAGGTCCCGACCTCTTTTCTGGGCGGAGGCCAGCGCTCCAGGGGTCCCTTCAGTCCAATCCCCGCTCCCCTGCTCTCGGGACTTGCATCTCAGAGAGGAAGGAGTGCAGAGAGATTTGGCTGAATCCAGGGACCTGCTAGCCTAGGGATGAATTTTAAGCCAGAACGCCCCAAGAAGCAATTGGAGTGAAGTGAAAGTTGCTCAGTCGTGTCCGACTCTTTGCGACCCCATGGAAAGTCCATGGAATTCTCCAGGCCAGAATCCTGGAGTGGGTAGCCGTTCCCTTCTCCAGCGGATCTTCCCAACCCAGGGATCGAACCCAGGTCTCCAGTACTGCAGGCTGATTCTTTACCAGCTGAGCCACAGGGGAAACCAAGACGCAATTAAACGTTATTAGAACCTCCTGTAAGAGGGGGAAGGGAGGTTAGGAGGCTGAGGCCCACCTCAGCGCGTCCAGCCTCGGGGGACCCCCCGCACAGCTTTCCCGCCTTCAGGAGGAGAGGCGTGCGACTTCAGCCCGGACTCTGCGCCTGCCGCTCCCCAACTCCCGTTAGGACGCGCAAGTCGGCCGCCTCCCCACCCCCGGAGGCCCGAGTCAGCAGGGCGGAGGGCACGGGCGACAGGGGGGACCGAAGTCCCCCGGACGGAGACTCGGCGCGCAGCTCTTCCTAAACAGCAGCAGCGACCGGGAGCGAACCCCGCGCGCCGCGCGCAGCAGCCGGGGACGCGCCGCAGGGGCCGGACCCACTTACCCGGCGCGCGGCCCGGAGGGCAGACGGGTTTTCGCAGCAGCGGTGAGGCTTTGGGTGGGTTCAGGGTCGGGGGTCGGGGTCACGGTCACGCCCTCCCCTCCTCGGCTCCGGGGCGGCCCGAGACCCTGAAGCGACGAGAAGCCGAGACGCGCACTGAGGCGAGGCTCCGTGCGGACCCCGGGGCGGGGCGGCGCGGCCGGCGCTCAAATGCCCGGCCTCGGGGCAGCTGCCCCGGCTTAAGTGGCTCCAGGTGTCCCGGCTGACGCTTGGCCGCAGTGTCCTGGGATTTAGGTGTTGTCATCCTGGATGACGCTTTTGGTCCAAGAAAGTATGGGCGGCTCAGAAGCGGGTTGAAGATTTCTATCACAATAGGTAGGACAGGGGGCCGGATAATAGACGGCTTTGTATTCCTTGAAAGCGTCTCGTCGGCTTTAATTTTTAGACATTAGGAAGTCAGGTTTTTAAAGCACGGGTGACTTGACTTGTGGGTTTTGTCAAGAAGTATTCTGGCAGCACTGTGTAGGGTGGTAGGTGAGGAAGCTGGTGTTCGCAGGAGCGGTCTGAGGCGGGGAGGTGCACGTGGGGACCCACGCGGAACTGAACCCCTGCGCGTGGACTGTGGAGGGACCGAGGAGGACGCATGAATTCAGTTTTTGGGTGAGGAAGAGGGAAAAATTTAGGAGGGCATCCCGATTCCACTTAGTTGATTAAATGGGAGGGAAAGCTTTTCTTTTGGATGCTTGGATTTTTTTTTTTTTTTTAAGGGGAAGTTTTTTACATGCAGGATATTTGAGATCTTTATGGACCAAAGGAAAGGGAGATGAAGAACACGGGAGAATAGTTGGTGGTGTGGAACTGCGGACAGCTCCAGCTGATGCCTAAGATTGAGGATTCTGCCAAGATGGTGGCTGAGTTGATGTACTGTGGGAAAGAAAGACTTTCTGGAAAGTCCAAGAGGAGGTGTATTTGGGGGCAGGGGCGGGGGGGGGGGGGCGGCGGAACACCTAATAGATACTTACTAAATGCTGCTTAGGTTATGTGGTTACTTAAGAGGATCTGTGATAAAACTGAATGACCTGAGAAACAGTTAGGAAAACAAAAACAACTTTAGGGTATATTTTGTCGCACTTGACTGGCTTTTTATCAGCCTGTTTGGCTCTGATGAGCAGTGATGTGTGAGTCTCCAAGGTGTTCACAGGGGTACTCACACCCTCAGAGCATTCCAGGCATTCTGGTAGGAGTGAAAAAGTGGTAAGAGAATTAGTATTCTAAGCAGATTAATCTCTCTCCTCTGATCAACTTGCAGATTTTAGTATTTTTTGTAATATTAGAAGAAAAATGGCTTAAAGCTCCCTAGACTCACTTATTTTTCAAATACTGATTATTCTTGAGCTTTGGTAAATCCTCTTTACTCTTACCTTTGGAAGATAGGCTCTCCCAGCTTTCACTTCTACAACTTAGTGAGCAAATTACAATTTTGTGTGTGCTTTGTTTTCATAAAATTTGTATGACTAGCTTCCTGTGTAGTAGAAGCAAAACATATACAAAGTTTAAAAGAGAAAATTAACCAATAATTAAGAGCATTTCAAAAAACAGCTTTGTGTGTGTGTGTGACTATTTCTCTTAAATGTGTTTTGACCAAATGCTGTTATGGAAAGTGTATCATTTTTCTTAACCTGGCTATAAAAAAAAAAAATTGTATGATCTATCCGCTGAAAGGGCCTAGAAGCAGTGATAGGCTATTAGCAATGAGTGTACCTTGAGACAAGATCTTGGTTTCTAAAAAAAAACATCTCCTGCTGAAAGGACCAGGCACTTGCGGAAATGGCTGATCCCAGGGCTGGTGAGGGAAAGTACATGTTGGAACATCTTGTGCCAGAAAGCAAGAAAGTGGTCAAACAAATGGCAAGGGCATGTCAAAGGGACGTAGGAATCAGGTTTATGGAGTTCTAATTTAATGTGTCTGGATCTACTTGATATCAAAATAAAATGAATTACAGACCTCTTAAACAGGAATCCTTATTTTAATATGTAAGTCAATACATGGATGTAAGGAGAAGCTTCTTACACTTAGCTTACTAAGTGTAAGCTTACAATTAGCTTACTGTCAGCTAATAAGTTTGTTAATATGAAAGAGAAAAATCATTTTGTAGCCATTAATGGCAGAAAGTGTTTCAGACAGTCATGAGTGGTTGTTAAAGCTGGAGAGGGAATTTTTATGAGGAATAGGACATTTACATAGTCCAAAAGATTTCCTCCGCAAATTACCTATTGATAACAAAGTGAGAAATGATAACTTCACAGTAGAGAAACTGCCCTTTAACCAAGTGATCAAGGTTAATAGTATATGTGTGGGACTTACTGATAAACTGTACCTCCTGGTGTGATGCATTAAAGTGAAGCAAAACTCGCTCAGTTGTGTCCAACTCTTTGCGACCATGGACTATACCGTCCGTGGAATTCTCAAGGCCAAAATGCTGGAGTGGGTAGCCTATCCTTTCTCCAGGGGATCTTCCCGACCCAGGAATTGAACTGGGGTCTGCTGCATTGCAGGTGGATTCTTTACCAACTGAACTATCAGGGAAGCCCATGATGCATTAAGGAGGATACAGTATTATTTCTGTGATATTTCTGCCCCAGATGCATAATGTTGAGTCTCATCATGCAGAAGTATTAGGCAGGCCTCAACTGAGGGATATTCCATGGAATAGCTGACTTAGAGCCTTCAAAAACATCAGTGTCCTCAAAGACAGAAGCCAAGAAATTAACTGTTCCACATTAATGAAGACTAAAAACTAAAGACTCAAATACATGAAAATAAAATGCCTTGTGTTATCTTAGGTCAGATCCTGGATCAGGAATACAAAAGTTGCTACATAAGACTTTATTTGGACAGCTGGTAACATTTGTCTATAGATTAGATAATTATATTTTATCAGTGTTAAATTTCCTGATTTTGATCACTGTACTGTGATTATACAAGTGGATGTCTCTGCTCTTAGGAAACAGACCCTGAAGGATATTTTACAACTTATTTTTAAAAGTTTTTATTTTTATTTTTTAAAAGGTTTAGAAAGAGAGAGAGAGAAAGCAATAAAGTGGATTGGGCAAAGTGTTAAGAGTTTGTGAATCTGGGTGAAGGCTATGCAGGTGTTCTATGCCATCCTTACACATTTTAAATTTGCAATTAATTCAGAATAAAACATGTATATTTGTACCTTTCAGTGTATCTTGTCTATGCCAGAATTCTTATTACACTGGAATGTATAAAACTAACCATTAAAAAGACTTAACCTTGCCTCTCCTGAAGAGTCAATCAGTGAATGCTAGGCAGGCATGTTCAAGTAGCCTTGAAGAGAGTTTCAAAACAGACCTGTCAGCTCTTCTCAACGTACTTCGTGTCAGGATGATGAATGTGTGAGGGCAGTCAAGATAAGCTTCCTGAGAAGTATACTTTGAGTAACAGTCCTTTTTTTTTTTTTAAATTTTAAAGCATTATCAGTCTTTTCTTTCACGTTCTGAGCCTCTGAACCTATATCATTAGTTTTGCGTATCTGTATTAATTGATAGGACCTATTCATGTTTGGGCTTCCCTGGTGGCTCAGTGGCAAAGAAACCACCTGCAGTGAAGGAGACACAAGAGACACAGGTTCGATCCCTGAGTCGGGAAGATCCCCTGGAGGAGGGCATGACAACGCACTCCAGTATTCTTACCTGGAGAATCCCATGGACGGGGAAGCCTGGTGGGCTACAGTTCACAGGGTCGGACACGACTGAGCACCCATTCATGTTCACGCTGGCAAATCTTTAATTCAGCCAGTCTTTAAGTACTTGTCACATGGGACGAATATATATGGAATTATAAATGACATGCTTCAAACTACGTTCTTGGTTACTTTTTCCTTCTTTCCTCTATTTCACATTGTGGGAGTCATCTCTCTCTCTCTTCTTTGAATCAAAAACTTCTATCAGTTCTTTTACTTAATAACTTGTGCCCAGATTTTGCTGAGACTCTGAACAACCTGCAATAGTGCTGAGGACTCCACTATGTTTCTCTGCACTTCCTGCGTTCTGGTATAACGGGATGTTTCAGACTCAGCTTTTGCAAACTCTGGAATCAGCCATTTCTCTTGGCTCCTTTTAATTAGGGTTGGTGTTTAGAAACCAAGATCTGGACAAGTTGATTCTTGAGTACTCGGTCTGCTGTGTGGCTTGTCACGTGTGTTCACCACATGTATTTTTAGCCTTTTATAGTGAGTGGAGAGAGCCCCCAAGAACATAGTATGTACATTTTATTGCCTTTAGTGGCTCACTGTTCAGAAGACCTTTTTTCTCCATCTTCAACATTCCTGTGCTTTTTGAGAAGGAGATTATAGACCTTGGTTGTAAAGGAAGCAGATGACTCTGTGTGTTATGTGTGAGGACATAAAGTTGAATGTTGATAGGAATATATACCTACTATGGGTATGTAGTTTTTCATCTTCCTTAGAATCATATCAAAGGGACATCAACTTTTATATACGTATTTATATTTTTCACTCACAATTTCCATTATAGCTTTTGTTAAATTTGGCAACATTTTTCAGATCAAATTTGACTTCAGGTGGAATTTTGAATTTAAAAATCTTTAGCATATCTATTAGCATGAAAGCAAAATATGCTATTTTAATAAATTAAATTGGAAAAAAGGTCTTAGAGCTTGCCAATTGAAGAATTTAGCTGGGTAAAAAACATGTATATGTACAAATATACTTGTAGAAACTTAGGTGAATTTGGTTAAGGAAAACAGAATGGGAGGCAAAGGCAGGCAAGGGGAAGAGGCAGGCTGTGTGCTGAGTAACAGTGAGTCCCACAGACAGTTGGATCAGAGCCCTTGTAAAGGGAAGGAGACAAAAAGAAATGGATAAACAATAAGGACCTACTGTCTGGCACACGGAGCTATATCACGTATTTTGTAATAACCATAATGGAAGATAATCTGAGAAAGAATATATATGTGTGTATATATAAAACGAAATGACTTTGCCATACACCTGAAATGAATACAACATTAAAAGTCAACGATACTTCAATAAAAAGTTGCTTTGAAAAAAGGGGGGGAAGGTTTGCGCCAGATGGTAGAAACTTTGAATGCACTGCTAAAAATTCAGGTTATTTTCTCGGAATTCATAATAAAATCATTGTGAGTAAAATCATGTCCTTTAGTGATGCTGAGAAAGGGGACATGGCATCGCCAGACCCAAGGTGGGTCTGTTCCTCTCAAGAAATGAATTTGTATTTGAATCATGAATTCCTGTTTCCAAGGGGATGCATGTAATTACATGTGGCAATTCAGACAGCCTGAGAAGTGTTCGTGTTTTGTTTTCTTAAATCAATCCATTTAGTATTTACTTCTTGTTTATAACTATACTTTGAACCTTATTTTAGGAGAATGTGGCTAATAAAAATAAGGTATTTATTTACTTTTCTACCTAGGTAATGAAGCATATATGCATGTACTTTGGAGGAAGTGGAGCAGATGACCTGGGATTTATCAGGGGCCTTGTATACCTCCGGGTATGTATGTAGCTTTGTTCATGCTATGCCGGTCAGTCCTCACAAACAGCTCTTACAAACAGGTAGGGATTACCTTCTTTTATTGGAGGAAATTGAGGTTTCAAGGGGTCACGTCCAAGTGACATTGCTAGTAATTGTCAAGGGGGAAGTCCAAACGTGGGTCTGTCTCCTTGTATGAGAATTGCCCATCATTCACAACGTTGTTCTTTAAGCTCTCATAAATCTCCAGTGAAGGGATGGTTCTGCTCTTCATATGTAGAAGCTTAAGGCCAGGAGGTGAAACATGGTGTGGTTGGAGAGGTTACAAGTGATAGTTGCTGGCGTGCAAAAATAAGAGCAGAAAACGGGCCAAGAGGAGGATTCCTTCTAGCCAGGCAGAAATGTCTGCTAGAATATGTAGGAAAGAACTGCAGCGTCATAGGACTGGAGTGAACGTGAGCCCGCGGGAAGATGAGAGGCAGTGATTTTATCAGAAGTGAGTCATCTGACAGCTCTAATCACAATCACCCCCTTTATTATAGCTTAGGTCAGCCATGTGCCTATTTCAAGAAGAGATAGAATCAAGGCAAATGAAACATACCTAAAGATTCCAGCCCATAGATTATAATTGTCCTGGCAAGAAAATGAGCTTCAGATTTGACGGCTCGGCAGTGGGGGTGGTGGTCCTATTGGAAGTGCTTACCTGTCTGTATTTTCCTTCTACGGCATTATTTTCCAAACTTCCACTAATTCCAGGAGAGGGAAGAAAGGGAAAGTATGCCTCCAGGGATCTTGAGGCTTCAGCTGAAGAGATCAGGCATTTTTTTTTTGAAATCTCCTGTTTCATCTTTAGGCAGTCTTCATTTCCACATCTGTCTCAATTGAAATCCATAATTTTATTGGCTAAACATTTCCTTACCCCCATCCGAAATCACTCAGTAGAAGTGACCATCTGGGAAGATGTGCTTGTTCCACTGGCTTGGCATCTCCCGCCCCCTCTCAGGGTGGGTGCCCAGTGTGAGAAGGACGGTCTCCCGGGGTTTGAGCGTCCGAAATGGCTTCACAGGTAGCACACGGGGCGGCCACACCCTGTTGACTCCCCACCCCGTGACTCCCTCACTTCTTGTCCCTCTGTCTGCTCAGCTGGGGAGTCCCCATTTATCACAGCATCACGGTCTCTTTCTTTCACTTGATTGGCATGAGTTTATTTTAAGGGCTTCATCTCTTGATGTGTCCAATTGCTTTATTTTTGGAATGTCTTTTTTATGTCTTGCTAGAGGAACGTAACCAAATACCTAACTGAGTCTTGCAGGTACCTATTTTAGCCTCAGCCTGGGTTGTTTGTGGCCAGTCTCTCTGGCACTGCATCAGCACGAAGGCCCAGCTATATGTGTGTGGAGTTGGGGGTAAGATGGGGGACAAATTGTCATCTCTGTCTGTTGGATGGGAAGAAACAAGCTCAGGCCCTCATGCACAAAACCTGATTTCAGGTTGTGAAGGAGTGTCAGCTTCTTAATTGTTATATATATTATATTTTCTAGTCACTCCTGGTTGATTTCCAGTTTCTGTTACAGCCTTGACAAGAGTTCAGTGCTTTTTGGTGATTTGACAGCAGCAAGGATTTCCTTTGTAAAGTATTTTTATACCTAAATATTATATAAAAAGGATTATTGCTGATTTACTGATACTAAAGACTTGGTTCATGTTAAGCCCTTGGGTCCTTTATTGAGGGCATCATTTGTGCCCAGCTTGCTTTCTTCTGAAACCCTTTTGTCCACCTTGAAATGGTCTCATCTTGCTTAATTCCGTGTTTTCCCATGGGAAACTGTCCCTCTGCAGAACTATCTTTTGTACCAAATGCAATTGCATTCGTGTCTTTTGAATGACATTCGCTACAAAAATAACTCTTCACATAGGCCTTGCAGATTTCTAATTTTTTTCCTAAAACTAATGGGTCTTTGTGTCTTCAGAATTATTCTATGAGATGGGCGATTTGGGGATTGTTATTACCCATTTTATGAATGAAAAAAGAAGATACTGGTGACTGTGATTTGCAACTTAGTGCAAAGCCTCAGGTCTCTGGGGTTTCATCTGGTGAACCATTCTGCTTCAGTACCCTAGTTTCTAGAAACATTTTCTGAAAGTCTTCCAATTTTCCTGAAAGTGGGAAGAATTTGTTATGTAGATTGAGTTATCTGCAGAGAAGAGAGCTCTAAAATATTTCAGTTTTTTTTTTAAGTTTTAAAATCAGGGAGGAAAAAAAGAGTTTTCTGAATTTCCAAGTAGGACTGGTTCCTACATTAGAGAGATTAAAGATGTTTACTTCCTGTGAAAAAATAGGACTGAATCAGAGAAGATAGTCAGTGACTAAGTGTTCATTTTTCTCTTTATTTCTGGGAATAGTATTTTACCCTCCTTTATTGAAATATTGTGAGAAGGTCATGGGTGGAAGATTCACACTTTGTGGTTCCTGGCAGGAATATCTGTGTCCATGAGACTCAAAAGTAGTATTAGAGGTCCTTTAGCTATGTTAACAGTTTTAAAAAATCTAATAGAAATGGTGCATTTCCATGAGGTAAAGCAATGAATCTTGAGATGTCAAGCTTCTTTACTTTTGGGTGGAATTTAATGAACCTGATTATAAGCCCTGTTTGGCAACACGTGGATATGACCAATTAATTATTTTTGAGAATTGTCATTTGTAGAGGAAGGAGAGAAAATATTCAAGGGCTTCCTAGATTGGGAGTCTGAGGTCTGTGCTGCAGTGACGGAGGCTGTCCACCAGGTGGCACCAAGGATTTGCCTAACTGCTCCCAGCTAGTTAATGCCTGGCACCCCTGAGCCCATTTAAACTTCTCCCTGCTCCCCGCCAAGCCCACCCCGCCCCAGCTGTAAACCTTGGCGCCGCTGCTGCCGCGCCCTCCGTTCTGGCTCCTGGCTTCCTCTGCACCCACCCCCAGCGCAGGCACTGATGCTCTGCACTGACATCTCACCACATCCCACCTGCAGTGGGAACTCTGGCTGTTGCCGTCTCCCCCCGTGGGACGCTTCTTGAGAGCAGCACAAGTGTGTTTACTTTCAGCTCCTGTTACCTATTCCTTTAGTATTTCCTGCAGCCGGGCACAGCTCCTCTGAGTTGCATTCTTGAGTGAGCATCTCTGGTGATCCGTGGGCTGGTTGTGTCCTCCATCGGGTTCACTGTGGTGTGTGTGCTGGTCTGTGAGGAACGTGCATCAGTGACTTGTTGGAGGGGTTATGTAGGTTGTGCAGTTCCGTAAACCTTACTCTAAGCCGCACCCTGACCAACCGCCTGTACTGATTCCAGGACGGCTCGTCACAGAGCTCGCTGCTTCCGGCGGGCCTTCCCCGCGCCCTGTGGTGGGTCATGGCGGGGCCTCCCTGCGTGTAAGCAGAGGCCTCAGGGCTGTGGGGCTGTGCGTGTGGGTAGGAGCTGGGGAAGGCAGAAGCGGATCCTCCCCAGCTGTCGGCCCTCTGTCTTAGCTGGGCTCCCGGCAGGGCCTGCCCGAGTTGGAGGTTTTGGTCGGGAAGGGAGGCCTCTTACCGAGGAAGGGCGGGCCTGGGAGGACAGGAGCTCCACGATCGTGTTGTGGGGTTGTGTCATTTTATTGGAGGCCATTAAGGAAATGGATGTTCACTTTTTCTTCTTCAGAAAACAGATAATGGCTCTTAGGCCAATTGGAAGGAAATTTGAACAGGTTTCATAACAGTGTTATTTCATTATTACAGCCAGCCTACACAGGCGACCAAGATGTTTCCAGGCCCGACCCTGGCCCTGGCTGCTTCGTTGTGTGGACACCTTTCCAAAGTGTTAGATTTGATGACACGTTCAGGAGTTGTGTGTTTGATGGCAGACCCGAGTGTGCAGAGCTCTGAGCAGACGGCGTTTACATTTACCTAATGTGATTTTACAAATGAGCCGCAGTCTAGGTGACACCGCTGTTAGCCATCCTGATGTGGTGTGTCTGGCTGCTTCTTGAAAGGCTATTTGTTTAGCTCCCTAGTGAATTTGATAAACTAAGGCCGTATTTTTATTTTTAGTGATGGGAGTTCCCAAGCTGGCGGTTTTGACCTTTGAATGTTTAGAGCACCAGAAGTTCTGACTGTGAGACAGAGAAGGCGCTGGCTTTTCTTGTCCATTGAAAAACCCAGGGGACTTACCTGGCGGTCCAGTGGCTAAGACTCTGTGCTTCCAGTGCCGGGGGCACAGGTTTGATCCCTGATCATGGATCCCACATGCCTCATAGTGTGGCAAAAACAAAAACAGAAAAACCACCCTAGGACTCACTCCTGGCATTCTTTGTCCTACAAGCAGAGCAGACAATGGGCCTGCTTCTCTTTGGGGTGACCTTACTTTAAAGACAATAAGAGTCTATGTGTTAATGCTCATCTTCTCTGGGAATCTGTGTTTTGGTTTCTTATTACCTTTGGCCAGTGAATTTAAATCCTTTGGGATGCATGTCCCTTTGCATGGATTGTACAGGAAGGTGTTATGTTTTCTGTCTCCAAATCATGTATTTATTCAGCCTTCTTGGAACCCAATATTGTGTTTTCTGTAATTAGGACTTGAGTTGGTCTGATGCCTCTATGCATTATCCTGACCACATGTGTTGTATATTTCTCTCTCTTGTTCCTCCTCTCATGGAACCGCTGTTTCTCCTCTTCTGTCATGTAGAAGCCCCAGCACCTACTTTTTCTGCTCACCTAGTGGGTCGTGTATTCAAAGCTCAGTGCTTTCCATGTATTATCCTGATACTACCCTCCGAGGGAGATGGCACTGTCCTTGTTTTACCCATGAGGAAGCTGAGGCTTGGAGAGCTTAAGTGTTTTGCCCAAAGTTCATCTTCCCAAAGAAGTAATCCACGAGAAACAAGGCACCCAACATGGGGTACATTAAAATCTTCCCCGATATAGAGGCTTTGGGCTCAGAAAGACATACTTCCATGGGTGTCTGTGACCCTGGGGCCCGCTTGGTAAGAGGTTCTGATTTCTTGTCTGCCATCCAGCCAAAGAGACTTGAATGTTCTCTGACTTGAACCCTCCTTAGTTCTTTGGGAAGAAACAATCACAGGGGGACTTTCCTGGTGGTCTAGTGGCTAAGAGTCTGCCTGCCAGTAAAGGGGACGTGGGTTCGATCCCTGGTCCAGGAGGATTCCGCAGACCTAGGAACAGCTAAGCCTGGGAGCCACAACTATTGGGCCCACATACTGCAGCTACTGAGCCTGTGCGGCTAGAGCCCGCGGCCACAGCAAGAGACGCCTGTGCACCGCAAATGGGAGTGGCCCCCACTCGCTCCAGCTGGAGAGAGCCTGCCCAGCAACATAGACCCAGTGCAGGAAAAAATAAATTAAAAAAAAAAAAAAAGAAACGGTCATGGAAGGTGAGAGGTCAGTGCTTCCTGGGGTTGATCAGAGTCCCTACTTGCCTTCAGAAGTGCAGCTCTTCCAGTGACTGGCTGGTGCCAAATTCCTGTGTGTCGCTTGCTTTCCAGATGGGCCTTTTGTTCCAGACGCTGAGGAACCTAAGAAGGGTCTGTGCCCGCAGAGTCACCCACTCTCACCATATGCCTGTCTGTCTACCTGTATGGCGCAGGACGGCTGGTTGGGCCAAGACCCCAAAACTGTTAGATCTGAGGGAAGCAGTGGCTGTGTTTCTCAGCCAGCTCTCTAGTTTGGGTTTCCTTGGAATCCTTTCATGGGCTGTCATCAGGGTAGGAAGTAAAAATATCTTAAAATAGGATACAGGGTATAGAACTTGTCCGTGTCCCATCACTGCTGTCGTTCCAAGTGGTATTACCAGAACAATTGTCATGGTGTTTTGTGTTTGTCTCTAACAGAAATGCCACGGCTTGAGATAGAGTTAAGATGGTCACGACTGGCCTGATTCTGCCAGTCGTTAACAAAGAGGGAAGTTGGTGGGGTCAGAACACCGCAGCCTGATTATAATGGCCTCTCTTATCACACTGTTCCCCATTAGCTTGCGCCAGTCTTTTTCTTCTCAGGGAGAAACAGCCAAAATGTCACTGTGACCAAAAAAAACCAAAATCCAAAAAACACCTGTTACTCTCTCTCCTTGTTGGAGAGGGGACAGAGGGGTCTGGGTGTTTCTCCAGGAGCCCGAGGGTGGCTCTGGGCGGGGGGAGGTCTTACCACCCATCTTCAGAGGTGAGCCTCTGTCTACTGTCCCCAATCTGCGTGGTCCCCTGACCTGAATTTCCAGCAAATATGGGGTTATTCCGATACTGTTTCCACTCCTACATCTCCACCTGTATGGTCGAGAATCTTGATTTTTAGATCAGTAAATTATAGAGTCTTATTTAAAAGATTTTTTTTTTTTTCTGATGTGGTCCATTTTTAGTCTTTTTTGAATTTGTTAGAATATTGTTTCTGTTTTCTGTTTTAGTTTTTTGGCCACGAGACATGTGGACTCTTAGCTCCCAACCAGGGATTGAACACATACTCGCTGCCTTGGAAGGCGACTTCTTAACCACTGGGTCGCTGGGGAAGTTGGTAAAGAGTCTTAACATGTTTTCAGTTCCTATAAAAATGCTACGTGGTCATTGTGAAAAATAGAGATAACTACTTATAATTTAAAAAAGTGCAATCTCCCAATCCTCATTTTTATATGTAAAAGTTTTGGTGGTGTATGACAGGTGATGCTTGAATTTTTATCTCAGCACTTCTGATAAGGGTCAGAGGGTAAAGAATCTGCCTGCAATGCAGGAGACCCAGGTCCAATCCCTGGGTCTGGAAGATCCCCTGGAGTAGGAAATGGCAACCCACTCCAGTATTCTTGCCTGGAGAATCCCATGGACAGAGGAGCCTGATGAACAATGGTCCATGGAGTCACAGAGTTGGACACAACTGAACTAACACCAAGACAAACTTTGAAACGTAAGCGCTGGGTAGAGCTCAGGACTTGCCTCTGAATCAGATCACTTCCGCCTGCCCCGTGGGACAGCTGAGAACTGGGGCTCAGACGCATCCACCTCACCACTGCCCCAAACCGATCACCATCCAGCCCTCCTCGGCTCCTGTGAGTTTTTGGGCTCCTGTACCTGGGACTCTGCCTTCCGCCCCGATACACCCAGGGAGCCCCTGGTGCTGCTGGGGAAGAAGGACCAGGCTGGGGTCTCTGCTGCTGAGGGCACCCCCTGGGGGTGACGGACTCACTCCCTAATCTCTCTCCACTCACAGTGACATCTTTATTTCGAGGCTTCAGGCTCTTTGGTCTGTGGATTGAGACTGTTTCACCAGTATCGGGTGTGACAAGGGGGGCCTTATGCAAGTGGCCAAGGTAGGATGGGCGTGCGAGCCCCTTAAATACCTGCCAGCGCCTCTGGCCTCGGGCCTCGATCTTCACACTGAAAACCTCTGTCCCTCCTTCAGGACTTAGACTGGAGCCCAGCAGGAGAGGCAGAGTCTGATCTTGAGGGAGTGACTTCCTACGGGGCCGGGCTCAGCCTGCAGCCCTGCTCTAGGAGTGACCGTGAGTATCCTGCGTGCTCCCTGCCCTCATCCTCGTGAGCCCATGTCTGTCGCTGGTGTCAGCGTGGTGAATCTTGATTTCCCCTCAGCAGCCTGGCCCGACCGGGGCCTGCTGTGTGTTCCCTGCTCATCCCACGTCCACTGTGTCTGCCCTTACCCTTTATGGGCCCTCAGTCTCCTCCTTGATGGGTTCTCTGATTCATTCTGGGGGAGCTGGTGAGGGCTGGCCTCACGTCAGCCATGGGACCCCTGCGCTTGCCTGTCTCCATGCCCAGCCTCTCCATCCGGCCTGCTGGGCTGGTTGTCGTCATGGAGACGACCTGTCACGAGATACCATAGGCCCCCCACCTCCAGGGACTGACCCTTAGGTCAGAGCGCTGACCGGATGCCCTGCACTCTGTATAATTTGGGGCAGGGGAGATGGGCTAGTTGGATGGGCTTTTCTTCTGTGTTCATGAGTTGACAGTTCGGCCAAGGGCCAGTCTACCCTGAGCGCACAGCACCTCTAGGGGTCACTGTGATGTAACGCCACGCTGCCGGGACCCGGCCCCAACACGGAGCCTCAGTCAGCAGGCCGGTGGGACGGGAGGGGTCCCGTTGTCCATCGCGCCTCGTGTTTGGTTCACATCAGAGTAGCCTAGGAGGCTTAGCTTTTCCTCCCAGATTTGTTTTGAATAATTTCCAGCCTTTAGAAAAGTTGAAAGTGCATTGAAAGCCCTCTCTCTCGACATTGCGTCTCGTTTGTGTTCTTCTTTTCTTGAACTACTTAAAATTAACTCATTGTCTAAAAAAAGTAAGTTGTAGACACAGCGCTTCACTTTTGTTGTTGTTTTTTATTTTTTAATTGAAGTATAGTTGATTTACAATGTTGTGTTAATTTCTGCTGTACGGCAAAGTGATTCAGTTATATATATAGATATATATGTGTGTATATATATTCTTTTTTATATTTTTTAAAATCTTTTTTTATATTATTCTTTTTAAATATTCTTTTCCATTATGGTTTATCATAGGATATTGCATATAGCTCCCTGTGCTATACAGTAGGACCTTGTTGTTTATCCACTCTCTATGTAAAAGCTTACATCTGCTAAGTCTAACGTCCCACTCCATCCCTCCCTCAAAACCCTCTTCCTGGGAAAGCACAAGTCTGTACTCGGCCCGTGAGTCTGTTTCTGTTTCATGGGTTCAGTTGTGTCATATTTTAGATCCCACAGGTAACTAATATCATATGGTATTTGTCTTTCTCCTGACCTCACTTAGCATGATCATCTCTAATTACATCCATGTTGCTGCACGTGGCATTGTTTCACTCTTTCCTATGGCTGAATAATATTACACTGGATCTGTGTACCACATCTTCTTTATCCATTCCTCTGTCGATGGACATTTAAGTTGTTTCCATGCCTTGGTTATTGTGAATAATGCACAGCACTTCACTTTTTAATACTTCAGGCTGAACTACCCAGGGGAAAAAAGCCCCTATACCCCAAATAACTATTATCCCATCTAAGAACATTATCAAGAACTCAATATCATCTAATAACAATCTCAACGATTGCCTGCATGTTCCCAAAATGTTTTTTATACTTTTTGAAGCGTCAATTTCCATCAAGGTTCATATATTTTGTTATTATATCTAGTCTCCCAATCTTGAATAGTCCACCTGTAAGCTTCAAAAAATATCGTAGATTCTCCAACTCCACACTTGAAGATTTTGATTCAGTATCTGATGTGAAGCTGAAGGTCTTCCCTGGTGGCTCAGTGGTAAAGAATCTGCCTGCAATGCAGGAAACCCAGATTCGATACCTAGGTCAGGAAGATCCCCTGGAGGAGGGCACAGCAACCCACTCCAATATTCTTGCCTGGAGAATTCCATGGACAGAGGAGCCTGGTGGGCTATAGTCCACAGGGTCGCAAAGAGTCAGACACAACTGAAGTGACTTAGCACACACGCTCGCACTCTGAAACAGGGAGGTGGCCCGCTCACCTCTGGGTGCATGCATGCACGTGAAGCTAAAATCTATTTTGTGAACAAGCAACACTGGAGTTCCTGATTAGAATCCAGGATTTGGAGCCAGACTGGGCCCTCCTTTACTCCCAGCCTCCCATTATGCACATGTCCCCTAGACAGGAGTGTTCAGGCAAGCAGGAGGTCTTTGAGCTTGATCTTGTGAGTATTCTGGTGGCTCAGCTGGTAAAGAATCCACCTGCAATGCAGGAGACCATGGTTCAATTTCTGGGTCAGGAAGATCCCCTGGAGAAGGGATAGGCTACCCACTCTAGTATTTTTTGGCTTCCCTGGTAACCCAGCTGGTAAAGAATCGGCCTGCAATGTGGGAAACCTGGGTTTGATCCCTGGGTTGGGAAGATCCCCTGGAGAAGGGAAAGTCTACCCATGCTGGTATTCTGGCCTAGAGAATTCCATGGACTGTATAGTCCATGGGGTTGCAAAGAGTTGGACATGACTGAGTGCCTTTCACTTTGTGATATCAAGATATCAAAGACATCTCCTATGTCTTTGGACCCCCAGGTGCCCAATTTTCTTTGTAGAAGAACTTCATAACATTAAGACAAAACCTTCCTCTGTAACTCTGCTTATCAATGACAGACCCTAACAGCTGTTCCGGGCTACACAGAACCGGCGGGTACCCACGCTCACCTGATAGCCCTTTAGAGATGAGGAGCTCCTAGAGACATCTGTGCATCTCATTTCATGCCCAGGCATTCATGGATTTCAGACCCTTCAGCATGATTTCACATGCCCTCCCAGTGGGTGGCCACATCTGGGGAAAGATTTCAGGGTGAGGTGATAGTAATGCTGAATCAAGTCAGGGGATTTACACCCCATTTTTCTCACAATACCACTGGTTCATGTGGAACTCACTCTTAACTAGCAGCTTCATGTCTTTTCCACATGATCTACTGTCACATCATTTCCCCATCATGTGCTTCCATAGTCAATTTTTGGAACACAAATGTGGCATATGTATGCCCAACTGTTAAGATTCTGTTTTCTTATAGTTTCTGCCCATCTTCAGGTGAGTTCACATTCTTTATGATCCTGACTTGGCCATCTGACATGTTAGCTATGTCTCCCAGCTCTGAGATCGCAGATTGGATAAACAAGCCTCCAGTGTGTCTGTTGAAAACACTGAAGGAGGCAGAGCCAAGGAGGGTCCTTTTGGTAAAAAATTCATTTTACACAGCAACCTCCTTCACATACTCACCCAGCAAGTTTCATGTGATAATAATGGGCTCTGATGTTTTCAGAACTTCCGTTCATTTCTCTTTTATGGCTTAAAAAAAAAAAACCAAACAAACTCAATTGACCGCACAATGCAAAAATAGGTCTTAATGATAATTTGCTGCTAGTGGTAAAGAGCCCGCCTGCCAATGCAGGAGACGTAAGAGATGTGGGTTCGATTCCTGGGTCGAGAAGATTCCCTGGAGAAGGAAGTGGCAACCCACTCCAGTATTCTTGGCTGGAGAATCCCATGGACAGAGGAGCCTGCGGGTGCAGTCCATAGGGTTGCAAAAAGTCAGACACAACTGAAGCGACTTAGCACACATGCTCGCACTCTGAAGCAGGGAGGTGGCCCGCTCACCTCTGGGAGCACACAGCATAGCTGGGTCAGTGCTTTGGACACAGGGGGGCACACTTGTCTGCCCAGCCATCTTCTCACTCACCCATCTAACATTTGACCTCCACCCCCTAAGGCCTTTGCAGTTATTTCACTTTGTTTCATAATCCAGTCATTCATCATTAACTCGCCTTAGCTCTCCAAGGCCTGTTAACTTCCTGGAGGCAGGCATATTGTGGAGGTGGCTCTTCTCTGGGGCCTCTAGAGGGTTCTGTAAATAGCACGTGCCCAGGACTTGTTGTGGAGTTACCAGCAAGTTATCCTGCTTGAGTCCCAGCGTGTCTGGGATGTCTGGGTGCCCAGCACTGCTTCGGGCTGGCTGCAGTTCTCAGGGCGCTTTCCCCGCTCACTCTTCATCAGGCTCCACACGGTCTGGTCCTGAAGCTGCCCTTCCCAGTGGGAGCATGGGAGCAAGGGGGTGCCAGTCGGAGTGTGCTGAGCAGGGTTTTGGTGTGTTTGGCCCAGGGAGAAGCTGAGTTAAATTTAGGTCTTCCAGCTGTGTGCAGGTGTGGAGCCCTGCCCTCTCCCCCGCCCCCAGCCAGGATCTTGGGATTATTTCCAAACTCTCCCTCCCCCAGCCTCAGTTACTTGAAAGGCACAAGATGGACCACTCTCCCTCTGCTGATGCCAGGGCTCCTTTCTGCACAAATTTCTCCTAAGGCTCTGGGGATAGGGACAGTGGCAGACAAGGGCCTTGAATTTGCCAGGCCTCCCCCGCACCTGCAAGACGTTGGCCCAGTCAAGGGCCCACCTTAGCTCATCAGGTGAAGTGAAAATCATCCAGTTGTGTCTGACTCTTTGCAGCCTCATGGACTGTAGCCTGCCAGACTTTTCTGTCCATGAGGATTCTCCAGGCAAGAAAACTGGTGTGGGTAGCCTTCCCCTTCTCCAGAGGATCTTCCCACCCAGGGATTGAGCCCAGGCCTCCCACATTGCAGGCGGGTTCTTTACCATCTAAGCCAGCCGGGAAGGCCGTCAGGTAGGGCACAGGTTTTCGTTCCCACCACCTTTCCTGATGGGCCCCTGACTTCTCCCCTGGCCTCCTGATTTCTGTGCAGGGGGCCCCCTCTCACCTCCCTGCACCCCCCCGTCCCCCAGCCCCCACACTGCAGAGGAGGCCTTCACCCTCTTCCCATCATTGCCATTCAGACACAGGCCGAGACCTTGGATCTTCTCCATGGTCAGTGGAGTCCAGGACGGTATGACGTATCTGTGTCCTCACTCCCCATGTGAGGCTGAAACTTGAACGGCCTGGGGTCCTCAGGGACAAGCGTGCCCCTCACTGCTCCTTCACTCTGGCCCCAGGACCCTGCCTCCGGGGTCCCAGGCTGAGGCTGGAACCCTCACCTGCTCTGGTCCAGGGTCAGAGCCTAGCTCTGCTCCTTGGCCTGCTTGCAGTATGATTTCAGGTGAGTGAGATCTGCCTGGTCCCCTAGGTGCAACGAGGGCCAGAAACCCTCCAGGGTCACCCGGCGGCCAGTGTTCTGGGTGTCTAGGGCAGGCCTCTGCTTCTCAAAGGCAGCCTGCAAGGGGGCTTGTGGGCAGGCGGACGGGGGCAGGCCGCGGGGATGCACGGGCCGAAGGGCCTCTGAGCAGGCGCGGATGAGGGAGGCAGAGCAGGCCGGTGTGGACAGCTCTGTCCCAGCGCTATCTCCCGTCCACGACACCCTCTCCACACCCCGGCCCCGATAAGCGGGTGTGAGCCGCGGCCGCCATGTGACAGGCCCTCCAGCGGGGAAGGGTGGGGGGGTCCATCCACCACCGAGCCTGGACGTCAGCGGCCTCCTCCCCTCCCCTCGTCCCTGGCAGGCTGGACAGGCGCGGGCAGCCCCTCCCGCCCCGGCCTGGAGACTTTGCCCTGGGCAGCGAGGCCCAGCCTGCTCAGGGTGCGGGGAGCAGACCTCCCTCCATCCTTCCTGGCAAAGCGCCCAGGAGGACGGCCGCCCCTGCCAAGCTGCTCCTACAGTGACCTCGTCCCCTCACCCCGTCTCCTGCAGTCCGCGTGCCCACCAGCTTACAGTCATCCCCACCCCCCACCCCCCAGCTCTGACTTTGGGGCCACTGTTCCAAAGGGGCCTCCTTCTTTCCTCCACGGCCTCAGGCAGTGATCATCACCAGCAGGCCAAGGCCAGAAACCCTTCACGGCCGAGTGGTGGGCCGGGGGTCAGGGAGGAGGAGAACCGGAGCTTGGAGCTCTCGGGATGGGGAAGGGAAAGGCCAACTGTCTGGGCTAGGGGCTGCAGGGACCCTCTGGGAAGGGCGGTCTTTGTCCCCCACACCTAAGGCACTCAACTCAGAGCTTCCTTCTGCTTTCTCAGAGGCTCGCCGGTGTGTTCAGAGCTGGAGATTGTTTTGATTCTCAGGCTGCAGCCCACTGCATCGGGCAGCCGGTCTGTGTGCATTCGGGCATGAGTGTGGGCATCCTCTGCTCCCGTCCCTGGGTTCCCTTCTCAGCCTCTGCACGGCTTGAGTCTTCAGAGCCCACGGTCTAAGGGAGCCTGCCGTCACATCCCAGCTCTGCCATTGTACCTGCTCTGGGCCTCAGTTTCCCCATCTCCAAAAGAAGAAGACAACATGGATGATAGTAGCGCATACATTGTAAGACTCTTGCAAGTATCAAATGAGTTACTACATGTAAAGTATTTGGACAGGGCCTGGCACACAGCATGCACCATGGAGTTTTGGCCATTATTATCATTTGTGTAAATTTTACTTTAACTTCACTTACATCCTTTATGCAGAGTCACCAGTTATTTATGTTTTGCTCATTTATTTTATAATTCTCTCTACATATATGTGTCTATAATATACTGTACATGTAGTATATATATGTATATATAGTGTATGTATTTAATATATTTTATACAGTATATGTATATACTACACATACAATATATTATGTATATAATATACTATAAATAGTGTATATTTATACTGTATATATTCTATATATACAGTATATATTCTATATTGTAATATACTATGCACAGTATACACATTTCTTCCTCTGAATCACTTGAGAGTAAGTTGAAGACATGATGCCTTTTTACTCCTAAATACTTGAGAGTATATTGATGAGGACAAGGATATTCTTTTGTAAAACCACAACACAGTTAACAAAATCAGAAAATGTGTTATCTAATCCTTAGGCTATATTCAAATTTCATTCGTGGTCTCAATCCTGTCTTCTATTTGTTTATTTTTTTTCCTTTTTCAGAATCACCTGTTGCATTTAGCTGTCATGTCCCTTTGATTTCCTTTAATCTGGAAGCGTTCCTCAGCTTTTCCTTGTATTACTTGAACTTGACATTGCTGAAGGGTTTAGGCCAGTTATTCTGTAGAACGATGCTGCTCAAATCCAGTCTGCTGTTTCCTCATGATTACTTTCAGGTTGTGCATTTTTGGTAAGATTACCACATAGGTTATGATGTGTCTCTCTGATATCACATGAGGAGGCATGCAATGTACATTTTCTCATTTGTTAGAAATGTTGTCTTCCATCACCTGGTTTAGGAGGTGAGCACCAAATTCCCCCTCCCCACTGTTAAATTAAGAAAGCTATAAAAAGCAATTGTGGGAGGATACTTTGAGACTATGTTGCTCATCAAACTTTTACCTTAATTTTCATCCATTGATGATTTGTCACTCCTCTCCTCCTTCTAAACTTATGAACTGGCCCATTCAAACTGCCTCCTGTGTGTTTTGATGTGTATCTATCAGCCTAAGTACTCTCTTACTTTCCAGGATGGTCCAGGGCTCATCTTGTATTTTTTCTCTGCTCTAACAATGAACCAGCCGTTTCACCAAGGAATCCTATTTCCTTTGAACGGAGAATGGTATTTATAATCTTTTTAAAAAATATTTGTTTGTGTAGTTGTGCTGGGTCTTAGTTGCAGCATGCAAACTCTTAGTTGTGGCATGTGGGACCTAGCTCCCTGACCAGAGATCAAACCCAGGCCCCCTGCGCTGGGAGTTCGGTGTCTTAGCCTCTGGACCACCAGGGAAGTCCCCAGAATAGTATTTAGGAAGCAAGACTCAGGTGCTATGTGTGCTCATTGATACCACTGTATTATTGTTCCTCGTTGAGCATTTTATCATTTGTTCATTTGGATGCGGTGGTGGGAGCAACACCAAAGAAACGGCAGCTTGGAGATGGGAGGGGCAAGGTGGGCTGGATAGAGTCCCTCCCCTCTCTAGCTGTCTGAGTCCTCCCCACCTTCTCTCCCTCTTCATCATGACCTCATGTTCCCTTTCTTGGTCAGAATTCCTCTGGAGATTCCAGCTGTGGGAACCTCTGAAACCATCTCCCCAGCTACGTGTGTGATACCAGAGGCAGACAACTATGCGACCTTTGTGTGTGAACAGTCAAAGGCAAAGATAATTTACGAGAAAGTTTTTGCTTAGAACAATCTGGTGACAGGGTGATTGGGGAAGACACATTTGGAAGATTTCCACCTGGAAACGTTCCTTTTTCCTGCACGGAAAGCACACAGCCTGTGCTGAGGTTAGGGCTGGGGTGCTGTTGGAGCCTCCGCAAGGCTCGGGGGACCAGCAGGAATGGTTACACGCCTAGCACAGCCCACTTGCCATGTCCACAGGGAGCAGGTACAGGCTTCAAAAGAAAGTACCCGGAGTCCAGTGAAGGCCACTTGGCTGGCTTTGTTAGTTATGCAAGCGTTGGATGAGTGGGTATTCCCGGTCCCTCACTTGAAGTTAGTTAACTGTTTCAAGACAAGATCCAAGGCTTCCTCTCTCTGAAATCCGAGGTATGCAAAGCTGGCTTCTGGAGGAACTGTGTCAGTTCCCAGAAGGACCCAGTATCCACCTGCTGCTTCCTGAGATGGGGAGGGAAGGAAGTTGTAGTGGAATGGAGTGGCCACAGTAAAGGCCCTGGGCCAGGGGCTTCTGAAATGAGATGATTGGGGAAACAGAAGTCAGTGGTGGTGGCAGGGCTCCCCTGTGTTTCTTGGGGGGAAGGCTGGCTTCAGTGTGGAGTGAGGCCACTTTTGGGAGGCGCTGAACTGGGCTTGTGCTCTTGACTGGAGACTATGATTATTTATCCACAGAAATGTCCCCTAGAGAAGAGTCAAAGTGGGGCTCACCCATTCAGCTCCCCATGTCTTTGAGGACTGGTGCTGCCTTCTGGGGAGAAGGCAATGGCACCCCACTCCAGTACTCTTGCCTGGAAAATCCCATGGATGGGGGAGCCTGGTAGGCTGCAGTCCATGGGGTCGCTAAGAGTCAGACACGACTGAGCAACTTCACTTTCACTTTTCACTTTCATGCATTGGAGAAGGAAATGGCAGCCCACTCCAGTATTCTTGCCTGGAAAATCCCAGGGACAGAGGAACTGGTGGGCTACAGTCCATGGGGTTGCAAAGAGTTGGACATGACTTAGTGACTAAACAACAACTGCCTTTCGGGAGCCTGGACCCTGCAAGGTATCCAAGTGTCCTCAACAGTGAAATGGCAGCGCTGTCAGACCTCAGCCCCTATTTCGTTTTGTAAACAACTCAAGCAGAGAGTGAAGATCCCTCTGCTGCTGCTGCTAAGTCACGTCAGTTCTGTCCGATTCTGTGCGACCCCATAGACGGTAGCCCACCAGGCTCCTCCGTCCCTGGGATTCTCCAGGCAAGAACACTGGAGTGGGTTGCCATTTCCTTCTCCAATGCATGAAAGGAAAAGTGAAAGGGAAGTCGCTCAGTCATGTCCGACTCTTCGCGACCCCGTGGCCTGCAGCCTACCAGGCTCCTCCATCCATGGGATTTTCTAGGCAAGAGTACTGGAGTGGGGTGCCATTGCCTTCTCCGAAGATCCCTCAAAAAAAAAAAAAAAAGAGGAACTGGATATGTCATGTAAATTCTTGACTAGTTGATAGAAAACATTGTCTGTTCTCTGGGTGGGCTGGGGGCCACTGGGGTTCTGTGTGAAGCAGCAGCCTGAGCCAATAGCATGACTTTTAATAGACCCCACTGGCTGCTGTGTTGAGAATGGGCTGGGCCCAGGACCAAGCAGGAGGCCTTCGGGAGATTCCAGGCGAGAGGCAGTGTGGCTCAGACCAGCAATGGTGGCCGTGGAGGTGTTGAGAAGTGGTCAGACTTGGGATGTATTCTGAAGGCAGAGCCAACAGGATTTCCTGCGGGATTGGATGTGGGGTGTGAGAGAGACAGAGAGAGGAGGCGGGGAGGACGCCAGCTGGAACTGAGTAGCGGATCTCCAGCCGGACACCCCCGTGGAGGCTGTTGACTGGTTTCGCCTGTCCCTCGGGGGCCTGTGGCTGAAGTCAGGACAGAGACCGGCGGTGGGCGGGTAGGGGGGTGGGGAGGAGAGGGGAGGGGAGGGGCTCAGCCTGCTCCAGGCTCTGGGGCTCAGGGCTGCACATACTGGTTATTCCATTACCCTTCATTTATTGGCCTTATTGGCTTTTGTCATTTCCTCGTTGTCTCCTGTCTGGAGGGAAGGCTATAAATGTGATGGATTGATACAGGATACAGGAGGCCCAATTATCTCCATCGAGCTGGCCTCTCCTCTTGGTCAAGCCCTCCCTGCCCTCTGTCCTTGCAGAACCTCCCTTGGCCCCACACGCAGAAGCAGCCTGGCCCCTGGCTGTCCAGGAAGTGCAGCCCGAGAGGGTGAGTGGCAGACAGATGGTCCCCAGGAGACACGGCTCCAAGAGCAAATCCTGGAGGCAGGCTCAGCCCACGGCGGCCAGACACAGAGGACGGCGGGGCAGGAGGACGGGATGGACCGCCGCCGCTCGGCCCACATCCGGGGAAGGGGGCTCTGTTGCGACTTGCATGCCTCTCTGGAACCCGAGCTGGCTCATGCTGCCATGGAGGCTGGGGTGATGGGCCTTTTCTCTCCGGCAGCAGGTGCCTGGCAGCTGACCGTGGATGCCAGCCCCGTGAGCTGGCATGGGAGGAAGTACTTGGGAGAGCGGTGATTGTACGTGCTGGGTTTGGGCTGGCCCAGCCCCCTCCTCTGCCATTTACGCTGACTTGGGACACCCCCAGGAGAGAGGTGCCTCGGGTGGGGGCCTCTTGGGGTCCCCCCCAGACAGAGGGTGGCAGCTGCCAGGCTTTGAGTGTCATTTCTAAACCAAGGCCCTTGTCCCCCACCCCTGCTCTGTCTGCCTCCCCATCCCAAGGATCGTGGTCCATGGTGGTTGGGACAGGAAGCCTGAGGTTCAGTCTTAGGATTTCAGGCATCTCCCTGTGGGCACACCTGCCCCCTCCTCCACACGGACACTGGCTACTGTGTCTTAAGGCTACCCTGTGTGTGAATCTGCCCATGCCCTCCATGTAGGTGACCTCCTTCCAGAAGAATAAGGAATGGAAGGTAGAAATGTGGCTGAGAAGCGGGGCCAAGGGTCGCATAGGACAGAAAGGCGGGAAGGGTTCAAATGGAGGAGAGGGTCCAGGCGAACCTTGTGGGTACTGAAGAGCTGTGTTGGTGGGGTGTCTCTTGTTTTAACGTCCCTGGGCTCCTGTCTGTGCCAGGCACGGGCCGGGCTGGAGAGGGTGGTAGGAAGTGCTGGCTTGGCCTTCCCCAGCCCTTAGGGAGCCCACACACACAGGACAGAGCGCTGAAGGGTGTCCAGTCCCGTGGCACCCCCAGCCCAGGAGAGGTGGCCTTTGGCGTCTCCTGGCTCTCGGCCGCTGCCCGCTCCATCTCCACCTGGAGGACTGAGTGCCTGGCTGTCTCCCTGCCCCTCCCAGCCTCCGGGCACCGAGTCCCGTGGCCATCAGGGCTGAGGCGGAAGAGCGGCCGGCACGGGGCAGGGAGCTGCCAGGGCCGCGGCCCCAGGCTGAGAGCTGACGTCTGTCCAGGAGCATCTCTGTCCCTGCCAAGGGCTGAGATCCCGGGCCGCATGCCTTCCCTCTGACACAGGAGCCGGCGTCTGTCCCTCGTGGAGCCTGGACCCCTGCCTCGCCTCAGGGCGGCCGGGTGACAGCTGCAGTGGTGCATGACCGCAAGGCCCCCTCTTGCCTCCCTCTGGATCAGCCTGCCACCTCCCAGGCCAGTGTCTTCTGTGGGAGGGGTAGGTGATTTACAGTGTTGCGTTAGGTTATTGTTAGTTGCAGGTGTAGAGCAAAGTGATTCAGTTTATACTTGTGCATACCTCCATTCTTGGTCAGATCCTTCGCTCATATAGGCTAATACAGAGTATTGGGTAAAGTTCCCTGTGCTCTATGGCAGGTCCCTGTGGATCATCTATTTTATATACAGTAGTGTGCTGTGCTGAGTCACTCAGTCGTGTCTGAGTCTTTGCGACCCCATGGACTGTAGCCCACCAGCTCCTCTGTCCATGGGGATTCTCCAGGCAAGAATACTGGAGTGGGTTGCCATGCCCTCCTCCAGGGGAATCTTCCCAACCCGGGGATCAAACCCGGGTTCCCCACGTTGCAGGTGGATTCTTTACCATCTGAGCGACCAGGGAAGCCCAGTAGTGTGTCTAGGTTAATCCTCGATTCTTAATTTATCCTTCCCCACCCCCACCTTTCCCCTTTGGTGACCGTAAGTTTGTTTTCCAAGTGAGGACTGGGCCCCCCTGGGGCTGAGAAAACTCAGGTGGACCAGTGACAGGGATCTGAGTCCAGCTCTGGGATCTGGGTGCAGGGTTGTGGGCCAGCTGCTCTGGTGGTGGCTGTGGAGCGCGGGGCTGCCAGGACCGGGCGGCGGGCCAGTGTGGGTGGGGCAGAGGCAGCAGGCGGAGAGGGCCTGTGTGAGCCGCCACCTCAGGGCTACTGGGGGAGCCCAGGGGCTTGGCAGGAAGAGGCTGAACGGACCCACGGGTACCCATGGGCAAAGAAGGGGTCACGGGGCACCCGGAAGAGTGCATCCCCAGGGCTGGGAGACCACCGGGAGAAGGCCCCGCAAGCCTGAAGATGCCCGCATGGTGCCTGTCCAGCCACCCCATCTCTGGCTGTCATGGGACTGGACATGCTCAGAAGGAAGCTAAGGTGGTATTTACAACGCAGGGTGGCTGAAGGCTGCTGTTTCACCAAGAATTGAGTGGAAAAGCCCCAGGGCTGGCCTGGTTTTCATCTGGGGTCAAGGAAGTTTATCTCCACTGAATAAAGTTGAAGGGGACAGGGAGAGGCAAAAACAAAGGCTGGTTGTGATGACATTGGGGGTCATGTCTCTTTACACACCAACTTTACAGGTATCTGTCCCCCGCCTGAAATATATGTGTGTACGTGCAACTGAATCACTTTTCTGTACACCAGAAACTAACACAATATTATCAATTTGTAAATCAACTATACTTAAAAAAAAAAAAAATGGACCGAGTCCAGACCAGGTCATGTAAGCCATTTATTGGTTTGTTTTAAAAATATGCATCTTATTTATGCACG
The DNA here is from genome assembly GCF_910594005.1 of Cervus elaphus. Classification (NCBI taxonomy): domain Eukaryota; kingdom Metazoa; phylum Chordata; class Mammalia; order Artiodactyla; family Cervidae; genus Cervus; species Cervus elaphus. Next base: position 24,444,010 of record NC_057838.1, read on the forward strand.
AAGTTTGGTGAGAAGTGCTTGGGTGGTTCAGACAACGGCTGGCGCTTGGTGCTTCTCCCTCCCTCCTGTGTCCTCCCCTCCTGCTCCCACTCTGCTGGTCACTATGCAGTTCTGGAAAAAAGCAATGAGAGACACGTACAAGCTAAGGAGTCGGTCTAGCTCGGCCCCGCCCTCGGCCACACGGGCTGCAGTCAGTGGCCGGCCCGGCAGCCGCCTCAGGCTCCCGGGCTGTCCCCACACACACAACCCCAGCCTCCTTCCAGTCAGCCGGGCCTGCAGCCCGGCCGGCCTCCCTGCCCATGCAGGGTGCCAGGCGTCGCGGAGGGCACACACCTCTCCCAGCCTTGAGAGCACAGCACAGAGAGCTACAAAAATAAGATTTCCACTCAGAGAAGTGGTGCTGGGACAGTTAAAACCATGTCCCACGCCAGACTTCAAGGGAACATGAGAGAAGAGAAATCACTGGGGACGGGGCAGGGGGGCGGCTGGGGCTGCCACCAAGCGAACTCGAGTGACGGGAAGGAACGGTAATACTTGACTCGCCGCTGGCGGTTCCCCCTCAGCTCCCCACAGCCGGCCCCCCGACGGCTCGGCGAGGTAGGTTAGGACAGCCAGCTTCTGGCTTCCGGGGCTGCCCCGAGAGGCGGCCTGTGAGGTGGCCGCCGGGTGGAGGGCGGCTTTGCTGGAGAGTGGACTTGGGCAGCCGAGCCCCTGCCTGCACAGCCTCCACCAGCCACCACTGTCACTCTCAGGGTGACAGTTCTCTACATTGAAAGATTTGCATATGCTCAGTAGGATTGTCAGCAGCTGAAGAGGCCCTGTGGCGGGGAGGGGGCGTGGGGCGAGGGGGGAGGGGGTGGGGGGTGGGGAGGGTGGTGGTAATCGGACTAGAAAAAGTATTTTTCCCTGAAAAGGCCTGCTCACAAGACCCGTGGGCAGCCTGGACCCTGCCCCAGGAGGTCCCGAGTGCGCTGCCACCGGGACTCCGGGCTGAACGGGCGGGGAGGGGGGCGCTGGTCCAGGGTCACTCGACTCCCCTTCCCAGGAGACCTGGGGTCCATTCCCCTCCTGAGCGTCCTGCAGCCCCTTCCGTGCACGCGGCCTGGGTAGCCCTCCCCACTCCTGTGCTGCCGCAGCTGGAGAGAAGCTGGGGTCCACACGGGCACCCCCTCAGCCCTGGGCAGAGGCAGAAAGGTCTGGAGACAGAGCCTGGGTGATAACAGCGGATTCCATTCTCCACGCGGGCTGGAGGGCACCGTGCTGGGGGCTGTGGAGTGGGTTCTTCACCCCAACCCCACGGGCTCAGCCTTCTCTTGCTGGGGCAGGGCCAGCCAGGCTGGGCAGCACGGACAAGCTGGGTGGCAGGACGTATGTGCCTCCCTCAGGCCCTTCCCTTAATGTTAATACTCTAACAGAGGCCAAGCTCTACAGGGAAGAAAGGCAACGTCAGTGCCGAGGACAAGCCCTGGGAGCCGGGCCGCTCTCTTCTGGAAGCTTGTTGTATTTATAGGCCTGACTCCAGGGTGGCCTGCATAAACATACAGGGGAAATGGGGCAATGAGTGAGCCCTGGCTGACAAGAATCCCACCTGGGGGGTGCCGCTCGCCTTGGGGAGTCCAGGCCACATGTGGCTTGTGTCTGGCCTCGGTGAGTGTGAGTGCGCGCGCACATCTGTATGGGAAGGGGTTCAGCCCTCCTGGAACCTCAGCCCAAGCGGCGGGGGACCCCCTTTCTGCCCGCCCCTAGGCAGTGAAGGCCCGTGGGACCCACACGGGATCTCACTTTTGCATTGACAGCAGGGCCCCAGCAACTCCACAGACACTCTTGTTCCGAGTTAGGAAGAGGCAGTGTGAATCGCTGCCGATCCATCCATGAAAAAAAAAAAAAGTTAGTTCTTTGCTCAGGTAAAAAAATATCAAATATAATAAATGTATGAAAGCCCATTCACAACATAGTCTTGGTTTCGCGTTTTGTCTCAGCAGCTGGGACGGAGGTGGTGGTCAGAGCCCCAGGGCGCTGCCGGACCAGACCCGGCCCCCAGGACTGGTAACCCCAGACGGACAGCTCGGCCAAGTGCTCCCAGCCATCGGCGCGGTGCACAGGACTGCCTGGTCGGTCCACAGGGCGAGGCTCCTCTCTCACTCCCGAAGCCCAAAGCAAAGGTCGGACGGCCCAGCGGCTGCCCTTGGGTTTGCCACGATGCTCTGCGCAGGCGCCCCCCTCCCTGGGCTGCGCTCACACGACTGACTCGCGGTCCCTGTCGGGGGTTGGGGGGAAGTCGGCGAGATCCTCGCTAGGGCTGTAGTCAGACGCCCGCACCTGGGGGTTGTCGCTGGTGGCCCTGGTGACGCTGTCGTAGGAGGGCGGGAAGGACGTGGAGGAGACGGAGGAGCTGCCGGGCGGGCCGGGGCGGCGGGAGAAGTTCTCATTCATCATGTAGGCGATGAGGCCCTCCTGCTCCGGGGCGTCCTCGTCCGAGAGGCCGCTGCTGCCCGCCTGCCGGCGGTAGAGGAAGGAGGCCTGCTTGACCGAGCGCTGCAGCAGGTGCCGGCGGAAGGCCCGCTGGATGATCGTGGCCGACACCTCCTCGTGCTTCCGCCGCAGCGTGGTGGTGATGGGCTCGTAGGAGATCTTGGACGGGTTGGCCGCCATGAACTTCTCCTCCATCTGGATCTTCAGGGCGTCCATCTCCCCAGATTCGCCCAGGACCCTCTTGGTGAAGGCAAAGAGGATGTCCATGCAGTGGATGCGGTCCCCGCTCACCATGGGCAGGTCCATATTGATGAGGCTTATCTGGTTGGGCTTGGGGATCCGGAGCGGCTCCGACAGGGCGTCAGCGAAGTCGGACAGGGCTGAATACTCGATGAACTGGGTGGCCTCCGGGTCGAACTTCTCCCAGATCTCGTAGAACATGTCAAAGTCGTCCTCACTCAGGGGCTCCGTGCTCTCCTCCGTGGCCACGCTGAAGTTCTCCAGGATGATGGCGATGTACATGTTGACCACGATGAGGAAGGAGATGATGATGTAGGTGGTGAAGAAGAGGATGCCCACTGCGGGGCTCCCGCAGTTGCCCCGGGAGCCGTTGCTGTTGGGCAGGTTGGGGTCGCAGTAGGGGGGCCCCGTGTTGAGGATGGGGCTGAGGAGCCCGTCCCAGCCCGCCGACGTGGTGATCTGGAAGAGGCACAGCATGCTGTTGGCGAAGGTCTGGAAGTTGAACATGTCGTCGATGCCGGCCTCCCACTTGACGTAGGCGAAGTTGGCCATGCCGAAGATGGAGTAGATGAACATGACGAGGAAGAGCAGCAGCCCGATGTTGAAGAGGGCGGGCAGGGACATCATGAGGGCGAAGAGCAGCGTGCGGATGCCCTTGGCCCCGCGGATCAGCCTGAGGATGCGGCCGATGCGGGCCAGGCGGATGACGCGGAAGAGCGTCGGGGAGAAGAAGTACTTCTGGATGATGTCTGAGAGCACAGTGCCTGCGGGAAACAGCGGAGACTGTGGCTACCGATGGCATCACTGTCCTCCCTCCAGCCCAGCTTCTCTGGGAGGGGTCTCTGCACAGCAAGGAGCCTGGGAGTGGAGGCCTGGGTCACCTGGGGCCTGGAAGGACCCTGCCTTCACCCACCTGAGTCTCCGTTTCTGCATTTATGGTCCAGAAAAGGACCCACAGTTCCTGCATCCTTTGCAAAGTGTCTTCTCAGCCCTCAGCTCCTCAGTCTCCTGAGCCTACCTGCACAGTACAGCCATACTAGGCCCATTATCCAGATTGCGGTTCGGGGGCCTCAGCGGACTTGCTCAGCATCCCTGATGCCTAGCTTGGACCAGAACTCTAGAACTTTTAGCTCCTTGATGCTCAGAGTGTGGTCTGAGGACCAACAGCCTTGGGATTTCCTGGGCACTCATCAGAAATGCAGAATCTCAGCTCCGCCCCAGACCCCCTGTGTTTTAACAAGTCCAGGTGGTTCGTGTGCACACTGAAATACAAGAGGCACTGGCCAGGCCGTTGGCGCACTCCTCACACCTCACCTGTCACAACTCAGCCTCTCTGAGGTGCTTCCTGTGACCTTCCCACCCCTGCTAGCTGCAAGGCCTGCCTACCCCGACTCTACTGACTACGCTGGGTTTGAAGTTTCAAGGAGCATGGATGTAAGTTATAGAAGAAAGAATGGAATATACTTGCCTCCTATTGGCCCAAGTTAACTTTCCAGACTTCTCATATATTAGGTTGGTGCAAAAGAAATTGTGGTTTTTGTATTGTTGAAATTTGCCATTTGATATTGGAATACATTTTAAATAAATGTGGCTAGGTTCTACATCATTTTAATGTGCATTTCTTGCTTTTTTTTTTTTTTGCTAATGACTTATTACCTGCTGTTTATTTTATGTTTATTTTAGACTATGGAGATGATGTTAGACAAAAAACATGTTTGAGCGATTTTCTTTTTTGAGTTCAAAATGGGTTGTAAAACAGCACAGATAACTTGCAACATCAACAATACATTTGGCTCAGGAGCTGCTAACAAATGTACAGTGCAGTGGTGGTTCAAGAAGTTTTGCAAAGGACATGATAGCCTTGAAGATGAGGAGCACAGTGGCTGGCTATTGGAAGTTGACAACGACCAATTGAGAGGATCATTGAAGCTGATCCTCACATGAGAAGCTGCCAAAACTCAATGCTGACCAGTCTACAGTCTTTCAACATTGAAGCAAATTGGAAAGGTGAAACAGCTCGATAAGTGGGTGCCTCTTAAGTTGACCTCAAATAAAAAAAATCATCCTTTTGAAATGTCATTTTCTCTTATTCTATGCAACAACAATGAACCATTTCTTAATCAGATTGTGGTGTGCGACGAAAACTGGATTATATATCACAACCAGTGATGACCAGCTCAGTGGCTGGACCAAGAAGAAACTCCAAAGCACTCTTCAAAGCCAAATTTATACCAAAAAAGGTCATGGTCACTGTTTGGAGGTCTGCTGCCCATCTGATCTACTACAGCTTTTGGAATCTCTGCAAAACCATTACATGTGAGAAGTATGCTCAGCAAATCAATGAGATGCACTGAAAAATGCAACACCTACAGCCAGCATTGGTCAACAGAAAGGGCCCAGTTCTTCTCCATGACAGTGCTCAACCACACACTGAACAACCAACACTTCAAAAGTTGAACGATTTGGGCTGCGAAGTTTTGCCTCATCCGCCATATTCACCTGACCTCTCACCAACCCACTATCACTTCTTCAAGCATCTCGACAACTTTTTGCAGGGAAAACGCTTCCACAACCAGCAGGAGGCAGAAAATGCTTTCCAAGAGTTCGTTGAATCCCAAGGCATGGATTTTTGTGCAACAGGAATAAACACTCATTTCTCATTGGCAAAAATGTGTTGATTGTAATGGCTCCTATTTTGATGAATAAAGATGTACTCAAGCCTAGTTATAATGGTTTAGAATTCACAGTCCAAAACCGCAATTACTTTTGTACCAACCTAATAATAATGTCACTCACTAACATGTGTCAAGTGTTCGCTGTCAATAAAGCACTGGGCTGAGCAATTCACACATCCATTTACCCCTTCCAGTTACCCTAGGAGGTAAGCTGATACTATCATCCTCATTTTCCAGAAGCGGAAACTGAGAGGTGAGGTAACTTATCCAAGTTGCCACCTAGTCGGTGAGAAGTGGGGATTTGACTCAGACACTCTGGCTCCAAGTTGAGCTGTTAACCATGCCTCTCTGGTACACAAGCTCTGGGACCAGTAGTTCCTGAATATAGTCTACACTTCCTGGAATCTTTGAGACTGTCCCTCAGGGCTCCGTTCCAGCTCCTGACACCTGCTTTAGAGAAAAGCTCCTCTCTAGTCCCACCAGGCATGGTCTCACCCTCATCCCCGCCTGAGACCTCCTGGAGAATTTCCTGACCGCACTCCTAGCTTCTAAGCATCTGCACATCACTATAGCCACAGCAACCCCTCTCTTGGCCCCTGCCTTTCCCTCTGAGTCACTGAAGAGTCTATACATGGCAGAAAGATGAAAGCCAGTTATCCCACAGCAGAGGTCTGTGGGGGCAGGGTCCAGATTGGGCTCTGAACACAAGTGACAAAAGAAAGTATTGATACATTGGACTTAAAACCTCTGTGCTTCAAGAGGTGACAACCATGAAAGTGAAAAGACAACCTACAGAATGGGAGAAAATATCTGCAAATTGTGTATCTGATAAGGGACTGCCCTCCGGAATATATAAAGAATTCTTACAACTCAATAAAAACACAAATAAGTCAATTAAAAAATCGAGCAAAGGATTGGAACAGACATTCCTCCAAGATACTTCTCCTGTTATATACCAAGATATACCAAGGAAAATGACCAATAAACACGTGAAGAGATGGTCATCATCATTAGTCATCAGGGAAATGCAAACCAAAACCTCAATGAGATGTCACTCCATACCAATTAGCAAGGCTGTAATTAAAAAATACAGACAGGAACAAGTGTTGGTGAGGATATGGAGTAACTGGAACCCTCCTACATTGAATTTGGGATTGTAACGTGGTGCAGTCACTTTGGAAAATAGTTTGGCAGTCCCTCAAAATTTTAGATTAGTGGCTGCCAGGGGGTGCCTGGCTGTGACTCTGAAAGTTGCTCAGTCATGTCCAGCTCTTTCTGACTCCATGGACTGTATAGTTCTGACCATGGACTGTATAGACTGACTCCATGGAATTCTCCAGGCCAGAATACTGGAGTGGGTAGCCTTTCCCTTCTCCAGGGGATCTTCCCAACCCAGGGATCGAACCCAGGTCTCCTGCATTGTGGGTGGATTCTTTACCAGCTGAGCCACAAGGGAAGTCCAAGAATACTGGAGTTGGTAGCCTATCCCTTCTCCAGTGGATCTACCTGACCCAGGAATCAAACCAGGGTCTCCTACAATGCAGGCGGATTCTTTACCAACTGAGCTGCCAGCGGGTAGGGACAGAGAAAATGGTGAGCTCAGTGGGTACAGAGTCTCTTTTGGGGGTAAAGAAAATATTCTAAAATTAGAGCATAATGATGGTTGCACAGGCATGTGACTATACTTAAAAGTACTGAATTGTACACTTGAAAGGGTGGGTGTTGTGTTATGTAAAGTATATCTTAATAAAACTGTTCTTTAAAGAAGGAAGGCTCTGAGGTCAAACAGATACGGGCGTGTGCTCTATTCTCAATGTTTCTGCCTGCCCCTGAGTTCCTCTGTTGAAATTCCCCCCCTCAAAGATGATGGTCTTGGGAGGTGGGCCATGGGAGGGGCTTAGTTTCATGAGGGTGGAGCGCGAATGAATGGGCTTAGTGCCCTTAGAGAAGCGGCTCGGGGAGCTCCCTGGCCCCTTCCAGTTTGTGAGGACACAGCAAGAAGGTGTGGGTTGTGAGCCAGGAAAAGGACCCTCAGCAGAAAACCTGATCATGCTGGTGCTTTCCTCTTGGACTTCCAGCATCCAGATCTGTGAGAAGTAGATTTCTGTTGTTTGTGAGTTACCCAGTCTGCTATTTTTGTTGTATCAGCCTGAGTAGACTGTGTGGGATTCCTATCTCTGCTTCTCCCTAGTTGAATGATTTCCCTGCCTTGGTGCTGACTTTATATGGTGAATTGCATGAGGCAAGTGATGTCTGAAGAAGCCTGGCACACACCAGGGTGGCCAGGTGGCGATTCTCAACTCCAGAATGTCCATCTCCAGGGTTAACTTCTACTTTAGAGGCCCATCGGCCTCCCAACTCTGGAGACTCTTCCTTGGGCTTGAAGGTTTTCCCTTGGGAAGGCGGGGAACCCCCAAAGGCCCATTCCCTTTCTAGACTCACCCTTGAAGCTCTCCAAACAGAGAGCTGTGTTCTAGGGCCTCAGGGAGGGTGGGACCAGGAGGGGCTGTTGGCTCCTCTGCCAAGCTGGCCCCTTGGCCTGAGTGGCCTTCCCAGATGTGTGTGTGTGATTGTGGGGTGGGGGTAGGAAGGACTGTAGGGAGCAAAGAATGCAGGAAGCTGGCGTACTTGGCACTGAGTACACATCAGGGGCTGGAGGGAGCGAGACGCCTGGCCTGGGAGGCCTTCTCTGCCCAGCTGCCGTGCATACCCACCCACGATGGAGAGGATGACGACCACGAAGTCGAAGATGTTCCAGCTGTTGGTGAAGTAATAGTGGCGCAGGGCAACCATCTTGAAGATGCACTCGCCTGTGAAGATGCCTACGAACAGCAGGTTGATCTTGGCCAAGATGTTGACCTTCTCAGGGCTCTGGTCGTCTGTCTCCACCATCATGGTCACCATGTTTAAGCAGATGAGAAACATGATGGTGACGTCGAAGGCCTGCTTGGTCACAATGTCGAATATGAAGCCCTGGTACTTGTTCTGAAAGGAAGGCCAAAGGACGCGCTCAGCAGGGGCCTCAGACAGGCTAGCAGGCCTCCTTCGCTGCCTCTCAGCCCGGACCACCCACCCTCCTACTCCACCCTCTGGGGCAGGGGCGTCCAATGCCCGCAGACTGTCATGGGGAGAGGAAAAAGGCATGAGGCTGGCCAGCCTGGTTCCCTGCTGAAAACTCCCTGGGCTTCCAGGCCCAGCCCCGGGCTCCTTGTCCCAGATGCCATCTCTCATGGCGCTTCAGGAAAGGACTTCTCTTACCCCAAGTTTCCTCAGCCCATTGTTCATCAAGCTTCTCTTTTTGTTCCCACTGTCTGAAGGCTCAAGGTCAGATCTAAAGTTCAGCTCTAGAAACTGTCTCAGCCGTCAGGTTAACAAAATTTCTTCATTCTTTCTATGGAATTTGTTTTATTTATTCCATTGACTATATATATATGTGTCTTGAATTGTAAGACTATTTTGGGGAAACTGTTAGTCACTCAATCATGTCTGACTCTTTGCAACCTCATGAACTGTAGCCCGCCAGGCTCCTCTGTCCATTGGATTCTCCAGGCAGGACTACTGGAGTGGGTTGCCATGCTCTTCTCTGGGGGATATTCCCAACCCAGGGGTTGAACCCTGGTCTCCCGCATTGCAGGCAGATTCTTTACCATCTGATCCACCAGGGGAGCCCCATTTTGGGGAAGAGAGATGATTATAAATAATTGAAAACACACACACACTTCTAACCTAGACCAGAGCATGGAGAACAGGAAAGAGTCAGATGACATGGATGAACTGGATGCAAAAACGGGTTGCCACTTACAAGCTAATGATTTAGGTACCATCACCTGCATAACCTGGGCTTCCCTGGTGGTTCAGTGGTAAAGAATCTGCCTGCAATGCAGGAGACCTGGGTTTGATCCCTGGGTCAGATCCCTGGGTCAGGAAGATCCCCTGGAGGAGGAAATGGCAACCCACTCCAGTATTCTTGCCTGGAGAATCCCATGGACAGAGGAGCCTGGTGGGCTACAGTCTGTGGGGTCACAAAGAGTTGGACATGACTGAGTGAATAACACTTTCACCTGAGTAACCTAAGTATTGCCCCCATCCTGCTCTAGCACACACACACACATACACACACATGGGTGTGTGTTGGCCTGATTTGGCCAAGGGAGTCAGCCTAGCAGAGAACCCAGCACCACCCACCCCCAGGCCCCGGCCACCTGGGGACTCTACAGGTCAGGACTCTACAGGAGTTACAAGGATGAGGTTACACAGGGGCTGCCCAGCCCTCCCCGGGGAAAGCCTGCAGCGCTGTAGGGGAGGAGGGGCCTCACTCAGAAGTTCCTGGGCTCCCACAGCTGTCTCATGCCTTCCCCTCTACCTCCATGAGACTGAGGCCCCTGTGCATGACTGGAGGTCCCTCCTTCCCTGGACAGGCCAAGGGCCCCAGGTTGCACCAAAAGACTGTGAAGAGGCCCCAGTAGTTGGTCTTGTGGTGTGGGGGCTTCCCAGCGCCCACTTTGGGCAGATCTTCCCCACTCCCACCAAATTGAGAGCCTGACTCACCAGGGGCCGTGGGATGGGCTTCTGGGGCTTCTTGGAGCCCAACTTCTTCATGGCATTGTAGTACTTCTTCTGCTCCTCTGTCATGAAGATGTCCTGGCCCCCTAAGTGCAGAGAGACAGGCACCAGCCTTGTTTGGGGGTTCTCGGGGATCTAGCCTCCTTGGTGAGGGTGCCAGGGTGGCCCGCCTCCTCACTTCCTCTCCTGGGGGAAAAAGGTATGCCTTATCCTACATCAGAGATTCCCCCTCAACCACCATCCCAGACCTGCTTCTCCAGGGTCCCTTTCCCCATTCACCTTGAGCTCTCTCTGACTTTGGGACTTGCAAATGCAGCCCTGACCTCCATCCTCTCTCCTGCCCAGCTCAGCCATCCTGGAAGTTCCCTCTGCCCACTTGGCTTGCCCGCCACCCAATCGTACCTTCTAGGATGGAACTCTGGGAAGACCCAGGCCTCTGTGCAGTGGCTCCCCACCCCCACCCCCATGATCCCTGATCATGGGCCAGGTGAATAGTCCCAACTCTCACCCCAGCTTCTCTCAGGAGCCTCATCTCTCAGACTAGGGCAGGCGTGGGGCCCCTTGTCACACACTTACAGGCCTAAGCAGGTCACATCATGGATACACCCCTCTCGCACCCCATCCCAGTGGGAGCTTAGTCCCCAACAGGAAGGAAGAATGGGGCCAGGAGCCAGCGAGGCCGCCAGGTGCCTGGCACCCAGCCCTGCCCTGCAGCCCGCGGAGACCATGCTCGACGTATCTTTTTCTTCTGTTGGTTGAAGTTGTCAATGATGACACCGATGAACAGGTTCAGGGTGAAGAAAGACCCAAAGATGATGAAGACGACAAAATAGATATACATGTAGAGGTTGTATTCCCACTGGGGCTGCTCCTCGTACTAGAAGGGAGAAAGCAGACAGGAGGTCAGGCAGGCAGGAACAGGGGGTGGGCTGGCTGGGTGTGTCAGAGGAGCATCACCACACGGGGTGTGGGTCTGCGTGTGTGTGAGGGGCGGGTGGGGATGGAGTTGAGGAGGGTGGGTGGTGGCAGGTGAGGGCAGCGAGGGCAGGCACACTGGACTCGGCACTGGCCCTGCCCCTGGGCCACTGTCAGGTGTGAGTATATGGGGGCATCTCTCAGCCTTCAGCTGTCCGTGTGATATGGTGGCTGGTGTATGTATGTGGGGCAGGGACAGGACCACAGAGAAACTTGATTTGTGTCTCTGATGCTCCCTCCCCATCCTCTGGGGGTAGGAGTTTGGTTCAGCTAAATTACAATGAATGCAATTCACAAGATATCTGAGAATCTGGGGAGTCCCCGGGAGACTGTACAACCATGTCCCAGGGGCAGCCAAGGGCATTCCAGAGAGGCTTGACTCTGGGCTGACACAAGAGACCTGGCCCTTATGGGCTGCAGACCCTGTTTCCGTGGTGGCTAAGCAGCTGGGAACCTTGGGTGCTTGGAACCTTGACTGATTCAAGGAGAAAGACCAGCGTGACAACCTACCCCCCTGGAGTCTACAGCTGCATACATGATGTCCATCCAGCCTTTAAATGTTGCCTGGAAGGAAGAGACAAGAGTAAGGAAATAATTTAATTCTGCCTCTATGGAGCTACTTCAGGCTCCTATCTGGACAGATGGGACCAGGAAGTAACCTCCCACCAGAAGCAGGCAGCCTGCTCCACCCTTTCAGTGGTATCCAAATGGCTGGGCAGTTGGGGAAAGGCCTTCTTGTTCAGGGCTGAGGGGGAGGGGAAGCCAGCCAAGCAGACAATCCAGGAAGGTCATTTAGTGGGGGAATAAGCATTTTGATGTTGGCCAAGAGACTACCCTTCAGATCTGCATTCATTTCAGATTCTAAAATGACACAGAGGCCTACAGGGGGTGTCGGGAACAGAGAGGGGGCACTAGGGTTCTCTGCTCTGGCAAGGTGGGCCCAAGTGCTGACCTGGCCCTCTCTGTCATAAGCCTTGGGGCTTCCGCTCTACAGCGTTCCAAGGACGTCCCTCAGGCATCCTAACGTTCCCTCATATGTAAGGGGGTCCTTTTGCTAGTGGTGTGTTGGCAAATGACTAACAGCAAGTGGCTTTCCAGAAGGAAAAATAAAAGCCCTGATGGGGCTTCCTGGTGGCTCAGTGGTGAAGAATTTGCCTGCCAATGCAGGAGACACGGGTCCAATCCCTGACCCAGGAAGATCCCATATACTGAGAAGCAACTAAGCCCGTTTGCCACAGCTATTGAACCTGTGCTCTAGAGCCCAGGAGCGACAGCTACGGAAGCCCTTGAACCCTAGAGGCTGTGCTCCGCAACAAGAGAAGCCAATGAGAAGCCCACGCACGGTAACTAGAGAGTAGCTTCCGCTTGCTGCAACTAGAGAAAAACCCGTGCAGCAATGAAGACCCAGCACAGCCAAAAATAAATAACATAAAATTATACGTTAAAAAAAAGCCCTGACTGTTGTGTTTGCCAACTTCTCTGTGTAAACATTCCCATCATGGCCAACCTCGAGTTGCCAAAGTGTCGTTACTGAACTCAGTGCTGGGAAGAGATGCACAGGACCACAGCCTTGTAGTGTTCCCATGGTATGACTATAATAGGTGTGAGTAACCTCAAGAGCATAGATGATAATAAGCGGTAATGGTAAGTTTTTATTTTGTTTCAATATCGTTGAGTTAATTACAAGTTTATAAATCTAATTTTTAATAATAGCTGACAAAATATCGGAAAATATAACAACCGGCTCTTGCGAGTCCACACTCGCTGGTTCTGGCATGCCAGGAAAGAGGAGGCTGAACAGGACAGGGTCCTGGCGCCGGTTGCATGGACGGCCCCAGACGGGGCTGCTAGGATGATTCGGAACTGAGGGACATGCTTGCTGGTGAGACTGACTACCTAGCGGATCTCATTTGTGTGCTTGGCATAATCCTATCATGTCCTGAGCATCTTTTCAGGGTGTAAGCTGGTCTACACAGATTTCCCACATCTGAGAGTTTTTATGAGTCAGGGATGGTGGATGGGGAAACCAAGGCAGCCGCAGAGAAGGCAGCTGCTTCAGCTTCCTGTGCCATGGGGCCTCACCCGCACAGAGAGGCCTGGAGATGCGGTGGGACCTGCTGGGGACCACCCAAGGTTACGAGATGCCCATGACCGAATTCCTTCTAGCCACTGTGCGGTTGTGTCTGCAACGGCAGGCAGCTCTCAGACTACAACAGGGGGCTTTCCTTCCAAGTGCTGACATTCAGAAGGGAAGGCTCTCTGGGTTGGGCTCTAGTCCTGTTCCCCATGAAGTATTTCGGGGACTCTGGAGAAAGCTACTCCTGGGATTTAAGAGGTGGGTGGGGGTGCTTCCCTGGTGGCTCAGCAGTAGAGAACCCACCTGTCAATGCAGAAAATGTGCAGGAGGCTAAGATTTGATCCCTGGGTCAGGAAGATCCCCTGATGAAGGAAATGGCAACCTACTCCAGTAATCTCGCCTAGGAAATCCCATGGACAGAGGGACCTGGTGGGCTACAGTCCGTGGGGTCACAAAGAGTTGGACACAACTGAGCAACTAAACAACAAAAACAACAGTGGAGGTGTGAGGGGATGTGCCGAGTTTCCTTCTGCTCAGCACTAGAGACAGGTGTCTGGGCTTCGCATTGGGACTGCAAGAAGAAAAAGCTGCAGCTTTATGTGTTACAGTTCTGCTTGCATTTCTGCTGTCAATGCTATTTGCATGCTGTGCGTTATAGTCACTGAAGCCATCGTCCTCACAAATCAATAGAAACTTCGGTAGGGCCGTGAGTGTTTGAACATCTTGCACATTAGAGATGAAAGTAAATATATTCTTTTAAACAATGCAGCAGGAATCACTGCCTTGTATAACAGAGGGGTGGCCAGAGTCACAATTTTGCTAGCGATTCAGTCCCTGGGTGTCTATGGTCATTCATTTGCAACCTGTGCTATCGCGCTGCCAAACAGACAGTGGAGGAGCCAACCTGACTGCTGGCTGGACAGCTGGGGAAAATGCCGCAGCCCTGGAGTCCCACGCCATGTTTGGGAAGTGTAGCATCTTCCTTAGAAAGGAACATCTGGCACCTTCCCAAACAGACAAGAAGTCTCTGGAGAATCCTGACCCTCCTTTGGGCGACACAACCCTATTGTGAGGATCCAGAGCGGCCCCGCTGTCCCCCTCCTGCCCACAGCATAGGGGAAGGTGCCTGTTTCTGGACAACAGTGGGAGGAAGGCAGTCCCCCCACCCGCCCACCATGGGACTCACCACCTGCAGAAGGGCCAGGTACCCGGCCCCCACGTTGTCAAAGTTGACTTTCACCTTGGTCCAGTACAATTCGCCAGTCACGTTGAAAGACTCACAGTCGCTCTTGTTGTTCACGATGGTATAGTTCAAGGGCATGTCTCCCTCAGTTTGGTTGATGCATCTCCCAAACTTCCCCGCGAAGAGGTTCACGCCCATGATGCTGAAGATGAGCCAGAAGATGAGGCAGACGAGAAGGACGTTCATGATGGATGGGATGGCGCCCACCAGGGCGTTGACCACAACCTCAAGTGGGCAGAGAACAGACTCAGTTTCTGGGGGTGCTCAGAATGCACACTCTTTGTAAGACGCCCCCCCCCCCAAACCTACTAAACCCCCTGGGTATAGGTCCCTGTGGGGGTAGGGGTGGGGAACATTTCCTGTCACCAAGGAAGGACAGCCCATGGCTGGAAGCTCTGGTGGGCAGTGAGAGAGAACACACATGCCTTCTGCTCTGCATCCCATAGTCTGACACAGCTCAGAGCCTCTGGTCTTATCCTTCATAGCCCTGCCTGGAATCCATGACCTTCAAACTTAACTTTCAGCACGGTCTCTGCTAGATAGTACACCAGAAATCTGATGGGGAAGAAAGGGTCTCTGGAGACACATTCTCTGAGTTTCTGGTTTATTTTGGGGCTGCTGCTCCCGAGATGGATGGGTATTCTCCCGTAAAGTGTGCCTGGGGGATCTCCGGCTGGTACGTGTGGAGGGTGCTGTGATGGGATCAGGGCTGGCAGGGCGGTCTGTGCGCACTTTCTGCCTCTGCCCTCTCCAGAGAGCGGCCCTCTGACCCCATGGAGCCATGGCCCCATGCTCTCTTCATTTAAACTCACAGCACCCAGGAGAGGCATCCTTGGCAAAAAGAACTGGGGACTTCACTCCAGGGAGAGACCTAGTCCCCAGCTGTCTGTGAGCCAGGGATATGTTTGCCACACAGCTCTGGAAGCAGAGCTGGCGTGGGGCTGTGTGGTGGGTATGCTGCCAGGACGCGTAATGCTGACACGTGCAAAAAAGTGGCGGGGGGGGGGGGTGTCCCTGGCCCAGCATGCGATGAACATGGGAACAGGGTGGGAAACCAACTCTCGCATTTGCCTTTGGCTGGCTCTGTGGCCAATAGCCACAGCAGAGGCGTTCCTGGTAACTAGTGTCTCCCCTGTGTCTCCGTGCCCCATGAACCAAGGGTTTTTTCTCTCATTGGACATTTAACTTAGGTTAATGGGAGCATTTAACTTAGGTTATTCACTTGTGAATGGCTTCCCCCCAGAAATAAGCTGTTTGTTTGTCCATGGATTGGGGATGTGGGCCAAGTTCACAACCATCAAAGGAATGGGACTGCACAGTGGTGTCTTCCGGGTCAGTGAGAGACACACGGAGGTGTCTGCTAAAGTCAGGACAGAACCGTGCACATTCCGTAAAAACAATAAAAAACAAAGAACATTCTCACACAAACATATAGGCTTGTTTTCTTGCTATATATCACAGGTAATGTTTTTTCTTGGTGGGCTTTTAAATTTTCCTTAAATGTGCACATTCTTCGGTAAAATCTAGTTACTGGAAAAAAGGCAGAGCTCTCTGCACTTAGAAAATAGTGCCAAAGAGTTTAGTAAGCAAACCGAACTGCTCTCTGATGGCAGGACTACAACTGGCGCCTTCCTTGCTTGCTTTATCCTCAGTAGCCCTGCCCTACTGCCCGTCCTAGACAGAGGGGCGGCAGGCTGTGTCTGTCAGGAGGCGGGGCACACACAGACACGAGGCCCCGCGGGAGAGCAGGAACCGAAGGGGCTGGTGAGGCTGGGCTGCAGCTGAGACACCCGTGGTCCAGCCCTTGCGTCCTTTCCTTCGTCCAGTGCTCTCTGGCCCTTGTGCAGCCCACCAGGCTGGGGCGTCAGGCCTGGGGGGAGGTTCTTACAGCTCTCCACCTCCAGGCACCTCTAAGCCCAGCCGTACCTCCCGGAGATCTCACACATGTTTGCGGCAGGTCAGGGCCGCCTGAACAGCGAGTAAGTCTGGGGGTCCCCTTTACAGAGCCACTGCCCACTGCTCCCATGAGGAGAGTCACCCCTCTTACCCTCATGCCCTCAAATCGTGACAGGGCTCGCAGGGGTCGGAGCGCACGCAAGGTCCGCAGTGACTTGATGGGGCCCATCTCTGCAAAGCCCAGGGCGTTGGCCACCAGGCTGATCAGCGAGACCTGTGGGAGGCGGGTGGATGGGGTCACGAGGCCAGCTCGAGACCTGTGGCAGGGCTCTTGGCCCACCGAACACAGGCTGGGTGTGTCCAGGCTGCCCTGTGTCCAGGCTTTATGATTTCTGGTGGGATCGTCTTCACAGGCTGTCCTGTGCTGGGCCAGCCTTCCCCGGGCCCAAGAGGCTGGGGCCAAGGCCAGGCATGTCCCAGCTTTCAGACCTTCACCAACGGCCTGCTGTGCGCACTTCACAGACATGTCTGTGACAGCTCCACTCACCCTGGCCTCGGAATGCATCTCCCCATTCTACAGATGTGGAAACGGAGTTCCAAAGCCACCTGCTAGCGTGGAAGAGCAGGGCCACAAAGCCTGGGTGGCTTTAGGTCCCTGTGTGCTTTCCTTCAAATCAGATTATTGGGCTGGCCCCTCCCCTCCCCCAGAGTAGACTCTTTGGGGGAAGAAGGACCATCTTGAGTTGGATATGAGCAGACAGACCACCCTGGAGCATTTCCTCAAGGCTGAACCTTGCAACATTCTGTCATCTTCACAGAAGAGAGGCTCAGATGGAGCCCCTGCGAACTGCTTTCTGCTTCCTCTGCCCTGTTCCCACCGGGACATTTCTACCCCTCGGACTTTATCCTTCTAAAGCTCCACGGGCATCCAATCCCGTCTTATGTCACTGCTGGCCAGTGATCACAGGTTGGAAGTGGCCTCCTGCCTGACCATGCCGGCTATCACCATTACCGCCACCCAGGCTCTGAGGGCAGCCTGGGGTGGTGAGGGGCCATGGGGAGTGGGGAGTGGGGGGTAGGCGTGACACCCATAGCCTGCTCTCAGGCTTGGAAGCGCAGGTTGGGAGAAGGCTGGGCAGAAGAGCTTGGAGGAGCTGCCGCCTCCAAGGACTCCCAGGATGGACTTCTGTGCTGCCCTGACTCACCCCTCGAGGACGCTGGTCCCCACTCTGGAGAGGACGAGGGTCATCTCTCAGGGACCTGCTGCTAAGGCCAGGGTCCCAGGGACCAGGTCTGGCCAGGCTCCCCAGCTAGTCCCCAGCAGGCCACCCTTGTCTGTTCCTTCCCAAGCTCGCCCCGCCTTTCCACCCGATCTCAGCTGATGGCAGCTCCATCCTTCCAGCTGCCCAGGCCACAAGCCTTGGCATCATCCCTGCCTTCTCTCTGTCTCACACACCCGACATCTAACCCATTAGGATTTCCTGTTGGCTCTGCCTTCAAAATACGTCAGAAGTCCAAATATTTCTCACCGCTTCCACTGCCGCCATCCTGGCCAGGCCACCGTCTTCTCTCCCCTGGATTACTGCCACAGCCTCCCAACTTCCCTCTGCTTCCACTTCCCCTCCCCTGGACAGGGTGATCCTTTCATAACGAGTCAGATGATGTCACTCGTCTGTCCAAAGCCCTCCAACGCCTCCCATCTCATTCTAAATAAAGCCCCATGGTTCTACTCCATGCAGTCTGGCCTCAACTCCTGCACTTCCCGTCCCCTCTCCTCTGCCCCAGCCACTCTGCCCTCCTTGAGGTTCCTCAAGTGTCCCAGGCACTCTCCCACCGCAGGACCTTTGCACTGCCGCTCCAACCTCTGCTGGGAGTGCCCTGCGGACATCTGCCTGGCTAGCCCCAACTTCCTTCAAACATCGCCACAGTTGGCCTATTTTTAGCCAGCTTGTAATCTGTGCAAGTTGTAATCTGTGTCTTCCCTTCTCCCTGAGGCCTAATCCCCTTCCTTTTCCACTTCTTTTTCTCCATGTGTAAATCACCAGTGTAATATTATATAAAGTCGGCTCATGTATTATGTTTCTGGTTCCCAGTCACCTTCCTCCACACAGGCAGCGACTTTGTCTATTTCGTTCCCTGAGATCCCCAGCATCTGCTAGGGTACCTGCATATAGTAGATGCTTGACAGTTTTTAAAAACTGCATGAATTGAACATGGAAACACCGTTCTCCAGATCTTGAGGCCCGAAGTCCACTATTTCCATGGGGTGTGGGGATGGGGGCGGGGGGGCATGGCCAGAGTCAGGAAAGCTGGATTCCAGCACCACTTCCTTCTCCTTTTCCTTGGGCCAGGCCCTCCTTTGCTGCGACCCTCAGTTTTCCTCTCCACAGGCTAATTCTCCAATCTTGGGAATTTCAGGACCTGAGGCCTGGCCTCAGCTAGGTTCTCCAAAGTGGCAGGGGGTGGGAGGGGGGTGGGCTTCCCCAGACATCTTTGCAGACTCTGTCTGGCCTGCCCTGGGGGAGTCAGTCCCATGAAGCTGCAGGAACAGGTGGGTGAGGGGGCCCAGGCAGAGCGGCTAGGCTCCCAGGGCTTCCCATGGCCCCTCGGCAGGGAGGCCTCAGAGTCCTTTCCGTCATCTCAGGGAGGCTCTGAGGGCCCCAGGCTATAAGCGCACCCAGAGCCCCTCCTTGTCTGCCACCCCAGCACCCCTTATCCAGCATTAGCATCTTTTCAGCCACTTGTGGGGGCTTGGAGTCACCTGTGAGGAGGCCCAGCCGTGAGGCTCTGTGTCTGCATGCATGCTCTAGCTCAGGGGGCCACTCAAGCTTAACTTTCCACCGAGGCCTGAGCCTGGCCAGGTCCACTGGCCGTCGAGTCCCTCCCTTGGGCCTCCGGGGCTGCTGTAGGGACTGAGCACAGGCCTAAGCTAGAACTCTAGGAAGGACAGCCCCTGCAGGTGGGCAGAGCCTGACGCCAAGCCCAGAAGCCATGGGCGTCTTCTGGAAAACTCTTCCCAGCTTGCACATCCTGACCCACGTTCTGTTGTGGGAGAAGCACCACTGCCAGATGGTGAGCCCTCACTTGGGCCCTTCGCTGTGTTCCCACTGCCCTCAGGGAGCACAGATCCAAGGCTGCCCCATGCCCTGAGCCTCAATTCTGCCCCCATCACCCTCTGGTTACTCTCCACTTGACTGTACTCAGGAGCCCCACAAGACCCTGAACTCAACCTGCATGGACCCAACAAGGTTCCAGGGCCTGGGGAGGTGTGGGGAGGGGCTGCATTCCATCTGCCCACCGGGTGCCCAGAGGACATGCCAACCTCCTACCCCAGGCCCTTCTGGACACATCAGAGACTGGCATGGCCTGCCAGCTACCAGATGACCCAGGGCAGCTGGCCGGAACACCTACCCAGCCCATGTTCACGGCTTTCCTCCTTTTCACAGGTGACTCCACCCGACTCATCCTCCCCGTCGTGGTACCTTCTACCTGAGCCAGGACAATCTCCCACCTGCCGAGCACCCCTTCGCCAACCCATGCCCTCTGGCCTTCGGTTCACTCCATCTCCTATACAGACGGCCCCCTCTCGTGTGCACACATGTAGGCTCGTAACTGGCCACGTGTGTAGCGGTCCTGACGGACACTGCACAAGGTGCCGTGGTGAGGGCCGTAATACAGGCTCGTCAGCACCCTGCTTCTGGCTGTCCTGAGCGGGTGAGAACTCACTCCTGCCCCAGCTCACAGCCCTGCCAGGACTGTACGCACTGACCCCCATGGTGAGTCCAGTTTCTCCCAGGAGCAGGGCCTAGATTTCCCTGTGTCCCTGGCCGGGGGTTCTGATTGCCTCCCCTCCGTGACCGCAGACTCGGCTCTCCTGCCCCTCCACCTGCCTTGCAGCACAGCCAAGAGCCTCCACTTCAGCCTGCCGAACTCCCACCACCCTGTCCTTCCGTCCTTCCGTCCCTCAGCCTCAGCTCCTTCTCGCACTGGCTAAGGGCGCCCCCTCTCCTCTCTTCCCTTCAGGGGTCACACTTACGTCCACGATGAGGAAATCAAGCCAGCACCAGGCGTTGGTGAAGTACTTCTTGAAGCCGTAGGCCACCCACTTGAGCAGCATCTCCAGCACGAAGACGTAGGTGAACATCTTGTCGGCGTACTCTAGCAGGACCTTGATGGTCTTCCGCTCCTCCAGGTAGATATCCTCAAAGGCCTGCAGACCAGGGTGGACAAGGCAGACATGGTGTCCTGACCCAGCTGCTCCCGGCCTGCACGAGCCTTCATCCCTGACAGCATCCCTCCCCCAGGAGGACAGGGCGGAGGAGGCCGCATAGCGGAGGGGCTTCCTCGGCATGCTCTTTGAGCCCCCCGTGTGCACCATTACTGGGTCAGGAAATGATGTTACGCGGTGTGTGGACAAGGAAGAATGTGTAGTGAGAATGCTTCCACCTTCACTTTGAAGAGCAAGTCTCAGTTCAGAGCTAGTGCATCCATCGTTAAGATCTCTCTAAAACAGCTCACAGCCTATTGTTGGAAACAGCATACATCTATCTCCCCCCTACCCCCCTCCACTGTGTTTTCTACTCTGGCACTTACCTACTTTTCATAGGAAACAATATTGGTTTCCAATGACAACAATCATTCAAAGTTGCCCTTTACAATAAATTTATTTAAACAAACAAAAAACCAGTGAGTGTTTATCTAATGCAAAATTTCACAGAAGTGATAGTGAAGGCAGTCTATAGATATGAAGATTAGGGAACACAGGACTAGATGAAGTCAAACCTTCTGCACTCCTCAGAATCTGGGAGTCAGAATGTCTAACAAGCTAGCTGTTGGTCTTTCCCCACCTCCTCACTCCTGCCTCAACCCAAATCCCTGGGCCGGGAGAGA
This sequence comes from Cervus elaphus, assembly GCF_910594005.1. Taxonomy (NCBI): domain Eukaryota; kingdom Metazoa; phylum Chordata; class Mammalia; order Artiodactyla; family Cervidae; genus Cervus; species Cervus elaphus. The sequence goes on from NC_057838.1 coordinate 24,465,041, forward strand.
CTCGGATGGCCTCCGCTGCCCTCCTCCAACTCCAGGCTTCCAATATGTATCTGCCCCTCCCCCAGGATGTGCTCTGGGGCTCCCAGTCTAGGCAACTGACCGCGTCACTGCGGGCCCTGGGGAGTGCCTCCACCTTTCACTCTGGGCCTCCCCATGTGACTGCAGGGCCTCTGAGAGCTACAGCGGTCCAGGGGCCCAGTGCTGTCAGCAGCGCCCGAGGACACCCCGCCCAGGGAACATGTGGTTAACCTGGTCTATGGAGATGGGACAAAAGGTTGGGATCAGGTCCCCAGATGGAGTTTGGGGATTCTTCAAGATAAAAAGTAGGCTTTTTTTTTTCTGATTATAATATATGTCTTTTATAAAAAAACAAAATAATACAGAAATTATAAAAAAGAGAATAAACAACAATAACAACCCCCTCTCAAACAACCCAATCAAAAAATGGGCAGAAGACATAAATAGACATTTCTCCAAAGAAGACATACCACAGGCTAACAAATACTTGAAAAGATGCTCAACATCACTCATTATTCAGTTCAGTTCAGTTCAGTTGCTCAGTTGTGTCCGACTCTTTGCAACTCCATGGATCACAGCACGCCAGGCCTCCCTGTCCATCACCAACTCCAGGAGTCTACTCAAACTCATGTCCATGAAGTTGGTGAAGCCATCCAGCCATCTCATTCTGTCATCCCCTTCTCCTCCTGCCCCCAATCCCTCCCAGCATCAGGGTCTTTTCCAATGAGTCAACTCTTTGCATGAGGTGGCCAAAGTATTGGAGTTTCAGCTTTAGCATCAGTCCTTCCAATGAACACCCAGGACTGATCTTTAGGATGGACTGGTTAGAATGCAAATTAAAACTACAATGAGGTACCACCTCACACCAATCAGAATGGCCATCATTAAAAAGTGTACCAATAACAAATGCTGGAGAGAGTATGGAGAAAAGGAAACCCTCCTACACCCTTGGTGGGACCATAAGTTGGTGCAGCCGCTGTGGAGAACAATGCAGAGGTTCCTCAGAAAACTAAAAATAGATCTGTCATAGGATCCAGCAATCCCACTCCCGGGCAAATAGCCAGACAAAACGCTAATCCAAAAAGATAAATGTACCCTCTATGTGTGTAGCAGCACTATTTACAACAGCCCAGACACAGAAACAACCTAAATGTCCAACAGAGGAGCATATAAAAAGATGTGATGCATGTTTACAGTAGGATAGTACTCAGAAAAAGGAATGAAACTGGGTCATCTGTAGAGATGTGGATGGACCCTGCGTCTGTCACACAGAATGAAGTAAATCAGAAAAACAAATGTCATATATTAACGATATGTATGGAATCTAGAAAAATGGTGCAGGGCAGTACTATTTGCAGGGCAGTAACAGAGATGCAGATGTAGAGAATGGACATGTGGACAGGTGGTGGTGGGGGTAAGGGAACGGTGGAATGAATTGGGAGACATATATACATATATAGCGTTGACATATATACACTACCATGTGTAAAACAGATAGCCAAAGCAATCTAAGAAAGAAAAACAGCTGGTGCAATCAAGCTGCCTGACTTCAGGCTATATTACAAAGCTACAGTAATCAAAACGGTATGGTACTAACACAAAAATAGGAATATAGATCAATAGAACAATATAGCCCAGAAATAAATTCACACACCTGTGGTCAATTAATCTATGACAAAAGAGGCAATAGTATACAATGGAGAAAAGACAGTCTCTTCCATAAGTGATGCTGGGAAAACCAGACAGCGACATGTCAAAGAATGAAATTTAGAACATTCTCTAACACCATGCACAAAAATAAACTAAAAATGTATTAAAGACCTAAATGTAGGATCAGATACATTAAAACTCTTAGAGGATAACAGGCTGAACTCTTTTTGACATAAATCATGGCAATATATTTTTGGATCCACCTTTTAGAGTAATGAAAACAAAACAAAAATAAACAAATGGGACCTAATTATACACAAAAGGATTTGCACAGCAAAGGAAACCATAAACAAAGCAAAAAGGCAACCCGCAGGATGGGAGAAAATATTTGCAAACAAAGTGACCAACAAGGGATTCATCTCCAAAATATACAAACAGCTCATGTAGCTCAATACCCAATAAAAAGCCAAACACCCCAAAGGAAAATGGGCAGAAGACTGAAATAGACACTTCCAAAAAAAGCACACAGATGGCCAAAATGCACATGAAAGGCGGCTCCACATCACTAATTATTAGAGTAATGCAAACAGAAACCACAGTGAGGGATCACCTCACACTGGTCAGAAGGGCCATTACCAAAAAGTCTACAAACAATAAATGCTGGAGAGGGTGTAGAGGAAAGGGGACCCTCCTACGCTGTTGGTGGGAATATAAATTGGTACAACAACTATGTATTCAGTATTGAGGTTACTTAAAAAGTAACAGCAGAACTACCACATAATCCAGCAATTCCACTCTTGGGCATATAGCTGAAGAAAACTGTAATTTGAAAAGATGCAAGCACCCCCAACGTTCACTGCAGCACTATTTACAACAGCCAAGACATGGAAACAACCTAAATGTTAAGTGACAGAGGAATACATATATACAATGGAATATTACTTAGCCATAAAAAAGAATAAAGATTCTATTTGCATTATGGATGGACCATGGAGATTATCACAGTAGGTTAAGGCAGAGAAAGACAAATATCATATAATATCACTTAAATGTGGAATCTAAAAAAAAATGATACAAATCAATTATTTACAAAACAGATTCAGACACAAAAAAAGAACTTATGTTGCCAAAGGGAAAGGCGGCGGGGAGGGATAAATTAGGAGTGTGGGATTGACATGTACACACTATTCCATAAAAACAGATAATCAGCAAGAACCAGCTGTAGAGCAGAGGGGACTCTACTCAATGCTCTGTAATAAGCTACATGAGAAGAGAATCTGAAAAAGAATACGGATATATGTACATTTAGAGCTGAATCACTTTGCTGTACATCTGAAACTAACACAACATTGTAAATGAACTATATTCCAATATAAAATGAAAATTTTAAAAAGACTGCAAAAAGTTAAAAACAAAAATAATGAGGTGCACATGTGAAAGAAAGTAAAAGAAAAAAGAAAGCCCTTGCCTATTCCAAAGGCTAGGGGAAAAAAAAGACCTTTCTTTTCTTTCTATTTCTTTCCTTCTTGTTTCATTGTTTTATATCAGAAATTTAAAAATCTAATATATTTTGGTAAGGAGTAAATATCTATTTCAGTATTTTTTGCAGAGTGACTTGTCAAGTGTCCTAACACTTTATTAAAGAACCCACTCTAAATCCACAGGGTAGAAGTGAACACTAGAATCTGCTACTAGAATCTGCACTAGAATCTGGTCCTACTGCTTTCCTGGTCTATTCCTGAATTAGTGTCACACGAATTTTCCTGGTCACTTTTCATAATTTTTAAGATACATTTAAACAATGTTTTGTCAAATTCTCTTTAAAACATTAGAAATTTATTACTGCATTGAGTTCATCAACTGTTTTAGGAACTAATAACAGTCTTTCTGCTCAAGGCTGGAGTATATTTGTAGTATGTTTATCTGTTTGTCTTCCCTTACACTCCAAAGCAAAGTTTAATAGTTTTCTTCATGTATCTATTATACATTGCATGTTATATTTATTCTCAGTTATTTTATGGTTACAATGCCTGGCATCTAAGGACTATTGGAGAAATGTTAATGTTTCTATTACAACAGCAACAATTATTCGTACATTTGTTTTATAACTAGCCATAAAATGTTTTTAATGAGTTTTAAATTTTTCTCTAAGCAATCATTATCTACAAGTAATGATATACTTGTATTATTTTAAACTCATTTTACACTTGATCATATTAACTTCAATTCTTCTATTTTCCTATTTTTATGCTGTATGTTTAGTTTTCTTGATTAACTGCACAGGCTAGTACTTCAAAGTTATTACTAAATAATGAAAAACAGCTAAAAGGTAGTTAAATCATCTTTTTCTTATTCTTGACTTTAATAAAATGTTTCTAGTGCTTTACTACTAATGACGATGTAGAAGTTAACTTGAAATTTTTTCATTAAGTAAAGGAAATCTATTTTATTTCTATTCTTACCAAAGTTTTAAAAATCAAACATTCACTGAGATAATTATATGGCTTTTCATCTTTGTCTGATTCATATAAATAGATTTCCTAAGAGGGCATCCTTCTGACTTTTTAGGATATACCTCGCTGTGACTCATTTAATCTTTTAAATATTTTACTGAATCCTATTTGCATGTATTTTAATATTTTTGCATCACTACTCACAAGTATAGAGTATGAAAACTAGTGTGTTGTTTTACTTTTGGTATACTGAAGGTTTTAAAAATCAGCACTGTTAGCTTTCATAAAAATAATTTATAGATTTTCCATCTTTTTTCATACTCCAGAAGATTTTAAAACAGAATTTAAATTATTTTTTTCCTTGAAAGTATGAAAGAACCCACTCTTGGAGATGTAAGAGATTAGATTAGCTAGTGGTTTATTAATCACTTTAATTTTTCAAGGAATCAGCTTTGGAATTATATCAATTTTACTATTTATTTTCTAATTCATTAATTTGTGTTTTTACTTTATTAATTATATCCTTTGCTTTCTTTACAATTATTTTGTTGTTATATTTCTAATTTCTTGAGTTAATAAATTTATTCTTTCTATTTAACAAATAAAATGTTTATGTCTATGAATTTTAGTCATTACAGCTTTGGCTACATCCCACATAAAGTATTAGCAATACTGTTACTTTCCAGTTTCTTCCCCTGCCCCAAGTCAAAGTTTTTTCTCTACCTCTATTTTTCCTTTCTTATTTTTCTAGATATCAGGACAAAACTGGCTGAATCGTAATCTTTGATTTATGACACACTGCCATATTTGTTTCATGAATAATTTCTTTACTTATTTACTTCTTATTAATAATATAATGAACACCCATGAACCCTCCATGAAACTATTTTGTTTAATCCAAAGTTTAAGAATACATTTTATGTTTCTACAGGTTTGTTGTTAATCTTTCTATTTTTGCTACATCCAGCAGTTTTCTTATCTGTAATATAGTACCTACCTCACAGGGCTATTATGCGAACTAAATGTATTAATGCTTGTAAAATGTTACAGTAACAGAGCCTAGCACATAGTCAGTACTATTTAAGTGTTAGCTATTATTATTATTCAGTTCAGCTCAGTTCAGTCACTCAGTTGTGTCCAACTCTTTGTGACCCCATGGACTGCAGCATGCCGGGGCTCCCTGTCCGTATTAGGTTAGATCAAATTTATTAACTGTATCTTTTAAGATATCTTATAGTCTTATTCTTTCTATTAATACTTGATTGGCCAAGTACTAAACAAATGAGGTAAAATCTCACTGTATTATTGTACTGTTGCTACTTTTTTTCTGATTTTACTTTATAAAGTGCCCAAGTAAATATATTCATAATAGTTGTGTTTTTCTTATAGGTTGGACCTTCTTTTTTTAGCTCAAGATTTTTACCTTGAGTTCAACCTTGTTTAACATAAATAAAAGCACTCTGATTTTTGTTGTCACTGTTTACACTTTCCTGCTATATCTTATTATTTCACTTTTAATATTTCTGAGGTACAGAGTTTCAGGGTTGTCCTTTGAGAACACACAGCTGTAGTTTTATTTTTTTCTGATCCACTTAAATCCTTTCCTTTTAAAATGATGAATTTTATCCAATTACATTTATTAGTAAAACACATGTCTGATCTTGCCTTTGCCATATTATTTTGTTTCCTGATTTAATGCTTCCTGGTTCCTTCTTTTCTCCCTATCTTTTGCTATAAAATCTGTGTTCTCAAAATAAATTTTTTTCCCTTCAGCAATTTCAAAGTGATACATAGTCTGCTTTCTGTTAAACGAGTTTATAACTTTAAATAACACCTCTCTGACTTATTTTTCTCAATATATCATTGATGTGGGTTTCTGTTTTTTTTTTTTTTTAAAACAGTGCTTGGCTGTCTACCCTGATGAGATTCACCATTTGCTTGCCAAAACACCTCCTCACTTATGCCAGGCTGAGCTTTTCCTCCACAGCCCAGACTAAATGGCTCTGGCTGCCCTTGTTTGTGGCTGTTTAAAAACAAAACTTGTTAACATATTGTCAAATCCTCCTCTGAAGCCTACAGAGATTTGGCTCTAGCCGATGGTAAAACAGCATGTAGCCTGCAAGCAGCCACTCCAGGCCCACTCTGGAACAGGGGCAGGATAGCACAGAGCGGGCGGGAGGCCCAGAGGTTTAGAAGTGACAGCTGCAGTGTCTCCCCATGGCCTGGCCCCATCGGAGGCAGCATGTGGACTGTGGACTGTGTTAGTTGCTGGGTTGTGTCCGACTCTTTGCGACCCCACGGACTGTAGCCCGCCAGGCTTCTCTGTCCATGGAATTCTCCAGGCAAGAATACTGGAGTGGATTGCCATTCCCTTCTCCAGGGGAACTTCCCAGCCCGGGGATTGAACATGGGTCTCCTACCTCGCAGGCAGATTTTTTACAATTTGAGCTACAGGGAAGTCTCAGAGGCAGCATGAGCTGGAGGCAGACAGCCTGGGATCAGAGTAGCCCTCTCATTCTCCCTGTCTTAAGTCCAAAGCATTCCTTGTTAGTCGCTCATTCATGGGGCCCTCATCTCCCCAACAATATTGGGTTCTTGCTCCTTCTGGGCTAGTGAAGTTTATGTTTCTTCTGCCTTCTTGATCACCCCTCTCCCTGTTCACAAGTACCCTTTACAGCCCTCTCCAGGGCTGTTTCATCTCCTTCTAGAAGGGCTCCGAGACATGAGTAGAGTGCTTGGGAACCGGCTGGGGCATCTCCAGAGGGCCTCGCTGCTCCTCCTGGCCTCACCAAACCTCCCTGTTTTCCACAGTCCGGCTCCATCTGCTTCCTTTAAGGAGTCTTCCTGATTGTTCCAGTTCCCCTGACCTTCCATCACTCTGAGTCATCTACTCCATTCTTGTTCTCCTCTCTTTGGAGCTGATCTCGTCTGACTATCTCAAACCTGCTGAATCTGGTTTCCCCAACTAGACTAGGAGTCCCTGAGGCCAGAGCCAGGGTCTCTTCCTTCTATTGCTCCTCCACGCATCACAGGACCAGTAGATACAAGGAGAGCTTAGTAAAGATCTATTGAACAAATGGAAAGTGAAGACAAAGGACTTGGAATCTGACTCCCTGGGCTCAAATGCCACATCTGCTGCTTGTGAGTGGTGGGGCTTTGGGCAAGTTACTTAATGTTTCTACAAAGGGTTGCTATGGGGATTAAACGTGATAATGTGTGAACTACATAGCTTGGCCTCTAGCCCTAGAAGACATGGAATGAGTGGAGCTACCAGTGTACTATCAGCCTGCATTGTTAACTGCTTTGACCCAGTCTGATGGAGTGTCTGATGCTGTGTGCAGGTGGGTATGTCACCGGGGCTTAGGTGTAGGTAGCTGGTGACCCGAGACCTACACCAGCTGAGCACTGGGATCTGGGAAAATCGCTTCCCTTTGTGGAACAAGGAGGCCTGGACAGATGACCTCTGCCATGATCCCTTTCTGCTCTGACCTCCGTATGTGCTCTGGGCGTTGACAGTTTGTGAGTTGGTCCTCATCTGGGGCCCTGTCGGTGGGGGGGGTTTCATTTTCAGCAGAGGGCTCTGCCCCAGTTTCTAACCTGGCTTTCCAGCTGGAGATCACCTTTCTCTGCCTACCCCTTCTCCTTCATGCCTCCCTGCCCACCCTGTATCCCCAGGAGGGTACCAGCGCGCCACTGCTGAGCAGGATCATGAAGATGATGAACGTCTCGAACCAGCTGTGCTCCACGATGCGGTAGCAGGTCTTGCGCAGCCTCCACCAGACCTTCCCGGGGGCCTGGGTGGTGTCCACAGTACAGCAGGGACAGCGTCGGACACAGCCTGTGGGGGAGGGGGAGGGCTCAGACCCAGCCCGGCACCCGCCAATGCCCACATCTGATAGCAAGAAGCTGGACACTCGAAGGAATGACTGAAGGAGGTTAGCGTGATGGATAATGGGCTGGGCCATGGGGTGGCTGGGGCCGTGGTGCAGGGTGATCACTGCGGGAACCGCCCTCAGGAGGCTACACGCAGCAGGTACTCCGTGGAGAGGGTGGATGGACTAGGCTACCAGTAAGCAGATGAAGGGCCTGGCAGGTCTGGGCCGGGGCAACGCTGGGGTTGGCTTGGGCTCCAGCTTGTCCCGCGCTCACCCGGGCAACTCACCCCCTGGGGGAATGCTCCAGAATCCCCTGGGGTGCTCGGTCCCTGGACTTTCTCCATGTTTGCAGTTTCTGAGCCTTGGGAAGGGCAGACGCCTCACTGACAGTCCCAAAGGGTGTGCCACACGGAGGGCAAACCCTCATTCTATCCCCAGCTGCCCTCCAAATATAGCATGGACTCGTAAAAGCTCCAGATGCTGTCACCAACATGGCCGCATGTCACAGCCACCTTGACTGTTTACAGAGGGCCTACTACCTGCCAAGCGCTGTGCCATAGCCCGCGGGGATGGGGGAATTAGGCCAGCCCCTGCCGCTCTGGGGGCCCCCAGTCATAGTACCACTCCACAAATGCAGCCGACCCACAGCGGTCCAGCCAAACACGTCTGAAGGCACACCTGCCGTAACTCACGTCACGGCATGGGGGGAGGCCCCCAGGGTCTTGAGGAATGGGGAAAGGATAACACGCATGCGGGTCAGAGCGGGATGTGACACAGGAGCTGTGGGTCCCCCTGCCCCTCTGCGCAGGGCTGAGGCTGGGCCGCAGTGCCAGCCGGGGCCGTACCTTCAGTGAAGCAGTCCTCCGGATCTTTGACGTCCTCTCCGAGGTCAGGGATCTGCTCCAGGAGGTCAGCGGTGTTGGTCATATCTGCTGTGCTCCCCTCAGAGTAACTGTCTTCGGGCAGCTGCAGGCAGGATCGTGAGGTGGGTGGGTGAGCGCATGAGTGTGGTCTCTGTAGCAGCCTCCAGCCTGGGGCTCCCAGAGTGGGGGTGCCTAGGCCATCCCCCACGGCACACCTGGGGAATCTGAGCCCAGGGGCGTGGGAGCCTACCACGAAGGTCACCGAGACTGGAACTTAGGGCCCCTGGGTCTGTGATTCTGGGCTGCTGGTGTCTAGGGCAGGGGTGCAGGGGTGGGACAAGGGTTCTGGAAAAACCCCAGGAATGGGGAAGGCATCCAGGTGGAAGTAAAACAGGCATGAGGTGCAACAGGGACACACAGTGGGACATGGACACACAGTGGCAGCCCAGCACACGCGGAGGAAACAGGCAGGCCACACCCAGAGCAGCGTCAGCGCCAGGCTCAGAGGCACACACAGGCACGGGTCAGACATGCAGCGAACAGGCCAGTGACCTCAGCCCACACTGCTCACTCAGTTCATACGGGCGCGGGTGTGAGGCATACAGCCTAGCGCAAGAAGGTGCTGGAACCGTCCCTGCCTGGCCACGCAGGTTTCTGCTGCCCTGATCCCGCATAATCTGATTATGACAGGTATGTGCAGGTGCCCTTATGAGCATCTCTGGGTGTCATGTGTGGGTACCAGTGTATAGGTGTGCTGTAGTTCTGCCCAGTTTCCCTCCTTGGGCCAGGGCACCTGTCTCCAGCTGCTGCGAATACTGTTTCTCTGACCCCATCTCCAGAAAAGTGTCTTTAGCCAGGGACCTGCCCATCCTTGGAAATAGTTTGGGGGTTACAACCCAAGTCCAGGGTGGCTGACACCCAGTGACTGACTGATATGGGAGAGACCCAGCTGAGGCTGGAATCCAGCCAGCATAACGTCTGGACCTGCTGCTTTTGCCTTATCCTGCTTTTCTCACTTCCTTATGGGTCTCTCCTGAGGGCACCCTCTCAATGAATCATTTGCACAGGAAGCCAGGCTCTGGCTCTGCCTCTGGGAATCCACCTTAATGACAAGTATGGCAGGGAAGAGGGTTCTGGGGAGGAGGGAGGCCTTCATTTGCTTCCGATCACGTCTGCCACACCAAGTTCAGTCCACCTCACGCTGCTCAGGCTCCACTCCACTTTGGGGAGAGCTGTTTTGAGCCTTGACTCTCAAAGCTGCCTTCTTTTCTCTTCCTACCACAACTCAATCCACTGCTGTCTCAGAGTCCTCTTTAACCTTGAGGCTGGCCGTAAGGAGTGAATGGATCCCGGTGAAAATGTAGAGTGCTCCTGGGTGCAGGGCGGTTTCTGTGGCTTTGAGGGTCACGTCCTTACTCCAGGTTCGTTGTGCAGTGCTGAACTGGGAAAGGCACAGTCAAGGGTCTCTGTGAGCCTTCTCTTTTCAGACACTAGGGCTTTCCCATGGGACGACAAGTTTTCAGGATTCCCCGGGCAAGTGAGATGAGGGGTCCTTCTCCTAGGAAAGTCCCAGCCCACCTGGCTGTCTCCTCATTTCCCATGTGACTTGATCTGAAAAGGTGATGAAGGTACCAGACTTGCTCAAAGTTCAGCATTCCAGTATGGGAGCCCCTTCTGTCCGTGACCTTCTGTCCCTCCCATGTCTTCCTGTTCCCCCCTCCTTGGTGTGTGAAACCGTCCAAGAGGACAAGTGTGACCTGCACAGTCAGGGCGATGATTCCACTAGGCCCTTGTACCCTCAAACTGGCCGTGAAAACAAAGCTTCCCATGGGCCCACCCCATGAAAGGAACAAGACAAAGGAGAAATGTCGCCTTGGAGCAAGTCACAGCTGCTAGACAGCGGCCGCAGTCAGGCTGCAGGACAAGGGCCCTGGGCACGGCCTCTGAGCACATGACCTCCACCTTCCTGGGTGCTTGGCGGAGCAGGGGTGGGGTGTAGCCAGTAGTGCCACAGTCCGGTTAGCTCAGGGCCTGCAAGCCCAAATGCTTCTTCCAATGTTTTTTTTTCAAGACAAGCCAGAATGCAGACTTTTTACAGAAAAGCCTCTGGGTTTTAAATGTTGGTCGTTGTTGTTTTGTTATTCAGCAGCTCAGTTGTGTCTGACTCTGCGACCCCATGGACTGCAGCACACCAGGCTTCCCTGTCCTTCACCATCTCCTGGAGCTTGCTCAAACTCATATCCATTGAGTGATGCCATCCAGCCATCTCATCCTCTGTCATCCCCTTCTCCTGCCTTCAATCTTTCCCAGCATCAGGGTCTTTTCCAATGAGTCGGCTCCTCACATCAAGTGGCCAAAGTATTGGTAATGAGCTCAAATTAAAACTCTTTTGTTTCCAGAACAAATTCCTCTGACAGGCCTTGTATTCGCCGCCTCAGCTTCTGTCCAGGTGAGACGTGGCTAGTGGCTCGTGTGTTGAGAGCCTGCGCTCAGAGCTCCCCCAGTCCCCCAGGATGGGCTGACTCATAGGACAGACGTTCACCAACAGGACCAAAGCACAGGAGCCCAGTGAGGAAGGGGTGAACACGCAGGGGTTTGGGGTTAGTCCTGTGGCATGCTCCTGGGGGGCTGCTTCCTGAATTTCCATGTGGCTCTGGGCCCCAAGCCATCCCTCCCCTGTCAGGATGGGGCCACTCCGCAGACGGGTCTCCCACACTGGCTGTGACGGCGGCTGTGGCCTCCGCCGGCAGCAGCAGGTTGGTGTCCTGGCCTCTCGCGGCTTCGGGGACAAAGGTGTGCGTTACCTCACTGCGCCCTGGGGCCGGGGCCTCTGCTCGCTGCTGCTGCCGCAAGTCTGCCTGAGCCTCACTGGCCTCGGCCCCAGAGGAGGTGGTCTCTGACACCTGGCTCCAGACCCTCGGCTCTGGGAGGGCCTCTGGGCTGCCGGACGCAGGCTGGGATTCCTGCTGAAGAGACCCCCAGCCCGTGAGCTGCCCAGCCAGTGTTTCCAGGATCCTGGCTCTGCTTCACGACTCTCTTCGTGAGGCGTCAGCTCACTGAAGACCCTCCCTCAGGCATTCTAAGGCTGGCGGAAGCTCCTGGGAGGACCAGGCAAAGGGCCTGAGGCTAAACAAAGCCCCTGGCCTGGCTGGCACAAATCTCCCCCTCCTCTCACTTCCTGAAGGGTGTCAGTGGGCCGTGATGTCCAGCTCCCAGGTGCTGGCAGCTCCACTTCGGAAGGACAGGCTTTCCCCAGGAGTTCCCATGGCACCTCAGCTTGCTTGCTTGCTTATAAACACACACACACACACATACACACACACAGGTCTCAGGGCCAACAGGCTCAAGAGAAGGAAAGGAGGAGGACAAGGAGGGGCAGCCGGAATTGCACTCCTATGCTGGAAGCGTCCTGGAGCTAATTCTAAGCCGTGGTTCTGGCAACACCAACCCTTCTCCTCCCCCAACCGACACGGTGGCTGTCCCGCCGCCTGCCTGAAAGGGCAGGAGCTGGCCTCTGGGACCACAGGAAGGCAGGAGTTTGTGGAATCAAGCCTGGAGCCGCAGATCAAATTCCGTGCAGGGGAGCAGCTGCTCTTCTCAGCCAGACCCACCCAGTGCAGGCCCCAAGGAGGTGGCCAGCATGGGCCCAATGAAACCGAGAGACCCAGTCCTCACTGTCAAGGACCTTGGGAGACGCCACCTGAGCTGGGCTCAGGCCGTGAGAACACTGAGGGAGCCGGGGTGGGGGTGGGGTGCGCTGTCCCTTTTGTTCAGACTCCTGTCCTAAGTGTTAAAAATAACAGGTTGGGAGATAAGATAGGGCTGTCTCTAACACCTGCCATCTTAGGGATGCTTATTTTTAAACCTCAGAATGAGCCCTGGGCCTGGGGGGAGGGGAGGGGGCCGTGGTGAGGTCAGGAGGCCGCACTCCCCCACTCACCAAGATATTCCTCCTTGTTAGTCTTGGAGGGGATAAGGCCAGGGTTGGGTCTGGGAGCCAGGGTTCCTGGCTCTGTCCTAGACGTGTGAGGAACTCCTAGCACGTCTGTCTCTCTTGTCGTGCCTTGGTTTCCCTCTCTGAACAACTGGCTGCCCGTGAGCAGCCAGGGGCTGAAAGATAGACAGCAGTCCCTCGGAAGATGCCCTCCTGGGCGGGGCCGGGGAGATAGCATTGAGGGCTGGCTCAGCATGCCTCCAAGAGGCTGGTTCTGGGGGGATGGCCTGAGTTCTCCCTCCAGTGAAGTTGGGCCCCCCCGACAGGAGGTGGCGCTCGCGCGCACGAGGGGCGGGGCTTGGGGGCTCACCTGCTTGCTGGACTCTTCCTCTGTGCTCAGGCTGTTCTCATCCTCGGGGTCCTCCGTGTCTGACTCGGCCACGGCGATGGGCACACACACGGGCTCGGCCTCCCCGGACGCGCCCTGACCTGGCCGCTGGCCTTCCTCAAACCGCGTCTCCTTGCGGGCTGGGGGCGCCTTCTCGGCCTCTGGTGGGGGCGGGGGGCTGGAGGTGGCGATGCAGCCCGGCAGCTGGCCCTGGGAGGCGAGGGCCGCGGGCTTCTGAGGCGGCCGCTGCAAGAGCCCGCAGCAGAAGTCCCAGGTGGTCCGCTTGACGAAGCGCAGGCCCCGCTGGATGCGGGCCAGGGCCAGCTGGAGGTTGTTCATCTCCCCGTCGTCGTCGGGGGCTGTGAGGTTGTCGGCGCTGAAGGAGCTGAGCAGTAGAGCCAGGAAGAGGTTTAGGACCTGCGGAGGCAACGCCAAGCCCGGGGCGCTCAGGACGGAGAGCGCTCGAGGAGGGCCGGAGGCAAAGAGTGCCAGGCTCGGACCGGGGCCTCATTCTGAGCACCCACTCCCTTCAGTATAGAGAGCGTGGCTTTAAAAGGAAAGACGAGTTCTCCTCCTGAGGTGGGAGATACACAGACCCTGGACTGAGCAGCTGCGGCTGGTCTCCTGCTGATGCTGTGAGCTGGGAGACCAGCAGGAGCGCTGGGTCCTGACTGGGTGTGTTCTCATGGGGGTCCCGGCCCAACACGCGGGCAGAGAAGGCCCTCGATCTAAGGGAAGGACAGAAGGAGTGAGAATAGGCCAGCTAGACTGCATCTTGGCTGAGAGACGCGTGTCCACACTAGGGACAGATGTGGAGATGACTGGCTAGAAAAAAAATACAATGGAAAACTGCCCGATTTAAGCAACCTAAGCTGCTCCCTCCTAACTTGCCTGTCTGCTCTTCCACACGCACTTTGCTTCTAATAAATGCTTTTATCTTTTTCACAGTCTTGGTCTCTTTGCTGAATCCTCTCTTCAAAGAAGAACCGAGGTCCTTCTTCCAGCTTTTCACCACCAGAATCAACCCCTCCTCCCAAGGGTTCAGATACAGTCTGAATTGAGGGCATTCAGACCCAGGTTTCTTGGGTGTTGGTGCACATTCAATGGGAGAACCGTGGGTTCCTCTGATGTCAAAGCCTTCAGATACTGCCATGCTGTCTTGGGAATAATGGGGGGCCATGTAGTCATGGCCACTAGGGCTTCCCTAGTGGCTCGGCAGTAAAGAACCCGCCTGCGGTGCAGGAGAGAGGGGTTCTATCTCTGGGTTGGGAAGATCCCCTAGAGGAGGACATTGCAACCCACTCCAGTATTCTTGCCTGGAAAGTCCCATGGACAGAGGAGCCTGGAGGGGCTACAGTCCATGGGGTTGCAAAGAGTCAGACATGACTGAAGCAGCTTAGCATGTACACACACAGTCATGGTGAGCACAGGACGGCTCCCTGGGAAGCGGGATCCAAGCTGGGATTACCAGGGAAAAGACAGACTCCCAACCCAGAAGCAACCCAGGGCATCCATTCATCTGCCCACCCATCCATCGCTCCTCTGCTCTTGGGGCCCTCCTGGGAAGGGGCCTGTGCATCTGTTGGTGAAGGAGGGACCGTGATGTGCCTCTGAGTTCCCCACTGAAGCTAGTTCCCCACTCAAACGTCTGGGGGCTCCTGCTGTGGAGCACACTCCACTGGTGTACCCCGATCTTACGATGCTCCCCAGGGGAAGGACATGGGATACCGAGCATAGAAGAGGGCGACGGCAGGAGAAGAGGCCAGGTGGCAGCTCTCGGGACTAACTGCAGGGCCAAGCCACTGAGAGGGGGTTGTCGTGTCCAGGTGGTGAAGGGTGCTTGGGTGGGTGCTGTGTAACACTAGACCACTGGGATGGAGTGGAGAGACCTGGGGCTGGTGCCAGGGGCCAGCCTTGGCTCCAGTGCCCATATGCTGCAGGGAGTCAGGGGAGGCGCTGAGGCCTCAGAGGTGCCAAAAGACACAGACTTACTGTTATGGATCTGAGATCCCTAAGGAGGGGTTGCACAATCCCTCTGTCTTTGGATGGTTCTCAACTACTGCTTGTTGCTAAACCATCCTGCAAG
The DNA here is from genome assembly GCF_910594005.1 of Cervus elaphus. Classification (NCBI taxonomy): domain Eukaryota; kingdom Metazoa; phylum Chordata; class Mammalia; order Artiodactyla; family Cervidae; genus Cervus; species Cervus elaphus. The sequence goes on from NC_057838.1 coordinate 24,480,308, forward strand.
TCTGAAGCTTTAGTTTTGGTTGAAAAAGCAAACTTCTGTTGAGTGACAAGCGACTGGGCTTGGGTCTTGGGGAGGGTAACTGAAGATGGCAGCGGGCTTGTTCCACACAGGGGGCAGACTGGCTCCCGGGCACCACCAGGCCAATGGGCTAGAGAAGCAACCTCCCCCACCTTGGGCTTGTTCTCCCCCCCAGCCACTCCCAGAAGGGAGTCCAGTCGGATGGGGGCCTATAAGCAGGGTGGTGTGTGAAGGTGGACACCCAGTCTGAATCCCTCCTTGCCCTGGCTTCTTACAAGCCCCTGAGACACACCTGTCAGCAAGCTGGGAAGGAGAATTCTGGCGAAGGCAGTGGGCAAGACTGGCGTGCCAGGTCTCAGAAAGCTGCCTTTGGTTTCAAAAGTAACACTCATTCATGTGGACAGTATGAAAAGGTTAAGAAGTGGTCTCTCCTGTCCTATATCCACAGAGAGATGATCGCTTGTGACACCTGGCAGCCTTTTTTTTTTTCTTTTTATGTCGTCACTGGGGCGGTGAAGCATGTGATGGGATTCAGAGCTGCTGTCTACACTGACCCCTGGCCAGGCCCCTGGCCTCTGTCCACACTGGCCCAGACCTGACCTGCCTCTGTTCCTGGTAGCCCACCCTGGATACACCCACCACAGCCCTCGCTCACGCCTGGCTTAACACCTGATCACCAGGCGTCTGGGGCCAGGCTGGGGGTGGGGCAGGGGGTGCCTGGGTAGCCTCCTCCGCCCACAGAGTGTGCCAGGGCCTTCCTTGCCGCCGGCTTCGGAAGTTCAGCAGCTTCCGGTGCTTTCCCCGTCAATCACACGCTGCTGCTCCCTGGCCCCTGCCTGATCATCACTTCCCATTTCAATGGCAATCTTGCTTCCACCCACGCCAGGCAGCGGCCCAATTCCTGAGGCGGCCAGGGAGGGGGCCGCGTGGGCTGCGTTTGCTTCCCTCCTCCAGCAGCCTCTAATCTTCTCATCCCCAGGCAGATCCGCTTGGAAATCGCAGGCTGTGTGTGCGTGAGGGCAGCTCAGCCTGGCCCTGGACTGATAGCTCTGTGCACTCACATCTTCCTTGGAACACACAAGAGTCTGGCACCCTGGGGCTGGGCCGGGAGCTGAGTGAGGGGCACCCCGAGTGGCGGCAGCGGGTTTGAAGGGATGGGAGGGGGTTGCGGGGCCAGCCAAAGAAAGATGGATTCCATGGGCACTGAGCACCCTGCTTCTCTCTGGGCTCCACCCACTGAGCCCGAGGGAGATGGACCTCAACTCAGCCTGAGCCCACCCTGGCCTGCTTAAGGCACATGGGAGGAGAAAGCAGGCAAGCCTGAGAAGGGCTTTGGAACCTGCAGCCCATGGTACTCACATCACCTAAAACCTCTTTGTGAGCTGCTGCGGAGCCTGCGCTGCCTACACCATGGGCAGTGGGAGCCAGACCCTGCAGCTGTGACGGTGGACCGTGTGTGGTCCCGCTGTACGCCCAGGAAGAAGGCTGCATGTCCGCAGTGGACGCTGACTTCTCCCTGAACCACTCACCCCTCTCAACCTTGCTTCTTCCAAAGGCTCCATCTCTGGCATTTAGATTTTGATCTCTCTCAACTATAAAAATTTCCCACGTTGTAAAGACACAAGGCAAGATGCACTCGCCCTGGGACAGACAGGTGACCAAGAGGGCAAAGACCTGGCTCCTTAGGACAGGACGGCAGGGCCTCTCACCACAGCTACCCAGGGTGACATACAAGGCTCCCTCAGGCCCCACCTCACCTGGACCACCACCTGCCTGCACCTATGCTTTGCTTAACCTGCTTCTTCCCTCTCTAGCAGCACTTGTCTTTCAGGTCAGCAGGTCTCCTCTACCAGAAAGGCCTCCTTGATTTCCCTAGCTGAAAGGAATCAGTACCCATGGTCTCCCCCTTAATGGTTCTGATCATTCTGACCAGCTTCATTCAGGCCTGTTTGAACTCTCCACCTGCTCACTCTCTGAAGGTGACGAGCAAAGTCAGGGCCACATTCACCTCTGTATACCCAACAGCATCTGGCACAATATTTTGCATGCACCAGGGGCTCAGCAAATGTTTGTTAAGCTGAATTGAATCAGGTGATAAATCAGATAGTGAATAGCTAATAAAGTAATGAGTAGCTGAGCAAATAATTAATTAATGGATATAAACTGAATACATAAAGAATAAATAGGTAAATAGATGGGTAAATGAATAAATGAGCAAATAAAGAGTGATGTGGATGAATGGATAGCTTAATGAGTGATAACTGGCTGGATAAATGAGTAGATGGATGGGATTGACAAATGAATGAATAGATGAGCGGATTGATAGATGGATGTAGAGATGGATGAATGAGCGGAGGGATAGATGAGTGACTGGAAAGATGGGTGATGGATGAATGAATGGATGGATGCGTGGGTGAGTGAATGGGTGTGTAGATAGATGGACAAATGGATGGGTGAACAGGTGCACGTGTGTGTGAATGAATGGGAATTGATAGATGGATAGCTGATGGATAGATGAATGGGTGGGTAAGTGAATGAGTAGATGGGGTTGATGGGTGGATGGCTGGGTGAGGGGGTGGATAAATGGATAGGCAGATTGGTAACTTAATAGATTGTTAAGAGAGGTAGACAGATGCACGGGTGGGTTATTGATGAGTGGATAGATAGCTGGATAGGTAGAGTAAATGGATGAGTAGAGAGAGGAAAAGAATGAATGGGTAATACATGGATACATACATGGATGGGTAAATGGGTGAATGAATGAGTATTGCTGTTGTTGTTTAGTTGCTAAGTCATGTCTGACTCTTTTGTGACCACATGGACTATAGCCCACCAGGCTCTCTGTCCATGGGATTTCCCAGGCAAGAATACTGGAGTGGGTTGCCATTTCCTTCTCCAGGGGATCTTCCTAACCCAGGGATTGATTGTGTGTCTCCTGCATTGGCATGCAGATTCTTTATCACTGAGCCACCAAGGAAGCCCATGAATGAATGAAGAGGTGGAAGGATGGGTAAATGAGTAGATGGATGGATGACATTGATGGGTGGATGGGTGATTTGATAGAAAACCGACAGAGGGAGTGGATGGATGGAAGGAAGGGTAAGTGAATGGACAGATGGATGATTGGGTGGATGGGTGGCTAGGTAGATGAATGGACGGGTAGGTGAGTGAGTATGAGAGAGGCCTCTGGCCAACTTACCACAAGGTTACCAATGACCATAACAAGCAGGAAGACCAGCAGGCATAGTGACTGCCCAGACACCTCCATGCAGTCCCACATGGTCTCGATCCACTCTCCACAGAGGATGCGGAAGATGATGAGGAAGGCGTGGAAGAAGTCCATCATGTGCCAGCGCGGCAGGAGGCCTGAGTCACTGATGCGGTGCCTCAGCTCTGAGTAGTTCTTGCCGAAGAGCTGCATGCCCACCACAGCGAAGATGAACACGATGATGGCCAGCACCAGCGTCAGGTTGCCCAGCGCGCCCACCGAGTTCCCAATGATCTTGATGAGTGTGTTCAGGGTGGGCCAGGATTTGGCCAGCTTGAAGACCCGAAGCTAGGGAGGGAGGGGTCCTTGTGAGGGCCTCTGGCTCCCACTGCCCATGGACACCCTCATGCCCCTGGCTCCTGCCTGAAAACCCAGGGCTCCCCTGGAGGTCACCAACACCTGTTTCTCCCCTTTCTCCAAGAGCACACACTACTGTTTCTCTCCAGAGGCTGAGGGCAGTTTCACTGGGCTCTGATCTGGGAGTCAGGCCAACAGCTCCAGACTCCTCCCCAACCGCCCCTTCTATTTGTCCCCACACCAGCCTTCTACTCATCTTGGTCTCACTTCCAGGAACCACCCAGTAGATTCCCCCATCATGGAATGTCCCCCTTCCAGAACTTTCCTGATCAGGGGTCCTTCCAAGCAAGCTCAAACCATCCCTGACTTGCCCAGTCAACTCCATATATCCCTCCTCTCAGTCATCATACAGAAAGGTAGCCAGTGCTTAGCAGTTATTGAACACCTGCTGTGCCAGGCCTAATGCTTGGATCAGCTAATTAGGAACTCTAAATAACTACATGAAGATGGCGCTATTATTATCTTATTTGACAGGTGAAGAAGTCAACCTCAGAGGTGGAGTAACTTGTCTAAATCCCTTGGATCTTGGCAGTGGAGTTGGGATTAGAATCCACAGCCTGGGCTTCCTCCTTTGCCCCAACCATTCTGCTTTCCTGGCCCAAGTTGAAGCCACCTCCTCCAGGAAGCCTTCCCTGACCTATTTCCGGCCCCATGCCTGGACCTCTTAGACAGTGTGAACTCAGAGCATGGTCCAGAGACTCATGGCTTTGACATTATCTGAGACCTGCTGAATCCACATTGGAACTTTAGCAAGATCACCAGGCAATTTGTGTGCACAATAAAGTTTCAAAAATGCAGATTTTAAAACCAGCAGGTAGAGCCCCAGGTGAGCTGTCAGGAGACTTGGTTCCACCTGTTACCTGCCATGCGGCTTTGGAAAACCGTCTGGCCCTTCAGTGTTAGTCTCCTCATGTGTAGAATGGGAATGCAGTAACACTAGCTCCTCTCCTGGGATACTGTGAGGACTAAAGGGAGCATGGTGAACCATAAAGGGCTTTGCAACTCATCAGGATGGATACCACCCCAAATGGCCCTCTGGAGGGAGGGATATCTCCCTCGCCCACCTCTGTGTCTCCCACATTGCCCACACTAGCCTACGCTGTACCTAGCGAACAGCCTCTGGGTGAAGGTATGAAGGATCAGAGCAGGGGTGACTGATGATGGCCTCAGAGAGGACATGCCTCAGTGGCCCCAGGGCCCCACCCACCCATCCCTGCCAGGCCCAGGCGGGTACCAGGCGGAAGGAGCGAAGCACCGACAGGTTGCCCATGCGGGACAGGCCCAGCTCCATGAGGCTGAGGATGACGATGATGCTGTCGAAGATGTTCCAGCCCTGCTGGAAGTAGTAGTAGGGGTCCAAGGCGATGATCTTGAAGGTCATCTCTGCTGTGAAGATCCCTGTGAAGACCTGGGAAGGAGTGGGAATGAGGAGTTCCCAACATTTTAGGCTGGCAAGAACCTCTGGCAGCAGGGTCTCCCTACCTCCTAACTCTTGTTCCAGGAGGGTCCCCCTCCAGGGCTGCCAGCTCTGACTGTGCCCAGAATCCCAGTGGGTGCTTGCTTGGGCCTGGCCCACTTCCTTGAGGACACCTCCAACCCAATGCCTCCAGCCAACTCTGCTGTTTCCCAGACATGACCCACCAGCCTGGGCCTCAAAAACAGCCAAGCCCACTGCCGGCTTAAAAGACTGACAGTTCTGGGAGGCACCTGGGATCAGGGGAGGCTGGGGTGGACCTCGACACCACCCAGCTCCAGACTTGTTCAAGCCCATGTTGCCACAGGAAATTTTCCCGGCTTCACACACACCAAATTCACACATTTCCACAAGCACTCATGCTTCCATGGCTCAGCACCTTCGCCCATGCTGTTCCTACTTCCTCCCTGTCCATGTGATGACTTTTCTCACTGTAACAACAATCAGCCACCATTTCCTGGGCTTGACTATGTGCCTAGAGCTGGGCTAGAATGCTTAGACTAAGTCGTTTCTTTTAACCTGCCTAACAACCTGGCAAGAAAAGTAGCATTAAACCCATTTTACAGGTAAGGAAATTGAGGCACTGAGAGGTTAAGTAATGTGCTTGGAGTCAAGTAGCTCATAAATTTGAGAACCAGGAGAAGAACATTATGGCAACGTTTTTAATAGGGACAAAAGAATGTCCATCACAAGGAAATGGTTAAACTCCTTATGGCTCATCTGTACAGTAGAATATCCCACAAATATTTTTCTTACAGGAAAAAAAAAGATGCTGTAGATGATGTTTAATTGGCACGGAAGGACATTCACAAGGTGTTATGTTTCAAAAGTAAGTCTATAATGCGTACAGAATGATCCCATTATAGACATAAGCCAAAGTTAGAGAGTTTTGTTGTTGTTCACTCACTCAGTTGTGTCCGACTCTTTGCGACCCCATTGACTGCAGCGCGCCAGGCTTCCCTGTCCTTCACCATCTCCCAGAGTTTGCTCAAACTCATGTCCATTGAATCAGTGATGCCCTCCCACCATCTCATTCTCTGTCATCTGCTTCTCTTCCTGCCTTCAATCTTTCCCAGCATCAGGGTCTTTTCCAATGAGTCGGCTCCTCACATCAGGTGGCCAAAGTATTGGAGCTTCTGCTTTAGCATCAGTCCTTCTAATGAATATTCAGGGTTGATTTCCTTTAAGGTTGACTGGTTTGATCTCCTTGCAGTCCAAGGGACTCTCAAGAGTCTTCTCCAGCACCACAGTTTGAAGGCATCAGTTCTTCAGCACGCAGTCTTTTTTATTGTCCAGCTCTCACATCCTTACATGACTATTGGAAAAACCATAGCTTTGACTAGACACACCTTTGTAGGCAAAATATTCCCACTTTCTGGGAAGCCACTATTAGCACTGAGGGCTCTGAACCATCTGCTGGGAGTCAGGGGAGGTGGGTGCCCACACTCACAGCCTGTCTGTCAGATCCCAGTGAGCTTGTAAAACATGAAGAGCTGTTTGTATCTCAAGCCCCTGCTGGGGCCTGGAGATCTCAGCAGTCATAATAAATGAGGCCAAAGAGAACAATAACCACTCTCTCATAAGTAGCATCCAGTTGACAACTGTGAACTCTAACTCTTATAAACAGCCTATGGAGTTATTATTCTCCCCATTTTACATATGAGGACACTCAAGGCTCAGAGAGAATGCAGAAACTGGCCCAAGATTCCCCCATGGCAGACCCTGCTTTGGAACCCAGGCCTGGCTGCTGTTCTCTGCACATCTTAAACTATCCAGCTTTGCTTCCACACTCTTACAATACCAGCGATGATCCTTGGTCCAATTCATTTCTTGTTGTAAATTTCTGGAAACGGAATTGCACAGTCAACAAGCATTTTTAGAGATTCTGACACATAGGTGCTAAATGATCCTCAGAGATAGGTTTTAACCAATTCCATGAACCACGTGGGAAAACTGTTTTCCTTATAAAGATGCTAATTCCTGTCTCACTCACCTCTCCAGTCCAACAGGACAAAGGCCATTTTTTATTGTTGTTTTGTTGGACATTTCTTCAATTTTTTAAATTTCTCCTTTTGTAAAAGTTACCTCTTTGTATCCTTTACTTCTTTTCCTGTTAGGGTGTTTGCCTTTTTTGGGTGTTGTTCATAAATAAATGTACTTTATGCCTTGCAATAAATGCATTGTATACATTGTGATTTTCTTATAATATTGGTGCAAATATAGAAAAACAGACTAGAGCTAAAGAATTAAGAACTCAGAAATAGGAAATGCATATTTGGAGGCTTGATAAATAACAGAGATGACATTTTAAATCAGTAAGAAAAGGACAGACTATTCAGTAAACAATGTTGAGAAGAATGGTTACCTCTATGGAAGAAAATAAGTTTAGATTCCTACCTCACACTATATTAATTAATTAGTTGCAGGGAAATGGATTCAGTACCTAAATAGAATAAAAATTTAAACTTTCTAGAATAAAAATGGGGGGATATATTTAAAATTTGGAGGTTGGGAAGGCTTTCTCTAACAACACAGAAAGTTTGTACCATGAAAGAAAAGACTGCTAAATTTACATATATTAAAATTTATATCTGTATAATAAATGATACAGTAAACAAAGTGAAATCACTACCACAAACTGGAAGTTGAAGTTATGAAAAGTATTTAACTGGAAAGACATGGAATCCAGAATATATACTGAATGTTTACACATCAGTAAGGAGAAGAGGACAACTCAGTGGCAAAAACACAACCACAAGAATGGATGGAGGAAATGACAGAAGAGGAAATTCAGGTGGTTATAAACAAATGAAACACAGAAGAATGCAAATTAAATCAACATTGAGTTACTATTTCTCACCCATAAGAGAATCAAAAATAAACTGTGTGTTGGCAACGATACAAAACAGTGGGAACTCACACCCTGTAAGAGCATGGATTTGGTACAACCGTTTTAGGGAACAGTTGTACAGTATCTGGTAAGTCACAGCTATGCATACCCTAAGCTGTATCAATGTCAGATATGTATATTCTTAAGAAAGTCTCACATGTCTGTACAAGGAGGCATGTCCAAGGAAGCTTCTTTGCTGCATCGTTAGTCACGGGAAGGGCTTCCCTGGTGGCTCAGATGGTAAAGCTAAGGAGCCTGGTAGGCTAGTCCATGGGGTCACACAGAGTCAGACGCAACTGAGCAACTTCACTTCACTTCTAGAGCAACAAAGCCAAACACCTAACTGAGTCTTGCAGGTATCTATGTGGGCTTCCCTGGGGGCTCAGATGGTCAAGCGTCTGCCTGCAATGCGAGAGACCTGAGTTCAATCCCTGGGTCGGGAAAATCCCCTGGAGAAGGAAATGGCAACCCACTCCACAGAACTACACTGACTCCAAGGTAATCGCTATCATGCGTGTTTCTACAGTTTTGATATGTAGTATTTTTGCCTGGTTTTAAGGTTTATATAAAGGGGCCATGCCATATGTGTTCTTTTTTTTGCAAGTTCCTTTTATTCTTCACATCATGTTTGTGAGATTTATCCATATTGAAAGACATATATGTATTCCTTCTAATTGTGCATAGTGTTTCACTGCATGAAAATACCACAATATATTTTATACATGGGAGGTAAGCTCAGGCTTCCCCGGTAGCTCAGCAATAAAGAATCTGCCTGCAATGTGGGAGATGTGGGTTTGATACCTGGTTCAGGAAGATCCCCTGGAGGAGGACACGGCAACTCACTCCACTATTCTTGCATGGAAAATCCCCATGGACAGAGGAGCCTAGCAGGCTACAGTACATAGGGTCACAGAGAGTCGGACACGACTAAAGCAACTTAGCATGCACGCATGCAGGGTAAACTCCTCACCTAATTCCTAAATTTATCTTGACAGACTTTACTTTTCCATATGAATTATAGGATTGCCTTGTCAAATCCCACGGGTAAAAGTATGTTAGGAGTTTTATCAGAATTACACCAAGCATCTAGGTGTAATTTGGTAAGAACTTATATTTCTACAATATTCAGACTTTCCTCCATGAAAATCGCATATTGCTGCACTAAATGAACTGTTTTTCAATGGTTTTATAATTTTTCATATCAAATTTATAATCTTCTGCTATGTTTATTCCTATATCCCTCAGTTTTTATTGCTATTGTGTTAACTCATAAATTCCTCTCTCCAAATGATCACTCATGGTGGCTTGGAGCATAATTAATTTTAATATATTGAGCTGCGATTCATGGGGTCGCAAAGAGTCGGACACGACTGAGCAACTGAACTGAACTGAACTGAACTGAGTCTGTACCTACCAGCATTGCTGAACTCTCTTACTAGTTCTAATATTCTTTCTGTAGATTTTCTTGGATTATTTCTCTAGACGACAACATAATCTAGGAAATAACATTGGATCTGTTTTCTTCCATTCTTTCTTCTTTTTCTTCTCTTACTACACTGATAAGGACTCCAGTATAATTTGGACTGGAAGCAGGGAGACGGGAACAAAGCCAGAGCCGCGGCACAGCCGTGTAAGCTACTAGGGAAAAGCATGGGCTCTAGAAACGAAAGGCTTGGGTTTTAACCTTGGGGCTTTCACTTCCCGGCTGTGTGACCACTCTGTGCCTCTGTTACCTTATCAGTAAAATGTTGTTTTTGTTTAGTCACTGAGTCGTGTCCAATTCTTTTGCGACCCCATGGACTGTATCCTGCCAGGCCCCCTCATTCATGGGATTTCCCAGGCAAGAATACTGGAGTGGGTAGCCACTTTCTTCTCCAGCGGATCTTCCTGACCCAGGGATTGAACCCGCGTCTCCTGCATTGGCAGGTGGGTTCTTTACCACTGAGCCACTTGGGAAGCCCCATCAGTAAAATAGGGGTAATAATAAGAGCACTTCCCTTACTGGTTGTTATAAAATATTAGGTGTTCAACAAGTGTTAACTATGCTTACTAGAATCTCTTTGTGTGTTAATTTTTTAAACAGGTTCCAGGAACAGTCAGGTATAAATTTGAACTCCCAAATCTGTATAAAGCCAAATTCATAGTCACAAGCTTCCAAGGGTTACTTTTTTCAGCCCCTCTCTCCAGCCCTGCCTGAGACTGACAACCTTCCTTCTTTATCATTTCCCAGGGCCAGCATGTCAATTTTTAATAGTTCACCATTGTATTGAATGTAGGGTCATATTCCTATGGGGCTACTCGGTTCCAAACCCTACTTGCACTGTCCCAAACACAAGTCTTGCCTCTGCATGATTACTGAAATCCAAGCTCCCAAAATTACTCGATCAGCACCTGTCCCACCCCCTAAAGCAAACTACATAACGATCTCACATGTTTACTGCTACGGTTTTTAAGTCCCTCTTTGTTTTTGGCACTTGGGGATTTTTGTTTCTTTCTCATGAACTTTGCTATGCGTGTCAAAGAATATTTGCTATATTTTAAATTGTTTTGTAGTTGGAGACATCTCAGGTTTTCTTGTCCACAGTATTGCTAAAAACAGATGTTTCATTTGCCTTTTACCTTTGTTTATATCATGGGCTAGTTAAATCTATCAATCTTCTCCTTTATGGAATTTGTCTTTAGCGACATGCTTAGAAAGGCTTTTTTCACACCAAGATTATTTACCCATGCTTATATTTGTGTTTTTTTTTTCTTTATATTGAATATTTAAACCATTTAGAATATATTAACTGCAAGACAATTAAAACCTTACATACTAATAATAAAGCTATTCAAACAGAAAAGAATAGCTGTAATCCAAAGACATGGCCTATTACTAATAAACTAACCACAAGTTTAACACAATCGCAATTCAACCACAACTTAGTGGTCCAGGGAAGCCACCGGTGCTCTTCATCACCTTGACTTATGGCTCAGTCCAACCCAATGGTCACATTCCATTAAAACTGCATTCAGCTGAAACCCTACATAACCACCACTTGGAGACCACCCAATACAAGGCAGGCACAATTGTGCAAAGAGACTCCTACAGACTGAGAGCTAGCTTTTCCTTCTGTTTATATACAGAAGAAGGAAAGGAAAGTAGAACAGACTCACATTTGTGAAAAAATGTGAATAGACCCTGTAGAGAATTACCTAGAGCCCTGGATATGGAAAGTAATGAGGGAAAACGAGCCTCACACTCCACAGTGTAGGAGACCTCCCTGCCCGTGGGGGCCACTGTGGAGCTGGCACTGAGACAGACTGGGCTGGGTCTGCAAGAGGAGAGAGCTTGGACTGAATGAGCCCTCTGCCCACTCGACCTCAGCAATGACCCCAGGAGCTCCTTCCAGAAGCCAGCGGGCTCTCTGCAGCCCTGCCCTGGGATCTGCTGCAGAAGGGCCAACCCTGCATTTACCTGGACAGAGCCAGCAGGACCCTGTCCTCTAGGGTCAGGAGACAATAGCCACACGCCCAGCCCTGCCACCACTATGTCACCTCTCTGGCCTCAGTTTTCCATGTTTAGAGTGAAGAGCTAGGACTTGATTTGGTGTCAAGAAAAAAAAAATCAGAATTAGAACTGACACATTCTGACTTCCAGGGATAGTCTCTTCAATAACAACAAAGATAATAACCACAGCCATCATTTATTTTGAGTGCTTATTGTTTACCAAACTCTGAGCCAAGCACATTACACACATTATCTTATTCAATCCTCATTAGCTTCCTGAGTTTGATATTGTCATACTAACTTTACATTTATTAAATTCAACAAATACTTACTGTACCAGTTACTGAGACTAAGTAATTTGCTTGAGGTCATATAGTAAGACTGAGTCAGAAATCAAATCTGTCTCTGCCTGATTTAGTCACTCACTCCATTCACCCAGCCAGCCAGCCATCCATCTCTATCCTTCCCTTCCTCCTTTCTCTCCACCCTACCATCCATCCATCCTTTCCCTAAGAGAACTGCCTCTTTTTGGCACATTCTCCTCCTCCATTACTGCCACACCCCATGTCCCCACACATTTCAGGTTCCCCTCAACTCGCTTTTGTTTTCTAGCCTTTGGGCATCTTTATCCCTAACCTCTCACTCCCAACTGCATCGCCCAGCTCCTCGAAAACTGATCCTGAGGCTCCTACCAGAATGTCTTCCATAAAGATGTCTATCTTCAGAAGACGCTTTTGTGCTCGGAGTCCCCCCTCCCTCACCCACGAAGGCTGTGCGGGCTGGCCAAGAGCCCTTGACGCCACGATGCCCATTTGAGAGGGAGCTGCCAGCGGTACTCACCAGGTTCCCCACCTGCAGCATCTCCTCAAATTCGGTCGTCATGTTGTAGTGCTCCAGGGCCATGAAGAGCGTGTTAAGCACGATGCACATGGTGATGGCGAGGTCAGCAAATGGGTCCATGACCATGAACTTCACTTTCTGCTTAATGGAAATCCACAGCGGGCAGCACTCCCAGATCAGGTAGTGCTGGGCGAAACGGATCCAGCACGGTGGACACTTGCGCTGAGACTCCTCCAACTCTGGGGGCAGGGGGCAGGGAGAGCCAGTGAGCTGGCTTGTTTCTGTTGACTGCGTCACATAACTTTCCAGAAAAGCTGTATGACGTACCCAGCAGATGACAGGGCTGTTACATGACAGGGGGACAGAGAACGGGCCAGGGAAGGCTAAGGGGAAGCGGGGCCGCGTCCTGACTTCTTCCTCTTGGAATGTGGGAAAAGGGAGCCACGGGGACAGAAAGCCAGGATGGGTATGGGGAAAATGGGGACAAGACAGATTAGGACAGGTGTGAGCTCTCTGGAGACAACACTGCCACACAGATGTGGGGCCCCTCAGGGGAGGTCAGGCAGAGACAACATCTGAGATGGGCAAGTGCAGATATAAGGACACTCAGGACCCAAGAGGTAGGAATAGATGCAGATATCTGGGACGTGTCACGACAGATGTGGGGCGGGGGTGGTGCCTGGGACAGGAGTCATATGGGACAGGAGGGAACAAATCAGGGGGCTCAGGATGAAAGAGATGTGGGGTTGCCTAAAGTGGGACTAGCTGAGACAGATGTGGGATGCTTGGACTAGCCTGGGGAATGATGGGGAATAGGCTAGAACAGGCCTGCTTGGGGTGGGGATGGCCCCAGAAGACCTGGGGATACTCGGCAGAGGACAGGATGAGACCAGTGATCACCTGGGATGGGCCAGGGCAGCTGCAAGGACGTTTGGAAGAAACACGGGCATGGCTCGTGATGATGCCCAGGACAAAACAAGCTGGCACAGATGAACAGACACCCAGGACAGGCGACAGAGACTGAAAAGTCTGGGACAGCTGTGGGGATGTTCAAGGCAGGCTCAGCAGCTGGGGCGAGCCAGGCTCAGGTCCGGATAATGGCTGAGACCAGAAGCAGGGTGGGGAGGGTGTTTGGATGACGCTGGGGTGCTGACCTTCCAGGGCACTGGTGAGGACGCTCACTGCACTGAGGGCTCGCTGCCGCTCTCCTGGCTCCTCAAAGCCGTCCACACATGGAGCCTGCGGCGTCAGCGTCTGGGGCCTGCCTGGCTCCTCCGATGGCGTGGTCTGGGTGTAACCAGGAGATCTGCATCAGCCTGGGGATGGATGGGGGTCCACCTGGACCTGGGGCAGTTGCCCCAGACTCAGGCTGGGGAGGTCCCAGGGGGCCACCACAGGGGTCTTGATGTGACACTGGGCACTGGGCTTCTCTGCTCCCAGCTCCCTCCCAGTTAACACTTTCCCTCTGGCCAATCATTATCTCCTTCGTTTTCTTTCTTCCTGCACTATCTCTCATTAGTGGTGACTCCTGGGTGGGAGACTACATGTACCGAGTTCTTTAACCAGATGCTGTCATATACATTAGTACATATGAAAACGATCTGGGAGTCTTAATTGATCCCAAGCTCCCTAGAGTCAAGAGCATAAAGAAGCTGAAAAAAAATATGTACCATGCTCTAAGGTGACATTAATGGAAGCATAAAGTACAATGCTTTGACATAGCTGGTCGGAGCTTTTGTGGAGGTAACTTAGCTATATCTACTAAGAAAATTTTCAATTGGCTCTGAGTTTCTTGCCTAATAATCGAACTTCATAAATAATTATACACATGCAACCAAAAATATGCATGCAACGCCGCTCACTGCAGCATTGTTCCTAATACCATAAAAACAAAACAACTGATCAATAGGAAGAATGTTAAAATCAGTTAGGGACACAATCCAACTCTGGACTCTGACACAGACAATAAGGAGAGCAAGCGTTTTGCATGCGTGTCCCCGCGGGAGCACTTCCAGGACAGTTTGATGAGAAAACAGGAAAAAGATCTGGAAGATAACACACTAAATTGTTAAAGTGGCTATATCCGGGGAATCGGATTGTGTGGGGAGGGCAGGGACTTTGACTTCTGCACTGTTAGATTTGTTTTCAACAAGCTTACACCAATTTTGTAAGTAAAAGGACCAGGCCTGTGAATGGAGATGGCGTGTGTCCTGATGAAAAGAGGGGCAACATACATCCCTGGGCTTACTCAGAGCCTCCCACAGAAACAAGCAGGGCTCACAAAGGCTTCATTTCAGCATGGCCGCACATGGCCACAGTCTGTGAGCCCAAGGTCGGGCTGATGAAGACACTGGGCTGTTCAGCGTGCAAGAGTGAGGCACTACAATCTCTGTGGGTCAGAGGGAAGATGGGCCTAGGCATCACAGCGCAGGGTGGGAGGGTCAGGGCCTGGGGTGGGGTAATAAATTGATCTGAGCTCAAGTTAAGGTCAGCTTTTGTGATCCGTGGAATTGCCCTAAAGTGTTGCCTAGGGAGGCAGTGAGCTCCCAGTCATGGAAGTCTTCAAGCAGAGGTGCCTGAGAGGGTTGGCATAGCTGGTGGAACAGCAGTAACCTGGGTCCAGTGCATCCACAAATCCTGCCAGCTTAACTCACAAACATGTCTTAAATTTTCCCAACTTCTCTCCTCTACCATCTGTGATAGTTCGGGTTTTCATTCAGCAGATTTCACTCTTTCCTCTCCCACTGTGACTGAAGCAAAATTCCCTGTCCTGTTGGTGACACATTTGCTTTTGGCCAAGGGAATGTCAGCGGATATGATGTGAACAGAAGTTTTAATTGTCCTTGTGCCATTCACCTTGCTCTTGTGTTCCAGTAATCCTCCAGGAAAACAGTTTCCCCAAGTAGCTGTCACCCTTTCAGCTCAGGACAAATACAAGGGGAGCATCCCTGAGCCTAACCCATAGTATGGAGCCAGGCCATGTGCAGTCTGAGGCACAGCTGTCTGGCCAAGGTCAACCTCGACCAGGCAAACCGTGGTCGACCTGCAGAGAAGTGAGCGTGAATTCTCACTCGCTGTTAGTCATTGGCTTTGGGGGTAGTCTGTTACACAGCAGTATTGTGGAAATAACCTGACTAACACACTGTTCTAGTGCATGCTATCATCATCTCTTTCCCCAAAATACTACAACAGCCTCCTAACTGGCCTCTTCTCTCTCCTCTATTCTCTACACAGCTGAAAAAGATACCCTTAAAAAGTAAATCAGTTCATGATAATCCTTTGAATAACAACTCTCCCCCATCTTATTCGTAGCAAATCCAAACTTCTCTATAGCTTACAAGGCCCTGCACGGTCTACACCCTAACTGCTCCAACTTATTTTATATTCCTTTCTGTTTCCACCACAACTAGCCCTGCCCAGCCCTCTCATCCCTTAAACATGTCAAGCTTATTTTCCTTCAATGCCTTTACACTCTCTGTTTCCTCTGCCTAAAACACTATTCTTCAACATATCTGTGGCTGGCTCCCTAAAATCTTCTACTGGTCGATTTTAATATTACCTTCACGGGAAGGACTTCCCTGTGTATTCTAACCTATAGCTTCCCATTCCCAGCCCTCCCCCTAGCAACTTTCTATCACATGACCCTTATTGGCCCCTAGAAATAATGATCAGTTTACTCTCTGTCTTTCTGACTCTGATGCCAACTCCACGAGGTCAGAGCTCTTGTCTGCCCTGTTCATACCCTTGGTGCCTTAAACACTGGTTGGCACTCAACACAGAGGGCTGGTCCTGGGTAGATGTTGGATGGATGGATAAACACTTGGCAGCCAGGGGCCTGGGTTAAATTCTAGCTCTGTCCTTAAGATGACTGTGGGGGTGGGGAGGGGAGGAGGGAGAAGAGTCTGTTCAAGGTGCCTCTAACACCCCCTCTGCCTTTGGGGCCAGGCACATATTCAGATAGCAAGCAAAGCAAACCTTCACCCTCTGCTCCCAATTAAAGCCAGCTGTCGGTCGGGTCAGCTCTCTCCCTGTTGATGAAGCACCCACTATGTGTCCGACACTGTGCCCTTTTTTTCAGACTAAAACTGGGCAGGAGTGTTACCAGGGGCCCAGCAGAAACAGGGAGGGCCTCCTCAGGGGCCTACAGCCCGCTAATCTCTTTAACTTTTCAAATAACCCCCTTGGCCTGCTAATCCCTTTAAGGTTACAAATGGGCCCCATAGAAGTGAGAATGGGTGAAGTCAGAGTTCCTGGTAATGAAGTGTTTGAACTTGGATTCCTCCCGACATGTGCAGTACAATGAGATGATTTTCTCCCTAATGAGATTAGGAAATTCTATTAGCGCTCCAGCTGCTGACCTGATTCCACAAGGCTGAGGCTCCAGGGCTGGACCCATGGCCCTGGAAATCTGTGTTCCTGGGAAGTCGGACACCCCAACCTCCAGGTGATGGCCAGGGACCTCCCCAGACCCACCCAGAAGCTACGGTCTCCCCCAGTGTGTTCCCAGGACCCTCTCCTTGACTCCCCACTCCAGAGCAGTGTGAGGGCCCAAGGCACTCGGGAGGTGCTCCTGGAGTCTTCACTCCTTCTTGCTCTCTAATAACAATAATAGCTAATAATAATAATTCCTTGAATATGAGGCAAGTACTGGTCTAAGCACCAGACAGGTTTTAACTCTTTCAGTCCTTGCCACAACTTTTTTTTTTTTTAATGCTCTATGATTCCATTTATATAACATACAAAAAACAGGCCAAATGAAATTCTGGTGTTAGAAGTTGGGATAATGGTTAACTTTGGGTGGGACGGTGGGAGGAAACTGGGAAGAGGGATGCTGGGGGAGCATCTGAGGTGTTGGTAAAGTTTCTATTTCTTCATCTGGATGGTACATACTCAGCTCACCAAAACCTGCTGATGTGGATATTAACTTTATTTCTGTAACAGGTGACAGGGCTTCCCTAGTAGCTCAGTCGGTAAAGAATCTGCCTGCAATGCAGGAGACCTCGGTTCGACTCCTGGGTTGGGAAGATTCCCTGGAGAAGGAAATGGCAACCCACTCCAGTATTGTTGCCTGGAGAATCCCATGGCAAGAGGAGCTTGGCAGGCTATAGCCCATGGGGTCGCAAGAGTGGGACATGACTTGGCGACTAAACCATCACCACCAGTAGGTGAGGACACGGAGGCACAGAGAAATTCATTAACCCATGCAAAGTCCCACAGCTGCAGCGCCTATCTGAGCTGGAGCAACACAGTCTCTCTCTTCAGCCTGCCCTCACCTTCCTGCTCAGGGTTCCCCGTCTCGTCCTGCTTCCTCAGAAAGTCTGCCCTCCTCTACCTCCTGCCGGCCTCAGGGTCTGAGCCGCACGTTTGCCCTTTTCCTGGGTGGGCTGCTCCGAGGCCTTTGTTGGGGGGCAGCGGTCAGCAAGGGCACTCAATGACTGGTTGGGCGGTCACCAGCCTGTCATGGGACCAGCTGACTGATCAAAGCTCTGACTAGCCTCTCACTATCTGGCACCTCCCTCCCCGTCACCTTTCTGACAGTTGCTCCAACACCTCTTCCCTTTACGCCCTGGTTTCCAGGACACTGCCCTCATATGTCCTCCAATACACTAGGCATGCTTCTGCCTCAGGGCCTTGGCACTTGCTGTTCTTTAGGCCTAGAACATGCTTCCCCCAGATGAAGCAAAGGCAGTATGTTACTATGTCGTTATCACCACATCAACATATGAGTGCATGTCCTGATTACGCATATTAGCCCTTCATCCGGACGTCAGTCCTGAGGTGGGTATTTTATTTATTTTCGGCCAAACCGTGCAGCATGAGGACCTTAGTCCCCCAGCAGGAATCAAACTCATTCCCCCTGCAATGGAAGCCTGGAGTCTTAACCACTGGACCACCAGGGAAGTCCCTGAGGTGGCTGTTTTAAATCCATTTTACAGACAAGAGATCTGAGGCACAGAGATATAAAATACTTGCTCACAGCCATGCAGCTGGTAAGCAATGAGGCGAGATTCAAACCCAGTTTGTCTCCAGAATCTGAGTGCTAACCTGTTTGCCATAATACCCCCTCCACTTGCCTCCTTCAGGCTGTTGTTTTAACACCCTGTAGTAAGGAGGTTTCCTGTTCTCTCTTTCCTACCTTTGTTCTCCCATAATACTTAGAGTTTGGGCTAGCATTCCCCGACATTTACTGGTTTGTAAAGTGCCAAAATATTTCAAACTTGATGAGGTTCTTGTTGCCGAGAACCTCAGAAATGTTCCCTTGCCACTCTGGCCCTTCTGCAGACTGTCCAAGATCCACAACCCTGCAGGGCCCGCCCCGAGCACACACAGGGCCTCCAGAGCACTGGTCCTTGGCCACTAGAGCCTCAGTGCCTTACTAGTTGCTAAATATTTAACTATCATCCCTGTTTATCACCATTATATGCATATATTCGTTCGTTTGTTGTTTAGTCACTAAGTAGTGTCCGACTCTTTCGCGACCCCCTGGACTGTAGCCCACCAGGCTCCTCTGTCCATGGGATTGTCCAGGCAAGAATACTGGAGTGGGTTGCCATTTCCTCCTCCAAGGGATCTTCCCGACCCGGGGATCAAACCCAGGTCTCCTGCTTTGGCAGGCAGATTCTTTACCACTGAGCCATCAGGGAAGCCCTGATATGCATGTGTGTGTATATATATATATATATTCCCCCCCCCCCCCCCTTCTTCTTCTTCTTCTTTCTTTGATTTGTGTCTGTCTGGGAAGTCTAGGAAGGAGAGATTTTTTTTGGTAGGCTTATTTATCCCTGAGCCCAGCACACAGTAGGTGCTCAGTAAATACTTGGCAAGTGGTTTTAGACCTGGCTGTGGCGAGCAGCCTGGGAGATGGGATGTGCCTGGTGCTGAGTGGTGGGGCGGGCTCACCGTGTCCGGGGGGCGCTCCAGCTTCATAGGGTGGAGGAGGTGACTCCCGGGGGAGGTGGCCTCAGGGTCGCCTGCCCCCAACAAGGAGACCACCCCGTTACAGTCCACAGTGCTGTTCCTCTTGCCGTTGAGCACGTGGCCGGGAGTTGAGGTTCCAGGACTGGGCTGTCCCTGGGTACTAGGCCGCCGCAGGGGCCAAGGCACCAGCAGGGATGTGCGGTGGCTCTCGCTGTCCCCGGCGGTGCTGTTTTCATCGTCCGCAAAATCTGTCTCGGAGCCCAGGTCCCGTCGGCGGAAGGTGAAAATGCTCCCGTGGCTGGAGCGCGGCTTCATGGAGGTCCTGCTGAGGCTGTGGGTGATGCTGAAACGATTCTGAAGGCATGGAGAGAGAACGTGACTGGGACAGCGTTTCACATGCTCCCGGCCTGTCACTCACGGTATCAGCCCCGGCTCAACTTGGAGCACTGAGGGCTTCTGTCTGCCACACAGGAACTGAGTGGGCTGAACTAGGGGTGCTTCGAGGAGGGGTGCAGGATTAGAGGCAATCCTGCATTTTCTGGGATCTCTGCGTACCTGAGGCCTCTGCTCCTGGGGCTCTGAGATTGACGCTTATATGTGAAAGAAGCAGGCAGAAGGCTCCTGATGGTATAGACAGGCCTGGCCCGAGCAGGACCTCGGCAATCAGCCATGTCCCTTGCTCATCTGGGCATGTCTGTGAGCTCCTACCAATCCACACGATGGGGGTGCCCCCCAGCTCCACTGCTGGGGACTTAGCTGAGGTTGGGGATATGCTAACACCCAAACCTACCCTATCCCTCTGCCCAGGGATTCTCCACTCTAAGAGTGGCCATGGGAGACAGGAGGGACTGGGAGGGGGCTCAAGGAATATTTTCCTTGGGGAGCAACCGTGGGGGCTCTGACAGCACCAGGCTTATCATGACGGCTTTTTGATGCCAGATCCATCCTGAAAGGGGCAGAGCCGCAGCTGGGGGTTACCACTGCTCGGGGACCATCCTCCGAGTCGGACTTGGGGAACTTGTCATCCCCACACTCCTCCATCCCTGAAGACATTCGTTTTCTTCTCTTGCTCCTTCTCTCGTGGGTGGTTACTGGGGCCAATGGGGACATCTCCAAGGAGCTGCGGGACACGGTGTCCACACCCCTGATGGCGAGGGCCTAAAAAACGGTGGAAGAAGGGATGTCATGGTCATGGAGACAGGGTGCAGACTCAGGCCAAGGCCGTCCAGGCAACTGTCAGCACCTTGGTTTTCCCCAACAGTAAGTGGACTTGCCCACTCACCCCAAAGGAGGGCATCATGGAGAGGGGTGCACAGACAGACCCCGGATGTTTTGAGAAAGATCCAGATCCAGGGAGGGGGAAAGTAGTGGCTAAAGTGGACAGCTCATGAAAGAGTAGAGTGTTGGGTAGGTGCAACTGGGGGTGATGATGAGCAGAAGTGATAGAACTAGAGGGCAGGGGACCGTCTAGAAGGTTTGGCTGGCCAAAATGGGTGCTGGAGGAGGTGACATTGGGCAGTGAGAAGGAAGTGGATGTCCTTGGCCTGGCTTCTAAAAGGTTTGTTCTGCAGTTAGCTGCCAGCACCCATGTGTGGGACTGTGGGGACCGCCACGGCAGCGATACCAGTCCTCGCTTGCTGAGCCTGAGCCTTTGACCTGGGGTCTCCCTATCCCAACAGAAGGTATCCCTTGACCAGGATAAACTATGCCTATGGACACAAGATTCTCTTTTACCCAGCATGCACTGGGCTCACAGTGACTACTTTTAGCCAGGAGCCACCACCTTTATCCACCTGGCACCACCATCACCCGGAAGATACCACGGTCATAGGGAAGAGCTTTCCCCAGCAGGCACCATCCTCACAAGGCCCACCTTTACTCAGAAGGCACCACTTATACCCACCTCATGAACAAGCTCTGTCTTCACTCAGCAGCTAACAAATTTTTATTCAGCAGATGACAATGCATTTACAGGAAATATAACCCACCAGGCACTTGCTTTATCCAGCACGTACCAGCTTTACCCAGCATGCATCACTTACAGCCACCAGCTGTACCCAACATGCACCATACCTCCAGACACTGGTTTTACACAGCAGGTACCAGCTTTACCCAGCATGCACCACACCCCCAGATACCAGTGTGACCCAGCAGGTCTCACGCTTGTAGGCACCCATGGTCAGGTGAAGGCTTGTTCTGGAGGTTCCTTGGCTGTACTGCTCACTCACCTCCTGCTCTTTCTTGAGCAACTCCATGGCTTCCTGGAATCGCTTTTCCTTCTCCTCTGTCTCCGCGATGGTGGCTTGGTTTTGCTCCTCGTAGGCCATGGCGACCACAGCCAGGATCAAGTTCACCAAGTAGAAGGAGCCCAGGAAGATGACCAGCATGAAGAAGATCATGTAGATCTTCCCTGCAGACCTCAGGGTCTGGAGGAGCAAGGGGGCAGAGGTCATCTTCACTGGGGTTCCTTCTGGGTCACGCATGGTCGTAGATTCCACACTGCCCAGCCTGGCTGCGCCAGGGGTTCAAATGGCCACAGCGTGGGGCGGCAGTAGAACATGTCCCGCCTATAGACAGAAGCATCTTAACCTACAGAAGAGAGGGACCTACATGCGTGGGGCGGTGCCCCACTCATGGGAGGAGGCAGAATCCTCCAGTTGACAGAGAAAGTGTTGCATCACATAGGGTGAACTAGGGTCCCACTCACAGAGCACAGAGTGTCTTATATAGAGGGCTGGGTCCTTGGTCACCAACAAAAGGAAAGTTTCTTTGCTTGCTGGGCCCCTGCCCCTCTGTGCCCACTCTGCTCTGGCCAGTGGGGAGGCTGCTGGGGCCGCCCGTGGCTGGTCACCTGTGCAGCCTGGGCGCTGGCGCTGGGCTCTCAGCCCCTCCTGGTGGCCTTGCGCACCCACGTACCTGCTGGTAGAGGCGCTCCCAGCAATCTTGCGTCATCAGTCGGAAGAGGGCAAGGAAGGCCCAGGCGAAGGAGTCGAAGCTGGTGTAGCCATGGTCAGGGTTCTCGCCTGCCTTCAGGCACGTATAGCCCTCGGGACATGTCCTGTGGCCAGACACACCGACTCTGTTCCATGCTGTGAGGGGGCCTCTGTCCCCGAGACTCTAGCCCCACACAGCGGGGTCCTGCTGTGCTGATTTTTCATGTTGTGCCTCCCACCCGGGACACTGTCTTCTCCTTTTCCCTTCATCTGTCTGCTGTGAGGCCTAAATCCAGCTCCCTCTGTCCACACGACATGCCATCCCAGCTGGTGTCTGCATTGCCTCTCCCCTCCCAGGGGAAGTGTCAAGGGCCTGGCTCAGGTTTCTTCCCTGTCTGCCTACCCCAGGGGAGCTGGGCATAAGGCAGACACCGTGGGGGAGCACTGAGGCTGAGTCGAATAGAAGAGACCCGGGCAAAGGCCAGACCATGGGGTTGTGGGATGATTCTGGGGGAGACAGTCTGGGGGCCGGCCATGTCTGGAGGGGACAGTCTCTCTTCCAAAAGGGAGCACTGGGCTGGAGCCATGAGAGGAGTGTGAGACAGAGGATGGAGACAAGGGAAACTTGGCAAGTAGGAGGATGCAACCAAGGGGCCTCTGCACCTTGCTAATGTGCTAAATTAAGAAAAGAAGACTTTCTCTTTGGCAACAGGAAGGGCTCCGGAACTTCATATTCAGACATGCAGGCCTGTTGTCCCGCAGAGCACCTCCCCTCGGGGAGCCTGTGTGACCCTGCGGGACAGGTACCCTGACCCAGGTGCGGTGTGCACGGGCCCTGGAAGATGCACGTGGCGACTGGGCATCTCTGGGAACCGCACCCTGCTTGCCCTGGAGGAGAGTCTAGGCTGCCAGGGGAGGCCATACTTACTCTTAACCTGATGGACAGTTCAAGATGGAGAAAGCGAAGACAGGAAGGGGAGGGTGCCACCCTGGGGGGCTTTGGGAAGGGAATGGAGCCAGGGTTGGACTGGTGGGGGGCCCTGCAGTGCTTCCTGGGTCCTCTCTTCATCATTCTGTCTGCCCTCCCTGCAGAGGTGAGCCCCCTTCTCTTTCTTTACCTCTCCCAGGTGTATCCCTGTGGGGGTAGGGGGGCATCTTCCAGAGACCTGGCAGGGAAGAGAGCCAGGGAAAGGTCTTGTGGTCCCTGGCATCAGGGCATAAACAGAAAGCATTGGAAGGAGATCCCCCTGGCTGGGTGAGGTGGCCCTGGGGTGGTGGGTGGTACGTACCCAGCGTCGGAGCTGTTCCCACAGAGTAACACGTCAGAGGTGCCATTCT
Organism: Cervus elaphus; assembly: GCF_910594005.1. Taxonomy (NCBI): domain Eukaryota; kingdom Metazoa; phylum Chordata; class Mammalia; order Artiodactyla; family Cervidae; genus Cervus; species Cervus elaphus. The sequence goes on from NC_057838.1 coordinate 24,503,834, forward strand.
TGAGTAGGTAATTTTCTGGAAGAGAAGCATCTGATAATGAGGGGCATGTGGGGCCCAGACTCCTGGGGTTTCCAACCTACATCCTGGGCGTGGGGAGGGGTAAGAGGCACCTCTGGGTGTCTTCCGTCCGCTTCTCTACCCCGGCCCTGACCTCTGCCCTCTGCCTGGCCAGGTTTGAGAAGCTGGCCACTTCTCTGGCCTTCCGCTTGCCCCTCCTCAGACAGTCAGCTGTCAGTGTCCCCAGTGGACTCAGGAAGTCCCCACAGGGAACTTCTACACCTGCTCCAGTCACTCAGGGGCCAACCTCGGTCATGAGAGGCCACGAACTAGGAGGCAGGGGTCTGTTCAGACAGGGCTAGGGTTGGACCAGGTGAGACATGGGGCACCAATCATGTCGCCTCCATCTGTGGCCATCTATCAGTCCCCCTCCCGCCCCACTACCTGCCTCAGTCTTAGGCAGCAGTTTTCCAAGACCAGCAGCATCAAGCACCAGCTGGGAGCTGGTTAGAAAGGCAACTTCCCAGAGATACTGACTCAGAAACCCGGGAGGTGCAGCCTAGCAGTCTGTGTTTCCCGGAACCTTCCAGGTGACTCTTGCAAACATGAAAGTTTTAGAACTGCTGCTACATGGCCACAGCTGAATCACAAGCAGATTCACTCACAGAGTTTCCATCTATTTCATTTTTCTAAAGTGGACTGCTGGTGTAGGTTAGAGGCCTTGACTTCAGAATGGCCATCGGGGCCCTTGTCGACTAGCACGTGGCCTTGTACCAGCATCTACCATCAACCTTTGGTCCAGACTGATCGCTCTAGACAAGGAGGGTGCTGGCCATCAGCCTGGAGGATGGAAGTGTAACCCACAGGGCAGTGAAAGAACCTGAGGGGCCTGTATGGCTTTGCACCATCACAGAACTTGTCCTGGGCTGCACGCGGAAGGAATTAACGTCCTGACAAGGATCACTGACGTCAAGTGACAAAGCCCAGGCCAAGCAGATGGGCTCTCCACTCCGAAGCCTCAAAAACTGTCCCAGCTCTGTTCCCAGACCCATTCCCAAGGGAAACCCCTCCCCCTGGAAACCAGCAGGCAGGCTGGTTTCTTCATCACTCCCGACCCTGCAAACATTGTAACTGCTGTTCTCCTATCTACCTCTCCATCCTCCTGTCCTTCAAGGGTCATCTCCCCGTACAGCCTGAGACCTCAGGAGAACTCAGCCTGAGAACTCAGTGCTAAGACTGCTCCTCTCCTGACCTCTTTCCCAGAGCCCCAGAGGGCAGGGGCGGGGATCCCTGACACCCAGCCAGGTCTCGGGGGGGGCTGCAGGTAGGTCTTGGATGTCCCCGGAAGGAGGCTTCTGTGGGAGATGCCTGGCCCTGGGTGGGAGACGCCCAGCCCTGGTGGGGATGTCAGAACCCTGCCGGGGGCCACAGGGCCAAGTTGGCACCTGGGGCGTTGAGGTAGCGGTCCAGCGATTCCCAGATCAGGCCGTCGGCCTCCACGGAGCCACTGGTGCCGTTGGTGCCGTTGAGCATCGTGAAGTTGCGAACGCACTTGTGCCTCAGGTTGCCCATGAAGAGCTGCAGGCCGATGAGGGCGAAGACGCTGAGGCAGAAGACCGTGAGGACCATCACGTCGGCCAGCTTCTTCACAGACTGGATCAGGGCCCCCACGATGGTCTTCAGGCCTGGGGGAGGTGAGGCGGAGCGCAGGGTCACCCACGGCACCATGTCCCCTGCTCCGGTGAGCAGGGGCTGGGCCTGAGGGGTGCTGGACTGGGTGGGCGATCATGAGCTGGGGGCAGGGGAGGGCGGCCTCTCTTGGGTTTTTCAGACCAAAGCTCCCCCTTTCCTCTGCTGCCGAGATTCTGTCCTGATCCCCTGCAGCGGGAGTCCAGCCTGGAGTGCCTCTGTGTATTTTCAGAGGGGCCTCATTCTCTTAGCTCTCCCGCAGCCGGATACCTGATATAAGTCTGGAAAGTGCTGTTTCCTTGAGGGACAGAACACTCAAAGCTTGTCCCTCTCTCACTGGTCCCTTTAAATGCAGCCCCTGGGAAGGAGACAGAGGGCCAGGCCCGTTCCAGGGCAATGGAGAGCCTTGGCCTTGATCCTGAGATGGGAAGAGACACAGCCATTCTCAGCAGGGGAATGTGTGTGCCAGGGAGGTGTGTGTGGGGGCGTGTAGGATCCGGCAAGGCCGTGGTGGGTGATGTCCCACGGAGCCTGTTCTGCCTCAGGTCACACCTTTTGGGAAAGGCTCAGGGGCACCTATTTTGCATTTTCCTCCTCTGCCCTGCACCCTGGGGACTCGTCCCCGTCCATCCTGTGCCCCAGAGCTGAGAGGCCGTGATGTGTTAGTTGCACGGCCCAGTTCCCTGCAGAAGCCAGCACCACACAGAACAGCACGTGTAGACACCTTGGGTGTGACACTTGGCTGCGGTCCTGTGACAAGTTCACAAGTTCGAGCAGAGCATGGGGAGCAAGGGAACCTCTCTGCCAGCAGCGGGGACTCACCCCCCCACCCCTCCTCCTCCCCGCCCTCCTCCCTCCATCAGAGCCGCCAGATCTCAGATTAAGCCCCATCCATCCATCGTCCAGCCGGTTAATGTGTTAGGAGCACCCGCGTGGCAGTGTCCATGACTCAGAGACAAGGAGGCAGCGCTGGGCAAACCCGGGAGAGGGGAGAGGAAGTCCTCCCCACAGCGCCAGCAACGCTGCTGCCTGCCCGGGGCTCGGAGGCACTCAGCGTCCTCTCTGAAATCGTCCTGGCAGATGTTGGCAACTGCCTGGGCAGTGAGAGCACCTCGCAGGGGTCTGGGCCCGGAGAGGTGGTGGGGATGGGATTCACGAGCCCTCTAGTCCAGGACTATGCTTCATCGCTAGCGGAGCTTCTGGGACCCTGTGGTAGCCTTCTGGTTCTCCTCACCATGCCCACTGAAAGAGGCATGGGGAAGGGGGCAAAGTGAGGGGCAGTGGGCAGCAGCTCACAATTCCAAACTGGACTCTGCCTCCACAGCATCTTTGGCCTGAGGCACTCAGTTCAAGGCTCTGAACACCTCCTAATCTATGGGGATAGTGTTCTTGGGAACAATCAGTTGGTGACCCATCCCTTTAACCATTTCTCAGATTGATGACAGAGTCTGCTTCTGGCCAGGAGGATTCCAACTAGGGAGAGGGGTTCTCTCTGAAAAGACCCAGGAAGGGCTGGGTCCTGGCGGATCAAATGGGAAAGTCTCCCTCCACTGGAAACCAACCATTCTGATTCCTTCCCATTTTAAAGGAAAGGAGACTGAGGTCTGGAGAGAGCCACGGCTATTAAGCCTCAGTGCAGGGGACACCTCCTCCAGGGAGACTTCTGTAATGCTGACCACAGCATTTTCCTGATGCTCACTTTCAAGAGCTGCTGTCTGGCAGCTTTGAAGAGACCCAGTGGGACTGGGCTGGGAATGGCGGGCTCCCTCTCCTTTAACTCCAGACAGAGAAGGCGTTTCTTGTCAGCCTTTTTTTAAATAAAACAAACTGGCACATGCCTTTTCCTGATGGCTCTGGTCAATGTGCATGCCTACCTTTGCCGGGTGTGTGCTGTGAGGTCCCCGGGGCCCTAGAGGACAGACCCCGAGGGATCTGAGGATGGGTGTGTACCAAGGCCAATGACACCTGTTGCGACTGTGGGCTGGGGAAGGCTTCATGGGAACTGGAGCGTCCTGTCTCACTCGCTGTGACCTCTTAGCAGGCCTGGGCCCCTTGTGGGAAGTGTGGCTGCAAGTGGCTCCTGTGATCAGCCCATGGCGGGATCAGAGCCAGAAAGGGGCATTCTGAGGCTCAGGGTGAAGTCAGCATGAATGGGGGCTCCCCTTAAATGGTAAGTGAGCCCCACCAGGGGAGGCAGAACTTCAGGGAGCTCAGAGCAGGGCCCCTGGCTCCCTGGAGGCAGCAACAGCCAGAAGCAGGCAGAGGGCCCAGGACCCATCCACTTTCCGCATCAGGAGTGGGTACCACCATCTGGTTCTGCCACCTCTCCAGACTGGTTGGCGTACAACCTGTTTCCAGCTGCCTGTTCAAAAGAAGTGCCTGCTCCGGTTCTGAGTGTGGATGTGCTGGGAGGGGCCTCTGGGCTCGGACAACGTCAGAAGTCTTAGAGAACTTTCCTAGGCGGATGGGGTCAGCTGGCTTTCTAGAGAGGCCACTTGGGCCTCGGCAGGTTTCCCGGGGACAATTGCCAACATGTTGCCAAGGAGAATTTCTTCCCGAGGCTACCATGCACGGTTTGCTAAACGTCTACCGCACATGCAGCGAGGGCTGTTAGACGCCAAGGCCCGGCGACACCTGTCCACAGAGTACACTCTATCACAGAATGGGGCGGGAGTGCCAGCCATACCTGTGTCACCCGAGGGGGTGGTTTCCCTACAAACAGTTCTTTTAGTTTTCTGGTTGCAGGATGATGCTTCGAGGGGAAGCCACACACACATAAGCTTTCACCTCTTCCGACAGTTGAGTTCAGTTTGGGAAAGCAATCACTGTCCTGGGAAGAATTTGGGTCCAACCCAGGCCCTTCCACGGTGTCCTCTGGGCCCCCAGGGGTCTGCAGTGGTGGGCTTTGCTGGGGTGGGTCTGGAGCCCCTTCGAGGCACTGAGGGGACAACCGTGTCCACTGCCAATAGCCCCCACATCTGAGTTCTGGGAAAGGTACTCTGGGGACAGGCATATTTGGGGGGACCTTTCCAAGGGTTGCCTTGGCCCCCAGGTGGCTGGAAAGGCCCAAGCGTATCCCTCCAGCCTTGGCGTTTAACCTGATTTTCACCTGAAATGACTGATATAGTTTTCAGGGCCCGGAGGACTCGGAAGGTACGTAAAGCTGAGACATTGCCCAGGTCCACAAATTCAGTGGTGTATCTGTAACAGGGGAAATTCACACACAAAACAGTGACAACACACCAGGAGGACACACGGTCAGAGGAGGGGGGTGGGGGAAACAGAGAGAGAGTCACTTGTAGCTGAGATCTGGGAGGCAAACCTGAGCATCTTACCTGGGATAACTGAAATAGTTTTTAGAGCTCTCAGGACTCTGAAAGTTCGAAGAGCCGACAAATTGCCTAGTTTTATATTTTCTGATACATACCTGCAGAATCAAACCACAGTTATTGGGAATTACAAAGCAGCACCTCAGCCCACCCTCCCCGACCAGCCCTCTCTCTCCTCCCGCTCCCACGGGAAGGGCTGGTCATGACCCACGGCCTCCCCCAGGTCTTATTCCTGCTCTCAGTCCCTCCTGCCATGGGGACCTCGGCGAGGATGCCTTAAGAGGGTCCACAGAGCAAGCTCCCAGGCAGCTCTCTTGGTGACGGTCCCGTGAACAACCGGCGCTAAGAGGTGGCTACCCTGCCACATGCTCCACGCCACTGGAGACTGTGATGCACGGCCACATGGTGGGGTCTGGGGCTGGGGACATGGCCAAGAGGGAAACTCCATTTTCCAGGGGGAAAGTGATAAAGGAAGCAAGCGGGTGTCTGGTCCTAGCTGTGCTCTGCATTTTCTGCAGTGTCACGGGCTCATGCCTTGAAGCTCTGACCTGTGGGACTCAGAAGCCCCAGAGACCACTGTGGAGGCAAGGCGGGGTGTCTGAAGGCAGCCTGCTTGCTCCTTCCAACCACAAATCTCTGTGCAAGGGCTGATTCAGGAGTCCCTGAAGTCAGAAGGTGGCGGTGACCTGAGAACTCAGAGGGAGAAGACTTCCCAAGAAGATGCTTTGGAAGGTGAGACGGGAGCTTGCCCAGACAGTGAGCTCTTTGACCACAGGCAATGACCAACACAAGAAGAGGAAAAAAGCAGGTTGTGGAGTCCTAGGCATGTGCCAACCCCTCTCCCATGAGTCCACCTCTGTCTTGGTGTCCCCTTATGATGGGTCTCCATGGGAGGAGTCGCCTTGGGAAGTGAGCAGCCCTCCTGGGGATGTGTCCTTCTCGGGCCTGAGTGGTGCTTAGCTGGGCTGAGTGGCCATGGGCACAACTTGGACAACAGATTCCATAGGCCCAGAAGGAAGGCGTTGGTCTCTGGGGGGCTGGGCCCACCCAAGCAGAACACAAGGACACGCGTGGATGGGTCCCATGACCAGGATGTCTGAGCATGGATGGATAGTGTGTGCCCGGGGCCGTTGGGAGAGTGGCAAGTGACTGGTGATATTTAATCAAAGGTTTCACATCCAGGGTGTCTGACATTTAACCGAAGGTGTCTGATGTTTGACAAAGAACAGCGGACTCTGGATGGCTCATGTGTAACCAAGTGTGTCTGACCCGGTGTCTGAGTGACGTCAGCCCAGGGACACTGGGTGAGTGTTGAGGGTGGGTTGACAGGGCTGATGGACTCACTCTGCCAGTCATTGTGGCCCTCCAGGCCCTTCCACTCTGCTTAGAGCTTCTGAATCTGCCCTCAAGCTCTGGGGGTCTTCAGGGAGGGACCTGGCAGGCTGCACCAAGGGACTCGGTGACCTGAGGTTGGTCGGGTCCAGCCTGGTCCAGCGCTGACACCAGCTTCCTGTCCGTCCACTCGTGGGGCTCCTCCATCCTCATGGGGCGCTGTGGACCAAGCCTGCTCCCTCCTCATTCTCCATATCCCTTCAGGGATGGGAAGTCAGCAGACTCATTCTCAGCAGAGCTTTACTTCTGTCTACCCCAGGTCCTTTCTATGGTGTGGTCCATTTCTTCCATTTCTTCCACTGGACTCACGGCAGCCTGAAAATCTTTCTTGGGTGCAACAGTCAGATACAGCCTTGGCTTCCGATGGGAGGTAAACATCACCTCATCTGTTGATTTGGTTGAAGCTCCCTCTCAACTTTGGATGGCTAGTCCACTTTCTGTGAGGGCTCTGACCCTTAGGCCTCTGAGGGTCACACATTCTCCTCTCAGGCTTGGACTCTGTCCTGACATGGTGTGGCCATGGGATTGTCAGGAGGAGCCTGGGCCATTGCCAATGTCGCTGTTACATGGAAGCCATGGTTCTAGCCTGCAGGAGGCTCTGGGTCCATTTTCTGTGGCTACTCCAGTGGGTGTGCCCCAGAACAGAGTTTTCTTGCTGAGGACGCTGGCGTCAAGGCTGTGTCTCCTGGGTATAGGGAATGGGCAGAGAGCTGTGCCAGAGAGGGATCCCACTACTTCAGTCTCTTATCCCTTCCAGGCCCTGCCTGTCCCCTTGGGTCTCCAGGGAAGCCCTGCCCATCTCCTGCTTGGATTTAGCCAGTCTGTGTCCATCCCAGCGTAGACCCTGCCTCCTCCATCCCCTCAGGGTCCCTAGTCAACACCTGCTGGGCACAGGGAAGCCAAGACCCCAAGGGGTATGCGCCTCATAGCCTTCCAGGCCAGTGGCGTGGCTGAGAACGGGGCGGGGCCAGCGGTCAAAATACTGAGGAGGAAGAAGCCTGGAAGGTGGGTGCAGGAAAGGGTGAGGGCAAGGTGTGTCTGTGAGCACGTCTGTGACATGGGGGCCTGCTGCCTCTTTCACTCAGCCCAGCACCTGGTGCCTGGCTGCTTCCCATCTCGGGGCCCGAGACCCTCAGCGAAGCCTCTCGTGGGGCCCTGGGGTACGGCAAGGCAGGAGAGACCCTATATCTAGCAAAGGGGCAGCTTCAACAGTGGCCCAGAGTGGGGTGGAGCAGAGATCCGTGCTGCCCAAATGCTCCATCAAGCCGTTCTACTCTTTCTGCAGTGGCCAAGTCTCAGGGCAGGGGCAGACAGCTGGGGTGGGATCGCGGGCCCTGACACAGAAAGAGTAGACGGTGGTGGGGTAGAGTTCTACCCCATCACACCAGCCCCAGTGCGAGAGGAAGGCTTCTGGAGGCTGAGGAGCCGTGAGGAAGGCAGAGCCCGGCCTTCCTCCTGCTCGGCCCCCATCCGGGCATGCAGCCTTCCCATTCCAGGCAGACGGCCCCTCCTGGGCTGCGAGGCAGAGGTGCAGCCAGCACGTTAGCTACTGCAGTGATTGCCACCCTCTCCTCTCTGCCCTCCCTCCCTTCCCCTCCAGGTTTGGTTTCCATAACAACCCCAGAAGGTGGGAGGCAGCTGGTAATGCCCAGCTGAAAGGGGGGCCACAGGAAGAGCTCTGGCTGGAGGGTTGCAAGTGGAGCCTGACAGGCTTCCTGGCACCCTCCTCTGACCCTCCACAATCTCTAAAGTGGGTGGGACTGGGGATCAGGTGGAAGCCTAAGTCAGAAACATCAGATTAGGGGTGCTTCTCAAGGTTACGAGTTAGGAGACCTGGTTTGAGTCCCTGCGTTGCTGCTGATTCATCCTACAATTTGAGGCAAGGAGTAGGCTCTCTTTGAGCCTCAGTTTCTCCGTCGTTAAAACTGAGGGGAGGTGGGGGAATGTCACTGAACAGAACTTTCCTGCCACTTTGATTATCCTAGGAGCCCCACATTACTGAATCACTTTGGTTATAGCAGAACGCTTTTCACTGCATCACCACAGCAGTAATTCATTGTTTTCACAAAGCAGGAGCACTGTCAATCAACGTGCTGGGCCAATCTAGCCCAGAGAGCAAATCTGGCATTCCAGGCAGCCCCAGGGGAAGTGAGCAGGCCATTTCTTGTGAGACACTCAGAAACGTGGAAGCAGTCTGGTGGCCTTGGAGGTTTTGCTCTGCTTTTTCAGCCCAGGGTCAGTATAGAATGACAGGAGGCCTTGGTGAGCAAGGCACTCCTGCTCTGCGATTCTGAATGAAGGGAGTAGTTTCCCTTGGGATTCCGTGGAGGGGCTGACTGGGATTCTCTCACGAGACAGGACAGGAGGACTTCCTAGGAGTGAGATGGAGAGGACTCAGAGCACCGCCCAGAGTCACGGGCTGAAGACAAGTTAAAACTTGGCTCCTGACATCAGACAAGGGGCCCAGGGTTCTGGGCATGTTGTTGCAATAACCCAGTTCTCTGCTCAGGCTCCAGGACGGGAAGGTAGGGGAGGCTGAGGCAGACGCTGTATCCTCCTCCTGTGACTTCAGGCCCTCAGGGGTCTGTGGATCACCGCCCACCTCCCGCAGGGCACCTGAGAGCCGGGGCCTAGCGATCCTACCCCGCTCTCATCAGTCCTGGATGATGAGACACAGAGAACTCTACCTCCCTCCTCACACCTTGGACTCACCTCCCAGCTCTGGGTTCTCAGTTGATGACCCTGCCTCTCACCACAGAGAAAACAGAAGCAATCAGAAGAGAAATTCTTGCTCTCATCATCGGCTCTATCAATCCACCCCCACTGCCACTGGGAATTCTGTCTTCCCTGCTCTTACGGCCAACACTCCCCCCCGATCCTGGGTTCCCGACCCCTCGGGGCCAGCTCAAGGGCCTTGCTCCTGCAGTCGGCCCCTTTCACCATCACGGACTTGCCCTCTCTCCTGGATCGCTCCCATCAACCTGCACAGATGCTCCCTTCTTTAAGGGTCCTCCCTTCACCCATCCTCCCCTCTGATCACCATCTTACCTTGGGTCCTCTTTTAGAGTAAACCCCACAGACCAGATGGGTACACCTGCCCTCCTCCACTCTCCTCCCACCCTCCCTCGAGCCCTCTCTAATCAGGTGTGTGTCCCCCGTCTTGTCAAGGTCAAGGGCATCCGCCATTTTTATGTTGTTGACTCCAACAGTGCACCTCGGGTCTCACGAGCCTCCTTGTGGTTTCCTTCGAGTCACGTCCCCTCGTTGGCTTTCAGGACACTGCTCTCTCCTGGTTTTCCTCAGCCCTCCCCGGGGGTTCCCGCCAGTCTCTCTGCTCCATCCTCCTTCCTCCTGACTTCACGATGCCGGAGCGTCCCAGGGTACAGTCCCCAGGCGGCTTCCCTGCCCTGGCGACTCTCCCTGATGATCTCATCCGGTCTCCTGGCTTTAAATACCATCCGTATCCCGATGGCTTCTAAATTTATACCTCCGAGTGGACCTCTTTCCTGAACTCCAGGCTGGAAGATCCAGTTGCTGATTCGGTATCTCACCCTGGATGCTTTCATACTTAACATATTCCAGACCGGATATTCGAGTCTTCTCCTCCCTCCGTTCTCCAGGCCGACACATGGTCACAGCAGCCACCCAGCTGCTCACGCCAAAAGCTGCCTCGAGGTCTCCTGTCAGCCCTACTTTCAAATACCCCCAGAATCTGACCGTATCTCACACCTTCTCCACGGGGACCCTGGTCCCAGCCACCATCCTCTCTCTCCTGGCTACCAAAACAGCACCTGCGCTTACCCTTCCCCAGAGTCCCACCCACAGAGCAGCCAGGCCACCTCCTCGAAGGTAAAGCAGAGTGCGCCCCGCCCTGCTTTTAACCCCCATCAGTTCTCATCACACTCGACTCTTTTCTCAGCCTGTAGGGTGAAGTCTGTCTCCCACAGCCCAGGGCTCTTGCCCTTGTTAGCTCAGCTCTGTCCAGGCCTAAATCGACACTGGACCCCGGGCGAGTGGTAGCCCCTCTCCGAGCCTCAGTTTCCCCACCTGTAAAAGGGTGGGCTGGAGTCAGCTGACCAGTAGTGTGCCTAGAAACAGGGGCTCTGCTGCCTGTTCTGACCGGCAGACAGAAAGCGCCCCATCATCAAGGTCCAGCTTCTCTCTTTCCCTCTGTCCTCCAGCGTATGGCTGAGCTCAGAGCCGCTCACAGCCAAGGGCCAATAAAGACTTCGTCATGAACAGGCGGATTTAGTCAATCTGAGAAACCTAGAAAGCAGCAGCAGAACTGCACCTCAGATAGCACCCAGTTCAACACCACCCCTTCACCAGTGGGGAAAGTGAGGCTCTGAAGGGGCAGGGAGCATAACCCACACGGGCTCTGCTGTGGCCAAGGTGTAGTGCCCAGCCCTGCACACCCTGGGCTCTCCACACACATCGGTCTTTCAGAAAGGGTTTGACGGCTAAGCCCCTGACCACAGCTCCTGCATGAGAGGCCTGCCCTGATCCCTCAACCCCGCCAGAACCCAGCATCTGTTGTCTGAGATATCCAGAGTGGCATGCCTCAGTCCAACCCCTCAGCAAGAGGTCTCCTCCCAGGCAAGGAAGTGGGGCTTCAGCCGGTGGAGCAGCAGGCCTAGGGTCATGTCTGCTCATCTGTGAAATGGAGATAAGGGACCCCAATCCCGTCTACCTCTCTGGCTGGTGTGAGGACCCAGTGGATCGTGTCAGTGACTAGGGGTCTCGCAATGTGCCAGGCGTGGGGTCTGTGAGTGGAGACTGGAGCCACGCCAGGGTGCCTGGCAGGAGCTCCTGGGGGTGTTTGGCCACTTCTCTGGGCTCCTTTGCTCTCTCTCCTGCAGTTTAAGTCACCTTGGGATCCAGGTCACTTTTCATAGTGGTCCAGAGATTCCAGGTTGTAACACTGGTTTCCCTTGATGGAAAGTGCAGAGGATGCGAAACCAGAATCTTAATGAAGCCCCCTTTGAGCACAAGGCTGCCATGGAGCAACAGGTGAGCCAGTGGCCCTGACCCCTAAGAAAGCCTGAGTTACTCTGAACCCATCTCTCCCCACCAGGATGAGCTGAGGGCCTCCATGCCATCTCCCGCCTCCATAGCAGGAAAGTGGGTTGCTCTCTAGCCACCTGCAGAGCTGACGTGGCCTCAGCCTGGGGCCAGGAGGCGCCCACGCCCCTCAGCGTGGCCTCTCCCAGAACAGCGCAGCGACAAGGTACTTACGCCATGATGATCACACTGAAGTCCAGCCAGTTCCACGGGTCCCGAAGGAAGGTGAACGCGTGCAGGCAGAAGCCTCGAGCCAGAATCTTGACCAGAGACTCAAAGGTGTAGATGGCAGTGAAGGTGTACCTGGGGAGGAGAGATCAGCGGGAGGGTGAAGCCTGCAGGCCAGGTTGGCATGAGCCCTATGCATCTTTCCCCCTCTCGAGGGCCCTCACGCCAGGCTCTCTGCAAAGCCCCCACGGCAGAGCTGGAGTTGGGAGCTGGAGCTTTGTTCCAAAAACCTGGTCGGCTAACGCATCATCCTGTTTACTCAGCATCGTGCACAGGGCTCGCACGTTCCCATGTGAACTCTCTATCTTCTATCTCTCGGTTGTCTTGATGTAAGAAGACCCTCCACCTATCTCCTCCCCTCAGCCCTGGGGGTTGAGGTACCGCTGTGGCCACTGTAGGACTGTCAGGACACTCAGAGTCACGGCCCTGCACTTTTCTTTGTGGTTTCTCAGAGGATAGCCTGGTCTATCGTCAACCACCTACAGGTAGGTGGGTACAGGTGTCTACCTTGGGCTTTGAAAGGGAGTTGATGTTCTAACACCTGAGACTAGAAAAGGGCTATTCTCTGTGCTCGGGGCCAGCTGAGCAATCCCAAATGCTCGGATGCTGGGACTGCAGCCCACAGGGCCAGACGAGGAAAGGGTCACAGCCCTGCTGCTCCCCGGGTCTTAGCAGTTGGATGCAGAGCGCAGCATCAGTGATGCTGCTGGGTCCTGCATGAACAAGGCAAGCTGCCTAGGGAAGAGAGGCTTCCCTAGCCTTTTGTTGAGGGCCAAACGCACCAGGGGTGTTGGGTCCTCCTAGAGCCCATGGGTCAGGTACTTTCATTTGGGAAGGAAGAGCTAGGCAGCTTTCTAAAACTGGTTATAGAAAGTAGGACTTAGAGAAAAAAGGCAGCAGAGTGTGGTACTGAGCTAGGGAGAGTCCAGGGCCTTTCGTGGTGCCCACAGCCCCCAGCTGCACGGTTTGAAGCGGTTACTTCTCCAGTTCTCTCTCATCTGTCAAATGGGCCCAGAGGCTGTGCCTGCCCTATGGGGTTGCCGTGAGGGTTACGGGACATGATGCATACAGTTCTAGGACAGTGCCTGGCGTGCACTAAGTGTTCATTCAATTATTAGTATCATCTCTGTGTCTTCTCCAAAACCATCGGGTGGGTCAGGGAGAAAGCCCTCCTTTGCCAACCCAGAGAGCTTCCTCTCCTGAGGCCACAAATCAAAGCACAAATTTGGCAGGACTGGAAGCAGCAAGAGAGGGAAGGGCTGGGCCAAGGGCGCCCCAGGTGGGTGAGACCTGGGGCTCTGCTCAGGTGACCTTGAGGCCCAGAGTCTCGAATGGGAAAGGCAGAGGGGGCAGGGCCTGCTGGAGAGGCCCTGGGGATACTCACTCGACATATTTGGTCCAGGGTGGAGGGTCGTGCTGGGTCATGAACACGCAGTTGGTCAGGATGGTACACATGATGAGCATGCTGAAGAGCGTGGCGCAGTGTCAAGGAAAGTCACCTGCAGGGGCCACCACCAGCGGGCCCACCCCTGGGCTCCACACCACCAGGCCAAGGCTGCCAGGTCGACGAGACGAGGGCTCCCAGGAGACACACCGGGGCTCTGCCTAGTCCTTGCCAATCCCTCCCCTTTGGGGCCGGACACCTGCCCTGCTCCACAGCCTCTGACAGGGACCAGACCCTTGAGTCTGAGCTATTAGCAGAGTCCCTTGTAGGGCCCATCCCACAGGGATGGATGGAAGGTAGGAACCTCCCAGACCTCAGAGGTTTTTACCCATGGCCACATTGGAGGGAGACGGGCATTTATAAACAGCTGCTCGGAGGCCACTGTTTTGGGGAGAGGGAGGTCATGATGGCAGGGCTCTGAGTGCCCTCCTCCACTTCTACGGGAGTGGCCCAGGCTGACCTTTGAGTCAGGACTTCTGCCAAAACGTATATGCCCTGTCAGGACACAGTGAGCTGGGGGAAGCAGGACACCACTTCTCTGGCCGTTGCTTCTTTTGCGCAGGCTCTTCACTCTTGGCCTCTGCTCCACCTAGCACCCTGCTCCTCTCCTTCAAGGAGCTCCCCCTCAGGGCGGTCTGCCCCGACTCCTTGCTTGTTGCATCCCCAGGGCACCAGGCACCCCTCTGTTAGCATGGCTGCCTCCCTGAATGACAGCGTCCCTCTGTTCCCACCACAAGGGGAGCTCTTTAAATGCCACGACTGTGTCTTGGGCATCTTTGGGGCCCTTGGCCTCGAACCGAACTGCTCCAGGCCTTGTCTGATCCCTGACTCCTTGGCTCCAAGTCCCAGACGCTGCTTCAGACTGGATGAAGCTCTGACTGACCGCCATGGCCTCCCTCACTTCTACCAGAACTGCGGAGGAACACAGGTCAGACCCTGGGCCTCCTGTGGGCGGGGACACCCCTGAGAGGCCCGGCCCTGAACAAGGACACTCTGCTGCCCTCAGGAATCTTCTCCCAAGTTCGACTGGGGAAATTGGGCCTCCCGCCCCCTGCAGCTGCTCCAAGGGTCACCATCTTGCCTTGGCATCGGCCCGTGGGGCGATTCTCATGGACGCCCCAGGTGCTGCAGTAATTGAACTCCGGGGCCTGCCTTTTCCCTCCCCATCACAGTTCCACCCTTTCGCATGGCCTGCCCAACCTCAGGCCCAGTGCGGAGTCCGGTGCAGTCAGACCGGAGATGGGGCTGAGCTAGGGTTTTGATTTCTAGAGGGGGGGCTGGCCCAGCTGGGGAGAGAGGTGGGATGTCTTCCACACCTCCAGTGCTCCTTCGAGAGAATCCAGGGAATCAGGCAATAGCATGTCAGATCCAGCCCCCAGTTTTATAGCGGATTCTCCAATTTCTCATCTGAGATGACAGGGGTCAGGTTTGGGGACCCTCACCCTTAGTCAAACCAGGGTTAAGTTCAGTTCAGTTGCTCAGTCATGTCCGACTCTTTGTGACCCCATGGACTCTAGCACATCAGGCTTCCCTGTCCATCACCAACTCCCGGAGCTTGCTCAAACTCAGGTCCATCAAGTTGGTGATGCCATCCAACTGTCTCATCCTCTGTCATCATCTTCTCCTCCTGCCTTCAATCTTTCCCAGCATCAGGGTCTTTTCCAAGGAGTCAGTTCTTCGCATAAGGTACCCAAAGTTTTGGAGTTTCAGCTTCAGCATCAGTCCTTCCAATGAATATTCAGGACTGATTTCCTTTAGGATTGACTGGTTGGATCTCTTTGCAGTCCAAGGGACTCTCAAGAGTCTTCTCCAACACCACAGTCCAAAAGCATCAATTCTTTGGCGCTCAGCTTTCTTGGTAGCCCAACTCTCACATCCATACATGACCACTGGAAAGTCATACGACTTCTGGAAAGCTGGTAGCTCAGCTCAGAGGCCGGGGCTACAGGGAGCCCTGACTTCTCCCCAGCTAGGGGGTGCCTCCCCAGACACTGGGGTCCCTCCCTCTGCCTGGGGGAGGGTCTTCACCACTGGGCCTAGCTCCTTCTCCAGCATTCAAGGGCAGGTTAGATAATCATCTCAATAGCCCGTCTCCCCTACACACACACACACATTCCTCACACCCCGGCTCCCTGACAAGGCTTTCCTCACTGGGCAGGGAGTTAACAAGCCCCTTAACCAGCCTTTATTCATCCCCAAAGATCCATTGCTTAACTGCCTACTGAGGATCAGATGATTCCTGACATGTGAAAGTACTGATGCTAACAGCAAGTATTTATTGAGCCCTTCTTAGGTGTCAGGCTCTGCTCTCTGCATCCACTGACTATTTCTCTTCTCCCAAGAATGCAGGAGGTGGAAACTTCTTCTCCATTCTAGAGATGAGAAGACTGAGGCACAAAGAGGTTACCTTGAAGGATACTCTAGTAGGTAGAATAATGCCCCCCAGCAGAGAAAATCAAGTCCTAATCCCTGGATATAAACGCTCATGTAGATGGCAAAGGGGACTTTGCAGATGTGATTAAATTAAGGATCGGGAGATTATCCTGGATTATCTGGGTGGGCCCAATGTCATCACAGGGTCCTTATAAAAGAGAAAGAGGCAGGCATCAGCATGATGTTCGTGAGAAAGACTCCACCAGCTGTTGCTGACTTTGGAAATGGAAGGGGGCCAGAGCTGAGGATTTTCCGCAGCCCCTGGAAAACAGAAAAACCTAGAAAATGGATTATCTCTGAGAACCTCCAGAAAGAACTGCGGCCCTGCGGATACCTTGTTTTTAGCCCAGTGAGATCTTTTTTGGACTTCTGACCTCAAGAACCATAAGATGAAAAAAAAAAAAAGAACCATAAGATGACAAGTCTGCATTGTTTCAAGCTGCTAAGTCTCTGGTAATTTGCTGTAGCAGCCGCAGAAAATGACTGTGGGTCCGACCCTGGTCAATGGCAGAGCCCAGATCTGAGACCTGGCCGTCCTGATGCAGGCTCCACTCTGAACTCACCATCTGCTGCTGCCTCACCATCTCTACACGATGACAGCAAAGTCCCCTGGCCCCTTCCCTCACCTCCAGATTGAAGGGCCTGTGGGAGTCACATTGTTTCAGGCCCTCAGCTGCCAAGTGGGAGTGCTGTACCACACTTGGACTCTGACACCTACACGGCACGATGAAAACCACGGGGTGAAGGGCTCTGTAAATTGTGCTCAGACAGCCATCCAGGAAGACGAACTGAATTCTTTGTCATTTTTAAGAACCCACCTCACATGAGCACATGGGCATGGCTCTGTGTGGGAGATAGGGAGACCTCCAAGCCATTGAGCTGCTCCGAGATAGGAGATTATGAGAAATCAGACTTGTCTCTGGCAACGGTGAGCAGGGAGGCTTCCTGGAGGAGGCATTCACATAGGCCCTGGAGGCTGGTTAGGGTTCCTCCAGCAAACAGTCAGTCCAGCTGTTCCTGGGGAAGCTCAGGACTAGAGAGATGCCTGTCTGAGGAGCCACGCCTCTCCCCGCTGTGGTCTTACCACTCATGGCTCTCATCAGAGCGGAGAAAAGGCAGCTTGGCAGAGAGCAGCAGTGTGGACAGGCTGCCTTGGACCAGAGGACTTGGCTGGACACAGACAGAGGTGAACTGCAGTCTAATATCAAGACCTCGGGAACAGCCAGAGCAGACAAGTCTTCTGAGCCCTGCCAGCCACGGCCTGCACTGCACAGGGGGGAAGGAAAGGAATTTTGGCTTCTCTAGACACAGCAGTGCCTTAGCGTGAGTTGCCTGGACTCCAGTCTCTGCCACTTGACTGCTCAAAACCCTGCCTGGCTCTCCAGTTCTTGAGGACGGCCCTTCCATTGCTCTCAGTCATGTTCGGGGAGGTGTGTGTGTGTGATCTTTTCCTACGCAGACGGAGCCTCTGGTCCACGTGACTCTGCCCAGGCATCCCTGAGTTCCCACGGAGCCACCACACAGCCAATCCCGGAGAAGTCAGGTGTGCTCCTGGCCAGGGCACAGCTGTTGGCACTGCCTGGTGGCTTCAGGCCGATGACGGAGCTGGTTTCATGCGTGGGCAGTGGCAGAGGCCAGTTCTCCAGGGCTGAGCTGAGCCGAACATCTTCAATCCTGTCATGTCATTGTCCCTAAACACCCACTCCCAGCCTCATAATTAAAACACCAGCAAGGACTGCCAGCCTGGGTTGTGGGGAATGCCTAAAACTGGGGCTGCCTGTCTTCAGATGCTAAGGAGTCAAAAAACTCCCAATGAGAAGGGAATTAACAGTTGGCGTATTTTCATATATTTGTTCTATTAAATGAACACACCACACACACACACACACACACACACACAAACACACACACACACACGGTTTGATTGCCCATTTGAATCTAGAAGAACGTGGGAGGATTTTGTGAACAGATCCTGTGCACCCAGGAAGGCAAAATGCTGCTCGCCATGAACGTGCAGCGTCTCTGAATGTGACTGCAGTGGAATTTGGAGTTCTGTTGGTTTCTTTTATTTAATCCTGGCAGGAACACATTTTGCAGGATTATAACAAAAATACATCGGGAAAAAAAGTTCTCCATGCCCATATTTACTTTTTAGGCAACTTCCCAGGGACGCACTGCGAGCGTGGAGCCCAGAGCAAAGCTGAACGGAGTTACGGTGCGCTTGCCAGCCTGTCACTGGGAATGCCTGGATTGTCACAAGTGAGAGGAATTTCTTTCTGGAGAGCAGGGCCTGTGTTCCTGCCCCCTTTCAAGTCAGTCTTTGTCCCTACTGCCCTTTCCAAAGGGCCTGGCACAAAACTTTGCACATTGGGGGCTGAGATGTTTGAATATTTTTAGAAATGTAAGCAGACAATTAGCTTCAGTTTTGCAACATGAAAAAGTTACTAGAGATCTGTGGCACAGCATGACTGCTCTGGACACTTAAGAATGGTTAAGATGGTCAATTTCATGTTATATGTTTTCTACCACACAAAGTGTGTGTGTGTGTGTGTGTGTGTGTGTGTGTGTGCGTGCGCGTGCACTCAGTCACTTCAGTCCTGTCTGACTCTGTGACCCCATGGACTGCGGCCCACCAGGCTCTTCTGTCCATGAGAGTCTCCAGCCAAGAACACTGGAGTGGTTTGCCATCTCCTTCTCCAGGGGATTTTTCCAGTCCAGGGATCAATCCCACATCTCCTGTGTCTCTTGCCCTGCAGGCAGATTCCTTGCTGCTGAGCCACCAGGGACGCCGGCTCAAGTGTGCGTATACATACGTATATTCTGTGTTGTGCTGAGTCACTCAGTCATGTCCGACTCTGTGACCCCATGGACTGTAGCCCATCAGGTTCCTATGTTCTTGGGGATTCTCCAGCCAAGAATACTGGAGTGGGTTACCATGCCCTCCGCCAGGGGATCTTCCCAACCCAGGACTGAACCCAGGTCCCGCACTGCAGGCGGATTCTTAACTCTCTGAGTCACCAGGGAAGCTCAAGAATACTGGAGTCGGTAGCCTATCCCTTCTCTAGGGGATCTTCCCAACCCAGGAATAGAACCAGAGACTTTGGCATTGCAGGTGAATTCTTTACCAGCTGAGCTACCAGGGAAGCCTATCTATATACAGTCATATCTATCTATCTATACACAGAGAGAGAGGGGGAAATTTTGTAAATCTATCTATCTATACACAGAGAGAGAGGGGGAAATTTTGTAATTCAAGACCTGAAATCAGTATGCCTTAGAAATGCATGGTGACTGCTGATGGGCATGGGGCTCCTTTTTGGTGATAAAAATGTTTTGGAACTAGTGGTAATGGTTGCACAAACTTATGAATATACTGTACTGAATATACAGTGTACTGAACTGTACACTTTAAATGGTAAATTTTATGGTATGTGAATTTTATCTTGATTGAAAAATGCATGAAGAGCTTGTAGATTTGAGGTCTCACACTGGTGGTTCTGGTCTGGAAGGGGCTAGGAGTCTTCATTTTTAACAAACTTCCCTGGTGCCGCTCAGACTGACATTTAGAAGTGACTGCCTTTGAGCAGTGAGGGCACAAATCATAGTTGTTTATTGCTGCTGTGCCTGACCCTTTGCAACCCCGTGGACTGTAGCCCGCCAGGCTCCTCCGTCCATGGGCTTTCGCAAGCAAAAATACTGGAAGTGAGTTGCCACTTCCTTCTCCAGGGGATCTTCCTGACCCAGGGATTGAACCCCCATCTTCTGCACTGCAGATTCCTTACCAGTGAGCCACCAGGGAAGCTACAGATCACAGAGACTTTCCTAAAACAGAGGTTCTGGGCCACATTTTGAGGGCAAGACCCAAGGACACAGGAGGGCTGCTCCCCAACCCCACAACCCAGGCCCCTCGTCTCCCTCAGTGCCTCCCGAGCCCGCTAAGGGGCGCTTCCATCCCCAGGTAGCAGAGCATCAAGGAGCCGCTAAGAGCCCAGCGCGGGGCCTCCCAGCTGCTGAGCCGCTTCCCTAGGGCAGCTGCCCTGGGAGACGAGGCCTCCCTTGGAGCCCTCAGGGCCAGCCCTGCCGGGCGGAGCCAGCTCCTCACAGCCTCGGAGCCAGCACTTGGCGGACCCTCTGGCCAGGCTGGGGACTGCATTGTCCCTGCTGTCCCCCTGGCCCACCTGCCTCCCTGGCCTCAGCCGCCCCATGGCCCAGCCTTGCAGGGACCCCGGCGCTGCAGGTGCATCCGCAGGGGCTGAGCTGACTGCTAGAGAGAGCTGGTTGGTTAGATACCTGGAGGAGAAGCCCCAGGAGGGAGCCAGAGCGCAGAGAGGCCACGCCCTTGCAGTAAGCCCGGAGAGAGGCTCAGCGCAAGACGGCTGGCGTTGCCTCCTACCGCACTGCTCTCACCAGGCTATGCCCACACGCCGGCAGGAATGACAACTCCTCATGTGGTTGTCTAATCACTCTTGGGCGGGGGCTGGGGGGGTGGGATGTAAAATTCCCAAGGGGGCAAGGACAGGGACTTATCCAGTTTGATAAGCACCCCAGAGTGCCAGGCAAAGTGTGTAGCACCTCCAGGGAGCTTGGGAACAGCTCAAAATTAAATCCAGAACCACCCATGCCTCACAAAGTAGGATGCAGCTGTGAGTAGTAGGCTGCTCCATGGATATAGTCCCTCCCCACAGTGTCTGCCCACCCTGGAGACCGCCCTGCTGATGCCACAGCCACGCCTAAATGGGGGGCTGGAGTTCCCTGGATGTACACGTCCCAGGATCCCCAGGAGAAAGGCCAGAGCAAGCTGGAGGGGGCCAGAGAGCATCTGCCTGCAGAAAACGAACGGGCCCTAAGGCCCTCTGAGTGGCCCCTGAGTTTGGGATCAGCGTTGGGGCACAGGTGGGCAGACCGCGGAGCCAGGAAGGAGCGCCTCTCATCCCTGCCTGGATAGGAAAGGCCCCCTGAGTAGTCAGCATTTGGTGACTCAGTTCCCCACTAGACAGCCATTTTCCCCAAGCCTCCTGCCCTGCCCAGAGGCCTTGGCCTTCCATCCAGAAGGGGAATGGAGAGGGGACTTTGGGGAGCTCCCTCGGGCCCAACCTGCCAACCCCACAACTAATCACACTGCTGAGCCCAGCGGCGTTGATCAATTAACAGCCAAGCCAGCTGCAGCTAAAGCAAAGCTGCCCCGGCCCTCATGCTGAAACAGGTGCCTCTGACTTCATAACCAGACACCCGCCCTCCCCAAGAGGCTCTGCGTGTGGGATCCCTTTTCTGAAGTCCAAAGAACAGTCATTTCCCTGTTCCATGCTCGGTCTGAATGGGACCCTTCTAGGACTCAAAGACCACTACCCATCCCTCATCACACCACAGCCCACCCATCGGTCTCCTCCACAGCCTGAAGCTTTTTCAGGCTGTGGTTTACATAGTTTAACGCTAACCAGAGTTCTCTGAGATACTCTGAAACTGCAAACGTTTTGTCAACACCTAATCAAAAAGCAAGTGTTGCCTCCCTTGAAAGAGGCCCACATGTGACTAAACCAGAGGCCTCCTGATTGGGAAGCAGTTTCTCCTTGGCTGAGCCCTGGTGACCTGCCGGAGGTCCCTGCCAGTGGGTGGGGAGGTGCAGGGCGTGGCAGGGTGGGGTGGGGTGGGGTGCAATGCGAGGGGACATGGGGAGCCAAGACCAGAATCAGGGGACACTGACCGGCCTCATTTCTTCTGGTTTCCTTGATAGCTCAGCTTCTAGGACGCTTCTCTCCTGAAGAATCAGCCGAATCTCCCAAGCCTTCATGTGTCCACTATCCCCCAGGATCTTGTTAAAATGCAGATGCTGAATCGGTAGGTCTAGGGTGGGGTCTGAGAGACTGATGTCCAACCGGCTCCCAGGTGAGGACTGACCAGGAATCAACATCGCCCTCAGTCCTAAACGCCCTGTCCACCCTCTTTCCCCGGGTGGGGCCCACACAGCAGGGATGGATTGCAAAGGATATGAATGAACCAAGATCTTCACAGCCGCTCTCCGGATGGGGTGGAAGGGGCTGAGGACATACAAGGCGTTGGTGGCACTGAACCGGAAGATGGTCTTGCCTTTGTTCAGGACGATGAAGGTCTGTGGACAGAGAGCCACTTTAGGTAGGGTGGCAGCCCTAGGTCCTTATGGAGAGGAGCTCTTGGGGGGCAGCTGTGGGCTCAGAGGCCTAGAAGTCTGGCAGACGGGTAGGGTGAGAGGAAGAGGAGAGGGCCTGACAGAGGGGTAGGGGTACCAGCGGCTGGAAGGTAAGTGGACCCTCATACCTACGGCTGGGCTGGGACAAGATCAAGTTCAGGGGATTGTCAGGTTGGGTAGATTTAGTTTCGTTTCAATGAGAAGGGGCCTTTCATGATCCTAGCTGAGCTGCCATCATAGCAGAGGCCAGGACCCAGCTGATGCCCCCGGTTCCCCTCTCCCTCTGACCCCTCTGTGCTTCCCCGCTGGGCCCACTGAAGACTGAGCGTGCGATGAGGGAGCTGGGTCAGCAGGGACAACCAAAGAGGGACGAGGAAAATGCAGAACTCAGCCCAGGAGATAGAATCTTTCCCTGGGACCCTGTCTCCTGGAGTCCAGGCAGATGGCAGCCCCAGCTGACACCAAAGGCCACGACCTGGAGTCTTCCTCACGAGGGTCATGTGTTGCCCAGGGTAAACTTCACGTTTCCGGAAGATTCTATCTACACAGCACAATGAGGCATGGGAGTGGACAACGGGTGCTGGAGGCTGCACCATAGCACATGGAGTGGGCATCTGGGCCCAATGCCGTCTTTGAGGACAGCGGCCCATCCCCGTTGGCTACAGCAGGCACTGCGGAGGTGGCAAGGCCTAGGGCTGGGCTTCTCCCAAGGGCTGAGCTGGTGAGATAAGGTTCTATTTAATCTGGGCTAGGGAGACAAGCTGTCCAGAAAGATCGGGACTGAAAGTTCTGCTGTGGTACCTGCGTCACCCCATGGGGTTGCAGGCAGTGTGACCAGGCATCAGCAAGGCAAGACACGAGGTTAGAGACCAGAATCCTACCTGGGGCCACTGCTCAAGTGCCCCCGGTCACAGGGACAGGAGAGAGCCCCTGACTGCCCCCAGGCTCAGCTGCCACCAGCCCCCAAAGCCCAGCCCAGCTCTGGCCCACTCTCAGCTGGGTCCCTCTGCCATGACTCCAGGCTCGGACTCCAACTCCATCACTGCTTTGATGCACCACTCAAACCATGACTTGTCCCAGCTGTGGCCTTAACCCCAGCCCTAATTCCAGCTCGGACCAACCAGGATCTAGGCCCTCCCACCTGACTAATCCCAATGCAGCCACAGCCCTCACCTTCACCCAGCCTGAGTCACCTGAATTGGGGGGTGGGGAGTGAGACCAAATTCAAGGTCTCTTGTCCCACATGTGCACATAGCCTGGGTGGGCTTTACCTCCACCCATGCACACGTGTGTGCACACAGGGAGACAGTCGTGCATCACTCCCACTCTCAGACCCCTGGTCTCCTGAACGCAGTCTCAGTGCAGAGTGACACCCCGTCAGATGCCTGGTAACACTGACCACAACACTCACAAATACCAGGTGCTGACGCTTGCCCTGGGAGCACCAACCTGTCTGCCCCCAGTGCTCCCTCAGCCCGGGGACGACTGCAGTGACGTGCGCAGGACCCATCTTCCTCGGCACCCAGCCTTCTGGGGAGAGGCCTCCACCAAATTGAAACCCACCTTCCCCTGGCCATGTAGCCCAAAGTGTGGGCAGCTGGGGTGGGATTCAGGCCTCTGCAGGAGCCCTGGGTGCCCACGGTCTGGCCAGGTACAGGCCTGGGCACACGGTCTTGAGAGGTGAGGCCAGGGCAGGGGCCCCAGATGGGGGAATTTATCTCCTGGGTAGAAATTCATGCTGGAGGAAGCTTGAGTTACCCCATCCACGTGGACAAAGGGCTTCCCTGGTGGCTCTGATGGTAAAGAATCTGCCTGCAATGTGGGAAACCCAGGTTTAATCCCTGGGTCGGGAAGATCCCCTGGAGAAGGGAATGGCAATCCACTCCAGTATTCTTGCCTGGAGAATTCCATGAATGGAGGAGCCTGGCGGGCTACAGTCCATGGGGTCGGACATGACTGAGTGACCAAGACACACAAACAGTGGACCAAAGTCCCTTCCTCTCCCTACACTCTGAAGGGACAATGGCAGAGCCACCGGCTTCCCACTCCTCTCAGATTTCCCACAGTCCCATCACCAGTCCACAAGGCCCAGATGCTGCTGCTGCGGCCCCCAGCCCGAGCCGCGCTGGCACAGCCAATGCCCAGCAAATTCTCTGGGGCGGGGCGGCGGGGGCTACATGCTGTCCCTGGTTGGGGGAGGGATCCCATGCTGTGCTCTGGGGCCCAAACTCAACTCAGGACAGGACTCAGGGCCCGACTCCGAGTGGCACACACACCATGGGATCAGGAGTCCTCCAGGGCTGGAAATCTGACCACGGACTAGTCCCTGAGTAGACACTCCACCAGGAGGCAAGATTTCCAGAGTGGTTGCCTGCTCTTTCCTTCATAGCACTGAACCATCTCAGGCTGCATAATTCTGGGCTTTTTTTTCTGGAACTCCAAAGTTAAGGCGATTGGAATATAGATTACTAATGACTTACTTCCCCGAGGCCCAAAGGAGGTAGCCCCAAAGAGAGCCCCGTATGCAGGCGAGACCCTCTCCCTGTCTGCCTGGTCGACTGAGATGCTGCGGGGAGGCGGGGTGGGGGTGGGTGGCAGTCACCTTTTGAGTGCTATAGAAGGGGTCCAGGTCCTCCAGGGGCTCCCCGATGAGCTCTCGGGGTGGGTTGCCGTAGAGATCCGGCAGCTTTTTGGAGGCCTGCAGGTCCAGCTGGGGCCGGGGAGCCTCCTCCTCGGGCAGCCCGTCGCGGCTCTCCTGCGAGGCGGCGGAGCTCCGGGCCTGCTTCTCCGCCATGCGCTTCTCGATGGCCGACAGAGACTCCCGGGTGAACCTGCGGAAGCTGCTGGTGCCCCGAGGTAACAGGAAGTCTGCCATCTTCTCATCCTGCTTCTGGGGCACAGGCTGTCCTCACGCTGCCTGTAGGGAAGCTGAAAGACACACAGACATGGGGCTGATGCTGCACCCAGGGCCCGGGGGCACGGTGGTCAGACCTGGGGGGAGCGTCTGGGCCTGCTGGAGGCAAGGACCCGCATGCTTGCAGAGATGCCCCCCACCTCTCCACAGGCACACCCGGCAGATGCCGACCAGGGGAAACCCGGAATCCTCCGGGCTGCAGGGAATGCAAGGGGATCTGCAGGAGGGGCACTCGTCCCTTCCCCATCCCAAGGAGCAACTTTGAAAGCAAGTACTCATGAGAAACTGGGTCACCAGTGACCCTTCATTCTGCCCTATTCAATACAAAAGGAAACCCTCACACCTGTGGGTTCCCTGACCAAGCCCACTTTGACACGCTTCTCACAACTGGTGCCCCCCAACACTCTGGGCTGAGGGGTGCACTCCACGGGAAGGGGCTGGTCATCTTTTCCTCCCAGATCTCTGGCAGGACTGGTCCTGAACAAATGAATGAGGGAATGAATGATGAATATGCAGGCGAAGGGCAGGTGCATTAGAGGTACCCGGTGCTGCCCTTCCTCAGTTTGCCTCTTCTACAGGACACCCTGGGGCCCTGCGAGAGTGATTAGAAGCCTTCCGGGCCAGTGTACAGACTCTGGGCTTCTTTTCCGGGCAGCTCTCTGGCCTGAGTGGTGGGACCAGAGGGCGGGGGGCAGTTTGTCTGGTCTTCCCACCGTGTACCTGTGCGGGGGAGGGTGCCCAGACTTCACCTGGGGCACGGAGGTGCCAACATCTGGCAATGGCTGGGGCATCTGGATCTGCTGACCGAGGCCCAGGAAAGTCCTGCAGGTTTGGGGAAACAGCTGGGTAACAATTTGGCAGCTGCCATCCAGATGTTGGCAACCTGGCGTACACAGCTGCCTCAGAGCCCACCCCCCCAGAGGATCTCAAGGAAATCCCCGAGGGAGACAGCCTTCCAAAGGTGGGAAATGCTGACGGAGCATCCCAGACTCCCCCACGCCTCCACTCACTCCCCTCCCCCTGAGTCTGAACAAACCCCGAGAGATAGCAGAACCAGAAAACGGTGACCCCGCCTCTGCTAGGATGTCCAGCATGTGACGCCATGCGGGGAGAATGTGGCCCCCAGTGGCCTCAGATGATCCAGGAGCTGGTGTGAACAGGCTCTGACTCCGACACCAAGGCTGGACAAAGTGTGCCCGACCGCCCCACCAAAACAGGATGTGGTCAGCCCAGCTCCCCAGGGGGACACCTCAGCCAATGGGCGGGGGAGGCCGCGTCGCTAATGACCACATCAAACCCAGGCAGGGCCGGGCACCTGTTGGAGGTCTCTGCCAGGACAAAATCCCTTTCCGTCAAAGATCGGCTTGGCCTTGATCTGACTCCTGACACACGTCACTGCTGACCCCAACGAGCGGCCGCCACCCTGACCCCTGCGCATACCCCGCCGAGGGCCGGGGCCCCATGCACCGTGAAGTAGGCGCCTGGCCAGGTGACAGGTAAACAGTGAGCAAACACAACACAGCCAGGTCTCAAAAGGGCGCCTCTGGTCCCGGGGGAGGCATGGCGTGGAATGTGTGAAGGGAAGCCAGAGGAGAGAGGTCCCAGGATACTGTCAGAACCATCCGTCCTTCAGCTACTTGCTCTTCTCTTTCCCTCCAGTAAAGTTAAAGGAACATCCTTGTTGAAAAGAGCAGGTGAAGGAGTAGGTCCCCCTTTAATCAAAGGCCGTCCCTCTCTACCTCCGTCTTTGCAAGCACAAAGACAGGCAACTGTATGTAATACTTATCACCAAACGTGAATGGTGATTTTTTTCCCCTGGCTGGTGGGAATTTAGGTAATTTTAAACTTTCTTCTTTGTGCTCTTCTTCAGTTCTTGAAATATTTATGATGATTCTGTGCTACTTTTACAAAAACAATAAACTCATTATTCTTTTTATTTTTTTAAAAAAAGAAGCCAGCCAGGATGCCAGCAGCCCTTCCTTGCAGGGCAATCCTCTTCACTCTGAGCAATCCCTAGTCCTGTAAATCAGGAAACCTCCTTTCTTGCCTGGAATTATTTCCTAAAAATAGTGTTCTCTGTCTCACTGTATCCATCTGTGTCCACACGCCTGCAAGGTTTCTGGAGACACGTGGATGCCCATGGACCTATGGAGTCTTTACCAGCACATACCCGTGTATGTGTGTGTGTGTGCGTGCGTGCAAGCTTGCACCTGCATATACATCTGTTCCAGTAAAAGTGTTTGTAAAATTTGTATTGAAATCAACTTTTCGTACAGATTGGTGTCCATATCCTAAGTGTACACACATGTGGATGAATTTCCACAAAGTGAACTCACCCAGTATCTAGCATCAGGTCAGGAAATAGGTAATTTCTAGTTTCTCTGAAATAGGTAATTTCTAGTTCCCCTTCACTCCCCAACTGAATAACCAACTGCTAACAGTCAGGAGACCAGCTCTGTCTCTGTGTTCAGAGGCACCTAACAGACCTCTTGGAGTGGTGGGGAAAAAATTCGGGGGAGGGGATTGCATCTCATTCTCAAATTAACCTCTACCTGAAACTTAACATCTCCTTCCATTATGAATATAGGCAGCAAAATGGAAGGACCAGCATTACCAGTGACCAACAGAAATGCAGCTATTTCCCTGTCCATGACAGGGGCTGCAATATCTCAAATATCATTACTGCCATAGCCACTTTAAAACTGAGGCTTCCCAGGTGGTTCGGTGGTAAAGAATTCACCTGCAATGCAAGAGATGCGTGTTCGATTCCTGGGTCGGAAGATCCCCTGGAGGAGGGCATGGCAATCCACTCCAGTATTCTTGCTTGGGCAATCCCATGGACAGACAGCCTGGTTACAGTCCATGGGGTCGCAAAGAATCAGACACGACTGAGCAACTGAGCATGCACATGTATTCGAACCATTGTTAGATATCATCTAATAAAGTAACCACGAAGCCCCAGCAACGGGGCCCTGGGTCCTGGGAAGGATCTTTCCCCAGCTGGCTTCCAGCAGGGAACCAAACCCCTGGAGCTTGGTGGTTTGTGAAACCAGATTCCAGAGGAAGTTCCCGGCTCCCAAGCAGCAGGGAAGCTTCAGGTTCCAAAGTAAACCTGCCAAGAGCGTGCTTTGTCTCTGGGTCCCCACAGGCGGCCCACTGTGGGCGGGTGGGATCCGTTTTCTCCCTTGTTCTCCACTGCCCGCACCTGCCTCTGGCCCTGCCCTTCCCTCAGAAGCTCGGGGCCCACGCCCTGCTGAGCCTGAGGCTGAGCTGGCTGAGCCCCGGCTGCAAGCTTTCTGGTGACACCAGGGTAAGGAGACGTGAGGGTAGATCTGAGGACACCCCAGAATCCATACCCTTCTGGCATAGGTGCACAGGCCCTCAGCTTTGTGGGAAGAACCCACCTCTGGCTGGGGAAGTACAGGGGGCCTCTCTCACAACTCCATCATGTGGGGAGGCCGGTGCCAGATTTGATTCAAAGATTACACAAAGGTCGTACTCTTCTAGATGCCAGCATTTCATGACTTGCACCCTCACCCAGGACAGCCTCTCCATCTGCACCAACTTCTCCCCTGGCAACAGTCTCTCCACCTGTACTCGTCTCTCTGCTTGAACCAGTCTCTCCATTTTGGACTGCCAGGAGATCACATCAGTCAATCCTAAAGGAAATCAATCCTGAATATTCATTGGAAGGACCACAGCCGAAGCTCCAATACTTCAGTCACCTGATGCAAAGAGCCGACTCAACTGGAAAAGACCCTGATGCTGGGAAAGACTGAAGGCAGGAGGAGAAGGGGATGACAGAGGATGAGACGGTTGGATGGCATCACCGACTCAATGGACATAAGTTTGAGCAAGCTCTGGGAGATGGTAAAGGACAGGGAGGCCTGCCATGCTGTAGTTCACGGGGTCTCAAAGAGGTGGACATGACAAGAGAGACTAAACAATAACAACAACTCTGTTTATACCAGCTTCTCCATTTGTACCAAATTCTCCATCTGCACCAACATCTTCACCTGCTCCCTAGGCTGGGTCAACCTCTTCCAGTTGATCCCTCTTCCTGGGCCAGTTTCTGCTGTTCTGTCACTTAAGCTCTAAGGAGCCCTTACTCCACCCTGTTCCAAGTCCATCAGCAGATTACCACGTGCATCTCTCCCTAAGTTCTGCTGGCTCCTGAGAGTTCTTGGGGGTTCTCAAACCGGCTCCTCCTGACATCATTTCCTCGGACACTGGCCACAATCCCCTAGCTCCACCAAGCATCAGGCCTCCATCTCCACAGCCACTGCCCTGGGATGGGCTTCCTGGCTCCAACTGGGACTCGTCTGATCCCACTGCCACCGCCTCCTCCCTCTTTCCTTCCACCCGCCACGTGTGGCTCCCACCACTCCTTGGCTCAGACATTCCCAGCACTGCTGCTGGCCTGTGCGATGGTCTGAGCAAGAGTCACCGCAGGCTCCTCTCACTGCCCCACCTCCTCCAGGAGGCCCTCTCTGACTGTCCCCACCCACACTGACCTCCCTCCTCTGGGCCAGGAGGCTGAGCCCGCATCCTGTCCTGGAGCCCTTTCTGGCCTCAGCTGCCCTCTGACAGTCGGTGGAGCGGGTCCGGTCTCCCCAGGCGTGTTGGAAACCTCTTCTTAGGGCAAGGCTGGGTCCCTCCCTCCTCTGAGTCACTGGCCTGTAGGTACAGGAATTCACATCAGGGAGGAGATGCTGTAGGGGGCGAGTACTGACTGTTCACACCAGAAGCGGGACCTCCCTAGACGATCTCATCCTTCTACACCTCCTGAAAGGTTTCCTGGATGCACAGGGCACACAGCTGGTGCTCAGTCAATGGTGGTTATGATGCCAGGACATGGGACACGACAGCCTGGCAGCCCGCAGTGCAGCCGCGTAGTATCGGGGTGGAGGGACACGCAGACATGCAGGGTGTCAGCACTGAAATTCCTGAATCCCCAGATGCCCCTCAGTCCTGGGAAAATTCGGCCAGCTGGCCGTTCCCTGGGGTGAGGAGGGACCCGACTCCAGCCTAACCCCTCCTTGCAGCCCTTCCTGCCCACTCTCCTCCGGGATCCTGAAGGCAGTTCCTGAGTCACGTCTGGCGTTTTGGTCGCCTTGGAATCGAAGCCTCTGGAACACAACAGGCAAAGAGTATCCTTTGCCATGTAAATTTATGCAAAGTGCTCTGTGGAAGTGGTTCCCTGGCTTCCTAGAAAATCTCCGCTGGCTTCCTTGGCTCTGGGCGCCTCCTTCCTGCCCTGCAGCCCAGGTGACCTCAGGCCGGAGCACCCATCGCCCTGGGCACTAGTTTCACCCCTGACCTATGCCTGCCCCTCAGTCCCGGGGGCCCAGCGAGCTCAGGAGGTAGGAGCTCACTCCTAGGCAGAGGTAGGGGTACCAGGAGCCACTTCATTTCTTCCTTGAGGAGAATCTGTTGAAACTAATCAATACCTCAACACAGACTCATTTTATTAACTGAATGACTCAGTGAACATTTAATCGGCACCCACTGTACAAATGACTTCTTAGAATACTCTTCTTCCTCAGGTGATGGATTCCAAATCAACAGGTGCAATGATGAGAAAGGGAGAAGAGTCACCAGCTGGTGACTACCCACTGTGGTAGCTTGTAAGGATATTTCCACTGGGTGTTGTTGAGACTGGCATGAGGAAATGCCCTGGGCCAGAGAACCCAGCCTTGCATCCAGGTCTGTTGCCTCTCTCTGAAAGACTTCCAAGTCCAATGCGGGACAGTAGCAAAGTCAGGGCTGTGGCTTGGAAGCAAGACTGCCCGTGTGAACCTGGGTCCTGGCCACTTGTATGTTCTTGGGCAAGTTCTTGGGCAACCATCAATTGATGGTTCTCTACCTCACTTTTCCCATAGGTAAAGTGGGGTTAATAACAGTACCTATTTCACGGGGCCATTCTGAGGCATAAGTATATTAATATTTGCACATGCTCAGCCCACAGAAAGCGTTCAGTGAGTGTCATTTGCTATAATCATTGTGGTTATTGTTGCCATTCTTTTTTCTCCCAAGAAGTCCAGCTCAGAAGACCCCTCTCTGAAAAACCTTCTTGTGTCCCACACCTGTCCTCCCTGCCTGGCTGGACCCTCCCTTCCCTGTGTTCCTGGCATACTGCATTCCCATACTTGGCTTCATCACAGGGTGGAATAATTTGCTTCCACATCTGCCTCTCCCTCTCCCAAAGCACAGTCTGGCCCCCAAGAGGAGCCTATAAGGGCCTGGTGAATGACGGATTGGATGCGTGAATGAATAAGTGCCAGAGTAACCTTCCTATTGCCCAGTCACTCACCACACTGTACCCTGGACAATGTTACCCACCTCATTCTTTCTGGACCTCAGTTTCCCCAGCCATGAGCTGAGGTGGGTCATCCCAGCAGCGTCACCTGCTCATTACCTTCCTGGGAGTAATTTCACACTTAAAACACTCCTAGGACGAGAGGAGGTTATTATCCCCATTTTACAGATGGGAGAGCTGCTGCTGCCATCTGTGGTGAAGCCAGGCCCGTGAGACTAACCATTGCACGACATTGCATCCTGCCTCTGGCGGCATGGAGAGCAGGGAGGAAGGGTCAGGGCTATCTGTGGCCTGCCCCTCTGGACTGAGCATGTCTGTGATCCTGGCTCCAAAGCTAAGAGCCAGCCCATCAGCCTCCTCTGAGGCTGGTCCTCCTCCGGCGCAGCCCAGATGGCCAGGCCCCCCAGGTGCCCCCACGTGGCCAGGGAGACCTGGCTGATTTCTGCCGTTGACCAGAGTCAGCATTTTCTCTGACAGCGGTTTTCTCTTCAGCTCAGGCACGGTGGAGCTGCTTGGTCCCACGGGGAAGCCACCCCACCCCGTGGCTCGTGAGCACTTGGCATGTGCCTGGTGCTTGTCCAGATGTGCTGTTGTTACATCCACACCGGTGTGGAAAGCTGATTAGCACGATAAAGAATGTCAACTATTTCATTATTAACTTTAAAACATCTATTATGACTTAAACTGATCATATGTTGCATATATGTACTGGGGGAAATAAAACATATTAAAATTAATTTCACTTGTTTACTTTTGAAAATGTGGCTACTAGAAAATTTTTACTTGCCTCTGGGACTTCGCATTTGTAGCTCAAATTATATCTCTATTGGGTGGCAGGCACTGTCACCCAATAGAGTTCCAGCCAAGGGACCCTAAACCCTTACAGAACTCCACCTGCTTTGGGGCTGGGCCTCTGTTTGGCCTGGGGGTGGGGGAGGGGAGGGAGCTGGAAATGAAGGGGAGGAGGGATGGAGGGGCGGGGGATGGGTGGGAAGCGAGCCATCCTAGGCGGAGTAGGTAGTGGCCACCTGGGTTTCTGGTCTTGGCTGTGGGTGGCTGTGCTGGCTCCAGCCACAGGTTGGGATGGGAGGGGGGAGGGAGAAGGGGAGGGGTCAACAGCGTGTTTCGGGCCAGCCCTCCTGCCCAGGCAATTATCTGCACAGTCCTGGCTCTCCCGGGGTAACAGCTTGGACAAAGGCTCAGCGGGGGTGTCAGCTGGTGCTCGTGGCCTGTGCATTCAGGTCCCTGCTCCCAGATCAAAGGCACATTGGCACGTCCTTGTGCGTGCCGGGGCCTCAGCTAACCGGCTCCCTGCAGGCTCCATTCTGTTGAGGCTGCACAGGCATTAACCCTGTCCAGTCTGGAGCTGGGTCCTTGGGAAGGAGGGGAGGGGTGGCGCGTCTCGAAGGGGCTTTCCTTCCCCAGCTGCCCTCCCAGCCCCCAGCAATCTGGGGAAGTCCTGCAGAATCATCCTCATCTCTCTCCGAGGTGAACACGCCCACCCCAGAAGCCGGGGATGCCCTCATTTACATACATTTGCATCTCATTTATTCCAACACTCAGGCAGAAGCTGAGGCTAATTCAGCTGACAGCAAAACCTCACCAGCTTGCTCTGCCCAAGTGATTCCCCAGGCAGGGATGAAAAGGGGATCCTTGAGACCAGGCCCCCTTCTGGACTGGGAGCTGTGGGGAGAGCTCAGGTCCAAAAGGGGCACTTTTGAGCCGAGCCCTGGATTCAGCCCAAGCCTCCTGCCTTTTCATCCCCCCTTCCCCACAGTAAGGGTGGGGCCTGGGGGCTAGGAAGTGGCAGTTCATCTCATCTGAGTGTTCTGTGGTATTTTGGTGACAGGTCAGGGGAAGCGCAAACCCTCCACTGGGCACACGGCACCCCCTCGCCCCAAGCTCAAGTCTCCTCCTCCAGCTCCCCTCCAATGCCCATGACTAAGGATCCATAATGTGCTGGGCAGCTCTGAGCTGTCACTCAAGGCCCAGCACTGCCTCCGGCCCTGTGTCTCCTGGGTGGAGACCTGGATCATCCACTATTCAGAGACCAGAAGTTGGAGAGCTGGCTCAGTCACCCTGGGCACTTCGGCCCCAGACCCTGTAGCAGCTACACCCACACAATACATACAACTGGGCCAGAAAGGTGCCCAACTATGGCTCAGGAAACGCCCTCCTGGCATAGAGGTGCCCCCGAGACAGCAATCAGCATCCCAAGTCTCTCTCTGACCCGGTTCCTTCCAACTCACTTTCCTCAATACCTAGGTCAAAAAAAAAGGCTCCACAGGGGAACTGTGTACAGATGCCATGGCAACCTAGGCATTTATGGGGGCACCTACTGTGTGCACTGAAGAAAACACAAATTCCCCCAGAGAAACCTAGGAGTCCCCAGAGGGAGAAGCCAATCCACTAATCCACAAAGTTCACGCCACAAAAGTGTCCAGGAACCAGCAGAGCCAAATATGCGACCCTTGATTCTTGACACTCTTTGAAATTGAGGCATAATATACACCAAAAAATGCACAGATTTTAGGTGTACAGTTGGTTGAGCTTTAACAAATGTATATATATGCCTGTGTAACTACTGGGGGCTTCCCAGGTGGCGCTAGTGGTAAAGAATCTTTCCCCAATGCAGGAGACCTGGGTTTGATCCCTGGGTCAGGAAGATCCCCTGGAGAAGGACATGGCATCCCACTCCAGGATTCTTGCCTGGAGAATCCCATGGACAGAGCAGCCAGGCGGGCTACAGTCCATAGAGTCGTAAAGTCAGACACAACGGAAGAGAGTTAGCAGGCATGCACATGTAACTGCTACCCCAGTGAAGATGGTTCCCCACTGTCCCTTTCCAGTCAGCTTCTCTGACCTCTATCACCGCAGATTAGCTTTGCCTGTTCTAGGACCTCTTATACGTGGGATCACAATGTATGGACTCTTGTGTTGTGTTCTTGCTTAACATAATGCTTTTGAGACTTCTATGTTTTATTTGCTGGTGAGTGCCATTTAAATTACTTGTGCAATTCACAGGAACACAAGTGACCCATCTGGGGACAAGTCCTTAATTCAATCATAAAGCACAAGGGCTGGAAGGGGCCCGAAGTCCAGCTGTCTCTGGGGATGATCGGCCCCGGGGGATTCTTATGGAGCTTTTTTTATTTTTCCCCTCCTTCCCTCAGACATTTCCTGAAATGGAAGCTCAGCAGTTACACATATAATAAGCATCCAGGCCCAGCAGGTGAGTGGGGGCTTTCCCCTGCATTTCCAGTTTCGTTATCAACTAGCTGTCGCATTATTTAACTGGCAGTCTGCACTGCCTGTGACCCAGCACGGTGGCAGGGCTGGCACCGGAATGGGCTTCTGAGCTCCTGGGCCTTCTTCTGCTCAAGTCTAGCCATGGTGGGCAGGCCTCTGTCGCTCACCCTCTCTGCACCGCTACACCAGTTGGGTGTTCCTTGGGTGGGGCCCTGGGCCCTAAAGGGAATGGGCCCAGGGCTGAGATTTTTCCCAGGAAGAGGCCCAGAAGCAGGCAGCAGTGCTGGGCAGCAGAGAGCAGGCACCTTGGCTCTTAGAGGCTCTCTGGACCACTTCCCTGCTCTCGGCCCAGGTTGATGAGGCTGGGGCTTTGATGGCCACGCGAGAGGTATTGACTGGGATGGGCTGGTCCCTCCCATGGTCTGATCTCCCCCTGCTCCCATCTTAGATCCTCCTGGGCACCTCGCGGTCCAGATGGAAGGATGCTAATGTAGCCTGAGAACTGAGTTGGCACTTCAAGCCAGATTACCCTGCCCCCCACCCTGCTGTCCCTCTGAAAACTGCCTCCTGAGCCAGGTTCTTCCTTCACACAGGCCTTCGAGGAATCAATACCAGCCAGAAAGGTGTTTCCTACCCTCCTGATGCCAGCAAGAGCCTTTCTACTGTTCAAAATCCATTCCCAGAAAGCACGGGGACTGCCTGGGCAAGGCCTGGGTGGGGCCAGGGAGACACCGCTCTGGGCTTAGAGCCACCTGCCTGCCCGTGTGACCTTGAGTCTAGGGGGTAACCAGCAGCGGCCCTGGCCTCCTGGGGCTGTAAGGAGGGAAGTGAATGCCCTTGGAGATGACGGGCAGCGGGATCTCCAAGTGGGTGAGGCATCTTCTCGAGCCCACACAGACTCCGTGAGAGCAGCTTTGTCCTTCCACTCAGCTAATATCTCTGTGGGGACGTGACTTTCCACTGTCTCCCTGGGAGATTTAATCAGGAGAAGAACTGAAGAGGAGAGAAAGAGAAAGAACTCCAGCCTCAGATCATAAACATTCTTCTGAAAACAGGCTGAAAACTTGACCTGCTCTATTTTGCCTCTCCAAATGCTGTGCGCTTTCCATGGCTGGGCTCCAATTCCACCTTCTCCAGGCAGCCTCCCCTGGCTGTTCTTGGCCACAGTGACCTCCGGCTGGAGAGACTTAAGCTCCCAACTCCAACCGGGCAGTTACTCCTGGGCAGACCTCTCTCTGGCTTGGGGGGTGAACCTGGGAGGCCCCGAGGGTCCTTTTCTGCTCACCCAGAGTAGTAAACAGAATGAGGAATGAACAAGAGATTGACAGGCTGTTCCACCAGACTCTGGTTTCGACAATCACAGTAAAATTTTCTGTTGGGCCTGGGGCACACCAGGTACTCCTCCAGAAAAAAGAGTTGAGTGCTTGTGTCGGCAGCACATATACTAAAATTGGAACGCTACAGAGATTAGCATGGCCCCTGCCCAAGGAGGACACACAAATTCATGAAGCATTTCCATATTTTTTTTTTTTAAAGAAAACAGAGTTGGAGATGGATAGACTATGGACATCCAAGCTCCCCACACCAAGGCTGTGGTGACTCTGCAGAGATGAGTGAAGTGGGGCTGCCACGAGAGGTGATGCCACTTTCAGAGCCCATGAATCAGATGGCTCCAACACTCTGCCAGCGGTGGTGGCCGGCCCCAAAAAGCCTAGTCCTGGATCTCCTCTACCATTTAAGGGCCCCAGGTCCCAGGAATTGACTTGGGGTCTCTATAAATAGCACCCATCCCATATTGATCATCTTAAAAACACACAGTATGTTCCAGGTCCACAGAGAGGAGAAAAGTCTAAATATAGTGTCATCCCCAGGAACTGCTGCCTTTCCGAGGTGAGTGGTATAAGCCGCGCATAAACACAGGGGCGGTCTGAGGGGGCTGAGAACTGGGGAGGGTGGGGGGACAGACACAAGGGACTTCTCCATCCCCACACCAGTCTCTCTGCTACAGCACAGAAGCCAACCCTGCTCAGAAGCTTCGTCCTGCCCCCGGGCCTTTGCACTGGCAGTCTTCTCTTTACAAGACACTCTTGCCCCAGATCTCCTCAGGATTGCTTCTTTCATGTTATTCAGATCTCAGTTCAGTCTCCTCCTTCAGGATGCCTTCCCTGACCAGCCAGTCTAGAGTCACTCCCATCTCTCCACCACCTTATCCAGTTTTATTTCCTTTATAGCACTGGTTGGGCTTCCCTGGTGGCTCAGACGGTAAAGAATCTGCCTGCAATGCAGGAGACCTGGGTTCGATCCCTGGGTTGGGAAGATCCCCTGGAGAAGGGAAAGGCTACCCACTCCAGTATTCTGGCCTGGAGAATTCCACGGACAGAGGAGCCTGGTGGGCTCCATACGGTTGCAGAAAATCAGACACAACTGAACAACTAACCCATAGGGTTGCAAAGAATTGGACACGACTGAGTGACTAACACACATACACGTAGCACTGGTCACAGTCTAAAATTATCTTTGGTATCTATTTGTTTCATGGTACCCAGCCTGTCTTTTCCAACAGTATGTAAATTTTATGAGAGCAGTTATTATATCTGAATTGTACAGCTTCTAGAATGTTCCCTGGCAGAGATTATGTGTTGGACACCCGAACCAGGCGCCTCCGACCACCTGAGGCCTCAGACCACCACCACGGGCAAGTCTGGGCTGGCAGAGGGCAGTGGGCTTCGAATCCCGGGCTCGCTTCGAAGCCCCACCCTCCCTGTGACTGTGCCCTGCACCGTCCAACCTCTCTCCACAGGCTGCCCTGGCTTCATCTTCTTGACTCTGTCTACTTTGTGCATTTAGCCATAAGACTTTCAGCCCAGCCCCTCTACTTCTGGAAATCTGCTCTCGACAACCTCATCTTATCCCCCAGACATCGGCTTTCTGGAACCCTTTTCTCTCCTCACAGCAAATCTTCCTCTCCTTCCTGCCCCTTGCCCCCAGCAGGAATCACAGTTCCTGCCATTAAAATCACCCTCTCAGAACTGCATGGGAAGAATCACTTCACCTAGGCCTTCCTGATCAGCCCACTGACAAACCAGAGCAACTGAGAACACAATGGGCACACTTTCAACTCACAGACCTCCCGCCCTCCCTGCGAGGGACAGGCATCTTCCCCATAAGCTCGCGCATGCGGACATGCCACACGGACACACACGCCTACCCGTCCACTCCAGGCCCTCCCACAGCCCTCCCCCGAGCCCACCTCCCCCGGGGCCAGTTCCCTCTATCTCCTCCCTCTTAAACCATCAAACTCTTTGAAAGAGCTGTCTACACATGCTCTCTCCACGTCCTCACCTTCTGCTTGCTCCTCAACCTACTCCAGACTGAATTCCATTCTCACCAATTCATTCATTCATTCATTCATTTATTCACTCATCAACAACATACCCAGCACCACATTCGCTGGGTGCCAAGAGGGACATTTCTGTGGTCAAGGTCACCAGCACCCTCACAGTCGCTCAATCCAATGGACACCCGTTTTTAAATTATGCATTCTCTTTCATCTATCCACGAGCTTCTCAGAATGCATCTTAACTCTCCCTGGCAGAATCAGGAGACTCCCGGGACATGTGCCCTCCGCGCTTTCTGTGACACCTCCCACTGCTGGCTCCCCTCCCACCTCTCTGACTGCTCCGTCCCAGCCTCCTCTGCAGACTTCTCCAGCCTCAACTGTTGCAGGGCCTCAGGGCTCTCTGGACTCAACTCTCTTTTCTCCCACCCTCTTCTCCACATTAGGATTGCCCTGGTGCTTCCAAAATTACTGATGCCTGGGCCTCACCTCTAAGTGGAATGAACTAAAATTTCTGGGGATGGAGCCTGGGCATAGATTGATTTTGTTTAAAAAGCTTTCAAAGTGATGTTAATATCATCAGAGTTGAGAACCACTGGTCTGCATTCTCACTGGACAAAATCTAATTAATACTGCCACGGCCCCAACGACCAGCCTCTGTGGATGATTCCAAGTTTCTGCCTCCAGCCCAAATCTTTTTTCCTAGACCCTCAACCTTTCCCTCCAACTGACTGTAGGATGTTGGCAGCTCCCTGGAAGTACTACAGGTTCAGATCAGGACCCTGAAACATTCATCACCTTCTCCTTGGTTCTACATCAAGCAGATCAACCCAAATTCTACTCACCCATCCTCCCCTGACAGTGTGATATGGCAACAGTGAACCTCATTAGTGAGCAACTGAAGCTAGGGGTGGGAGAGTGGCATATCCATTAACAGGGAAGGAAGTTAGAACACCACAAGTTCTATCACCTGTGGTCATCTTCCTGTCCCTCTCCTTCAGCTAAAAAACTTCCGACGGTGCCCACAGTCTGCACTGGACAGGTAGTACAATGCAAAGCTGTTAGACCAACACCTGGGCTCACACTCAAGTCCCACTACTTGGTAGATGTGTGATGGTGAGCACGTTACTTCACCTTTCTGGGCCTTCAGTTTCACCATCTGCAAATTGGTCCTTATTATGGTCTCTGCCTCCAGGGTTGATTCAACAATTCAGCAAGATGAGTCTTATAAAGCGCTTAGTGCCGTGCCTGGCTGGCAGAAAGCACTCAGTGAATGTTAGCTATTTTTAGTACCATTACTGAGGATAAATTCCCAATTCCTGAGCAGAGCTCACAAGGGCCCCCGTGACTGTGACCTTGGCTTTAGCTTCCACTCTTGTCTTCTTCATACCATGGGACCCGTAGGGTCACTGAACAATTGCACTGTTTCACATCTCTATGCTTTTATACATGCTAGACCTGATGGCTAGACTGCACCTTCCCCACCTAGAAACTCCTATTCATCCTTCAAAATCCAGCTGGAGAGTTATTTTTGTTAGAGAGATACCCTTGACTTTCCTGGCCAAAGATAATCACTCCTCTTTTGAGTGGAGTGGGGATACACTTCTATGGCTGCACACTTTTCCAGTAAGCTTCCCAAGGGTCAGCAGGAATCAGCTTCCTATGAGCAGAACCGAGACTGCTGTTTACCACACTGTCCCAGGCTGGCCCCAGAATTCCCTCCTCCTTGGATTCCCTGAGCACCAGCCTCCTGTGCTCCCCAACTCCCACCCGCCTCTGGCACTTCCCACCACTACTCCGAGTTCCATCTTCATGTTGAGTGAGTCAGTCCTGGAAATCTTCCAGAGGCCCTTCAAGCACCACCGAGTCAGGACCAAGTCCCCCAAAGCCACAGCAGCTGGCTGCACCACACTGGCCTTGGCACCCCAGGGCCAGTTCCCTTTCTGCTCAGATTCTCTGGGATCAGTCCCAGATCAATTCGGCTCTCAGAAAGTAGATCTCAAGGTATCTTCACCCTCAGTGGGGCCCCCAATCCACTGACTTTCCAGGTGACCTTGGATTAGTCCTTGACCCACTCTCGGCCTCAGTTTCTCCCCACCCTGGCACGATGTGGTGATGATGATAGGGTTGGATTAAAACTTCACTGAGGCTCATTTCCGCACAGGACTGGACATTCTGGTATAAAAGCTATGTTCCCGACTCTGGCAGTTCTCTGACCCGACCCGACCCTCACTCCTGTGACTGCAGCAATGCTTGAGCTATCAGCCTGTCCCACCTTCCGGCTCCATTACCTCCCACTCTCTTGCACTTGCCCAGTGCTAACGGGGAAACGCTGATGGCAGCAGTAGGGGCCTGGGCTTCTGATGGCGGGGGCCTCTGCCGCTCAGGGTCCTCTGGATCCTGAAGGGCTGTGGGAATCACGGAGAGGGGAGATGTGCTGTGGCATGGTGGGCTCATATGCAGTGCCTGTCTCCACTGGAAGGTCTAAGCTGTCTGTGGAGGTGCCTGGGGTCTCAGCAGGATGGGAGGAGACAGCTGAGGGAATGGAATACCAGCCTAGAACCCCAAGAGGAGACTGATCCCATCACCCCTGCTGGTCTTAAGCACTAAGGAGAGATGACTCCTGCCACAACCTCGGCCATGGCTTCCGGATTCGGCTGTGCGCTGACCTCCAACAGGTGTTTGCAAGGCGGGCCTAAGGCCAGCGCCTGGTCCCCAGCATTCCCCTCACTACGAGCACTCTCCACACATCCAGCCCCCACAAGGTTAGGAACCTCTGCTTCCTCCCAGGGCGCCACCAAAGGCGATCAAATAACAAGTAGAAAACGGCCTTCCGTCAGGGCGCTTGGGTCTGCCCGGTCAGAGCGAAGAGGGCAAGGAACTCGCCCGATCCCAGCGCACAGTCTCCCCTGGAGAGAGCCCACGGAGATCTCTCCGCAGTCAGGGCTCACAGAGACCAGATGTGTCCCCGCTAGGGCGTCAAGAGGGCACAGAGATCTTTTTATGGTCGGAGCGCGCAGACATAGAACACACGACATACATCTTTTCCTTTCGGGGTGCACAGAGATCTATCCCCGGCCAGGACCCGCAGAGATCTCACCCCAGAGAGGACAGCCCCGGCGGACTGCTCCGCAGGGCCCAGAGAAAGGGGAGTGCATGGCCCCTTCATTCCCAGCCCTGCGCGGTCAGTTCCCCCGCTCTCTGGAGTCACACTCACTGCGCTCCTAGTCGCTGTTCTGACCTTGGGGTCTCCGGCCTCCGGAATCCGGGTCCCAATCCCAGACCCTCCCGGAGTCTGCGCCAGGATCGGCCGGGAAGCCGGGGCCGCAGCTCCCCCTCCCCCGGCCCTCGACAGCGAACTGGGAAACCCGGAAGGAAAGGGAAGGGGAGGGGGCGCGCGCCGGCTAGAGACGCACCCCCCCACCCCGGGGATACCCTCCAGCCAGGCTGCTCTGCGCCCCTTCTTCTCCCTCCCCTACCCTCGGGGGCAGAGATGGGGGAGGGAGCCTGCCGGCGGACCCGGGGTTGGGGAGGGGGCGCGCAGGGGTTGGAGGCTCCAACCCTCGGGGAGGAAAGTTGGGCGGCGGCAGGCAGAGGGGATTCCGGCCGGGCCGGGGCTGCTGGAGGAGGCGCTCGCTCACCTGCTGGTCCCCCGGCCCGGGTCCCGGGATGGGCGGCAGCGACTCGGCACGGACTCGCTCGGCGCGGGGCTCCGGGCACCGGGCGCAGGCTCAGCGGCCCCGGGGGCGCGATCCCCGCATCCCACCGGCGCCGCCGCCGTCTCGGCTCCGCCGCTCGGCTCAGGCTCCGGGGCTCGGCGGGCGGCGCGGGCTCGGGCTGGGGGCGGGGTCGGGGGCGGGCCCCGCCTGGGCTCGGCCTGGGGCTTGGGGCCCCAGGCTGGCTCCGCCCCAGAGCGACGCGCCCCGGACTCCGCACGTGGCGCTCCGCCCGCTCTGAGGGTGAAGTCCTGGGCACCCGCCGGGGCGCACACCCCCGCGCTGACCCGGGGGCGCCCCGCCACAGAAAGCGGCCCACGCGGACACGACAGACGCGCGCAGACCCGGCACACGCTGGGGTACACACATAGCTTCCCCGAGACGCTTTGCCACCGCCACCTACGCCTACGCGGACAGGCAGAGATACCCTGGCACAGGCGAGGTACGCACTCACACATGCTCACTGACCCTGGGACCCTACCACAGCCCTCGCCTCTGTGGACACGGACAGACGCTGACATTCGCAGACACCCGCTGTCATAGACGCACACAGACACCCACACGGACACAGGCAGACACATCACTGACACACACAGACACTGAGGCAGACACCCTGTGACAGACTCAGGGACACCTGCGTGACTCAGAGACACACATCCACTGACACAGTGACACAGAGACACACACAGAAAACCACAGTCTCCTGGAGACACACGCACACACACAGCACAGAAGTCTGCACGACGGGGGACACTTACACTGACACATTGGTACTGACAGAAACACACCCAGGCCGGAAACGACCAGCACAACAGACACAGCCAGCACGGGGACACCCACCCTGAAACAGACACACTCACTTCACCCTGTTGATCCACAGGAAACTTCCACCTTGATGCACCCGTAGGCACTCACATGCCGACACTGGGACAGACTGTCTCTCACACGGATGCAGAGACCCGCACACTGACTAGTATGGTCATTCACACACACGCCCAGGAACACACACACATCCTTGTTTAAAAGAAACAGGCCACCAGGTTTTGCCCACAGGCCAGAAACATCTTTGGAAAGGGACTGGGCTATTGCCCAGAGTCAACACAGGAGCACACACATAAACACACACAGAGGTACACAGTCTTTGTCTTCTTCCCCAGCAGCCTTCTAATCTCTCCTGACATTTTTTTTCAACGCTCCTAAATGTAAATAGCGCTTTCAGAGGGCACCCAGGTGCTGTGTTTGGGAGCTTAGAAGCTGTGACTTGCCTCTCCATT
Source organism: Cervus elaphus (assembly GCF_910594005.1). Lineage (NCBI taxonomy): Eukaryota > Metazoa > Chordata > Mammalia > Artiodactyla > Cervidae > Cervus > Cervus elaphus. Next base: position 24,546,379 of record NC_057838.1, read on the forward strand.
TTTGGGATCTTGGAGACATCACCAGGGGGCCATCCTCCATTTGGGACCTCAGTGTGGGGCTCCAGGGATCACTGGGTGCCTTACCTATATACTGACGAGCTATCTGTCCCTACAGAAAGTCAGTCTGTAGGAAAGTTCAGGACACAGGACCCTTTCTGGCCCTGGGTCTGATAGGGTGGCTGGCGCCAGACAGATAAACCACATTCCGGCCTCCTGCTTCTGGTCCCTTGATGGGTCTCAGGTAGGCCAGCATCTCCCACTAGCGGCCAGAGAGGGAAGTGCAGACAATGTCAATTTTTAGCACCACCTGACCCCATGCCTCCTAGGTGGAAGGAGAGGGCAGCAGAACCTAGGTCCTCCCTGAGGTTTTCCACCAGGCTTCTGGAGCCCCAGAATGAAGGTTCAAACTTGCAAACGAACGTCGGGCCAAGCAGGAGACAGAACAGAGGCTGCTGCGGGGGTGGGCTGAGAGAGACTCCATGCTTCATCTACATCTACCAGAGGTGGGCTTCTCACACTCCTCCTTATGGTGGGAACCTGGATTTTGCTGGCCGGAGAGGCATGCACCCCAGATTTAAACAAGGGCAGAGAAGCTCATTAGAAGGAGGGAGGAAAGCTCTGATTCGGTTCAGATTCAGAGATTCAGCTAACACATCTGGTGGTCGGAGAGTGGAGGCAGAGGCCAGGAAAGGTTAATGGATCAGAGACGGGGCACCTCCCTCAAGGAGCCCTTGTCAAGATCTGGGAGACTCCCTTCTCTTTGCCAGACCCCATTTAATGAAAGCAGGAACATGCAGTCGGCAGAGAACAATCCCAGGTTCTAAAAACTGTTGCCTTTATTCTGCTCTTCCCCCTAACTGAGGTTCCCAGTTGGGTTAAGTGCTTTGTCGTTGTGCATCCACAGAGGACTCCTTCCCCTCTTGTATTACCTCCTTTTATTTCTCCTCCCTGCTACCACCATGTTGCTGTCAGCTCCCTCCCCACACAGGAGCCCTTCCTTATAGGTAGGTCTTTAAATATGTACACATCTTTGTAAAATATGCAATATTGTTGCTTGTGCCTATGGATTTTCATATGTGTTTTTACTGCCCCAGCATTTTTTGGTTTTGTTTTACTTCTATTGAAACTACATACGGAAAAGTGCACAAACCCGAAGTGTTCAGTGCAAGAGTTGTTTAACCCTGTTAGCTGAACCCATCCCTATAGCCAGCACACAGGTCAAGAAACGAAACGGCAACCGCACCCCAGACATCCCCTTCCTGCCCTCTTCCTGTCACCAGCACTTCTCCCCTGGGCTTAACTACTATACTCACAGCCAATTCCCTAGGATAGTTTTACCCAGTTCTGATATTTATTTAACTAGCCTCAGATAGTACAAATGCTTGTGTCTGGTTCTTCTGATTAGGTTTGTGAGCTTCATCCTGGTGGCTGCTTGTAGTCATATATATAGTTCGTTTGTTCTCATTGCATAGAATTCCACTGTGTGAATACCCCACACTTTATTTATCTGCTCTTTGGCTGACAGGCATTTGGTGGTTCTATCTGGGGGTTACTACGACTAGCACTGCTATGAGCGTTCCAGGGTGTGAATTTCAGTGGCCATCTCTGTGCATTTCTGCCAGGGGCATACCTGGGAGTGGCGTTGCTGGGCCATGGGAGGGAGTGTGCTCACTTTTAGGAGACACGGCCAAATAGTTTTCCAAAGTGGTTCTACCAACATACTCCACCAGTGGTGAATGTATAGAGAATTCTGGTTCATCTGCATCCTCTCGCACTTGGTATTTTTGTCATTTTCATTTTAGCCACTTGAGTGGGTGGGAAGAGGTTTCACATTGTGGTTTTAATTGGCATTCCCCTGATGACTAATGAAATGGAGCATTTTTCATGGTTTATTGGCCATTTGTGTGTATGTGCTTTCCATTTATATAAAATGGGCATTGTTCTAACTTTCATTCTTTTTCTAATGTTTCTCCCTTAATGCTGTGCTTTTGAGCTCTATCCATGTTTTGGTGTGGGCAGCTAGTTCTTGGCTTCTGATAGCTGCAGAGTGTTCTGTGTTATGCACCCACCGAGTTTTATTTATCCAGTCCCCTCTAGAGGGATGCTAGGTAGGGTTGAAGATGGAAGAGTAGTAACTGGCTTGTGTTTCTGTTGGCTTCACTCTGCTGATGCCTGAGGCGGGGTGGGGGGAGGTGAAGAAGCAAGCTGATTCAGGGTTCAGAATCCACTGGCACTTAGCACTAGGCATCTTAGAAGGTGGAGGTGCAGGTTGGGGCTAAAACCAGGAGGTGTGGGGGGAAACTGCACACAAAAACCCATAGCCCAGGTAGATGCCTCCTCCATACCTCCCCAAGCTAAAGGCTGGTCCTTCCCCATCCACTCGACTACCTCTGGCTCTGGGAGAGGGCATCTGGCAGGAGTCGGAAGCCTTCCTGTGAGTAAAGGATCTACTGAGATCTCTGGATCCCTCTGCTAGCTGCCGTAAGTCTGACAAAAGACTGAGGAATTCCGCACTGAGAAAATGACCAGCCCAAGAGAAAAGACCTCTGATCCTGGGCACCCACCCAGTCTCGTCCACTGGAAGCCCTGCCGTCTGGGAGCTGTGCTCCCTCCACATTCATTGCCATCTTCCTTCTCCTTTGCCTGTCTCCCCTATGGAGGCTGGACAAGCTGAGTATTTGCCTGTCCGATTTTCCCTATAGCTGGGGCTGGCCACGTGATTCTATAATGGCCTGGAGTCATAAGCAAAGTTTTGTTGGGGAAGGGCGGATCCTGGGAAAGCATTTCCTCTCCTGATAAAAGAGGACAGGAGCAGTGGGGGTGAGCTGTCTTCCTTCTCCCCCTTCCTCCTGCCTTGAATGAGGGCACGATGCTTGGAGCTGATGAAGCCATCATGTGTCCATGCAGGGAAGGCCAGGAGATTTGGAGTGGTTGGCCCCAGTGATCATGATCCCCAGAGCCCACACCTCCATACTTTCTTTCACCCCTTGTGTAGACAGACGAAACCAGATTCTCTCTTATTTGCAACCAGGTTGTGTTGAATGGGGAGGGATCTGGAAACCCAGGTGCTCTTAATACAAACCGTACACCAGCTCTCTTGTTTTTGGCCTCACCTCTCCTCCCTACTTCCAGAGGTACCTAGTGTCTGAGTTCTAGAAATATTCCAGGGTTTTGAGGTGGAGGAGTTCTTTGCACTCCTTGGCACACCTCCTTTGGCAGGCTCTTTGAATTCAACCTTCCCTGCTCTGAAGTCAGTTACCATTCACCCCATTCACGACTTCCAAAAAGTTGTTATCATAGCTGCTGTTGCTTCCTCTTCCAGACATTTTGTCCTTGTAGGGAGGGTTTATGTCTTTTAAAATTGTTTCGGTATAATTTTAGTGAAATTTTAAGAGGTGTCTTCAGTCCACTATATTTTGAAGGAAGTCCTCCATATCAGTTTCTCCTCCAGATAAGTTTAAGTAGCAATCACACGGTACCCTTGTGGGTTGTCAGCATTCTCTTTGGAAGGGGCTTTGCTCATGGTCAAGGGCAAGGACCCGTGTGCTAAGTCGCTCAGCCATGTCTGACACTTTGCAACTCCATGGACTGCAGCCCACCAGGCTCCTCTGTCCATGGGGATTCTCCAGGCAAGAATACTGGAGTGGCTTGCTGTTCCCTTCTCCAGAGGGTCTTCCTGACCTAGGGATCGAACCCAGGTCTACTACATTGCAGGCAGATTCTTTACAGTCTTAGCCACTAGGGAAGCCTAAGAATACTGGAGTGGGTAGCCTATCCCTTCTCCAGGAGATCTTCCTGATCCAGAAATTGAACTGGGGTCTCCTGCATTGCAGGCAGATTCTTTACCAGCTGAGCTACCAGGGGATGGTGACCTGATTCCCCCTTTATACCTAGGTGAAGGACAGGCTAACACTTATTGGGGGACCATTGCCAGCTGGGGACCTGCTGGGTCCTACATCTACCTTCAGCCCTAGTCATACCCAACCCCTTACCTCTGCCAGCTCCCAGCCCAAATGATGCCAGTCTTCAAATGAAGAGCTGCCCCTTCCTCCAGACACTCGACTGCCATCTGCTGGAGAATTGAGAGAAAATAGACGTAAATCTCTGATGGCTAAGAATGTTCATTTTGCCCCCAAATTGTGTGAAGCACAACTGTGTGTCCGACTGCTCCTGCCTCCACCTAGACCATCTCTTCCTCATAAACTCTTGTCCCTCACACATCAGCTCTGACCAGTGTAGTGAACTAGAGATCCAGGCTTGGAGGGTGGGAAGCTCAGCTCAGATCAATTACTATTGTCCACCCAAACTCGGATGACACATACCCTTTCCAGACTTTACTCATATACAGAGTGGAATAACTATATACCCACCCGACTGAGTCGTTGAGAGGATCAAATGAAATAACACGTGAGAACTACAATAAATATTTTACAGGCTGAACTTGGCATTCGTACTGACTAAAGCCTGTTCACCCTTTGCCTTCGGTTGGGTTCCCTGGAAACACTCTGAGATGGAGGTTTTCATGTATGAGGTTTCTAGGGAGTGGACTGGGGATCAACATCTGTAAGGATGTGAGGGAGCAGGGTTGGGCAGAGGAGACGTTGATCTCCAATGCAGCTGCAACAGAGGTTTCAACCAAAGGCCACAGGAGACTCTGGAGCTGGGTGATCCCGTGGAGTTGTCCCCAGTTGATACTGAGGAGAGTGAGCAACTTTTTCTACCTGAACTTCAGTCATTGGTGGTACAATGGTGAGGCAGCTCCTGCAAGCCAGGGGCAGTGCTCAGAGTGGGTGCAGCTTTGAGCTGTCAGCAACCATACTCCTGGCAGCTGGAGGGACAACAGCACTTCGATCCTAAGAGGGGCGGGGGGCAGTTTGCCACAGCATCCTCCTACCCTGGGTCGTATATGTGGGGTCGTATATGTGTTGGTCTCAGCAGATGTGATATGGCAGGTGTTGGAAAAGAGCCAAAGATGGATTCTGTGCACAGAAGAACCGTCCTGGGTCTGGGTTTTGTAGAATAAGAAGCACTAGCCTGCTATGGCCAGGGTCAGATCTCCTGGACTTCATTTCTTCCACTCAGCTGCCCTCTCCACCAGCTTCATCTATTTGAATCATATTCCATAGATGCATCCCAGGTCCACATAGGGCGACCTGCTTCCTGTTCTGTCCCAGCCCACAAAGGCCATGTGGTCCCCCTGAGTCCTGCCACCTTCGTAACTGTGACGTGGTTGCCCTGTGTCATAGCTTGTATCGGCACAGTTGTGGATTCGAGGAAGAGGTTCAGTATAAGAGACTCGGAGGCTGTGAACCAGAGTCTGGGCCCCTGAGTGCAGCCCACAGCTGTGTTTGTGGGCGGGGATGTTGAGGGGCAGCTCCAGTGTGTCTGACAGTTGATAGTGCTACAAATGTCTTTAGGGAGGACACACACTGTCCTGTCCTCTTTGGTTCCCACCATTTCTTTCTCTACCATGTTTTACATTGTATTATGTATTATGTGAGTGTTTGGGTTCTCCTCTTCTGGATGAGGGCCCAGCACCACACGAGGACTCTGGACCACCCCGTGTGGTCACATGAACGAGGATCAGAAGTAGGTGGGTGCTGATGGGAGGGATGGAAATTCTGGGCTCTGGGTAGGGAAGCAGTTCGGGGCAGGAATGGAATTGAGGCTGATGGAGGGTGAGGCTGGTTACAGGGGGGCTGGGGAGCTATGCTCAGAGCTAGAGACCCCCGCCAGATGGGCACTGTGCTTAGTCACAGAGTTCCTATCACAGTTTGATTTTTCTGCCTTCGTGAAGCATTTTTATTGATACACATAACTTGAGTGAATCTCAAATGTGTCATGCTGGGTGAAGGGAGTCAGCCTCAAGAGGTTACATATACTGGAAGATTCCATCTATAAGGCATTCTGGAGAAGGCAAAACTAAAGGAACAGGAAACAGATCGGCGGTTGCCAGGGGCTGGTGTGGAGGGAGGTGTGGGGTTGGAGGGGGCAGCATGAGGGAGGGAATGTTTTAAGATCTGGGTCGTGACCGTGGTGGTGGTTACACGACTCTGTGCTTGACAAAAACTCACACAACTGTACACTAAAAAGGATGAATTTGCCTGAATGTAAATTAAAATATAAATACACAATTTAAAAAGAAAAAAGAAGGCATCTTTACCTTTTTGAACAGAAGTGGTATTTCCTTCAGGCATGTGTGAGCGTGTGGGTGTGGGTGTGTGTGGAAGACAAAGGAGAGGTGTGTGTGGTTCTTGAAGAGACAATGGTCAAAGCCGCTGTTCCGAGCCCCAGAGAGCTGGAACAGGGTCTGTGGACTGCAGGCATTCAATCTCCACTGCTCTGTACATGAGCTTGAACTGAAGGCTCTGGTTGCCCAGAAACAGGGGTTGTGGACTTTAAAATGAAAGCCTGGATTTTTTTTTTTTTTTTTGGTTTGTTTGTTAGTTCTGTTCTTTTTTTCTTTTTTCCCCCAGACACGTGCTCCCTAGTGCTGCCCTGGTAGAAAGCAAGGGAGGGAGCCAGTGAGTGGGTCCTGGTTCCACACCTAGAGACCCTCTTAGCCTCTGCCCCTCTCCAGCATCCACAGCGTCCTAAGAGTAAAAGCTTCACGGATACAGAAAGAGGATATGGGGTCAGCAGCCCCAACGACTCAAGCCCTGGTGCGGGGCAGCCCAACTCCCAGGATCCTCCAGGCCTCAGTTTCCCCATCTCTAAGACAAAAGCCTGACGGGATTATGAAATTCTCTGACATTTCGCGAGTGCTGTAGCAACAAAGGAAGGAAGCCCACAAGCCCACAGGCACCCAAGGAAGGACTCTGTCCACACGCTGACGTGTGTCCTCGGGCGCCATGGCTGGCAGATCACCCAACCCCCTCTCCCCCACCTCCACACTCCTGAGAGAAGAGGGTGAGCCAGGGTGCCCAGGCCTGACAAGAGACTTCAGAAGACTTTGTAGGGAAATTGGTTTTTTCACTGCAAGTCAATGCTTTGGGCCAGGAAATGCTCAGAACTGGCAGCAGCTGACAAAAGCCGCCTCTTGTCTGCGAGTGTATCAGCTTTTGAAGAGATAAGAGGCAGGGGCTGGAGTGCAGGCTTCTCAAGAGAAGGCTGACAGGAGAACAGAGGAGCTGCCTCCCACTCTCGCCTGCTCATAGCATCGGGGCTGCCGGGGCGGGGACATCAACCGTGCCAGCTCCTTCACTGCTCTCAGGGGAGGGGATGGTCCCGGGACGAGGAGTGGCCTGCCTCAGGCCTGGAAGTGGCAGTGGCTGTTGTTGCTGGGGCCCCCAGGGGTGAATGTGGGGCCCTGGCATCTTCAGTGTGCACCGTGGGAGTACAGAGCTGCTCTGGACTCCTAATTTGAGAGGTGCAGAGAACAGGATCCCTGAGGCCCCCATACTGGAAAGGAGTGTCGGGCACCAGGTCAGCCTTGCTTCCCATGGAGCCTGGCTTCAGCTTTTAGCTATCTGCATCTCCAAGCTGAAGCTAGAAGTCCTTATCACTTATTTAGATAGAGAGTAATTTAATGTAAAGACTGCTAATGAGGTAGTAAGTTGTCAGTTAGGTAACTGAAAAGGTAGAAAGACAACCCTTTCCAAGGTGGATGGTGTGCCATTCCCTGAGGGTGCAGGCAAGGCTGGTCTCCTGTGCTGAATAGTTCTATAATGGAGGACCAGAACCTGGAAGGGATTGTGTTCTTGTTGGAACTTAGTCATGTGGGGGGGCTGTGAGAAAAGCAATGTGGGCAACTTCCACTCATGCCTTCAGAAGGAAAGAATGTGCCCTCCCTTTCCCACCTCCTACTGGCTGGAATGTGCGGACAGCAGTGCGAGTGAGGGGCGCCCTCTTGAACCATGAGATAGAAGCTTCAAGGTGAAGATGTCGGAGTAGCTCAATGGAAGGATGGTTCTGGAGCTGCTTTTCAGTCCTAGACTTCTCATCTGGACTTCTATGTGGCAGAGTAATGAACCTCTGACTGTCTAAGCCTCTGCTATAGGAGCCAACACTACATTCAGTCCATATTAATGGATACAGAACAAAGCATTTGGCAAAACCCAACACCTATTCATGATATAACCTCTCACTCAGTTAGGAATAGAGGGGAACTTCCTTAACTTGAGAAAGAGCATCTATAAAAAACCTACAACTGACATCATATTTAATGGTGAAAAACAGGATGCTTTCCCTCTAAGACTGGGAAGCAAGGCAAGGATGACTATTCTCATCAGTCTTATTCACCATAGTACTGGAAGTTCTAGCCAGGCAAGAAAAAAAAGAAGTAAAAGCGTACATATTAAAAAGAAAGAAAGAAAAAAAAAAAAGAAAGAAAGTTCCCTGTTTGCAGATAACATTATCTATTAGAAAATCCCAAGGAATCTACAAAAGCAAACTCCTATAACTAACCAATGAGTTGAGCAAGATCCCAGGATACAAGATCAACACACAAAATGCAATCATACTTCTATATACTAATAGTGAGCTGAAATTAAAACACAACTATCATTCTAATTACTCCAAGGAAACTGAAATGCTTTATATGTAAAGCTAGTAAAACATGTATAGGATCTAAATGCTAAAAATTATAAGATGTGGATTTTAAAAATTCAAAAATATCTAAATAAATAGAGATACATACCATGTTAATGAATTTTAAGACTCATTATAGTGACTATGTCAATTCTTCCTAAATTAACCTACAGAGTTATTGCAATTCTTGTCAAAAATCTCAGCAATAGATTTTGTAGACATTGATAAGTTTATTCTAAATTCTATACGGAAAGGCCCAGGATTTGAAATAGCTAAAATAATTTTGAAAATAAAAAGTGGGAGAAATCACTCTCCTCAATGTTCAGGCTTACTACATATCCACAGCAATCAAGACAGTGTAGCACCGGTGAGGGGCTAATCACAAAAATCCTTGGAATGGAAGACAGAACTCAGAAAAAACCCACACAAAATGTCCAACTGATTTTTGACAGAGGTGCAAAAGCAATTCAATGGAGTAAGGATAAAAGTGAAGTGAAAGTTGCTCAGTCGTGTCTGACTCTTTGCGACCCCATGGACTATACAGTCCATGGAATTCTCCAGGCCAGAATACTGGAGTGGGTAGTCTTTCCCTTCTCCAGGGGATCTTCCCAACCCAGGGATCGAACCCAGGTCTCCTGCATTGCAGGCGGATTCTTTACCAGCTGAGCCACCAGGGAAGCCCAAGACTTTTGAATAAATGGTGTAGGAGCAATTGGATATCTCTAGGCAAAAATATGAACTGAAACCCAAACCTCAAAGTTAACTCAAAATAGATCACACACTTAAATGTAAATGTAAAACTAAAAAACTTTTAGAAAAATATGTAGGTGAAAGATTTCAGAACTTAAACTTGACATTAAAAACATGATCCATAAAAGGAAAATTTGGCAAATTGCATCTCGCCAAAATTAAAAAACTTTTGCTCTGCGAAAGATCCTGTTAAGAGGATGAAAAGACAAGATACTTACAGCTCACATACCTGACAGAGGACTCCCATCTAGAATATATACAAAAGTCTCTAATCTCAACAGTAACACTAACCCAGACAATAAAATTGAAAAATGGACCAAAGACATGAACAGATGCTTCACTGAAGAGGATTTACAGATGGCAAATAAGGACATGAAAAGATGTTCAATACCCTTAACCATTAGGTCAATGAGGGTTTGCTTGTGGGATTGTCCTTTTCTACTTTTCTCTTTATTTTAAAGTTAGGATAAAAATTAGCAAGAAAAAAATTCTATCCAAACCAAATAAGTCAACAAACAAGAGTTAAGTGAGTGGAGAGAGTCTAGATCACCGTTCAGTCAAGTTTTGCTGTGAAGGAGATTAGGGAGATGGACAGGAGGAAGACATTAGGAGAAGGGGGAAGGAAGTGTGTGTGTTTTAAGGTGGGGGATAAAGAACATATTTGAAGGCTGATGGGAATGAAGATATTGATGATGAAGGAGGGTGGATGAAGATGTATGTGGTCCAGAGCACAGACTGACTTTTGATTTCAGCAGAAACTTTTTTCCATTTTAGGAGGAGGGAATACAGAGAATATGCTCATTGAGGCAGGTAAATTGGTCTATTTGCTGGTGGGAAGTTGTCTGATAACTTTATTCTTTCAATGAAGTGTAAAAGGATGTTAAATTGTTAAGTGTTGATTGAGACACCAAAATATAATACATCTGACATGTTAAAGTAAGCTGCTAGACCAAGATGCAAATTTTTGAAGAAATACTTACATGACTCTTAAAACTCCACCTATACTGAGGGATGAAGGAGTAAGGCTGTCAGGATGATTATGGAAGAATTTTTCGAGGGCCAGGTGAGAAAAGGCCACCTGAGTCCTGGGTGAGAATCTTCCAGGATTCCTTGGGGCTAGAGGAATCCTGAAATCATGGATCACCTATATATACTATGAGACATGCTTTTTTTTTTTTTTCTGGAAGCCCTACAACTACCTTAAAAATTGAATGTATTGTTGAACAGAGCTATGCCAACACTTCAGAGACAGAGGAGGCAAGATAGCAGAGTAGAAGGATTTGAGCTTACCGTCTCTCTTAAAAATACCAAGATCACAACTAACTGCTGAACAACTATTGACAAAAAAGACTTGAAGATATTATACATCCAAAGACCAAGAAGAAAGCACAACAAGACGGTAGGATGGGAGCTTTGGGTATATAATCAAATTCCATATCCACTGTCTCCCACAAGCTGGTAAATAATTCTGTCACAGAGTTTCTCCCACAGGAGTGAGAGTTCTGAACCCCACGTCAGGCTCCCCAGCCTGGGGGTCTGGCATAGGGAGGAGGAGGCCCCAGAGCGTCTGGCTTTGAAGGCCAGCGGGGCTTGAATGCAGGAGCTGGGGGAAACAGTGACTCCACTGCGGCGGGGGGGAGGGGGGCACACATGAGATGTCACAGGTGCTGGGACTCAGGGCAGGGCAGTGACTCTGTAGGAGCCTGGACCAGACCTACCTGCGTGTCTTGGTGGGTCTCCTGGGAAGGTGGGGGGCGGCTATAGCTCTCACTGGGGGCGAGGACACTGATGGTGGAAGCCTCAGTGAATAGTCCACTTCGCAAGCTCTCCCGAAGGCTGCCATTTTGGTGCCAAGACTTGATCCCACCCAATAGCCTGCAGGATCCAGTATTGGGACCTCTCTGGCCAAACAGCCAACAGGGTGGAATGCAGGCCCGCCCACCAGCAGACAGTCTGCCCACAGCCACCTCTAAACACATACACCCCTTGACGGGGCCTTGCCCACCAGAAAGACAAACCCAGCCCTACCCTCCAGTGGACAGGCAACCGGCCCTCCCACCAAGAAGTCTGCACAAGGCCCTGGACCAACCCCACCCACCTGAGGGCTGACACCAGAAGTGAGAGGAGATATAGTCCTGCAGCCTGCAGAATGGAGACCACAAACACAGAAAGTTAGATACCATAAGATATATTTCAGAGGAAGGAACAACGCAAAACTCCAGAAGAAAACTAAGTGACATAGAGATAGGCAATCTGCCTGAAGGTGGAAGGATTTTTAAGGATGATTCTTTGATGGGAGGGGCAAGAGTGGGCTGAGACAGTGTACAGAGACCCATCCCCATATTCACTGGCGAGGTACTGTGGGTGGGGTGCCTCCCTTTATATCTGAACCCTGTGAGGAGAATTTTAAGAGGCCAACTTTGGGATCCTTGCAAATGGGAGATGCAGTGGTTGGTGTTTGCTCCTACCTGGGACATTAATCAGCTAAAAGTGGGCTGTCCTAGCTGTTGGCAGAGAAGCTGAAGGAGAGGTGGCTTTGTTGTGATGGAGATGCCCTCCCAGAATTTGGCAGAGTATTTGTCAGACCTGTGACTGTCCCCAGGCATCAGATGTGGGGTATGAGAGAGAGAAAAAAAGAGAGTGAGTCTATGAATCTATCAGGGCCCCTCAGCAGACAGCACCCGGAGGTGGACCGCCTCAGGGCTTCTCAGGGCTACAGAAGGAAGTGAGTAGGAGGATGAGGGTATTACTCCAAACAAAGGACCTGCAGGTGAGAGATCTCCAGGAATCAGAGCTTTTAGATGAAGTCACAGAAACTCCCAGAGGGTCATCTTTAAATGTTGGCCTGGCTCAGGAGGCAGGAGAATTTTCCAGTGCCCTTCTCTCTCCAACCCCCAAACCCTGTTGGAATCAGAAACAGCACCTAGGAGAGCAGGAGCAGACAAGTGAGAGAGAAAGCAATCAACACAACCAACACCCCTTCCCAGGAAGCCAGCAGCCTGCTGCAGCCCGCCTTAGCTAAGGAGGAGGAAGAGCCAGAACCTTGAATGAAGTTGAAAACTTTGGCTATTACACAGGACTGACATGCTAAATATCACATCAACTGTGTTTGGGGCTTAAAGTGACCAACAGACTTCTTATTACATAAGAGTAGTTAGAAAAGTTCTGGGATAATCCAAGATTTCATTCAGAAGTGTTACAACTTGTATCCCCAAGAGGAAACGCAGATAGCCAATAGGTGCTTGGAAAGATATTCAACATCGCTAACAGCAAGGAACTGCAAATCAAAACCACAATGAGATACCGTCACACTCCTGTCAGAACGGCTGTCATCAAAAAACACAAATAAAAAATGTTGGCTAGGATGTCAAGAAAACGGGACTCTTGTACACTGTTGCTGGGATTGTAAATTGATGCAGCCACTGTGGAAAACAGTATGGAGGTTTCTCAAAAAACTAAAAGAAGAACTACTGTATGACCCAGCAATGCCACTTCTGGGTATGTATGTGAAAAAGAAAACACACATATTCAAAACCATACATGTACTCAATGTTCATAGCAACCTTATTTACAAATGCCAAGATATGGGAACAACCCAAGTCTCTATCAATAGGTGAATAGATAAAGAAGATGTGTGTGTGCACATGTGCATGCACACACACACACACATTGGACTACTACTCAGCCATAAGAAAAGGAATGTAATTTTCTCACTTGGAGCAACATGGAAGGTTATTATGCTATGTGAAAGATGTCAGACAAAGACAAATACTGTGTAATATTACTTATCTATGGAGTCTAAAAATTAAAACAAATTAGTGACTCTAACAAAAAAGAAGCAGACGCACCAGATATAGAGAACAAACTAGTGGTTACCAGTGGAGAGAGGGAAGGAGAGAAGGGAAATATTAGGGAGGGGGATTAAGAGGTACAAACTATTATGTATAAAATAATGTATAAGGATATATTGCACAACACAGGGGATACAGCCAATATCTTATAGTAAATATAAATGAAGTATAAACCCTTACAATTTTTGAATCACTATATTTTATATCTGTAACATATAATATTAATATTGTGCATCAACGACACTTCAATAAAAAATAAAAATTTAAGAAATGGTGAATGGCAAAAATGAAACTGCGTCACTGAATAGAGAAGTAAGAGTTGGGAGCATAGACTGAGAATGAATGATGGGGAGAAGTCAGGGGTTAGAAGGTTTGGAGGTTTGAGAAGAGACACAAAAGTGTCATTTTGGTGGGTAGGAAAATGAACTTTCTAGGGAAATGCAGGACAGGATCATTGGACAATATTTAGAGTCCATCTAAGGTTTGTGATTATGAAACTGAAATAAGACCAGCAACTGTCTGGAGTAGGAGCAAAGAGGGTAGAGATTTGGGTTTAATTGGAGTAGTTTAAGGTTTTACTGGACATGTAGGATTCAGGTGGAAGGTGGCAAAAGATTTGAAAGTGTTTTGAAGCATGTGATTATCAAGCTAGACCATGACATCAGAGTGGGCAAGAGGAGAATGGGAGTGATGAAAAGGCAAAGGATGGAAGACCTACAGCCTTTGGAGAATTATATTTCAGTGAAGGTAATAAGGTAAGTGTACTGGTGAGGGGATAGTTGGCCAAAGTATAAGATTGGTGTTGTTGATAGTGATGACAAGGTTTAGGACAGACCACTGTCTCAGTAGCGAATGCAGGGTGAGGGATATGATCACTGGATCTGAGAAACCCGTATACTGGACCAATCACTCTGGAACTGAGGACAGGAATAGAGTTGTGGACAGTGAGCCAGAGGCTGTGGCATGGCTGAGTGGCGGAGAATAACCTCCGGCTGATGATATTGCTGATGATACTCCAGAGTTCAGTGGATGAATTAGAAGCAGTAGTCATGGGACAGACCCAGATGAGGCCAAAAAGGTGTCAGGTGCAAAATTTAACTCTTGGCTTTATGCAAGTGCAAGATCAGCACTTGAAAAGGAGTGACTTCCTGAAATTTTCTGCCCAGGACACCTTGCTTTCCTCACTCTAGCCCCTGCCCTGGTAGATGACACTAGAAAAGAAGGGACCATCCCTGCAGGAGGGGAGGAGGTAAGCTTCCTCCTCTGTACTGATCTGGAAAATATAAAAATTATTGTGTGGAGTCTTCTTGAATGGGGCCTCTGCTTCAGAGCAATCCATGATGACCGTGGGGACTCAGGGAGGAGGTGTTGCTAGATCTAACCAGAAAACATCACTTATGGTCCAAGATAGCTCAGGATTCTTAGACAATATATTCGGAACGTGTGCTCTAGTGACCTCCAACTGTAGCACCTTCATGATCTATGGCAATGTTCATGCAGAAGCTATGTTCTTCCTATGCTGCTCCCATCCACGACTAGAGATAGGGAGGTGGTAACAAGAGCTGGGTCATTCTTGCCCAACAGAGTCCTCCACTGGGCAGTCTTTTTCCTGGGAGTCTCCACCCACTTGGCTGTGACTTTCTCAGAGCTGCAGTATGGTCTGAGATTCTTCCTGTCTTATTTTCCTTCCTTCCCTCTCTCCTTTCACAGTAGGAGACCTGCATCACAGCCTAAGGCTCTCTCTGCTGACTCCTGCTCCTTCCCTTTTATTCATCATAATGATTCTCCTGATAAATCCCTTGCACATCTAGTTCTGACTGGACATCAGCTCTTGGGGGACCAGGGTGGGCACAAGAGTCCTCTCCCCACCGTGGCAGGGTGTTGTGGGTAAAGTCTGTCTTAGTCTGTAGGTTCTCTTTGGGAGAGATCCTGGGAGGGATTTTGAGAACTAGTGGCTGCAGGAAGTGTTGTAACTGGCAGGATAACCATATCTAGAAGTGCTCACTATTATCTTTGATGAGATCTCTATCCAGAGAGATTTAGACCAATGCAAAACATGGTGCGGGCTCAGTCCAAAGAAGTCACCTGGTCCACGGTGCACAATGGGTGACTTAGGTGAGCACAGTCCACATACATGATGCCCCTGGGATGGAGCCACCAGTTTGACCCTTTGTTTGCCAGTGTTCTGGAGACAGCATTGGCTGCTCATTGATTTCTTTCTGGGGCAGACAACAAGGGGGAAGCCAGGAAGTTTCTCCCACAGTCCTCTGCTGCTCTGAGTGGCACCAGCCAAGTTCCTTGTTAACTGATGTCACTTAGTATGACTCTGTGTGTCAGAAAAAGGCACCCCACAACTTCTGGGTAAAGCCCCAGTTTGGAGAGTCTTATTGCAAATAGTGGAGTGCCAAAGTAGTCCGATACAATAAACTGATGGAAAAGGGGGGCATAAGAGGTTGTGGACTTGTCTAGGATCTTTGTCCGTTTATAAGATGTGGTGCGAAACTGAAACTCAAGCTTGTAATTAAGCTTTTATTTATCATAGAACAATTTTGAAGCAGAGGCAAGGATCTACTTGGTCTTAGGGCAGTTATCACCAAAATCAAATCTTCAATAGTGCTTGAGAGCACTATTCAATAGGGGATGGGAGCTTTAACTGTCTCATCAGTCAGAAGCAGCTGGGTGATGGGTAGAGAGCTACGAGAGGAGATGACAATCTCACTTCTGGGTGGGACCCTTTGCACACCTCATATAACCTTGGGGAAGTGATTCCTTTCCTGCAGACCTTATATATTCCAGCAGCAATATATAAAAAGCCTGCAGATGGGATGATGGACATGTGGACAGCATGAGAAAACAGCTTCCTAACTCTGAGCAGGGGGCTATCTGGGAGTTTGTCTTAATTTGTATTCCCCCAAATCAGGAACTGAGACAAGGATTTGGGTGTGTGTGTTAGTCACTCAGTCGTGTCCGACTCTTTGCGACTCTGTGGATTGTAGCCCGCCATGCTCCTCCTTCCATGGGATTCTCTAGGCAAGAATACTGGAGTGCATTGCTTAGGAGGAAGGTTTATTTCCGAGGTAATTCCAGGAGCCAAAAGTAAAGAAGCAGAGAGAGAATTAGCTAAGGAAGGGAGAAACTCCCCTCAAAGCTGGTTAGTGCTGTGGGCAACTGGGCAGGGCAGGGTCAGGGTGAGACCAGAGAGTCACCTAAGTAGAAAGGTGAGGAGGCCCTTACTTTCAGGATTGTGAAAGACTGGCCCTATATGAGGACTCAGACTTTCTATCAATTCTCTGAGAAACCTGATTCAGAATTGTTCCTCCACAGCTTGGGAGGCTAGGATATTAATTTATCGTCCAAATCCTGCATTCCTGCATTGATTGAGGATTGTCCTCGAGGTTGTCAACATCTCCCCTTCCCTCTGCACTTCTGGGCTGCCATGTCTGTGTGGGGAAAAGTGGCTTTGGAGAAGGCCCTGAAGACAAAAAGCCGCAGAGTTCTACTCAAAGTCAGATGAGGCAAGGGATGTGGTGTGGGGCACAGATAGGACCTGCTACAGAGGCAACAGTTAGAACCAGACATGGAACAGTGAACTAGGTCCAAATTGGGAAAGGAGTACATCAAGGCTACATATTGTCACCTTGCTTGTTTAACTTATATGCAGAGTACATCATGAGAAATGCTGGACTGGATGAAGCACACGCTGGAATCAAGATTGCTGGGAGAAATATCAATAACCTTAGATATACAGATGACACCACCCTTATGGCAGAAAGCAAAGAAGAACTAAATAGCCTCTTGATGAAGGTGAAAGAGGAGAGTGAAAAAGCTGGCTTAAAACTCAACATTCAAAAAACGAAGACCGGCATCCAGTCCTATCGCTTCCTGGCAAATAGATGGGGAAACAATGGAAACAGTGACAGACTTTAATTTCCTGAGCTCCAAAATCATTGCAGATGGTGACTGCTACCACGAAATAAAAGATGCTTGCTCCTTGGAAGAAAAGCTATGACAAACCTAGACAGCGTATTAAAAAGCAGAGATGTTACTTTGCCAACAAAGGTCCATCTAGTCAAAGTTATGGTTTTTCCAGTAGTCATGTATGGATGTGAGAGCTGGACCATAAAGAAGGCTGAGTGACAGAGAATTGATGCTTTTGAACTGTGGTGTTGGAGAAGACTCTTGAGAGTCCCTTGGACTGCAGAGAGATCAAATCAGTCAATCTTAAAGGAAATCAATCCTGAATATTCACTGGAAGGACTGATGTTGAAGCTGAAGCTCCAATACTTTGGCCACCTAATGTGAAGAACTGACCCACTGGAAAAGACCCTGATACTGGGAAAGATCGAGGGCAGGAGGAGAAAAGGATGACAGAGGATGAGATGGTTGGATGGCATCACTGACTCAATGGATATGAGTCTGAGCAAGCTCCAGGAGTTGGTGATGGACAGGGAAGCCTGGCATGCTGCAGTCCATGGAGTTGCAGAATCAGATGCGACTGAGCAACTGAACAACAATCACAGTGGAGTCAAAACAGTAGGATCCAAGTGTGGCCTCCCAGAGTGGACTTTGGAGGAGCTACCTTCTATTCTGACCCTCAAAGTGCTGGTCATGTCCAGAGAGGACCCCACATGTGGTGAGACGTTCCTTTGCACATGAAGCACAGTGTTTCCGACCCAACACATGCTCAATGGGGGTGGGGTACGGCCCTGCACTATGTGAGGAGACCCTGGGATATAGTGTGGCAGAATGTGTTCTCTCATTTTCTCCCCCTTTCTCTTTCTGCTTCTTTCAGTGGGCAGAGAGGGCATTTTTATCTCTGTTAAACTTCCTTGGTGAGGAATCTTTATTCCCGCTGTAGAGACAAAGAAGGTTGTTCAGAGAAGTTATGATATGTGAGCAAGAGAAGGTCTGGAATCAAAGTGGGACCTTCTGGCCTCATCCAGAACTTGGTCTGGAGCACCAAATTACTTAGCTGATGAGTTGAGTATTTCTGTGTGGATCATTTGCAGACATCTTCAGCTTCCAAGTGGTTCTGGGGCTCCCTGTTCTAACTACAAGAAGCATCATTATTCAACAGGCACACACACACATGCCTTTAGGTTACTTTGTAATATGATTAAGTCTGTAAGCAAGAGCAGCTGCATTTCTAATAATCAATTAACTCAGTTCTGCTCAGGGAAAAATAAAGTAATGAGTCCTCTTCATGCATACCCCTTTAGAATTTGTTCTATGCACAATGAATCATATTGACCAAGCTTTGCTGTGGTTGTTGGTTTTACTGTCAGAACTGCTGTTTTAAAGGGCCAAGAGTAGCCATGAACTTTCCTTGGTATAGATTCAATGCCCACAGGCAAATCCAGCTTTTCTCTGCCTGAACTCACTTGGATGATAAGTCATCTGGGGCTTCTCAGGGGAAGACACTTGAAACATATTTCCACTTCAGGCAATATATGAGTGATCTTCCAGAGACAGAGTAACATTGCTGATATCTGGGTCCTAGGGAGCATTTATCTGGAGGAAAAGGACTGGGAACTGTCACCAGAGATGCAGATAGAAGCTGGCACCCTTGTCCATGGTGTGGAGGGGCACAGGGTGGGGTGGAGGGGGACATTCTTTTTGAGTAGATTTGGTGACCAGTGGTCAATGTACATGAGACACTCAAAAATCCATACTTCAGGTCCCCATTTGACACAACCCCCTCCTTAATCTCTGCCTCCAAATTCAAAATCTCTGTAACCTGTCACTGTTGCCAGAGAGATCTTTAGGAAACATTAATTTAACTCATGGGTTGAATACTCCTCAGGCATTTTTGTCTGCCTAGCCTTCTTCTTCTATGCTGGAGCTATCAATCAAAATGCCCCTCCCTTTTCTTGCTGGAGGTGGGCCAATCAGATGCTCTCTCCTTGAAATCTGAATCCTAACTGGACACTAACCAAAAAAAAGAAAAGGAGATACTGATTGGTCCTGACCCCATGAAGAGATTGTCTATTGGTGCCTAATACCCAGAAACCTGCCCAGCCTTGGCGGCTGTCCTTGCTGTGTTCAGCTTTTTGGTTCCATTCTGAGCTTCCCTGCAGTCATCCAGTACATTTTATGCTGGAATGGGTTTCTGTTGCTTGTAACCAAATAACTCCTACCGACATAGAAATTGATAGATGGAGATGGGTGTTATTATTAATAGACCTTAAAGTGTGGCATTGGCTAAGATGAGCTAGGCTAGCACTGAGAATCTCCCACCCCCCTGGTCTGAATCTAGAAATTTCTGTTATGCTGTAACCTGTTATAACTGGAGACTCAGACCACCTACCTCATGCAGCAGGAGTTGAAGGACTTTGACAGAAACATCTGTAAAATTTGGAAAGGTGTGGGCTACTTCTTGCAGGTTTAGTAAAGGTACACACACAAAAAACAAACTGCCTCAACTGGCCAATATGAAAACAGAAAGGGAGGCCTTTTCTAACTATGGCCAGCAGCCCAAGATCTTATAATCATGCCTTGGAGAGTGAAAAAAATCCAGCTTTCTGTCCCAAGCTAATATTGGTGGAGAAAAGGCAGGGAGAACTGGAAACAGTGGTGTGCTGGAGCCAGCTCATACTGACTCAGGTCGACATCGTTTCCCAATTCTGCCTTCAGGGATGTCACATCGGTAGCTTGACATGGGTCATGGTGGGAGTATTTACATCACATAAAACAGAAAATGCTACAAATAAGGGATTTTTTTTACTTCTGAAGATCTAACTGTTTAATATTTACCAGCATACTGATGATTGGAAAATTAGAGACAGAGGTAAGAATGGAGCTGGGAGAAGCCTAATACTCTCCCCTCCTCCCACCTCCTTCAAAGGATCCCGTCCCTGTACTCTTACCAGGCGAAGGAGATTATTACTCCAATCTAAAGAGCTGCCCATGGAATACAGACTGGGATAGGGGAAGGTAAGCTTCCTCTGTACCTCTCCACCCAAGCCAATTTTTTTGTTAACAATATCTCTGTATGGTGGCTGCCTGCAGTCAGGATGCATGCAATTCAGCTGAGGAGTGAAGAAGGGCAAATCATCTATTGCTAAAAGGCAGTAATGTCCAGTCCCAATTTTAGATTGAAAGACCATAACCCGACAAGATCTAATGAGTTGGCAAAATGCAAGAGATAGAAATCATACTAGTGCTTTGAGGGAGTTGTATTGCCGCAGAAACTTCAGTCCAGGGAAATAATGGCCCGTGATTGCGCAAACCTTAAGACAGCATGCAGGGCTCACTGATAACCAAGAGAAAGTACAATAAGCTGTCCATTCCTTAGAAGAAATTGCTTCCCAGTGCTCCTGTCTCAAGGGAGTAGGAGAGAGGATGAGGAAGGCTCCCAGAAGCAGGACCAAGAAATCACTCCCTTGTCAAGGCCAGCAGTACCTGCCCCCGGGTATACTGTGGGCTGGCACTTCTGGATCTGGTTTCTCTTTTCTTAATAGAGATTGTTATTGAAGTTAACACATTTATGCTATACTACTGTCTATGTGACGGCTTCCCAAGTGGTGCCAGGTGTAAAGAAGCTGCCCGCCAATGCAGGAGACATAAGAGACACAGGTTCGATCCCTGGGTGGGGAAAATTCCCTGAAGGAGGGCATGGCAACCCACTCCAGTATTCTTGCCTGGAGAATCCCATGGACAGAGGAGCCCAGTGGGCTATGGTCAGTGCTGCTGCTGCTAAGTCACTTCAGTTGTGTCCAACTCTGTGCGACCCCATAGATGGCAGCCACCAGGCTGAGTGCT
Organism: Cervus elaphus; assembly: GCF_910594005.1. NCBI lineage: Eukaryota > Metazoa > Chordata > Mammalia > Artiodactyla > Cervidae > Cervus > Cervus elaphus. The sequence goes on from NC_057838.1 coordinate 24,567,270, forward strand.
GGAGTGGGTTGCCAGTGCCTTCTCCGCTATGGTCCATAGGGTGGCAAAAAGTTGGACACGAATGAAACAACTTAGCAAGCACGCCTGGTCTGTGTGATGGCTAGCCTTTGGGGACTGGGCCAAGAGGAGCTAACTTTGGACTGTTTAAGAAGGACAAAGACTAATAGTGTTAATTTACTTTGACATTGTTCTTGGTGCTGGGGATACATCCAAGAGCAAGTAGAGTCCATGCCCCCACAGGGCTTACATTCTAGTGGGAAAGACAGGCAATGAGCAAGTACATATATAACATCTCAGAGGGTGGTAAATGCTGGATGGGGCTGATAATTAGATGGGTTGGTAAGGGAAGAACTGAAGAAAGTGTGGGAGTGAGCAATGTGGATATAATGGCTGAAGGAAAAGCAAGTTCCAAGGGTCTTTGTCCTGAGGCAAGACTATGCCCAGTGTATTTAAGGCAAAGCAAAGAAGACAGTGTGGCAGAAGCATAGAGAGTTGGGGTGAAGATGAGGTCAGAGAGGAATAAGGGTCAGATTATGTAAAACATGGTAATAATGTTTACTTGGAGAACATAGAAGCCACAGGTGGATTTTGAGCTCCGGTGGCTGTTTGAGACTAAACTTCTGGGGACAAGAGTAGAAATGGGGGACCAGTTGGAAGGCTATTGAAATAATACTTGTGAGAGATGATGGTTCCTTGAATAAGTTGGTAATTGAAAGTTTCCTTTCTCTAGAATTTCCTTTTCTGTTACCTTAGAACTCCTAATCCTTTAAAAAATCAGCTCAAATAATCCACGTCCAAGATAGAAATGCCACAATTCAAAGCAGCAGATAGTAAATACTTCTGTGAAAAGGGAAGAGAATCCAACCCAAGATATTAAAAAAATTTAACTTGTGAGCTGTATACACACAGAAAAGTGCATTAGATATATATGTTTAACTTGACACATGGTTATAGAAACAATACTTGCAAAGAGACCCAGCTAGGTGGGAAATCAGAACATTGCCAAAGACCTAGTCACAAATGCCTCCTTTCCCCCATCAGTAACCTCTACCCCTACTTTCATGGACTAATTCCTGCTTTTCTTTATGCATCCCCAAACAGTATATTTAATTTTGCCTGATTTGAACCTCATAAAATCATATAGTATACATAGTCTGGTGTCTGTCTGGCTTCTTTCACTAAGTATTATGTCTTTAAGATTCATCTATAGACTTGTACAGGGCTATATCTCATTCATTCTCATTACTGCATAAAATTACATTTAAAGAATACACCAAAATTTATTAATTTATTCTACTGCTGCTGGACATTAGGCTGTGTCTAATTTGGGTCTATTATGAACAATGATAACAAGGAATCTTGTTCATATCTCCTAGAACTTGTGTGCATGGATTTTTCGAGGTTTCATACCTACCTGTGGAAAACCCAAGTGATGAGTATATGTACTTTAGTAAAGTACATAGTAAACTCTCAGTAAAGTTAAACTGTTTTCCAAAATGCTTATGCCAATTCGCATACTCTAGCAGTGCATTAAGCTTCCTGTTGCTCTGTGTCTTTGCTGACACTTGATATTTGTTACAGATTCTAAAAGTTTTACAGATTTGATAGATGCATAGTGATATAGCACTATGGTTTTAATTTGCACTTCTCTGATTACTAATTTGGTTGTGTGCTCTTCTATTAATAAATAATCATCTTACTAATCTGCTTCTGTGGGTGCTTGCAAACCCCAAAAAGCATTTGGAAAGCCTCTTTGGTCTTTGATGGGTCAACTGTGATAGGGAAAGGAGAGTGAGGCCCCAGGAAATCTGTGTCTGTGAAGCACATAAGCTGGACCAGTCTTTAGGTTTTGTAACTGAATACCTGGGAAATTTTATGAAATGATCAAGCACATATCAATGAATTGACCTGATCCTTGTCTCATCATGGCAGAGAATGTCCCAAGAGTTAATAGAAGATCACAGCTGTCATTAAGAGCCTTTATGTCCTATGCCGTCACACAAACTTCTTACTCTCTTTCATCTCAAGACCTGCCATGTGCTCTTGACCTGAATATCATCCTCTGACAACCCTTACCCCATCCACTGCATAAGTCCAATGAATCGCTGGGGGATTAATTCCCATTATGCCTTGTGCTTAGAGCAGGGCCTGTCAAATAATAGGTACTTAATGTCATTTGTAGGATGAATTAAACAAAGCATTGGCCTTACCTTTTATCTCCCAGATCATCTTTCTCAAAATGTCTCTTTTCTTTCACTTATACTAATTATGGAGTCCTGGCTGGAGGGGAATGTGAAAACCTTCCTCCTTAAAGTCTATGAGATGTCAAATAGGCTCTGGAATATATTCAAAAACTGCCTTTTGGCTAGACAGTAGAAAGGTCTGGCCATTGTTGCCTCAGAAGAGAGTGTTTTCTTCATCTCAATTGGGACAGGGCATCATTGAGTTCTACAACTTGAAATGCAAGGACTACAGAGACTATCCATTTTGACTCCTGCCACCATGGGGAATGAGGTTCAGAAGTGAAAGAGTTTGGCCCAGGTCAGCCAGGCGAGCAGTGGAAGAATTGGCTAGGATGAGAACAAGCTCCCAGGACAGTGCTCCTTCCTGTCTGCCCAGCTTTAGCTGCAAATTGCAAGATATCGGGAAACTTGAGAGTGAATGAGACATGATTTATGACACATCAGTGTCACATAATTTTTTTAAAATGATGTTTTAAGTTATAACATTGGTTTTGACATATCTTTAAAAATATTAATTTTAATGGATAGCTCAGAGGCCTTTCATGACATAGACCACAGGTATTATCTTAGGCCAGAGTAGTTGTCTGGCAGCTCTCAACATGCAGTCATGCAAAATCCTAAATAACACTGCCAATCTCTATGTGCTGTTTCACAGAAGACAACCTTGGCCCTTTAGCAACATCCTTGCCATATATCTTTGAAAGTTCTGGTCCTGAGATGTTTGTCTTGGTAAAGATAAGCTCTAGTCACCATCAAAATAAAAGGACCAGGGACATTTTCTGGAAAGTAAGGGAACCCATCATCTGATACTGAAATTGAAAAAGGAAGTCACTGTGGAGAGGCCCTTGGCTTCTGACTCCCGTTGCTGTGTGAGGGTTTCTCCAAAGGTGGGTACCAACTGCATCCCTGCCCAGCTGTGACACTGTGACTAGCGGCATGCTTTAGTGAGTCGGTGTTGGTAAGTTATCACGGAGCAGCGGACACATCAGAACTGGACATGCCCATGCTGGAGGGTCCACATGAGGGCCCAGTGGCTTCTTTACTGACAGCCTCCCCTTCATTTTGCATGGAGCTAGATGTGCTCAAGTTGACTTGATCACTAAGGCCTCTAGTGACACTGTCGTAGGATGGTGGGAAAGATGTGGTGGAAGCAGTTTCAGATTTGTCTGGGAGCACACAGTTTTCATTTGCTATGAGCGCAGCAAAGCCTTCATTGGAGAGTGATGCTGCCTCCTCCTCAGCCCTGGGCACCCCTGCAGGGCTGGCGATCGTCCTGGAGCGGTGCCGCATGTAGCTCCGATAGGCCTTTTGGATGACAGTGGCTGAAATGTCTTCTTGCTTCCATCGGAGGGTGGTTGCTATTGGTTCATAGGATGCTTTTGAAAGATTAGTTGCCATAAATTTCTCCTCCATATTTGCCTTCAGGGAATCCAACTCCCCGGATTCTCCCAGGACATTCTTGGTGAAAGCAAACAGGATGTCCAAACAGTGGATCTTATCTCCAGGGACCAAGGGCAGGTCCATCTGGATTAATACATTCCGATTGGGTTTTGGGATTCTCAGGGGGCCAGACAGGGTGTCTGCGAAGTCTGAGAGGGCAGAGAAGGTAATGAACTGAGTGGCCTCTGGGTCAAACTTCTCCCACGTCTCGTAGAACATGTCAAAGTCGTCCTCACTCAGGGGCTCTGTGCTCTCCTCTGTGGCCACATTGAAGTTCTCCAGAATCACTGCAATGTACATGTTGACCACGATAAGGAAGGAGATGATGATGTAGGTGGTGAAGAAGATGATGCCCACAATGGGATTCCCACAGTCCCCTCTGGTGCTGTTGTTGATGATCAAGTTGGGGTCGCAGTAGGGGGGCCCTGTGTTGAGGATGGGGCTGAGGAGCCCGTCCCAGCCCGCCGACGTGGTGATCTGGAAGAGGCACAGCATGCTGTTGGCAAAGGTCTGGAAGTTGAACATGTCATCGATGCCGGCCTCCCACTTGACACTAGCAAAGCTGGCCATGCCGAAGATGGAGTAGATGAACATGACGAGGAAGAGCAGCAGCCCGATGTTGAAGAGGGCGGGCAGGGACATCATGAGGGCAAAGAGCAGCGTGCGGATGCCCTTGGCCCCGCGGATCAGCCTGAGGATGCGGCCGATGCGGGCCAGGCGGATGACGCGGAAGAGTGTCGGGGAGAATAAACTTCCAAGTGAGGTAACAATCGCAGAGAACACCAGGCCTTTAAAAGTGAGAGAAGATGGTCTGATTAGTACTTCCAACCATGAGCCCTGACAAAGTTGGCTGTGATCACACCCCCTCATCTCTGCCCTGTGTGGACTTTCATGTGAGCATCTACATTCAAGCACTCTGGGCCCTCTGAGCCTGGCACAGTGGTTGGCCTAAAGTAGGGGTACAGTAAGTGTCCATTGCATAAATCTGTCTCCTTCGAGTCAGCCTCACCCTTCCTACCATGTTCTTATCTTTCCCTACATCCAGATACCTTGCTAGTCAACCTCCATGGTTCTGCTGTCTGTTCAGCTGGAGGTGACTGCATCTGTTCCACACGCTGACAGTCCTTTGTCTGTGACACAGACCTGGCTCTCCCGTGAACATTCAGCCTTCAGGTCATGCCTGTTCTTCCACCCTGGTCCTATGCTCTGTGAGAGCCGGGACCCTCTATGATTCATATCCTTATCTCCTACTGCGAAGATTGACTCAGTTCCTGGCACATGGTCCTATGGATAATTGTACAGAGCCTGGCATAAATTATAAGGGGCCTGAGGAGTTGGGCAACTTGCTGACAGCTAAAGCAGAATGGCTTTGAATGGCCAGCTGTCTGCATAATGGCTTTTATTTGTTTCTTTCATTTCCAGCTGTGTTTGAACTCTGTGTTAGGGCCCAGTGATGAGTTTCTTTAGGGTCAGTTACAGCACCTCAATCCAAATTATGAACTAGAGTTTGCATGTCTCCTTATGTGATATCTAACTCAAAGATTTGTCTTGGGGACCTGAAGAGGCCGGTTAAGACCACCAAAGTTTAGGCAAGGCCTGTAGGTCATACAGGATTCTAAACCTCTCAGGAGAAATGGTGAGGGGGTATGGTAGAAGCTCGCTCTCCTTGCCAGGGTGCCCTTGATCCAATTCTCCTACTTGCCTTTTTGTCATATGAATATGGATAGTCATGTTAGTATGTTGGAAGGAAGAAGGAAATGGGAGGAGAACTGGGAAATAATTATAATTTTGTACTATGACATCTTTATGAAAGCCCCTCTCTCAAAGTCCAGTTTAACTGGGGCATTTTCCCATAGTGTGAGATACATTATGTGCTTTTATAATCTACTAAGATTCTGCCATCCACCTAGTCTACCTCTACAAGGGAGAATGAGTCTTCATACTTGTAACAATTAGATACTCCAAACATGTCTTATCGGTGGGAAGGAAGAAAGGCAGAGAGGACAGAAGCATGGCTGATGGGTTCTTGCACTTGTTTTCGAGCTGTCTTTTCTGCCAGTGATGGGTGTTGCTGTGTAGGTCAAAGGAACTAGTAGTTAAGGTGGCCCCAGGATAGAATGTTGCACTTTGTGTATCTTTTATTGCTATAGAACTGATATGGGAAGTCACATAAGCAAGCTCCCTTCTCTAATATAAAATAAAAAATGGCTTTCACAGTCTCTCACTTTGGAAGGAAAACAAACAAAGCAACCCTCCCAACCCCAGAAAACCCAGCAGTAATAGGAAAAGAAAACAAAACAAAAAATAAAAATAAATTTCAACTCCCCAAACAAACACAACCCAAGGATGTGGTTCAGCACCAGGATAGAGAGACTGATTAAGTGCTGCCAGGTTGTATTTAGAGGCTATTAGCTCTTGATGGTAAATCAATGGAAAATTAAATCTATAGCTATGCTCTGACATGAAAAGTAAGCAGGTCATGATATAACAGGTCAGGATATATTTATAATGCAAAGTAAACCGAAGAGCTGACTCATTGGAAAAGACCCTGATGCTGGGAGGGATTGGGGGCAGGAGGAGAAGGGGACGACAGAGAATGAGATGGCTGGATGGCATCACCAACTCAATGGACATGAGTTTGGGTAAACTCCGGGAATTGATGATGGACAGGGAGGACTGGCGTGCTGCGATTCATGGGGTCGCAAAGAGTCGGACACGACTGAGCGACTGAACTGAACTGAACTGAACTGAAAGCTGCTGTGCTGGGGGCCTTTATAGGGCTGAACTTTGGCAAATCACATCAGCTCCACCTTTCACAAACTATATGACCTTGTATAACTTCCTTAATTCTGAAGCTCCATATTAAATGTATAAAATGACTATAGTAAACTCCTTCCCAGGGCTGCTGTGGAGATCCATGGATCCCAGCCCAGTTCTCAGAACTCAGCAAGCACTCAATTATATGGTGGCTCCATTACCCACTTGAGCCTCTGACTCCATTCATTTTCTCTGAATGCCATTGACCCCCAAATACTGGGCCTGTCATTTAACAACACCCAGACTAGGTCATAACAGCGTTGATCTCTTGGCATTGGTCCCTTGACTTTTCTGTCACTCATATTCCCTAAGTGGACAGTTATACAGAGAGTTAATTCCAGACCCTTGACTTAAGAATCTCCTTTGAACAATCTCCTTTTAGTCTTTCTGCACTCTTCTGGCAACCACCTCCTTTTCCAGAAAGTATTTTATGACTCACCTCACACCACACCACCCACTCTCTGCCTTGAAGGCCATAAAGATAAGACCCACTGGAAACTCCATCATCTTAGATTCCCTACTGCCCCCCGCCCGCCACGTTCTGACAATGGCGGCTGGAATACCCTTCAGGCATCATGGAGAAAGCCAGTGGAACCTCTCACTGGGAGGCCCAGGGGCATTTTAAATCTGCTGCTCTTGCAAAGCAGCAAATACTGGACTCCTCTAACATACAACATAGGTTTTTAGAAGTTTGTTAGTTGTCCCTTTGGTTTTGAAAGACCAGTCAAAATGACCCCAAGCAGAGGCTGGGTGACCCAACCACATGCAATGTTCACTTACTCCCAATGGAGAGGACCACGACGACGAAGTCAAACACATTCCAGCCGTTGGTGAAGTAGTAATGCCTCAAGGCAAACATCTTCATGACACACTCTCCCGTGAAGACGGCCACAAAGAACTGGTTGATTTTGTTCAGGACTTTTGTCTTTTCTTCACTCTGCTCATCAGTCTCCACCATCATGGTGATCATGTTGAGGCAGATGAGGACCATGATAACAATGTCAAAAGTCTGCCTGGTCACGATGTCAAAGACAAAACCCTGGTACTTGTTCTGAGAAAACAAGAGATGGGACATCAGGCCTTTGGGCAACATAAACCAGGGATCTGGAGAGGCCATGTTCTTTACAGAAGGGTTTTTTAAAGTCTGTCTCTTTTGTCTCCCTCACACTCCACATCCTGACAGAAGCCAAGTCCTGATCTTCTAAAATCTCACTCGTGGTTGGTTCTAACTCAGTGCCTCAATTCAAGTCCTGGTTGCCACTCCTGGCACCATAAAATCACCAGACACTTTGTCCTTGTCTGTGCTCTTTCCTCCACTTACAGTGCCCTTTCAGTCCCTTCTCTTGGCCATCTAAATCCCCTTGAGTGATCTATCTCCCTTAATCCCCACTTCCCTCAGGGAATCTTCTTGAATCACACCATACTACATCATTTCATCCCTTCTTTGGCCCCCCTACCCCACCCCCAGCCTTTACAAGGAGATCAAACCAGTCAATCCTAAAGGAAATCAGTCCTGAATATTCATTGGAAGGACGGATGCTGAAGCGGAAACTCCAATACTTTGGCCACCTGATCTGAAGAGCTGACTCATTAGAAAAGACCCTGATGTTGGGCAAGATTGAAGGCAGGAGGTGAAGGGGATGACAGAGGATGAGATGTTTGGATGGCATCACCGATTAAATGGACATGAGTTTGAGCAAGCTCCTGGAGTTGGTGATGGACAGTCCATGGGGTCGCAAAGAGTCAGACACAACTGAGCAACTGAACTGAACTGAACTGAACAGCGTTTACAGTCAGTCTAGAGTTCTAGTGTTTCATGTATACTTCTGTTTTCTACTAGAAAATAAGCTCTTTGAGGATGGGGTCATGTCCTATTTAATTTTGTGTTCCTGCAGTGCCCTGCATAGAGCAAGAGTTCAAGAACTTCTTGAAAAATTATTGAGAGTCAAGTCAAGTAGTGCACATGCATACAAAGTCAAGTGCAGTGGTACAACTGATTATTATAAATGCTCTTTTTATTCCTGGGTAGATGTCTAAGCAGGGCACGGAGTCAGGTCTTGGTTATTTGCTTTCTTAGAGGGAGGCAGAGTGGCCTGGATGACCAAGAGATCATTTTGGGTAGAGGCTGTTTTTATGGCATTAAAAAAAAAAATTTCCTCGTGTGGCCCTCTAGTCTTTCCTGCACTGTTAATATCTTACTGCTCTGTGAGTTCTTGATTCCAACTTTACTCTCCTCCCTCACCTTGTCTTGGACACTTCTGAGCTCTCTGGAACTCACCTGCCTTGATCTGCAAACTTCTCCTCTTACTCACTGACTGCTTATTCTCCCCACTCCACAGACCCCAGGGCTGGGGACAGAGCTGAAGTCCCTCTAATTCCTCACTGTCACTCCCAGACCTTTGCTCCTTCTGTGTCTCATAAAACCTCTCCTCCTCTGACACCTGCATCATCAAGTTAGCCCACCTTTGCCCCCTCTTCTTTGCTACCACTTACCTACATCCTGATCCCTCTGCTTCATTACTGATGAGTGAGACTCGGCCACACTTGAGCACTCTTGGCCATTTGCTCTCAGTTCCTTAGCTAAATCTCTAATGATCTAGCTTTTCCTTAGAGAAAAATCTTGAACCTCACGTCTCTCTCCAGCTACCAGACTACTTCTCTCCCCACTTTCACAATTAAATTTCTTGAAAGAGTTATGTGTAGTCACCATTTCCCATGCACTCCTCAGCCTCCTCCAATATAGCTTTTGTCCCCATCCTGTCGCTAAAATGTCTCTTGTTAAGATCTCATAACCTCCATGATGCATAATCCCAAAACACTTGTTTGACATCATTTAGCACATCCTCCACCTTGAAACGCTCCTTACTTGGTTCCTAGCAGGCCTTACTTCCCCAATTTTTTTCTTGCCTCTCTGGCTGCTCTTTTTTTGAGTCTTCTTTACTCAGCCTTGAGATGTTAGAGTTCCTCCAGGCTCAGTCTTAGGTACCCTTTGCTCTTCACCCCATTCTTTCTTCCCTAGCAATTTCTCCAGCCTGTGAATTAACGTGTGTGTGATTTTTGCTAATTGTTTTCCTGCGTCACTGGACTTCCATCTCTGTGAGGGCAGGAACATCTCACTGCTCTATCCCCAGTGTCTGCGTAGTACCTAGCATGCAATAATAGATGATTACTAGATAGATAAATGAATGGATAACAGAATGGACAACTGAATTACACTTCAAATAGAATTATAAAGTCACTCCACTAGGTTGATTACACTTAATTCTGTACAAGAAGGACTCCTGACTTCCTGAACGCATAGTATGTGCAGGGCTCTGCATGAGTGGCTGTGAAGGAGAAAGAAACCTGTAGTGAGTCTCACAAGGGAGCTCCCAGGAGCTGCGAAGCAGGCAGAGGGGAGAAGGGCTGTGATAGAGGCTGGTTCCTGCTTTCTGCTTCACAGTGGGGATGGAATGCTACCCTGCAGAGTTTGAGCAAAGAATCAGACCCAAGTGGGCCTGGCTCCAGGCATAGCTGCTGGCTCATCTTTTCTGGGATGCTGAGCCACTAGTAGTTTTTATTTCATCACTGAAAATGGTGAAAAAAAAATACAGGCCCATTCATGACTTCTAATGAAACAGAGCAGGCAACATGACTAAGTTCTGGACATCATGTTTGTCTTAGATACTCAGCTGCTGGGGAATGGTGAAGCTTTCTAGCTGCTCTTGGCTTAGCTTGTGGGCAGGGATCACTTCTTTGCAACCCTCGGTGCTCTCAGAGATGATGAAGTGGGTGACTGATGATGTGATATTCTGGAGCCTATTATTTTCTTATAAAGTGGAGTATATGAAACCTACTTTTAGTGATTTCTGTAGTAGGGAATGTTGTAGAATAAAATTCACCAGTCTTGTGGAAGGTTTTGTCTTTGCTATGATGAAGCATAAGATTTAGAACTTGGGCTTCACCTGAGGCAAGGAGTACTATGTACATGCATGTGTTGGAGGTCTGTTTGTCATCCGAGGTTGGCCCTGCTATGAACTGGCACACATGCACCTGTGGAGCAGAGTCCTACACCAATGCGCACCTTACCTGACCAGCTCCACTTGTTGGGACCCCTTAGGGAAGAAGGTGGCCAGTCCCGTGCCAGTAATCTGGTGAGGATGAGGCAGGACCTGGGAAGGTGAGTCTTAGATGGGAGCAGGCATTTCTCTTTGGGCTTGGACTTCTTTCTTGGCTCCAGACATTGTGGAGGGCAGATGATCAGCTTTGTCCCAGTGGGGGGTGGGTGCCAACGTGTCACCTGCCATATGGGTGCCAGCCAGGAGATAGGATGGGCCAAGGCCTGTGGGTCCTGGAGGCCAGCCAGATGCAACTGCTGCTCGGGTCCTGCTCTGCCGGCTTCCCTTTTGGCATCCCTAAGCCTCAAAGTCTTGCTCAAATGTTCCAACCCTGCCTCAGCTATGCTGAACGGAACAAAGGAAAGAATGTTGGCCATGCCTGGACCAGAATATTAAGGAGAGAGTCACGTTCCTCCACTAGAGTTATTAGTGTTGATGGTTAATGATACACCCCTCTCCCATCTAAAGGGATGAGTAATGTCAGGAACTCAGCTGGGCTATGAGGTCTTACTTTTCTCACCCACGTGGAAGGCTTCCTCCAGTGCCCCCCTTGGAGGACCTTGGGGTTGGTGCACACAATTAGGAAACATGATGATTTTGTTGTAGGTCTTCCTGCTCAACCACTAACTTCCACCCCTATTGCACTGTCTGGAATTTCAACACTAGATTACTACCTTTGTATTGAGACCGCACCCTCTCCATGGTCCCTTTTGGAAATGAAACACACTCTGTCCCAAGGAAATTGTCCTCCTTGAGAGGAGGAAGCTGTGATGGCATGTGGGATTGGTTGATGAGAGGGGAGAAGCTGAGATGTTATAGAGAGATGGAGCAAGTGTGTAGGGAGAGGTACCCCAAGCTGTCATGATTTTACCAAGGGTTGCCTCTAGCAGAGAACACCTTGCTGTCTGTTCAAATGTGGATTCAAAACCAGTCCAGCCATCAGTATAGACTAGCAGGGACTCGGCTGCTTGCTTCTCAGTAGGTCTTAGGAGCCTTCTCCTGTAACCCCTACTTGAGTATGATTGCCTGGGCTCAGCCTTTCATCTACATCTTCTAAGTTTGAACTTGTTCATTAGACATTGGAGGGATATTCGCTGAACTTTAGGGACTCACTTCAGGCTAATTCAACCCCAGTTATCTTGATCTTACACTGGATTTGGAAGGAAACCCCTGCCCCTACAGAGATCTGAATGTCCTCTCACTCCCCACTGTAACACATCTTATCAGAATTGAGAGTAGTAATACATTTGTGATCACTGTTTCCAAGTAAAGTGTATGAAAGATCACAGCATTTTTCCCCTCCTGTAAATGTTTTTAAGACTTTGTGCTCATTAAGTTTTTAGTAACTTATGCAAACCCCTGCCTTGATTTAAAAATCCTAATGCCTTGACCAACAGAATGTATATTTCCCTGATTCATTTAGGAAAAGACCTGTACCTTTGCTGAAGTCCTTAGGCTTTGCCCTTGTGTGGGGAAGGGTTAATGGGCTTGAACCATGGATCTTAGTGAACAAAGGAATCAAAGGGGAGTATGGTGCTAAGCTTTGGTCAGTCTTTAAACGCTAAAGTGGGATAATTTTTGGTTCCTATTGTGTCACCTGACCATGACCGTGACTAGGCCCAGGATCCCAGGAGGGCTGGGTTTGGCCATTTCCTCTCTGTCTGCCTGTAAGCATAGGGTGGAATATGATGGTGAGCCTGGAGATACATTGCAACCTACATCATGACTCATAATCACAAACGTTTCATCTCAGGTCTTGAACCATCCTTAATATCATTTAGCCTAATCTGTTTCTGATCTGGTGCTGGAAAACTAAGCCTGTTGGACAAGTCACTGCTTTCATTCACAGGTCTATTTGGAACATCTACAGGAGTATGTTCACTCCAGAAGACCAGAGTTGCTTCTTGCAGACTTTTTTTTTTCTGGGGCCTGGAAACTCTCATTAGCTCATCCCCAAACTCAACTAGATGTCCTCCTCCACAGAGAATTCTGGTCAGACCCCTACCAGCACAGGCATGGGCTGTCCCGTTGCAGTTTTAGACATGCTCTGCTAAAGGAGGGCGGGGGGATTTGGGGCTCACCAGGGGCCGTGGGATGGGCTTCTGGGGCTTCTTGGAGCCCAGCTTCTTCATGGCATTGTAGTACTTCTTCTGCTCCTCTGTCATGAAGATGTCCTGGCCTCCTAAGTGCAAAGAGACAGGATAATACACACCACTGTTATTGCCCCCAGTGGCAGCCTTCAGCCCTTTCTGGGCTCAGACTCCAGACACGGATGAAGGCTGACATCAGGGGGCCAAGGTCAGTGTTGGTGCTAAAGGCCAAGACTGGGCTCCTGGTCAGGCATGGGGGCTGACTAGTGGTGCCTCAGTCATGAGGCCAGGGGACAGATGGGAAGTCCAAGATTTGCCACTACTACAGAAACACTTGAGCCCCACTTATCTTTTTTTTCTGTTGGTTGAAGTTGTCAATGATGACGCCAACAAATAGATTGAGTGTGAAGAAGCCGCCAAAAATGATGAAGATGACAAAGTAAAAGTACATGTACACGTTGTCCTCCCACTTGGGCTGAAAGTTCACCTGTGAGCAGACAAGGGGTGGCATGGGAACAAGGGGGCATCTTAGTCTGTGGTAACCCCAAAGAACCCTGAGCCCCAAGACAAGGACCTGGGTGCAGGGGGCTTATATAGGAGGTGATCCCAGGAAGCAGAAGTGAGGGAGGGGGAAGGGAAGCAGCAACAGGATGAAGGCAGCACCATCATCAGAGGCAAGTGGCGCTCCATCCTCTAAGGACTGCAGAACACACCTCAAAATTGTACTTCAAAGGGACGAGGAAGCAAGGGCATTTGTCCACAGACTCCCACGGCTTACGTGTGAGGGTCACCCCTGTGGACCTGCAGTCCTCTGCCCTTGCAAGAGGAGCTGCCGAGCAAACTCTGGGGCACTGAAGAAAATCAAATCTCAGATAAAATCAGAAACAGGGCCTGAGAGTGAACTCAGAGGTGGGCCGAGGGGGATATGGGACAGGCTGTCGGTAGTGTCTTCTGCCCCAGCAGGAAAGGGTCTTTCCCCAACAGCACCCATCTCCACCCATCGGCTGCCATGATGGTGTCTGAAATTCCATAGTTCTAGCTACACTGCTCTTGGCCCCACCTCTGCCCAGGGAGTACCCTCACACACAGTCTTTTTAGAGGTTCTCTGATAATTTCCTCAGTGGTGAACAGAGGAAGAACTTGAGAAGCCTAGAAGACTAGGTCAGTTTAAATATCCAACAGAGGGCCCGCTGGCCACTGTTCCAGGTTGGGGGATAGTGCCAGACTGCTAGGTGATCGCCTCTTTCAGCACCAAGGCCGATTTCACTCCATTTCAAATAGACTAGTGTGGGTGGGATGCACAGAGGGAGAGGCAGTAGGCACTGCAGGCTGAGACTCACATCCCGGGAATCGACAGCTGCATACATGATGTCCATCCAGCCTTTAAAGGTTGCCTGGAAACAAGAAGCAGAGGCCACTCAGTGTCCGCCCATTCATCTACATTGGCCTCTATTTTGATTCACTTATTTGTCTGTTTTTCTCATAGAGCATTCCTCCCCACTCCCTGGAGCCAGTTCTGACATGTCTCTGATTTCAGAACCTGGCATGCCATAGCTACTTAGGGACTCGTTGTGGAACAAATCTGTGAACAAATGGTTGCGTGCAGGAAGTTGTGGGTAACTGCGTGACAAACATATAAGTAACTGCAGCAACACTGAATGACAAATGGATGAAGGCAAGGGATTAATGAATGGAAGTGTGAATGTCACTGACATTCACAAGCCAGCGTTACTTGTCATTACAACAGACTTGGAACATAGTTTATTACCCTATAGGAGATGATTTGCAGTAGAAGACTGTTTAGTCTATGTGACTATATCAGGTCTATTTTGTAAAAGTAGTGAATTCTAAATTATCACCTGATACAATCCCATGGCAGGCTCATCCCTTTATTCTATTCTGTTAGCCCACATTGGTCTAATTGTACCACTGTGAGGTCACACTCACTGATCAGCTCCTCTAGCCTCACAGTGTCCTCTGTAGGAATAGGGAATAATCTCAGTTCACACTGAGTGCTATCCCTTGCAGAGTCTCCACATAGCATCTTCTGGGAGACCCTAGACTGTCCACATTATTGAGCAGCCAAAGGAAGGGACAAGGTTGATCTCAGGACTCACCACCTGCAGAAGTGCGAGGTAGCCCATTGCAACGTTATCAAAGTTGACCTTTACATTGACCCAAAATAAGCTTCCAGTGTGGTTTTGACGTTCACAGTCAGACATGTTATTCACAGTAGACCAAGGCACAAGAAGAAAGCCTTCATTGGTCTTGTTGATGCATTTCTGAAACTTCCCCGCGAAGAGGTTCACACCCATGATGCTGAAGATGAGCCAGAAAATAAGGCAGACGAGCAGGACATTCATAATGGATGGGATGGCGCCCACCAGGGCATCTACCACCACCTGGGGAGAAAGGCAAAAAGACCTGGAACCCCACCAATGCTTCACTCTTCTTGCTAAATTGCAATTCTTTCTACATTTATTCAGGTTGTGTCACAAGCCAGTGACCTTTGGAAGGAAGAGAAGTGGGTTAATCACAGCCAAAATTCAGAGCCAGAAGACAGAGGCACTGGGCAGCTGAAGATGGGTTTATACCTTCTCTCTCAAGGTCATTCCGGGCAGGGTTCACTGTCTCTCCTCAAAACTGAGGACACATTTATAAGTACATACATGCTCAGTTAGGGGTGCAAGTGTGTTCTGTACTTGCACACACAGACTTGAGAACTTTGTTTTATTTTATAAAGTATATTTTTTATAAAATATAGTTTATAGTGCACTTTGGTCAATCATCAGTGAGAACCCAAATTCATATTCACAAACTTGCTGATTTGTAAATCAGCAACCTGGAGATAAAATAAATATCAAAATATTTCAATCATAAGTTCCTAGTGTTTGTAAAGATACAAGTTAATTTTAAAAGTCCACACTTGTTTTGAAAGTACTGTGTATTTTTTGAGGCAATGGTAGAGGAAGAAAGCAAACTTTGCTTTCTGTACCAGGGGACTTTCATGATTATGAGGAAGGGGGAGGGGAAAAATGAGCAGTCCCTTGTCCCCCTGTGAGACAAGGGCCAGGCTTGTGAGCATTCCATTCTGAGGAAGACAGGGAGGGCAAGGTGGAGGCTGAAGCCATGGATAAGGAGAGGGATGGATCAAAGGAGAGAATCCATAGGGCAAATGATTGGGCTGGGTTGAAGAGAAGATCCCTGCTGGTGGTTGGTGGCTAAGCTGCTGTGTGTCACTGCCTTTAAATGGAGTGTCAGAGACAGGGCTTATTTGTCATGGAAAGATGAAGAGCTTGGGATGTTGTGAAGATTTTTACAATAAGGACAAAAGGCAGAGTGGGAGACTGAGATCAGAGATGCTTGCGAAGCCGTGAAGCAGGGTCACCTCACTGAGCGCAAGAGAGAGTGAGGTCTGGGTCCTGTTGGATGTGAGAAGCAAAGAGCGCTTGCAGAGGGACTTGAAGGAGAACCAGGAGAGTGAGGACACTGCAGCAGCACTGGTGTGACGGCAGAAAGTGGGGATCTGTGGGGCACAGAGCATAAAGGTGGCGTGGACACCGAACGCTGCAGGCCAGAGCCCTTAGGAGATAAGCCTTACCCGCATGCCTTCAAACCGAGACAGAGCCCGCAGTGGCCGCAGGGCGCGGAGGGTCCGAAGGGCTTTGATGGATGCCATGTCAGAGTACTGCAGAATCTTCGCTATGAGGCTTGTCAGTGAGATCTGACAAGAGAGCAGGCAGAGAGCAAAAGCATCACCCTAAGGCTCCTAAACTGGCCCTGGTGGAAAAAGACAGGAAATCCCTCCCGCTCCCTACTCTGTAGGAGCCGTCAACCTGGCTTCCACCTTATTCTGAACTCTAATGAGAGGTATAGCAAGAGTCCAATCTCTTCACTTTCATGAAAGATTTCATTCAACATTAATCTGAACTATTGTTCAAGAAAATCTCAGTCTCTCACATTGCCACACCCTGGTATGTAGGGGGTCAAGCTCCTGGTGTAGTAAATCAGCCTTCACTTTCCCCTCCAGGGGCATTAGCCAGGTCCCAACAGCCTTTAACATTTGATTGACCTTCAGAGACTTGGAGAGATGCTGGCCCTTCATGGGGGTGATGCTGAAAGTCTATCTTGAGGAATATAAAGTGAGTCTCAATTGTATTTGCTCAGAAAAGAGGGAGGGAGAGAGTCCTGGGCTGGGTGAGATCTGTTGTTTTTTAGTCACTCAGTTGCGTCTGACCCCATGGACTGTACCTGATAGGCTCCTCTGTCCATGGAGTTTCCCAGGAAAGAATACTGGAGTGGGTTGTCATTTCCTTCTCCAGGGGATCTTCCTGACCTAGGGAATTTTCCTGTGTCTCCTGCATTGGCAGGCAGATTTTATACCACTTAGCCACTGGAGAAGCTGGGTGGTGTCTACTTCCCTTTCAACGCTAATTTTTTTTGTGCCCTTTGGTCAGTGCCTTGCTAGTCCAGGTTTACAAAAGTTGTTACCCTTTGTAAAGTGAGGAGTCAGACTAAGAGAACTCTGAGGCCCTCACAGCTCTGCAGTTTTTCAGGAAGGATGACTGGCATGGGGTCAGGAGATTCAGCTTTGACAGACCGCTGAGGTATAATGACTTGAGTTGTGAGTCCCTGTTGGTCAGTCAGTTTTGCATTTTTTAAGTGTTGGACCAAGGACTGCAAATGACCCAAATTGACATGGAAAAATGGCCATGCTTCTCAGGAACTTTGACGGTTCCAGAGAGATACCTTATGCATTGACTTGAGCTTGCCAGAGACTGTGACCCAATCCTGGGAGACCCCAAATGCACCATGACTGCTGGGCTGAATTCAGGCTCAGCTTGTCTTGATAGCTGGGTGGGTGTGTCAGAAAAGAAAGGGTTTACACTTGGGTGCTAGAGCCCCAAATAATGCCTGTTCTCTGAATTGTAGCTTGTTCCACTAGGACAAAAAACTGGAATGGGAAGGACCCCCTTCCTTCATCTAGGCAACTCTCCAGACATCAGCAGGTGGCACCCTGCTGCCTGGCTGACTGACAACAGGAGGTTGGGGGCCAGTTCCATCCTGGACCCTGTTCAGTCTTTTGCTCAGTCCCCAGGAGGCCTGCAAAATCAGCAGTTGGGGCAGTCAGGAGCTGGGGCCTCTCCATCAAAGCCCTCCTGCTCAAGTCCAACTCCATTCCTACATCTCAGGCCACAAGCCTCTCAACTGATCTCTAGGCCCTGCTGCTGCATCCATCCCATTCATTCTCCACTGCAAATTTGATTATGATCATGTTTCTCCCTTACTCCCAACCTTCCCTGATGCTTTATCATCTCAGGACAAGCTCCAGACTCCTTAGCCTATATTATATGGCCATAGCCTGCTTTTCCAGTCATATATCATCCATATATCCTACCCAAATCAAATAATTCCCTAAATGTATCTGTGTCTGTGCCTCTGCCCAGGGTCATCTTTTAATTAAATTGGCCACCCCACCCCTTTTTGTACCTTATTGCTCCCACTCATTTTAAGTTCTATATCTAATGCCAACTTCTATATGAAGCCTTCCCAGCTACTCCACCCCCAGAGCAGATGCAGGTTTATGTCTCTATGTCCCTAAGACACTAATTATTTCCAGCAGTGCTCACAGCATCCTCAATCATCATATGTTTATTTCTCTCTGTGTGTCTTATCTGCTGGAGGATTAAAGTATAAACTTCTGGAGACAGGGAATTTTTATTTCTCGGTGTCTATCTCTCCCAGAGCACTTCATAAGACAATCTTATATTCTGTAGTTATAAATAAGCATTTTGACAAATTGAAAGAAAGACAAAAGTATGTTGGGATGGGTAGATGGAAGGAAGGAAAGAAAGAAGGAAGATATATTGAAAGAAAGTTGAAGGATGATTGGATAGAAGAATGGATTAAATGATACAAGGATGGATATGATAGAATTGAAAGAGAGGATAGAAGAAAGAAGGCAAAAAAGAATTGACATAGTGAATAAATGGGGTGGATGGATTGGGGCAGGATGGCTGGCTGGGTAAAATAACTGATGGATGAATGAAAAAGTAGATGGATAGAGGAATGGAAGAGATGAGAGAATGGATGGAAGGTTGACAGGATGGATGAATGGAAGGAAAGAGGCTGAATGGACAGATGGGTGGAAGAAAGGAAGGATAGGTGGATGAGGAAGATTAAAGGAAGAATAGAAAGATAGAAATGAATGTATAGAAGGATACTTGGATGGAAGGTGCTTGAATGAATGAATAGTGAGTTAGACGACTGGACAGTTTGATAGAAAGACAAATCAAAGGATAGAAAGAGAAGGGTTAAGAACCAATTGATGGATGGATAGAAAGTTAGGGTGAACAGAGGGACAGAAGGGAAGAGAGGAAGAAGGAGGATGGATGGATGGACAGAGGGAGAAGACTGACAGAGAATAAATAGGAGAAGTAAACATGAATGGATATTTGGAAGGAAGGAAAAAAGGAAGGGTGAATGGTTGGATAGATGGAAGAAGGGATGGATGTTCAGAAGGAGAATTGGTAGGAGAATGGGTGGATGAATGGGTGACCATTTCAGCTGATTAGGACTGAAACTAGTGAGACCTACTTAGGAGTGACTGCCCCTAACAAGGGTGGGTGGCTGGAATTAAACATTTATCTTTCATCTATGAATAATTATTTGATAACCTACAAAATTATCACCTGTGACTCAGATTTCAGGCCTCACAGCTAATCCCTGTGATACAGTGACCTGATGCTGCTAGTGCATTCATATCAGGAAAGAAGAGAATTGGGTGCCCAGACCTGCTATGGGGGACCTGCCAACACAGGAGGCTGGACAGAATGTTCTGAACTGGACCCCATCCAGCTTCAGGAGGCAAGCACCAAATACAGATACATTTCCTAACACCTCTGATGTGCAGACCTTGGCACCGATGGCTGCGGGAGTGTGGGAAGCAGAGACAAACATAGCACGTGCCTCCCCCTGCCTGCAGGGACCCTCAGACATGCAGCAGTGAACAAATAGCTCAGGCAGCCATCCTGAAAAGCCAAGACTGCAAGAGCCTGGACAGATAAAGGACTGTATGGTTAAGAAGAGGAGGCACTCTCTCGGGGCTTTGGGGGCTAGAAGAACTATAAGGAGACTTTATTGAGTATGGTCTCCCCAGAGCTTTGAGAAATCTCAAGTTTAATGTGTGGGAGGCCCTTGGTAAATCCCCTAATGCAGGGCCAGTGGCCACAAGTTCATCTGAACACACAAGCTCCAGGTCACCACCTCTCCAGTGGGGCCCTCTGTCACTTTTAGTGTCACTGGGGAAATGCCAGGGGTGCAAGCTCAGTGGTTCTCTATCCTGTCTGCACACTGGACATGCCCAGAAACTTTCACAAGACACTGATGCCTGGACTCCATCTAGGGCCAGTAAGACCAGAATCTCTGGGGAGAGGAGTGTTTGTTCACTGTATTCTTACAAGCTCCCCAAGTGATTCTAGAGCATAGCAAAGGCTGGAGATCACTGAGTCAGAGGGAGGGCAGGTTCTCTGTGCCAGGCAATCTTTAGCATCCTGAGGTCTGGAAGCCCTGCCAGTGGATTCAAGGTCATGTACTATCTTGCTTTGAATGTAAAAAACAGAGAGTAGAAAGTGGTCCTTCTGGATGGAGACCAAGGACCTAAAGACTCACCTGACGGTCACTGTTGTGTTGGAATCATGTACTGTTCAGATCTTTACCTGGATCACAGGTATGCAGGGCTATTCTCAGATCCCTTGCTAAACTTTCTTTGCACTAGCTGCAGCCATCAGCCAGAGGAAAGGACCCCCAACTCCACAAGTGTCCACTGGGTCACTCACGTTCACGATCAGGAAGTCTAGCCAGCACCAGGCATTGGTGAAGTAATTCTTAAAGCCGTAGGCCACCCATTTGAGCAGCATCTCAAACACAAAGATAAACGTGAACACCCTGTCAGTGTACTCCAGCAAGGCCTTCACCGTGGGCTTCTGGTCAAGGTAAAAATCTTCAAAGGCCTGGAAGGAAGGAAGCAAGTTGATAGGTGGCTTAGACCCACAGCAATGGGGCCCAAGGAGAGGAAAGGATCTAGCCAGCCCTGGCCACAGCTCCTGGGAGAGCTTTGGGAACCAGCTCACCTGCATCATTTTGTTTTCTCTGCTCTGGGGAGGTAGCGTGAGATAGTGGAGGAGGCCCTGCTAGATACAAACCAGGACTTCCTTGGAGCCAGCAGGGACACACAGTCCTGCTTATACTTTGCAGGGAAGCTGAACACAAGTGAGAAAGGAAACCTTCTCGAATTGGATTTTGGAAGTGAACCAAAGGGATTGTTAACAGTGACTTGGTTTAAAAATAAAAGCAACAAAGGATGTTCATGAAAATGAAAGTAAGATTCACCAATGAACTCTGAAAAAGAATGCTGCATTTCACCAGTAATTAAGGAAATCCAAATGAAAAAAAAAGATGCCATTTCTCTTTTATTAGATTGATGAAGAGGAAGAAGCATGGGGTGGGGATGGATGGGGTGAGGGGAACCCCCAGTCAGTTTGGCTGTGGGGAAGCAGCTCCTTGCACACACAGCTGGGTGGAGTAAAAACTAGTTGAGTTTTTTCGGACCTCCAACTTGGTAATATGCCTCAAATGTTTTAGAAATGCAGCAATTCTGCCTTCAAGAACGCATCCTAAGGACACTACCCATTGTTGGTATCCCACCCAGATCCTGTTTAAGGGACCAGTGTGACCATCTCGGGCTACTGTGAATGTTGGATTTTAACAGCTGGTGATGCCTGTTGCCTGAGAACACGTCCCTGGGCTGAAGGGAAGTGACTCCACCTTAGGAGACTGTATCACCCCTCTGGGGGCAGCTGCAGCCAGTGTCTGACTGTCCCCTTGCTTCAGGGTGGGCCAGTCCTGTGATGGCCTTGATGCTTCAGAGCTCCCACGGGATCAAGGTGAAGCTGGGCTTCATGGGAACCACGACTTTCTCCAGCTCCTTTCCCTGTTCTGTCCTACTTCCTTCACGTGCTCCAGCCCAGAGGAAAGTGAAAGCCGCTCAGTCGTGTCTGACTCTTTGTGACCCCATGGACTATGTAGTAAATGGAATTCTCCAGGCCAGAATACTGGAGTGGGTAGCCTTTCCCTTCTCCAGGGATCTTCCCAACCCAGGAATTGAACTCAGGTCTCCCGCACTGCAGGCAGATTCTTTACCAGCTGAGCCACAAGGGAAGCCCAAGAATAGTGGAGGGGGTAGCCTATCCCTTCTCCAGCGGATCTTCCCAACTCAGGAACCAAACCGGGGTCTCCTGCACTGCAGGTGGATTCTTTACCAACTGAGCTACCAGGGAAGACCCAGAGGGTGCCCTCCACAAACTGCACAAGAATTCCTGCTTCCAGTTCTGCTTCTAAGGCTGGATCTAAGACAGGAAAAAAAGCTGACGCCTCCAAAGGAGTGTACATAAGGATGTGTGTGTGTGTTCTCAGTCGCTCAGTCATGCTTGACTCTTTTGTGACCCCGAGGACTGTAGCCCATTCAGGCTCCTCTGTCTGTGAGATTCTCCAGCAAGAATACTGGAGTGGGTTGCCGTGCCCTCCTTCAGGGCATCTTCCCAACCCAGGGATCAAACCCAGGTCTCCTGCATCTCCAGCATTGCAGGCAGATTCAACGCTATCAGGAGTGAGTGTGGGGGTTAACTACACTGCAGCCAGTCAATAAGACAGGAAGACCAAATTACCATGAAAATTTACTGAGAAATTATGAAATGCACAAGTGTGATTTCCATTTTGTAATACTTATGTATTACATGCATTAAAAAGATGGGAAGGAAGTGCACCAAAATGTTTTCAAAGTGAGATTCTCTCCGAGTGATAGGAAAATGGGTGTTATTTTTTCTTTGCATTTTCCCATAATTTCCAAGTATTTTCTTTTTTTTGCACTTTGTCAGATGAAAACTCATGCTATTTAGAAAAAAAATGTACTCAAAGTAAAAGCATAAGGAAGACTAAATTTGGTGCCAGCCAGTTCAGTCCCTTGGGGAAGGAAAGGGGGATGGGAGGGCAAAGCTGGGGCGGGTTCAGCAGCTGGTGTGGGATGTGTGCTCCCCGCCTGGAGGGAGGGCGGGGGGAGCAGCTGGGGTGTGTGGAGAAGGGGAATGGGGAGAGAAGGGAAGGAGATGATGAAGAAAGCACCCAGTCCCTAGCAAATGTGGTTATAGTCACATCAAATGATAGAGGGAAGGGTATGTGTGGCGAATGCACTGCCCAGCCTCCCCGTGCCCTGCAGTGAGGCCTCTGCACTTAGGACTGGGCTGAGACTGCTGCTTGAGAGAGACCTCACCACCCTGTTCCAGGGCAGTGGGCATTGCCAGATGCTGCCAGCCCCTCTCCACTCAGCCAAGATGGCAGGCCAGCCTGCTGCACGAGACGCTCCTCCCTCAGCTCTCCTCCCATCAGACCTTCTCGCCTTCCTTGGCTCCTCCTGAATGCTAAGACAGCACCCTCAGCAGTTTGGCCTCCCTTCCTGGGAAATGTGGCTTTGGAGTGCATGCCCAGATGGTCAGGATATTGCTTTCAGGGAGTAAGTGACACATGGGGAGCAAGACAAGTGGAAACACTGGGGCTATGAGTCAAGAGGCTGGGGTGTGAGTACTCCCTTTAACTAATGAGCTGGGGGCTTTCGGGGCTGTGATGTACTCATCCTTAAATGCGGACCCCTGGGGATGATAAATCCCTTCCTGTGTCCATGTCTACCTTGGTTCATTGGGAAGATGAGTTGAGATTGCGTGGTGAGACTATGCCATGATGCAGAGGGAAACATCCTTCCGTATGCTACAAAGCTGGGCATTCAGCAAGAGGCTTAGGATGAGTGTGCGGAGAAGGCAATGGCACCCCACTCCAGTACTCTTGCCTGGAAAATCCCATGGACGGAGGAGCCTGGTAGGCTGCAGTCCACGGGGTTGAGAAGAGTCGGACATGACTGAGCGACTTCACTTTCACTTTTCACTTTTATGCATTGGAGAAGGAAATGGCAATGCACTCCAGTGTTCTTGCCTGGAGAATCCCAGGGATGGGGTGGCACAGAGTCGGACACGACTGAAGTGACTTAGCAGTAGGATGAGTGTGTGTGTTCAGTTGCATTCAACTCTTCGCACGTCTGTGGACAGTTTGTAGCCTGCCAGGCTCCTCAGTCCATGGAATTCTCCAGGCAAGAATACTGGAGTGCCATTTCCTCCTCCAGGGGATCTTCCTGACCCATGGATTGAACCTGCATCTCCTGCATTGGCAGGCAGATTCTTTACCACTGAGCCGGCTTAGGAAGTGTCTCAACTCAAAATCTCTCAGACAGTAAGGCCCTGTTATTCAAAGTGTGGCCCGTGGACCAGCATCAGCACCATGTGGGAGCTTGTTGCAAATGCAGATTCTCAGGCCTCACCCCAGATCTACTGAATCAGAATCTGCATCTTAAGAAGCTCCCTGGGTGATTAAATTTTGAGAAGTGCTGTTGTGATGATTTTCCATGAGCTTTGAATGAATGACGGCGGTATTTGCAAGTGACTTGATAGAGCAGGGAAGGGTGGTCCTCTTGGTTCTGGGCCCTCAGAAAAGGGCGGTGTGTTTGGGAGGCCAGAAGGTGGAAAATCAGGGACTTTGGGATCAAATGAGGGCAAAGTTAGGTTTTATGACTGACAAGCTGGGTAACCTTGGACAAGTCCCATAAAGCCTTTGAATGTCAGTTTCCCTATAAAGTGGGATCTCCACACTCACTGCTTGAAATCCACACAGTCAGGTGTAGCAGGCCATGACCTGGGCACCTCAAGCACCGATCATGCACTCCGGCTAAGAGGAGCCCTCATGCTGGGCTGCAGATCACCTTTCAGTCACAGGTTGGCGACTTTCAGCCCAGGTGTCAAAGCAGCCCACTGTTGAGGCCCCAGGGCCTCTGGATGGTGGGAGATCACACACCTGGAGGACGCTGTGGCAGGGACCCCATCTCCCCTTACCAGTGCTCCACTGCTGAGCAGGATCATGAAGACAATGAAACTTTCAAACCAGCTGTGCTCCACGATGCGAAAGCAGGCCTTGCGTACCTGCCAGCCTGTGGCCCATGGAAACCTGGAGCTGTTCACTCTGCAACAGGGACAGTGGTGAACACAGCCTGTGGGGAGAAGGGACTGGGGGTGAGTGATGTTCCACTGGTAAAGGAAGCACATTTGGCTCCAGCCCTGGCAGGGAAACCACTCTGCTGGGAAACCCACTTGCTGCTTCTTTGGAAAAGAATTTTTTCCTGTGATAGGAGAGAAGCCCGGTCCCTTTTCAGGCAGCCTTTCCATCCTGCCCTTCCTCCTCTCCACCACTGGTCTTGCTCACTCTCACCTCCTCCCAGGCACTTCCTCCCTGCAGGTGATACCATGGTCCCTCTCCTTATCCCACCCTCTCTGGTGGCTGCACAAGACATGGGGCCTGGGCCTGAGGGTGTCTGAGGGGCCATGCTGAACCTGTGTTGAACTGGGAGGTCCTTACGGCTGGGATGGGACTGGGGGGCAGCCCAGCCGAGGGTCATGTGAAAGTAGAAATTCAATTAAATGGTTCATTTGTTTGTTTAGGCCACAATTACTTTCATCATATGAAATACATGTTTATTCATTGCACAAATATCTACTGAGGACATAGCAGGCCTTGCTGTTCTAAATACTGAGGAAAAGGAAGAATAAAAGATGCAGGTTCTGCTTGTAAGAGTCACACAGGGGATGGAGGGACACAGATGATCCTGCCCTCCTCTGGGTCCTTCACGTCCCCAAGCAAGAGTTTATGGCAGTGGCTTCCTTTCCCTTTCACCCTCAAGAGGGCAGGTTTATAACTCAGTGAGGTGTTTTCCAAGGTGATGAGGAAGGCAGAGCAACTGTTTGCTGTGTCTAATGTGGCGGGAGATACAGATTCCACTGCTCAACTTCTGGGAGTCTGGCATTCATGTTTGACGCTGGGCCCTCGAGCCTGAGAGTAAGGAGAAAAGGATCCTGCCTGTCTGTCTCCCGTGGACCCCAGGCCAGAGCCCTGAACACAGAAGTGTCCACATGAGCTGGATTCTGGCCCTAATGAATGTCAAGGGGAAGAGGCCTGTGGCTGCCACTCTACCTTCCGTGAAGCAGTCGTCTGGCTCATCGAGGTCGTCTGCCAGCTCAGGGATCTTCCTCAGGATCTCCTCGGGGTCCAGGAAGTCCACAGTGCTGCCTTCCGAGGAGCTCGTGTCGTCTGCTCCCTGCAGGGCAGAAACCCCAGCAGTGAACCCAGCTCTCTGCAGGGCCTCGTGAATCTGCACACGGTCACCATCGGCCCAATGGGCCTGGAGTTCCTAGATGCCCCGAGATACAGCGAGAGCCCCTCGGGGCTGGACCCACCACGGCGCCCCTTCTGTTCTGGTGCCTTGCCAGCTGAACCCCAGAACAGCGGTGCTCTCTGTGGAGCCCCAGAGGTTCAGCCGTGCAAGGCTTTAAACCTCCAGGCCCCTGATGGAGGGCTGGCGATGGCCCGAGACACCGTAATTACACCCATCAAGACTCTCAGCGTTCACTGGGCTTGAATATTTAATCACGGAGCAATGCTGCAGGGGCCCTGCTGCCCTCCTGGCAGCTTCAGCCCTGTAATGTCTCCAGATGAATTCAATTAGGAGCTGAAGCTGCTCTCATATTAGTAAACTTGATCGCTCGGCTAATGGACCCAAATGGGGGTGGGTGGGTCCCATCTGTCATTGTCAGGCCCCTCCCTGCCTGGCCGGGGTCACCGACAAAACAAAAACAAAAAACAATCCCCAGCAGGAATGCACTGAAAACATCCAGTTGAGAAGGCTAGCCAGGGGAGTCCTTCCAATGCTCAGCAGAAATATGCCATCCACATGAAGAGAGTACCCCTCACCCAGCTGGAACCAAGAGGCCGGTGTTCATCCAGGGCCCTCAAATCCCATCTCAGCCCACCCTCTTCTCTCACCCTTCTGGGTCAGCCTTGCCCTGAGGCACACGGCCAGTGGCCAGCACTCCTGAAGCTGATGGGCTTGATAGCTTCAGGATGAATTATGTCTTCCTTATCTTTGCCTCCCCGGTGCCTGTCATCATTGGAACTCAGTGGTTAGGTGTCAAGTGAAATTCCTGAATGTAATATGGAGCTATTACAGATGCTAAATCTTTAGAGATTCCTCTTTCAATGTAACTTGTTTTCTTTAAAGATTTGTAATGAAACCACTAAGTTTCTTTTTACTGCTTATAAGATCTTCTTCCTGTTTGGTCTATGTGAGACTGTCAGTACACCACTCGGTACAGACAGCCTCTCCCCAGCACCAGTCTGGTTTTGACCAGAGAAGATGGTATGGACAAAAGAAAGCGGGGGTGGTCATGGGGAAGACTTCTTCACCCACAGCAACTCCGACTTTTATCTGCTGGCTCTGAAAGATAACTTAACTTTCTCTGTGCATTGTCTTTTTGTTTCCTTTTTTCTTGGCTGTCATTTTCTGGGCACTTATTCCATTTCTGGCAGGAGCTAAACATTTGACAAGCAGCATCTCATGGAAGCTTCAAAAGAGTCCTACCAAGTAGCCATAACCACTCGGCTTCCAGATGGAGGCACGGGGGCTCAGAGAGGTTGAGGAATGGGTCCTGGCCCCCCCAGTCTATGGAACCTCTTTCCTACCGATAAAATCATACTGATTAGCCCAGAGGTTAGGAAGGAATTTGAAAATTCCCAAGATGAGACACGAGGTTTGGTTGAGTGTAGTCTGGAATACCTCATGCCCAGCCCCATCCCCCGGGCCCCATCCACTGGTCAGTGGCTGGCAGGCTTTTCAACCTCTCCAGGAAGCTCACATACCTACCTTTGCAGGGCTCTGAGCAGGAGGCTCGTCTTTCCACTTCTCACCTAGGTATGGAGTCAGGTCCTCAGAGGATATTCCAGACCCCGGGCTCCTGCGTGGCAGGTGATCCTCATACTTCCCAACTTGCTGCAGCTGCTCCTGATAGTGAGAGAAAGTCCTCTCTTGAGTACCTGGCTCACCCTCAGTTCATCACTTCTAATTCTGAAGAGAGATTGCACAGCATTGTCTGCCAGAGCCAAGGACTTGACATGTGCCATTAATGTATATACATATAGCCAGATGGATCTGTGTGTGACTCCTGGCATCATTACTTACAAGCTATGTGACATTAGGCAAGTTATTTAACCTCTCTTATTTTCATTTTTCCCATCTGCAAACTTGAGAAGGCAAGATCTACTTTATTTGGTTATTTTGATGACTAAATATGTTCATATTTGCAAAGCACTTAGCAAGTAGTTCTTGGCTCCATAGATGTTAGCCATGACCATTATCACTTGTGCTGGGGTCAGAGTGGTCATGAATTTGGCCCTTTGGAGACCCCAAGAACCCCCAAAGTAATTGAAAATGACTCTGAGTGGAGATGGCTGTGACAGAGTTCATGTCCTTTACTCTGGGGATGTTGATGCCCTGCCTTCGGCTGTCACCCAGACAAAGGCATGTAAAATATGGCAGCTGATAACAGCAGCTGCTGGAACACAAGAGCAGTGACAGCTGCAAGGGAAGGAGGCTAGGGAAGAGCTGTAGACTCAAAGCACAGCTGTCTGAGGCCACTTAGTGGCCTGGCCAGCATCACTCTTTGTCCCCAGGTCCCATAGGCACCCCTGCCTTTCCACATTGTGGAGAGGTGCATGTGCTGAGTTGTTGAGAAGAGGTTAACAAGGGTTGATTTACACCTTAAGGTAGAAAGGAGCTGTGCAAAGCATTTAAAAATATATGTTACCCAAAAATGTGCTTTAAATTCCGTGGTGCCAAAGGAGCAAGTGTCATTTCCCTGTGACATCCCTTGTCGGGAAAAGTTGGATGAATGAGTCACATAGTGATCAGGACTCCTTAGGCTGCTGGTGAAGATGAGAGGAGCCTTGCTTTTGGACAACATCCTGTTCTTAGAGGAATCTTATTAGCATCTCCTGCACAGAGCCCCGGTTGGGTGGAATGAATGGGGCAGCTGTAGGAAAGACATTTTCAAGCATCTCCAGGTGGCCAGGGGATCAGACACTGCCCCTGCTCCCCGAATGCCCTGCTTAAATGCAACCTTCTCCAGAGAGCTTGGCATGGCCTGTGCTTCCTAACATCTAGGGCTCTTATACCTGGCTTGCCTGGGGCTCTTCAAGGCTGCACCAGCCCTGAGGTTGGAAAACCTCTTATTAAAATTTCCCTACTGCCCCTGGTCACTCCAGCCCTGAGGCCCCTCCCTGCTTCCTGTGGTTATCCCATGGGAGAACTCTCACCTGCCTTTGGGGGATCGCTTCCTGCCCGGTGCTCTGAGCATCCTCCTCACCATTCTCCTCCAAGTCATCCAGGTCGGATTCACCCTCAGCAATAGGCACAGAGACCCATATGTTAGGATCAGTGATGAAGTCACTGTGGTCATCCCTGGGGCTTCTGAGAGCTGGGAGCCGTCCGGGGCTCCCCAGGGCTGTGTCAGCAGCAATGTGGTTCTTGGCTATGGAGGTGGAAAGTGGGAGTTTCACCACCAACTGGGGCTCTGCCTTGGGCCAGGGGAGCAAGCAGGGCCGACTGAGGAAACTGCAAAGAGCCCTCTTGGTGTGCTGGCCAAACACTTGGATCCTCGCTAAGGCCACCTGCAGGTTGTTCACCTCACCGTCGTCCTCAGGTGGCGTGAGGTTGTCGGCGCTGAAGGAGTTCAGCAGCAGGGCGATGAACAGGTTAAGCACCTGGAGAGAAGGTGCAGAAGGGTGGGTCACTCAGTCGGTGAGCTGAGCCCTTCCATGGCCCCGCCGGGTTGGCAGCTGGATGGCAGGACAGCCACGCCTGGGCCTCTCCTGCCCACCCAAGATGCTTTTCTTCTTGGGGGAGTGGACATTCTGACAGCGACTGAGAGGAGCCTCGGGGATGCCCTTAAGAGACCCGCTTCACGTGGACAGGGCCTAGAAGTATTCTCCGCCATAGTGGAGGGTCACTCCTGCCGAGCAAAGGGACATTAAGGGACAACAAAGGGAGCAGGCCTGGGCATGCCCCAGGGCCACCCTTATCAGCCATACCCTGGTTCAACTGCTCACTCTGGAATCCTGGGTACATCTCCTCTCTGCTTCCAAATTCATGTCCTTCCCCTACCAGCAGGGAGTGGGGATTCCCTACCTTTCAGAGTGGTTGTGAAGAGGAAATGACATGAGGATGTAAAAATGCTCAGAGAGGCAAACTTCCTGCTTCAGGGACAGGGCCCCCTGTGACTCTGCAAGGATGGGGAGCTCAGCTTGGAGGAAAGGTGTTCTGTCCAGCCCCCTATTCAGAGAGTGGGTAGAAGGCTGCCCTGGCTCAGGAACCCTGGTAGGAAAGACTTTGAAGAGCCCAGATTTGTCTTTTCATCCCCTCTTATGGTTTAGTTTTCCTTTATCTGTAAAATTCTTATGGGAAAAGAATTCAGGTTGGTTGACTTCCAGGGCAATAGGAAAGGGGCTCCTCTAAGACATGGAAGTGACCGAAATGTCTATCAGCAGATGATTGACTCAAGACGCAGTGCGTATACACACACACACATATACACAATGGAATATTACTCAGCCATAAAAGAATATATTTTGCCATTTTCAGCAACATGGATGGGCCTAAAGGATATAATACTTAGTGGAATAAGTCAAACAAAAAAACTTACTATATGATATCACTTATATGTGGAATCTAAAAAATAATAAATATGAATATACAAAATAGAAACAGACTCACAGACATAGGAAATAAACTATGGTTACCAAAGGGGAAAGGTGGGAGGAGGAACGATAAATTAGGAATAAGGGATTAACAGATACAAACTACTATACATGAGATAGAAAAGCAGTAAGAATTTACAGTATGGTACAGGGAATCATACTCAATATCCTGTAATCACCCATAATGGGAAAAAAACAAATTGCTAAGCTATACATCTAAAACTAATGCAATGTTGTAAATGAGCTATACTTCAATAAAAAAATAGAGAGAAAAAGGTTCCTAGAAGTCACACCTTCCCCCTACCAGGCCACAGCTAGGAGAGCAAGAGCACCTGGAACTTGAGAGGGTGGACACAAGCTGAGGGGAGGAGCCAGGCTGGGACAGAGAAGGGGTGGTGGGGCCAATTGTGAAAAAGGCCTCCAGAGGGACTTCCCCCAAACCTGGGAGTGGGCTTTGTTATTGTCATCATGATGTTGCATGTTGTTTATAACCTACCTCCTTCCTCTAGTCCCATTGTGCTTGCCCTCCTGCTATTAGCTAGAACCCATGTAGCTCCAAGATATCAGTCAGTTCTTATTCCCTACCCTCCCCCCGCCCTCCAAAAAAATCTCCTGATACCCCCTACAGTGGGGAAGGGAAATATTCCTTCAACAACTAACAGCTAACATTTATTGACTTTCTGCCATAGCTCAGACGCTGCACTAGGCAATTTGCATATATTGTTCCTGTAATTTAATTCTCCCAGTAAGCCCGTGAGTAAGCACTATTTTTTTTTTTTTTATTTTAAGGGAATTAAAACTCAGGGGATTGTCTCTTGCACGGGATCACCCAACTTTATGAGAGGTGGAGCTGGGCTTCCAAACCAGGTCTTTCCTGCTCTGTCACATAAGCTTATTCCTGCTGCCTCCCAATGGACAGTTGTCATGATGTACGCCACACATCTTTGAAAAGTTTGAAGGCCTTTCTGTCAGGGAGGTGCAATGTGGCAGCACATGTGCAATGTCAAAGCTTTCTAGGGTAACCCTGAAGTCTCCTGCATTGCCCATGCACTCACCACCAGGTTGCCCAGCACCATCACTGTCAAGAAAAGGATGAGGCAGATAGACTTCTGGCCAACTTCCATGCAGGCCCACATGTTCTCAATCCACTCTCCACAGAGGATCCGGAAGACAATGAGGAAGGAGTGGAAGAAGTCGTACATGTGCCAGCGTGGCCAATCTTCATTGGGCGCCGAAATTTTTTTCCGCTTTTGGCAGTAGTTTTCCCCCAGGAGCTGCTTGCCAACCAGAGCAAAGACGAAGACAATGATGGCCAGGATGATGGTCAGGTTCCCCAGGGCCCCGACCGAGTTGCCGATGATTTTGATGAGCGTGTTTAAGGTTGGCCAGGACTTGGCCAGCTTGAAGACCCGCAGCTGCAGAGAAACAGAGACTGTGTCAGGTCCTGGAAGCTGACCATCATCACCTTTCATCTCAAGTCTTGGTCAGAAACCAAAGATCTGGGAAAAGCACATGGCAACTCACTTCATTAGCATGGGTTGATCCCAGAAACTGCTTTCAGAGACCTTTCTACCTATGTTACCTGTTACTCAAAGACATGACCAACCCTGTATGTACTAGTGTGCTCCACTGACTGTGGCCAAGTCAGGCGTCTCACACTGGGGTCGTGGTCTTGTGACATGTACTCTGCTCTGTAGCCACAAGCCTCCTGAATGTGGATCTACTCTATGGGGTGGGGTGGGGTATGACGGAGCTCATAAATGCATGAGAAGAGCTCACCTTTGACCTGAATAGAGGCTAGCCTCCTGCAGGTAGGGCACAATCCACTGCATTTGATAGGTATTGGCTAATCATTGTCTTAGGGCATTTCTTGTCCTGAGGCTGTGGACAGCACCTTTAATCCCCACCAGCTCTGAAATGGCAAATATCTGTGATTTCAGAGGTTTATTTACTTGACCAACCAATCTACCTACTTTGCTGAACACCAGCCACATGCACACTAGACACTGTACTAGCCTGTGAGGTATATCGAAAGTGGCATGCAGGCTCTTGTCCTCATGGAAACAATGATTTAGTTGTAACGATAAAGGCAAAGACCCAGAAAGTCTTCACTGTAAACCCAAATGTGCTAAGTCCCACAAGAGAGCAAAGCGCCATGCATAAAGATGTTTAAACATTTAAAAAATATATTTGTGTGGTTCTCTAATTTGTTAGAAAGAAATATGTGAGCTCAGCTTTCATGGGGTATTTATGGAGCACTTACTAAGAGCCTAGTAGCTTCCTTAGTAGCTCAGACGGTAAAGCTTCCACCTGCAATGCAGGAGACCCGGGTTTGCTCCCTGAGTCGGGAAGATCCCCTGGAGAAGGAAATGGCAACCCACTCCAGTATTCTTGCCTGGAGAATTCTACCGACAGAGGAGCCTGGCGGGATACAGTCCATGGAGTCGCAAAGAGTCGGACATGACTGAGCAACTAACACATGACACTAAGAGCCAGGTTCTGGTTAAGGTGCTGTGAGGCTGCACTGGACAGAGTAGCAGCAGTTTTATCACCCAACACCGCAATCAGCCCCGAGGGAGTGGGCTTAATCCTCTCATACAGGCAGCTCTACATTTATTTTTCTGTGTGATGGGGGGGGGGGGGGCAGTCTGTGTTCACCTTAGAGCAGTAGCTCAGCGGGTAGGTGGTTCAGCTGGCAAAGAATCCACCTGCAGTGTGGGAGAGCTGGGTTCGATCCCTGGGTTGGGAAGATCCCCTGGAGAAGGAAAAGGCTGCCCACTCCAGTCCACGGGGTTGCAGAGAGTCGAACACGACTGAGAGACTTTTTCATTTTTACTTTAGATTTAATCAGGAACTTCCATTAATGAGGATGCTTTCCCTTTGGAACAGAATGCAAAGTAAGTCTAATATTTGTCCTCCACTAAAGAAGTCACCATTTGGTGAGGAAATGGCCTTGAACTTGTGAAAAATATCAGAAGATAGAGTAATATGGAAGACTATATTGGGTCCCCCTTGGGTTCCCTTTTCCATCAAAAAGTTACTCAAAATGCTAGATAATAAAATCTTAAATGCATTGATGATCTGTCAATAAAGTAATTCTTTGACCAAAAATTACATAATTATGTGAGTTCAGAGATATAACTAGATTTCTGAAGTCAGGTTTTACCCAAAGGCATTTGTAAAACTGAGTGAATCTGAGCATAAGTTTTAATAGTCTCATGAGGCATAGCAAGCAGGAAACACAAACCAGTGCTGCCTAAGGTAGACAGTATAACAGGAATTCTCCCACCATTAAGGAAAGGTCCCATAATAAATATCTCTCAAGAGAATGGCAAATTGAATGGCAAATTTTAGATAAAACTGAGAGAAGTACTGCCAGAAGGCACTCACTGGAAGAAATTCTAAATGATGTACGTCAGGCAGAAAGAAAGTGATCCCAGAAGGAACGTATTATATGAAAGAATGGAAAAAGAGCAAGGAAGTGCTAAGTATGAGAATGACTCTTAAACAAACGCTGAATGGACACAACGGTAAAGTCTCATGGGGTAGGGGAGAGACTGGCTCTATGGGCACTATTCACTTTTACTCCTCTCAGCCACAAAAGAATACTGTTTTCCAGCTTTACTTGCAAATAGTTGAGATCATATTATCGAGTTACAGCTGATAGAATGGAGATGGAAACAGAAGTAACATGCACCAATTTCAGGCAGAGCCATAAAACACCGTGCACTTTCTCTTCTCCTCCCATGGTCCCCATGGAGGCCACCCACTGAAGATGGGAGACACCACACTGTCCCGGATCCTTGCGTCACTACTTGGAGCAGACACACAAGGAGAGTTTCCCAATCAGTATGGAATATGCTATAAACACAAACCTCTGTTATGCTGACTCACAGATTTAGAGACTGTCACCACAACTAGTTGTACTTCTCTTGATTAATGTAGAAATTTGTATGTTGAAGAGAACCATTTCAACAACATCAGATATGTGGCAGGGGCTTAGTGATCATGTGATGGATAGCAAGGAAACTGACAGAAGGCTTGGAAAGTGCTGATTTGTGTTGCATGGGCAAAATGATTGCCTGTAACAATTCTGGGTGGATCATGAGCTAGCAGCCCTAGGGGATGGGTCTGTAGAACAGAAACTTAGTATCATGTGTCAGTTGTAATTAGTTACGTTTTAACCAACTGTCTTGTAACCAACTGTTAAGACATTGTAAGGCAGACTTCCCTGGTGATCCAGTGGTTAACAATCTGCCTTGCAATGTGGGGGACACAGGTTCGATCCCTGGTTGGGCAGTTAGGATCCCACATGCCAGACATAGAGAAGAGACTTGTGGACATAGCGGGCCAGGGTGGGGGTGGGACACATTGAGACAGTAGCATTGAAACACACACATTACCATATGTAAAATAGATAGCCAGTGAAAATTTGCTGCATGATGCAGGGAGTTCAACCCAGTGCTCTGTGACAATCTAGAAGGTTAGTATGGGGTGGGAGGGGAGGGAGGTTCAAGAGGGAGTGGACATATATGCACCTATGATTGATTCATGTTGTATGTCAGAAATCAACACAACATGGGAAAGCAATTATCTTCCAATTAAAAATAATTTTTTTTAAAGTCTCACCTGCTATGGGGCAGCCAAGCACACACGCCACAACTACTGAAGCCTGTGCACTCTGTGCCATAACTAGAGAGTCTGTGTATAACCCTGTGCGCTACGACAAAAGATTCTACACGACACGAGGAAGATCCCGCATGCCATAACCAAGATGAACACAGCCTAAACTAACTAATTATTTAAACAGACTTTATAAGAAATAAATGTGCTCTGGGGATATTTGGCTCATTGATCATAAACAAAAGGAGACAGAATCCAGAAGTTTAATGTATAACTGAGTCACTTGGCTGTATGGCTTTAGGGAAGTACACTGCTTTAGACCTCAAAGAGTAGGCCATGAGATTAAGTCTTTATGTGTTCAAGACCAGTTAAAGGTTTCAATGAAATGAAGCACATCTTAGCAAAGATCATATTAATGGTATAGCCACCCTTTGAGGGAGAGAGGTGTGGGGACAAGAAAGCAAAGAAACAGAGCAGAACAGAGAACCTGGCCAAAGAAAGCACTCTGAGTGTATGATACACAGAGACATCTGAATTCATCTAAGTTTTGAAGAAATTGTATTACAAAAGAAATCATGAGCCCTGACTGATAAAGTCTTTGACTGTGTAAGTTGGTCATATTTCCACAAGGAGGAGGCAAGTTTTGAAGGTTGTAGAGGCCTTCTTCATACATGGCACAGTCCCTTCTAAAAGGAGTCCCACCTAGAGCTGACTGACTTGCATAAGACTCCGACTTGAGTGAGGGATATACTTTTATTGGACTAAGCTATTGAATTTTGGGTATTGCTGGCACAAGTCTTGAATAATTTATAATTGATTAAGTCATACAGCTTTTAAAAAGCAAGATAAAATTAAAATACTTAATAAAATAGGAAGCTGGGAAGGGGGAACTAGAATAAAAGTTGACCTGGAAAGTAAAGACTTTAGCTAACTTTTGACTTTGATTAACAATACCTGCTCTCATTTCTAAGGTAACCACTCAAAGAATAGAAACAGAGTATTTCCAAACCAATAAAAGAGAAAAATGGAACAAGGAAAAACAAACAGTTCAAAATAAATCAAGAAGAGGCACAGAACAAAAATGCTAGAACAGAGGAAGCAAATAGAAAACCCAGAATATAATGATAGACACATATCCAAATATATCAGTATTCACCATAAAATAAGTGGGCTAAATGCTTTGGTTAGAAGACAAAAAGTAGATTGTCAGAGCTGAATAAGAATCTAAAATCTGTCTACCATTTATAACAGGCATATAAAAACCTTAAAGATACACAAAAGCTGGAAGTAAAAGGATGGATAAAGATATATCAGGAAAATTCTAAACTAAAAGAAAACAGAGTTGCTTAATTAATATCAAACAGAAAGCATTTCTAGGGATAAAGAAGGTCCATTCTCTCGGATAAACATTTTACTCTACTGGGAAGATATAATAACTTAAAATATGTATGCATTTAAGAACATAGCCTTAAGGCAGAACCATAAGGAGAAACATACCATGCTGTAATCAGAGTGGGAGATATTTTTACACACTACCATCTCAGTAATTGCTACAACAAGCAGACAAAAATAAGCAAGGATATAGAATATCTGGACCATATAAAGAACTTTCTCTACCCAGTGGATATATATGCAGAATGTTGCCCCCTACAACTGCAGAAGACACTCTTTTCAAGCACATAAGGAATATTTTCACTGTACTGAGCCAAAAGGAGATTATTAATAAATTTCAAAGCATTGAAATCATACAGTGTATGTTCTCTGAGCACAATACAATCAAGCTGGAACTCCACGGCATAAAGAAATCAAAATTAAGAACCATGCTTCTAATTAACCTTTGAATCACAGAAAAAAATCAAATTTGAAATTAGGCAATATTTAGAACCAAAAATATGGAAAATTCTAAATATTAAAGCAGTTCTTAGAAGGAAATTGAAGTCTTCGATGAATAGATTGGAAAAGAAAAAAGGTTGAAAATTCTGTCTTAAGAAGTTAGAAAAAATAAAATATGTAGAACAGAGGATGCAATTATGCAGGATTAATTGAAATAGAAAACATCAATGAAGTAGAGAGGATCAACAAGATGAAAGTTGGTTCTTTGAAAAGACTAATAAAATTGATGATCTTCGGCAAGACTAATATAAAAAGATAAGAGAAAGCACAAATCACTATTTTTAAAGAAAGACAAAGATAGCAAGTACACATGATATGGAACATTAAAAAATAACAGCATAGCATATACAACTTTATGTCAATAAACTTGAAAATTCAGATAAGAAAGGAAAATTTTTAGAAAAAACATAACTTACCAAAACCAATTGGAGAAACAGAAAATCTGACTAGTTTCACAGACATTAAGAAAACTAAATCACTAATGGAAAATCTCGACCTCCAGATGGCTTTTTTATTGAATTCTACTATACATATAAGAAACAAATAATTCCAATCTTACCCAAAGATCGGGTGTAGAAAGAGAGGAATGTTCCTCACCCCTTTTTAAGGAGATTAGGATAACCTTGATATCCTAATCTTTATTTTTATGGAGATTAGGATAACCTTGAAGCTCCAGTACTTTGGCCATGTGATGTGAAGAGCCAACTCATTAGAAAAGACCCTGATGCTGGGAAAGATTGAAGGTAGGAGAAGGGGATGACAGAGGATGAGATGGTTGGATGGCATCACTGACTCAATGGACAAGAGTTTGAGCAAGCTCCAGGAGATGGTGAAGGACAGAGAAGCCTGGCGTGCTGCAATCCATGGGGTCACAGAGTCAGACACAACTGACTGAACAACAAGGATAACCTTGATACCTAGATACTAAAATCTAGCAAGGACAATGAAAGTAAAGAAAATTACAGGCCAAATATTACTCATCAATATTGATGCAAATTAAAAAAAAATTACTGGTGACCTGAATTTCCCAATGTATATATAAAAAAAAATCAGGATCAAGTCGGGTTTGTCCCAGGAATGCAAGGTTGACTTAACATTAGAAAATCAATTAGTATAATTCACCACTTTAACCGATTAGTGAAAATCATGTGATTATCTTAATCATGCAGAACAACTGTCTAATAAAATTAAACATCCAGTCATGATTAATATTCTTAACAAAAGAGAGCCTCCTAAACTGATAAAAAAAAGAATTCTGCCACAAATATCAGACATGCTGAAATACTGAAAGCATTTTCTTTGAGATCAGGAAAACAGCAAGAATGTCTGCTATTAACACTTCTTTTCAACAGTGTACTGGATGTCCTGACCAGCACAGTAATGTAATAAAAAGAACCAAATGGCATAAAGATTAGAAAAGAAACAAAGCTCATCATTTGCATATGATATGATTGTGTTAACAAATTTAAAAGACTGCATAGATAAATCATGAGAATTAATAAGAGAGCTATCTGATACAAAAATATAAATAGCAAAATGTTAGCAAAAAAAAACTGGAAAAGAACATTTAAAAAGAGATTTCACTTGAAATAGCATAATGAAGTAGGGAATATCTAGGAATATATCTAACAAAAAATATGCAGGGAGTCCCTCACAGAGAAATTATAAAACTATTGAAAGGCTAAAATAAATGGATTGTGTGCCATTTTCATGGATCAGAAGACTACATAACGTAAAGGTTATATTTTTTTCCCAAACTGATCTAGGTATTATTACAATCCCAATAGAAAAAAACCCCAACAATTTTATGTGTATGTGGGTATGTAACTTGGCAAGTTGATTCCAAAATGATATGAAGTACAGGGGTCAGAGTATCCTTTTTTTGGCACTTAGCGCAGCTTGTGGGACTTCAGTTCCTGGAGCAGGAATTGAACTCTGGCCCCCAACAGTGAAAGGGCAGAATCCTAATCACTGGACCATTAGGGAGTTCCTGGGGCCACAATATTCTTGAAGAAATAAAACGAGGTTGGTGATTTGCCTTACAGACACAGATGACATGGGGACATCGCTTTTGTTAAGAATAGGGGAACCCCTTTGGTAGAGGGCGTCCCAGAACTGAGCTGGGAGAAGAGCCTGGACAAGAGACTAGTAGGAGGTGGTTTCTGAGGTGGGTGAGACGTTGGGGCAGTGATTTGGGGACCCAGGGAAGATGACTTCCTTGAGATGAGGGGAGGGGGGACTCGAGTTGGGGAGGGGGGACTGGAGTTGGGCAGCCGGGCTTCGAAGTGCACATCCGAGGCTCACTCAGCAGCGGGGAGACTGGGTCAGCACTTAACCAGTCTGTCTCAGTTTTCCTCATCTCTCTGTGGGGATAGTAAAAGCAACTCTCTCCCGGTGATGTAAGCCTAAAACGAGGCGGGTTGTGTTGAGGGTTTAGCTTTGTGCTTCATGTATCGCCAGGGATCAGGAAACAGTAGCTGCTGTGATTGTCATCTACTGTATTTGGTAAGAGAACAATGGGGTGATGGGCATTCCCCTCTTGGGGCAGATGAGGGGGCCCTGGAGAGGGAAGGGCCCCACTCTGAATGAGTGGAAAGCACCAAGTCTCCCAGGAGCCGCACCTGCATCCTCCCACAGGGACGGAAGAGGAAGTCAGCAGGTGGAGTCCCCAAAGGACAGAGTCTGTTTCCAGCAGAGAGCCTCCCTGGATGTCACGGCAGGGGTTCCCCAAATCACCAAGAGAGCACATTACCAGGCGGAAGGTCCGCAGCACTGTCAGGCTCCCCTTCCGGGCTGCGCCCAGCTCTATCAGGCTCACGGTGACGATGATGCAGTCAAATATGTTCCACTTCTTCTGGAAGTAATAGTAGGGGTCCAAGGCTATGATTTTGAAGACCATTTCAGCAGTGAAAAACACAGTAAATACCTGCAGACAGAAACAGGGATTCATCTCAGCGGGGTCTGTGAGGTTGTGGGCAATGACAAACGGCAGGGGAGAAATGTCTTGTTTATAGAGTGGCAAACCCCCTTACTTCATTTTTATTCACTTTCTATATCATCTGCAGACTCCTAAAGGACGAGGGACGGGAACACTCAGTGAGGCAGCATAGAGCAATCCATGGACCAGTGTTCAGGTAATATGCGTTAGTGTTTCCATGATTCAGTGTTTCCATTTGAATGGTGTTGGACACAGAGTAAGTGGATAATCATTAGGACAATAATTATTATATAATTATGTAAATAAGAGGTCAATCTGGTTCAGTTGTTTAAAGGCAGGGATTGTGGGGCAACACAGGCCCAGGTAAAAATACCAACTCAGCCATTCCTAGCTTGTATGAGCTTGGACAAGGAGTGCATCCTCTATACTTCATTTTCCTCATCTATATGATGGGCTTTGGGCTTTGCTGGTGGCTCACTGGTAAAGGATCCGCCTGTCAATGCAGGAGACCTGGGTTTGATCCCTGGGTTGGGAAGATCCCCTGGAGAAGGGAACGGCAAACCACTCCAGTGTTCTTGCCTGGGAAATCCCATGCACAGAGGAGCCTGTTGGGCTACAGTCCACGGGGTCACAAAGAGTCGGAGACGACTGAGCGACGAAGCAACAACAACGTGATGGGCTTAAGTGAGATAATGCATATGCAGTTCTTAGCAAAGGTCCCAGCAGATAGTTCTTCATTAATCAATAATAGCTATTAGCAGGAACAATAATGATACATTGTCTCTAAGATTCTTTCAGCTCTAAAGTATCTTTAATGGTCTTAGGCAGGACAGAATTATGATGCTGAGAGAGGTTAAGGCCAGGCTCAGGTCACGCAACAACCAGCAGGGAAAGGAGGAGACAGGTAAGGAAGAAACCAAAGACCCGGCCAGGAGTTTTCTTTCATTTGCTCTCATCAGAGCTTCTTGCCAGCCTGGCAAACAGAAGCAGTTACATCCCTTTTACAGAAAAGGAAATGACTGAGAGTTTAAGGGACTTTCCTGATGCCATAAGACTACACCTATGAGATGCAAAGAGCATCTCCTGAGTGTCTTTTGTAGGCAAGTCAGTGTGGTGTGGTGTGGTGTGGTGTGTTGGGGGGTGAGGTCCTGTGCCCTAGAGAGACCTTGGTCTCCTCTGGCTCCTTTCACCATCTGTGTTACCTTGGCAAGATACTTAACCTCTCTGAGTCTTAATGCTCTCTTTTGGGCTGTGAGGTGGTGAGAACCTCGTAGCACTGTTGCAATGCTGAGATGACATTTATAAAGCACCTGACTTAGAATAAGCACCACACAGTGCCTGCCTTTCTTTCTTTTCAAAAAACAACACTGGACTCTGTCACAGCAGTAAAGGCCTTTAGTCTTTCTTGCCTTAACTTCTCCAACTGTAAAATCAGGTGTGGGCTCAGAGATCTCTTTCATAGGACCCTTAGGGTCTATGATGACTCTTGGCAATAAGCTCTCCCTTCTCTTTCCCTTTCCCCTTTCCAGATCAACTTTAAATAGAATATGACTTCTTAGCCTGTGTGCTGGGGCTTCCCAGGTAGTTCAGCTGGAAGAATCTGCCTGCAACATAGGAGACCCCAGTCCTGTTGCTGGGTTGGGAACATCCCCTGGGGGAGGGCATGGCAACTCACTCCAGTATTCTGGCCTGGTGGGCTACAGTCCATGGGGCTGCAGAGAGTCAGACGTGATGGAGTGACTAAGTATAGCGTAGCACAGCACAGTACAGCAGCCTACTTGCTGCTGAAATGTAAGGCACGCTGGCTCCACAGCGTCCCAGAACCAACTGGCCTCCTTTTCACATCCGTGAATTCTGGGGACAGGAGAGATTTCCAGAGAAGTCACATTTCCTCTGGGACACCTCCATCTACCTGTCTGCAGCCTGCAAGGAGCTAGAAGAGCTGTATGGTCCTGGTGGACCTGGTAAGCCACCCAGTGGAGTGGACACTGGGGGGAACATGGAGGCAGGACCCCGACCTCTCAGCTTCTGCTTTTCTTGTGTGCATGTGTGTGCCCATACACACATGCACACACTCCCTGTCATTTGCTCTGGTGCAATTCTCATACACTCACATACACACACATACACTCACATGCACAATTGCTCCCTCACACACACACACATACACTAGCAGTCCTGTAAAGGGGATTAGCACTCAAGAGTTGAGAAGTGTGACCTTCAGAGCCAGTTGGCCTGGGTTCAAATCTTGATGCTACCACTTGCTCACCTCTAGGACCTTGGGCAAATTATTTAACCTCCTGCACCTTGGTTTTTCCATCTGTGAAAGGGCATAATAATAGCACCTACTATATTGGGTTTTTGTGAAAATAAAATAAGATAACCGATGAGAAGCATCTGAGGTCATGTGGGGTCTGAAGTAGGTGGTCAAATAAAGTTGGCCATTGTTAGTATGGGGACACAGGCTGAGGATAGTTCTCCTCTGAGTCTGATACTTTACTCAGCATGTAGGGAAATCTGGTAGGATTTTATCTTGCTAAAAGAAAACAATACTAAAAAGTTCTGGAGGAAAAAATTTAAAGGAGAGTCCTGTCTAAACCAGATTAAAAAAAAAGTTGGGACTCCCTGATGCTTACGTGATGACAGCAACCACAGTCCCATGTTCCCTCCTCTTTATCTTTCCCTCCCTCCCGTCCCCTTTCAGCTCTTAAAAGACAGAACTGAAAAACCATAGCCACTGTGTTTTGCAGTCACAAAAGCCATAGAATTGGAAGGAAATGTGCAAGTCCATAGGCTGTCTCTAGATGGGAAAGTGGCATTTATCGTCATTTCAAGGTAGAGGCAGCTACAGTCCTGAGAATTCAGTGGGGTGGGGGTGGGGTTTCCTAAGTTCTGTAAAGGGGGAAGGGGGACCTGCTGCCCCTAGGTCAGGGCTCTCTCAGTCCACTTCCCTGGGTTTGTTTATCTGAAAGCAATTCCCACCAGCGTAGCCTGGTCCTCCAGACTTGACTTTCTGTGCTTAGTGTCCACGCATCTCCCACACTGTTCCCTTGCTCTCAGCCAGCTACATCAACACTCCAGTGACTGAGGGCATGCCGCCACCCTACCCAGAGCTGCCCCCGCCCTGACAGCGTGGGCAGCATTCCTCACTCACAATGTTGCCGATCTGGAGCATGGCTTCGAAGGCGGGGCTCATGCCATAGTGCTCCATGGCCATGAAGACGGTGTTCACCACGATGCACAGGGTGATGGTGAGCTCTGCAAAGGGGTCCATCACAATTGCGAAGAGAAGCGTCTTGAGCTTCACCCATGTGGGGCAGCAATCCCAGATAAGATACTTCTGAGCCAAGCTGGTCAAGCAGGGTGGGCACCTCTGTTTAGACTCCTCAAGTTCTGCATCACAGGTGTGGTCAGTGACAACTATCAGCCAGGCACGGACTCAGAACCCCACCCCATGGCCAGCCCCCAGACCTTGTAATTACTAATAACTACCACCTCCCACTTCCACTTCAGTGCTCACCCTCTCTCGCTCTGATTACCGTTTCCTGTTGTCTAGCAAGTGCACCCCAACCTCTGTCCCCATTCGGTCCTTTAAACCATGGACTGTACACTTTTTAACCATTTTGCTTCATAGGGATCATGTCTTTGCTTCTCAACTTACCCAGATCAGATTTCATGTCTACCCCTCCTTATATGCCCTGGCAACCCTATGTTCCCTTTCCAGCTCCTCCTCCATTGTACTTTCCTGGCAAAACCCCACTCTGAACAAACCCAACATGCAGACAACTCTGTACCTGCACCCAACCTACTGAACTGGGTTGGAAAAAATA
The DNA here is from genome assembly GCF_910594005.1 of Cervus elaphus. NCBI lineage: Eukaryota > Metazoa > Chordata > Mammalia > Artiodactyla > Cervidae > Cervus > Cervus elaphus. Next base: position 24,610,977 of record NC_057838.1, read on the forward strand.
ACAAAACTATGCTGACTGCTCCCAGCTTGTCACCACCCAGAAATCCTGCCGTGTTTCTCCATTTCAGTCCTCCAGTCTTCCAGACCTGCATTTCTCACTACCTTTCCTCTCCTCCAGCTTCTCCCTCCTCCTCTCTAATTCTCACTCTCTGCTGATGAGTAATTATTAAATAGTTATCCATGAGGAAAAATGAGAGTGCATACACACTGTTGTTACTGGAATAGGTACACATTTTTCAAAACACAAACACAGGTATGCAAAAAAATGTGACTTAAGGCTTTTTCCTCCTGTAACTGAACTCAATTTATGCATCAAGTCCCCAGCTAGGGGACTTCATTTGGGTTAAATCAAAGTCTGTTACTACTCATTATCTGATGTTGTGTCTGAGTTCTGGGGATCTCAAGGTTGGCGGAGGGTTGAGCTGGTCCTTAGTCATTGCCAAGTGTATTTCACATGAGTCATCAATGTTCCCATCTGGTAGCTGGTGGGAGAGCCATGGAGATGGCTGTTCCCTGTTTAACTCTCACTCATCTCCTTCTGTAGCCTTAAGTGGGAACAAAGGGATCATCCAAACACTCTCCTGTCATGCCAGGGCCACAGGGCAGCCTGTGAGGCTGCCTCGGGCCTCTCTATGTAGATATGTTACTGGCCCATTCTACCCTACAGTTATGCTGTGCCAGGGATGCCAGTCTCTCTCTAAGACTTGCTACCTCTGGCTAGCAAGTAAGGCGCTGATCGGCTCTGTTTTCAAGTCCCTCAGATTTCTTTCTTTCTTTCTTTTTTCGGTGTCTATTGCCCACCGTGCCCTCCCCTGCAGTGAGAATCCAGCCCCGGACTGAGTGGAGAGCCAGAGCCCCTTCTCAGGGACACACCAGCATCCAAGCTCCCTTCTCCCTCCTCCAGCACAGGACATTTAAAAATTGTCCAGAGGGGATAAATAACTGGATATGACTAAGTCCATGCTTTCCACACCCTGAGGCAAAACAAAGGCTGGATAAGGAGACAAGTCTTATACTCAGGGTAAGAAGGGCACAGCCATGCTCTTGGGGAACTCAAGTGTCAGGTGGCCGCTCTCTTCCTCCACCTCTTGGTTTGCTGTCAGTAGTTAGAACTTGGATCCCTCCCTGGGGAGACTGAGTGGATTCCTACCTGACTGATGGAACCTGAATTAATAAGGATTTAGTAAAGTTTAACAATTAATTTACTGAAATTGCCTTCTAACACTCAGCGTGAGCCTGAGACAAAATTAAGTTATAAGGTGTAAAAATTACAGCCATGAAGTATACTGGAACAATTTTTCCATGTTTGAAAACTAAAGACTGTTAAATTTCTTGCAAACCTCAGTGGTAGCTTGAAATTCTCCAGGGTGTGCTAGATCACTTTTTTGCCCCATACTGCATGGTATGTGGAAATTCCCTAACGAGGAATTGAACCCGTGCCCCTCCTTCCCATGCAGTGGCAGTGTGGAGTCTCAACCACTGGACCACCAGGGAAGTTCTGGATCACTCCTTTTAAAATCTAAGTTTGTGAATACATATGAAGCAGATAAAGAACAATATTGCATAGGAATCTGGAATGTTAGATCCATAAATCAAGGTTAATTGGACGTGGTCAAATAGGAAATGACAAGATTGAGCATCGTCATCTTAGCAATCAGTGAACTAAAATGGATGGGAATGGGAGAATTTAATTCAAATGACCATTCTATCTACTACTTTGGGCAAGAATCCCTTAGAAGAAATGGAGCAGCCCTCATAGTCAACAAAAGAGTCCAAAACACAGTTCTTGGGTGCCACCCCAAGAAGGACAGAATGATCTTATTCTGTTTCTAAGGCAAACGTTCAACATCACAATAATCCAAGTTGATACCCTAAACACTGATGCCAAAGAAGCTGAAGTTGATCGGTTTTATGAAGACCTATAACACCTTCTAGAACTAACACCAAAAAAAAGATGTCCTTTTCAACATAGGTGATTAAAATGCAAAAACAGGAAGTCAAGAGATGCCCAGAAAAACAGGCAAGTTTGGCCTTGAAGTACAAAATGAAGCAGGGCAAAGGCTAACAGAGTTTTGTCAAGAGAACATGCTAGTCATAGCAAACATCCTTTCCAACAACCCAAGAAATGACTCTACACATGGACATCACCAGATGGTCAATACCAAAATCAGATTGATTGCGTTATTTGCAGCTGAAGATGGAGAAGCTCTATATGAGACCTGGAGCTGACTGTGGCTCAAATCATGAGCTCCTTATTGAAAAATTCAGGCTTAAGTTGAAGAAAGTACAGAAAACCATCAGGCCATTCAGGTATGACCTAAATCCAGTCCCTTATAATTATACAGTGAAGGTGGCAAATAGATTCAAGGGATTAGATCTGGTAGACAGAGTGTCTGAATAACTGTGGGTGGAGGTTCATAATATTGTACAAGAGACAGTGGCCAAAACCATCCCAAAGAAAATGAAAGGCAAAAAGGCAAAGTGGTTGTCTAAAGAGGCTTTACAAATAGCTGAGGGAAGAAGGGAAGTAAAAGGCAAGGAAGAAATGCAGATATACCCAACTGAATGCAGAGTTCCAGAGAATAGCAAGGAGAAATAAGAAGGCCTTCTTAAATGAGCAAAGCAAAGAAATAGAGGAAAACAACAGAATGGGAAAGACTAGAGATCTTGTCAAGAAAACTGGAGCTATCAAGCGAACATTTCATGCAAGAAAGGGCATGATAAAGGACAGAAATGGTAAGGACCTAACAGAAGCAGAAGAGGTTAAGAAGAGGTGGCAAGAATACACAGAAGAACTATACCAAAAAGGTCTTAAGACCTGGATAACCATGATGGTGTGGTCACTCACCTAGAGCTGGACATCCTGCAGTGTGAAGTTAAGTGGGCCTTAGGAAGCATTCCTACAAACAAAGCTAGTGGAGGTGATGGAATTCCAGTTGAGCTATTTAAAATCCTAAAAGATGATGCTGTTAAAGTGTTGCAACATGGCAGCAACTTTGGAGAACTCAACAGTAGCCCCAGGACAGGAAAAGGTCAGTTTTCATTCCAATCCCAAAGAAAGGCAATGCCAAAGAATGTTCCAACTACCATACAATTGCACTCACTTCACATGCTAGCAAGGTTATGCTCAGAATCCTTAAAGTTAGGCTTTAGCAGTACATGAACCAAGAACTTCCAGATGTGCAAGTTGGGTTTAGGAAAGGCAGAGGAACCAGAGATCAAATCGGCAATATTCGCTGGATCATGGAGAAAGCAAGAGAATTCCAGAAAAGCATGTACTTCTGCTTCGTTGACTATGCTAAAGTCTTTGACTGTATGGATAACAACAAACTGTAGAAAATTCTTAAAGAGATGGAATACCAGACCATCTGTCTCCTGGGAAACCTGTATGTGGGTCAAGAAAAGTGACAGCTAGAACTAGGAATGGAACAACTGACTGGTTCCAAATTGGGAAAGGAGTACATCGAGGCTTATTTAACTTACATGTAGAGTACATCATGCAAAATGCTGGGCTGGATGAATCACAAACTGGAATCAAGATTGTTGGGAAAAACATCAACAACCTCAGATATGCGGATACCACTGTAATGGCAGAAAGTTAAGAGGAATCAAAGAGTCTCTTGATGAAAGTGAAAGAGGAGAGTGAAAAACCTGGCTTAAAACTCAACATTGAGAAAACTAAGATCATGGCATCCAGTACCATCACTTCAGGGCAAATAGATGGGGAAAAAATGGAAACAGTGACAGACTTTATTTTCTTGGGTTCCAAAATCATTGCAGATGGTGACTGCAACCATGAAATTAAAAGATGCTTGCTCCTTGGAAGAAAAGCTATGACAAAACTAGACACCAGATTAAAAAGCAGAGACATATATATGTATATATAAGCAAGGTGAAAAGACAGCCCTCAGATTGGGAGAAAATAATAGCAAATGAAGCAACAGACAAAGGATTAATCTCAAAAATATACAAGCAACTCCTGCAGCTCAATTCCAGAAAAATAAATGACCCAATCAAAAAATGGGCCAAAGAACTAAGCAGACATTTCTCCAAAGAAGATATACAGATGGCTAACAAACACATGAAAAGATGCTCAACATCACTCATTATCAAAGAAATGCACATCAAAACCTCAATGAGGTACCATTACGCACCAGTCAGGATGGCTGCTATCCAAAAGTCTACAAGCAATAAATGCTGGAGAGGGTGTGGAGAAAAGGGAACCCTCTTACACTGTTGGTGGGAGTGCAAACTAGTACAGCCGCTATGGAGAACAGTGTGGAGATTTCTTAAAAAACTGGAAATAGAACTGCCATATGACCTAGCAATCCCACTTCTGGGCATACACACTGAGGAAACCAGATCTGAAAGATACATGTGCACCCCAATGTTCATCGCAGCACTGTTTATAATAGCCAGGACATGGAAGCAACCTAGATGCCCATCAGCAGACGAATGGATAAGGAAGCTGTGGTACTATACACCATGGAATATTACTCAGCCATTAAAAAGAATTCATTTGAACCAGTTCTAATGAGATGGATGAAACTGGAGCCCGTTATACAGTGTGAAGTAAGCCAGAAAGATAAAGACCAATACACTATACTAACGCATATATATGGAATTTAGAAAGATGGTAACGATAACCCTATATGCAAAACAGAAAAAGAGACACAGAAATACAGAACAGACTTTTGGACTCTGTGGGAAAAGGCAAGGGTGGGATGTTTTGAGAGAGCAGCATCGAAACGTATATTATCAAGGGTGAAACAGATCACCAGCCCAGGTTAGATGCATGAGACAAGTGCTCAGGGCTGGTGCACTGGGAAGACCCAGAGGGATGGGGTGGGGAGGGAGGTGGGAGTGGGGGATCAGGATGGGGAATACATGTAAATCCATGGCTGATTCATGTCAATGTATGGCAAAAACCACTACAATATTGTAAAGTAATTAGCCTCCAACTAATAAAAACAAATTAAAAAAAAAAAAAGCAGAGACATCACTTTGCTGACAAAGGGCCATATAGTAAAAGCTATGGTTTCTCCAGTAATCATGTACAGATGTGAGAGTTGGACTATAAAGAAGACTGAGCACCGAAGAATCGACACTTACGAAGTGTAGTGCTAGAGAAGACTCTTCAGAGTCCCTTGGACAGCAAGATCAAACCAGACAATCCTAAAGGAAACCAACCCTGAATATTCATTGAAAGAATTGATGCTGAAGCTGAAGCTCCAATAATTTGGCCACCTGATGCGAACAGCTGACTCATTGGGAAAGATCAGGTTGCTTGGAAAGATTGAAGGCAGAAGAAGGGGGTGACAGAGGATGAGATGGTTAGATAGCATCATGAACTCAATGGACATGAACTTGAGCAAACTCCAGGGAATAGTGGAGGACAGAGGAACCTGGTGTCTTGCATTCCATGGGGTCGCAAAGAGTCAAACACAACTTAGCAACTGAACAACAACAAAATAAAGTAGATGTTAATTTGAACAAGAAAGGAACTAGAGGATTTCATTCACAGGATTCTATTGTTTTTGAAAATTTAGCCACATTTAAAAACCCACATTGATAGGCTGATTCATGTTGTTGTATGGCAGAAACCAACACAACATTGTAAAGCAATTATCCTCCAATTAAAAATAAATTTGAAAAAAAGTTGAAAAAAAAAAAACACTGATAAATGGTAACGGAACAAGAGCATAAAAAGAGTAGGTATTTATGATCCCAGGACACAGAGATGAGAGCCCCTCGACACAAGCTTGGGGCATCCCATCTTCTGTATATAATGGGCCTTATCATAGCATACTGAAAAGAAGTTCCAATGAGCAATACTTACCCTCGAGGACAGAGGTCATGATACTGACAACACTCATTGCCCTTTGGACTCGGAAAGGTTCATTCAAGTAGTCTGCTGTTAGGAAAGTCTTCTGACCTGCATCAAACGCCTGCTGGGACAGAAATAGAGTCAGGACACTCTCCAAATCAAACTCTTCAGTGGCAAAGACTGATCACTCAGCCTCTTATTGGCCTATCTTGGGTGGTTGTAAGCTGCCCAGTGAAGCTATGATTCTCTGCAGTCACGCTTGGAGTAAAGCGTGGAGTAAAGGGTCTGCTGCATGAACTTGGGGTAAGAGCTCAGGCATGAAGAACAGGACACAGAGCTGGGGTCCACGGAGCCTGGGTTCATAGTTGACAGATAATCTGGGCTCATCTGAGGCTTTGCTGACTCTTGTTCTAGGATAGGTACCTGAGTACCAGAGAAGAGATAGAGCTGCCTCAAGGGTCTCTAAGGTGTTTACCAAAGGAAGGTGGGAAGTGCAGGGGCATCGGGCCAGGCAGTCATTATTGGACTTCTGCTGGGATGTGCATATGACATTCACACAGAATGCTTACACCACAATAGGCTTCCTTGACCTCCCTCCTAAGAGGCCCATATGTCTCCCCAATATATGACCTGGTTCCAATTCTACATGGCCTCTTTCTGAGGGAAAGCTTATGTGTCTTGATTGTCCAGTTCTTAGTTTCTAACATGATCCTTTTGATTCTTCTCTCTCTGGGCCTTTATTGGAAATTCTGTCTGGGTTCCGTGCCAGGCCCCTAACTCTAGTCACACACATACCCTGGATGTGGGGAGTCCCAGGTTCATAGATGCTGACTCAGCACTGTGCAAATCATTCAGAAGACAAATTCGACAAGTGTTTACTGAGCACCTGCTGTAGGTGAAGCTCATAGTAAGTACTTCATACATACAAAGAAAGTTTGGAAAGTTCTCAACCGTGAGGACTCAACAAAAGGTTCTAGCATCTACTGCTATTATTGATCAGACATATATATAAATAAAAGGGCTCTGTGATTCCATTTAACCCTCCAGTCATTTAGAAACCTTTTAATAAGGTCTTTACAAGAGGAAATATGGAGGTTTGAAGAATTTAAGGGACTTGCTAATGGTGACTCAGTTGATAAATGGCACAACTGTGAATGAAGTTCAGGTCCATGTAATGAGTTCATCTTGCACTAGCTGATAATTTCACTAAAATGAATCAAGGCTGGAATATCTAGGAAAGTGGTAATCCACAGAACAACAACAAGGTTTCTTGAATGAGGCATTTTCCAGAGTGTTAAAGTACCTCCTGCAGCCTGGTGTTGACCTAAGGGATCTGGGTTGGCTATTCTCTGTTGATCCTCGGAGGACCTACCCTCCACCATCTCTGCCCTGCTCCATACTTGGGGAGGGTGACCTGGGCAAACTGCATCACCCTCACCCTCTGGTCTGGTCAGGTCTGGCCAGTGGGAGGCACAGATAGGAGATCAGAGGCTGAGAGGAGGGAGGAGTCACTATCTGCCAGCTGGTTACTTCTCTGCTGGGCTGTTGTTGGGCTGCCCTCTGTCAGGCCGCCTCTCACATAAAGTGGCAGCTCTTGCTGGGCTCTGGCTCCTCGCCTCATTCCTGTAGCCTAGGTGGGTTACAGCTTCCCACTGTGGCTAGTCTCACAGTGCTTCACTGCCCCTTCTTTGTTCTTGAGTCCAGAGCACAAATACTTCCATAAACTCCAGTTGCCCACTGCAGCAGCTCATCTGTTTCTTGCTGGGACTCTGAATCCCATACATCCAGTCAGGGATGGAGCTAAGGTAACTCTGGGAGACTTAGCCAAGTCACTAGAGCCATATAATGGTCAGCTCAGAAGTCTGTGTGCAAGCCACTCTGTGTCCTGGACCCGCCAGAGGGCAAAAGAAAATCAGAGAAGTGACAGTATTGAAGCTGGAGGGAGAGTTTAATTAAATCACAGTTCCAATCTGATGAGGAGTCTCTGATTTGCCATTAAACTCTGTGGTTATTCTATTAAGAGTGTTGGCCTTAATCACTAATTAGTTAGTCACTGTTGCCTAATTTGTGCATTTTGGCAAGTTCTTTCTTCTCCAAGTCAAGTTAGGGATACTCTGCTTCTGCTAAGATCTGTCCAGGGCACCTCCCAGGATTTCTCTGAATCTTAATTGTCAAGCCCAAGGTAATTTGCACAGAGTTACAGGCAAGAAGAGAAGAACATTTCATTTTTTTTCATACTCATCCAGGGAACAAATAGGCCTATCTCTAAAGCAGTGATAGGGAAGAGGGACAGAGAAACTCCAGCGGGGAAAGAAATCAGAGCAGTTGGAAAACAGTCTGTATCACTTGTTGTTGTTGTTTAGTCACTAAGTCATGTCGGACTCTTTTGCGATCCCATGGACTGTAGCCCACCAGGCTCCTCATCCATGGGATTTCCCAGGCAAGAATACTGGAGTAGGTTGCCATTTCCTTCTCCAGGGGAATCTTCCCAACCCAGGGATCAAGCCTGGGTCTCCTGCATTGCAGGCAGATTCTTTACAGAGTAAACCAGAAGACAGGTTTGATTTCAAGTAAATCCAATCACTCCCTCTGGGTCTCACCTGTCTTGCCTGTAGAATGAGGGTAGCTGGGAGGAGTTGGGCAGAGCGATGTCTAAATGATCCTTCCATAGTAACACACAGGGCTCTTTGGCCTGAGGCCTCTAGCTGCAGAGCAGCCCCAGAGAGCCTAGAGCATTCACAAACTCACCGGGACTTCGATGACTCCAGGGGCAAGCTCTCCAGTGGTCATTTTGGGAGCTCCATCTTCTCCACGCCCTGAGCCACGGTTGAGGGTTTGAGGCAGTGGACTCCTAGGGAGGGGGCCTTGCTGGCCTGCACCCCTAAGCATCAGCAGGGAGCCATGATGGCTTTCATGGTCTCCAGGAAAGACTCCATCATCTGTGACCCCATCAGGGAATGAGATGTCTCGGCCAGGGGCCTGGAAATGGAACACACTGCCATGGCTAGCCCGGCGTCTCCCAGCAGTGAGGCCTAGGAAAGACTGGGCATTGCCCCAAAAAAGCAGGAAAGAAGGTAGCCTGGAAGATCATCCTGCAGGCAAATCTGGAACTCAACATTTCCCTCCACCCACTCCCACTTCCCTGCCCTCAGCCTCATGACCCTCCTATGGAAAATTAAAGACACAGATCTATGGGGTGCTCTAGGTGTACACAGAGAGAGAAGACAGGAAAAGAATATTCTTAACTCAGTCTGGGAAAAGGCCAACACTGAAAAGAGACTGCAAGGTGCTCAAGATCAGCAAATAGGTCATCGTGGCCAAGGATATGTCAGAGCACAAACTTGTCAGCCAGGTGGGTCGGTTGTTTGCCAATCTTTGGCCATGGGGCTGGACAAAAGTATCTTAAGTTCCCTGCTTCAGTGCAAAGTTGTGACCTCAGGAGACAGTTATGCACACCAGTACAAACAACCTTGGTAAAGGGTTCTTGAATGAATGAGCGCTCTTTATTTTCTGAAAATTAGGTCTGACAATTCATTAGATCCAGCCTATATGGGTGTTAGAGTTTGTGTTGCAAAGGAGGAGACAAGAGCTTTGTAACATAATGAGCTTCCAGGATCCCTCGAGGCAAGCGTTCAACAGTCAACAATGGGGAGATTGAAGGGAGAGTTGCAGTCTAATTTCCTGGAAGAATAGTGCCATTCCTCCAAATCAATAAAACATTTCCCATCAAAATCTTCCTCCGAGGGAATCGTGTGGTGTAAAGTTTCCAGAGGAAAGGAGCTAATTCATAGGCCTCGAGCCCCTGGAGGCTTAGTATGCTGGGTTGGCTGGTTCCCACAACCATGAACCTGACCAGACAACTTATCAGTTCTGTCCTCAGCTCATAGAAAGTGCTTCTTTCTGTTTTTTTAAATTAATTTTTATTGAAGTATAGTTGCTTTACAATGTTGTGTTCATTTCACCTATACAGCAAAGTGAATCAACTGTGAAAGAAAAAGTGTTAGTCATCAGTTGCAGCCAACTCTTTCCATGGACTGTAGCCTGCCAGACGCCTCTGTCCATGGGATTCTCCAGGCAAGAATATTGGAGTGGGTTGCCATTCCCTTCTCCAGGGGATCTTCCCAACCCAGAGATTGAACCTAGGTCTCTTGCATCACAGGTTGATTCTTTACTGTCTGAGTCACCATGGTTAACTAGTAAACACGTATCTCCTCTTTCTTGGATTTCTGTCCCATTTAGGTCACCACAGAGCCTCGAGGAGAGTTCCCTCTGCTACACAGTAGGTTCTCATTAGTTATGTATTTTATATATAGTAGCGTATACATGTCAATCCCAATCTCCCAGTTCCTCCCACCACCCTTCTGAATTGGTTTGTTCTCTACGTCTGTATCTCTATTTCTGCTTTGCAAATAAGATCACCCATAACATGTTTCTAGATTCCACATATATGCATTAATATACAATATTTGTTTTTCTCTTCATAGAAAGTGTTTCTAAAATCTAAACTTTGACTTCCTGTCAAACTCAGATCATATTGCTGAATTTCCCCTCCCTGACTTAATTTCTTTTACTCACTCAATTATTAAAGTTGGGACACTTTGTCAATTAAAGCCCTCTTGACCTATCCCCATCTCCCTCAGAATTGAAGTTTGCTTTCTTGGTGATTTGGAGCCTAGTCCGGCACAGCAATCTTCATTGTAATTCAGCATTAAAAACACAGCACTCTTTATCTAGAATATATGTCCAAGGACTGTGAACTCATAAAATCCACGAATCCTTCCCACTTTTGAAGCAAAGGCGCAGAACTGGCAAGTCCTCATTAAAGATGGGACAGCTGAGTCACGTGCACTGGGGCACTAAGTAAGCCGAGAAACTAAGGAGAAAATTTTGGTCCTGTATTTGTCAAGCGGTGTCTCCTTGGCCACAACCTGATATTTCAGAATTCACCTATTTGGCAAATGGTGGACAATGGCCTCTGAGTCTAAGTACTGGACTTGTCTTAAAATCATTCAAGCAGATCAACTGGTCTCCTGTGTGTTCCCTGAAAGCCCTTCTGCGTCTCTCTGCTAAGTGCTACCCCCGATCTCCCTCTCATTACTGCTGATCAGAAAATGGCTTTTTATTAAAACTGCCTATGGTCTATTTACTACAATAACACACGTGGGAAAGAAGGAAGGGAATGCCTTAACAAATGGAAACTCCAATCAGTTAGCACTAAGGGAGTACCCAAACAAGGTCTCCCTGTCGTTAGGACAAACATGATCTTTCTGCCTGGAAAACATTCTCTCTCAAACCCTCCCAGTCCTCAGTTACTGGAGGACTTACTCACTATTTACTAAGAACTTCAATTATCCCCTCCTTCATGAAGCCTTTCCTGATACACTCTCACCCTCATAAGAATAGATGTTCCTGCTCCTATTCCCCAAGCAACATCTATCTGTCCCTAAATAGTATTCAACACATAGCTGTTTTTATGTCTGCCTCCTCCACCCAAATGGAAGTTCTTGGAAAATGGGCCATGTTTTAGTCAACTCTTTATACCAAGCACCTAGTGTTGTTGACCTAGAAAGGGATGTTTCCTCCTTTGCCCTTTGAAGGTAGATCTAGCTAGAGAGATAAGCACATACATACACCAGATGATTATTGGACATCCTAGTGCTAATCTCTGTGGAGTTGACTGGATAGGAGAAATTAAAGCCCAATTCAGAGTGTCACTGCCATGTCCACAGAAGCTGTGATTTATCCTGCCCTGAGGTTGTCAGAGCTCCAGTCAAATCCCAGTCTGAAACAGCTTCTGAACTGTGCCCTGTTCATGCCAGGTGCTGCTCAAAAGAGGCAGAGCAGACTCTCATAAATGCTGGTGTGTGGATGTCACCGAGGCCAGAGTGCATGGGAGTGTGTCTGTGTATGGACATGCACACATAAGTCTGGGGGTTGTAGAGATCCTATTCCAAAAAGTGACACATCTTTCAGAGGAGCACAAGGAAAAGAGATCAAGAGGGAAGTGAGATCCAGCAGCTCTGAAAAATAACCCTGTCAAGCCCCTTTCGCATACTGCCAGTGTGGGACCTACTCCATCACAAAGGGGTTATTATCTCTCAGGCTTGTTGAAAGGATACATTTGGGGTACACAAGACTTTCAAGGGAGAGGGAGCTGGTGGGAGGAAACTTGGTGAGTACTGGGAATCTTGGAGTGGGAGGTAGCAGGTTATGACGAGAGGGAAAATTGCTACTGGGTCTGAAATGAGGTCCTGAAGGTATTCCCAGGCTGGATTGTTACCACGAGACAGGTGCCAGGATCTCCTGGGCCAACAGTAGGTGAGAATTTGAGCTGGAGGAGCTGAGGCATGAGGTTAGAAAGAAGCTTTTAAATGATTTCAGCATCATGAACAAGGACCCCTCCCCTGCTCCAGAACTGCAGATTAGAGTGTCAGAAGGAAGCTGACGTCCAACAGGTTCACAGACACGTTATGGTCAGCATTTCAAACCACCTGCCCTATCTGTAATCCAGAGTTCTTCCTCTGGTGTGCCTGTCTTAGAATCACCACCAACTTAAGTGGCCAACCTGGAAACCTGGGAGTCATATTGGACTTCTCCCTTCTTTTGCAACATTCCACAGTCCTAGTCTTGTTGATTCCCTCAAGCTCCCATAAAAGTATTTATAATCCATACTTTTCCTCATCCATAATGTCCCTGACCTAGTTTAGGCCACCATGGCAGTGGTGGGGGGGTAGGGGGTGGGTTATCAAAACATCCTCCTAGGCTCTGTGCCTCCAGTTATCTCTCTGCTACTGACCTCTTTCCACTTCAATGTATTGTCCATGGAAGCTGCAAAAGTGGGTTATCTTTAAGGCTCAAGCCTGAGCCCCTTACCATTCGGTGCTGGTTGTAAGACTCAGACCGGAGTGACTTATTGTCGTCTGTGGAGCCCTCTGACACCCTTGACTTCATTCTGTGTTTTCTTTCACTGGCAGTTTTGGAGGCCAAGGGGGATCCATTGTGAGACTGGAGAGAGGCTGTGTCAACCCCCAGTGCTGCCAGAACCTGAAGGGAGAGAATAGCAGCTATAGCCAACAGTATCTGGATGTGCTCAGCATAAATGCGTGTCCCCCAGACAGTGGGTGAGGGCTTCTCAACCAGAGGAGGTCTGATTCAGGACCTGAGTGGTGGTTGGATTGAGACACAGCAGGAAGAGCCACCGCTAGGTCACCACCCTCATTCATACCTTGTAGTAAACTGTGTTGATGCCCTAGGTTTCTCTTACCAGGTCAGTATGCTCCTCCAGCTGTTTGAATGTTAGTAAACATTACTAATGCTAGTAACCCATTAGTAAATGGGTTACAGCTGCAGGATTCTGCAGAAAATTTCCTTCGTACCTTTGGCTTGAGCAAGCATGGAGGTAGGAAGCACCAGTCCTCTTGCCTCCAGGTAGGGCTACCTCTGTGGAACAAGTCATGCCCTGGAGCTCCCCATGGGATCAGGTCAAAGTAGTCTCTAGCTGAGGCCACTTCCTTATTTAATTCTTTCCTTGTTCCATCCTGCCTTCGATCTCCTCCTAAGAGCACCCCTCAGTGAATCACTTGCACAGGCTCTTCATTTGGGTTCTTTTTTTTTTGAGAAAATCTAACCTAAGATGGTCCCTGAGATAAGATGAATCTTGCTGTGGTTCCCTAAAATGACAGCCTTAATGTAAGAGACTGGTCCAGATATCTGCCCAACTGTGAACGGCCTACAAAAGATTTCACAAAGGTCCAGCCCTCACTGACCTCCTGCTCTGCCCGGAGTATCTCAAGGGTCTCCTGGTACTTCTTCTCCTTGGCTTCAATTTCATCAATGGTTGCCTGGTTCTGCTCCTCATATGCCATGGTGACCACAGCCAAGATCAAATTGACCAGGTAGAAAGACCCCAGGAAGATAACAAGCACGAAAAAAATCATATAGATTTTTCCAGAAGCCCTCAGGGTCTGCAGATTTGAGAGAAAAAAAGAGAAATGTGTACCCAGATAACACGGCCCCCTGACGTGGTCAGAGTCCTCTAGGAATAAAACGTAGCCATGCAACAAATGCTCCAAACTCCAACTGAGCGTGTATGGAGACATGCAGATCAATACCTGCTGGTAGAGGCGTTCCCAGGAATCCTGTGTCATGAGGCGAAACAGTGAGAGAAAAGCCCAAGCGAAGGAATCAAAGCTGGTATAGTTAAAATCTGGGTTGTCAGATGTCTTAAGGCAGAAATAACCTTCAGGGCAGTGGCTGCAGCAAGAACAGATACGGCTGTCAATCACACAGACTTCTGTCTACTGGGGCCAAGACAGTCTAAGGCTGCCAGAGGACCTGAGGGTTTGAAGTCAAAGATTGGAGTTCAAGGCCTAGCCTTATTCTCATTAGCTGAGTGACCTTGGACATTCAGCCTCTTTAGGCCTCAGTTTCTTTTGCCCATTAAGTGGGATAATAATGTTAGGAAACCACTTACCAAAACTGCCCACTGTGGCCAGACACAAAAATAACTTCTTACATGAGTTATAACAAGAGGTCCCAATAAGGAACCTACAAACTGCCGCCAAAACCAACTGGAAGAATTCAGGAGGGACCAAAAGGAGGGAGCAGACACCAGCCCCTAATAATCCTGCAAACCTCCCAGAAACCCTTGCTCTGGAATCCGTCTTGATTGACAGATGTGTGCGCCACCAGGAAGGGCCCTGAGGCAGACCAAATATGGGCATGAGCAAAATGATTGGCCAGAGGCAACCCAGAAAACCAGCACCACCTGCATAAACCCTGAGACTGGGAGCCATAGGGAGAGCACCCATTGACCAAAAACATGCTCTGCTCAAGCACTCGTTTACAAAAATGTCTTTCATTTTGTCAGTATGTGTGTATCTCCTCAGACAATTTATTTCTGAGTGTTAGACAAGAGTCTACTTTTCTGGCCCTAGTAGAGGATTCTGCCCCCATCTCCCCCTGCCCCACTCCCCACCAAACACACAGCCTGGCCTTGCCCCAGTAACATAATACCTTCAGTTCAGAGTTTCATGCAGAGAGAAATGGGCTGGAGAAGACTAGCTGGCTCAGACAAGACCTCATAAGCTTTTTGCAAATTCACACTGCAAGAGGGATAGTCAGTAAAACTTGAGTCAACTGGCATCACCTGCAGAGTTGTCTTTCAAAGGAGGACACACATTAGCCAAGTTCACTGACCAATTAGATGTAACAATAAAGACACCATTTCCCAATAACTGAGCCTCTCCCTCTCCTAAGTGTTTCACAAATGCTATAATTTAATCATCTCAATAATCCTTTAAAAGAAAAAACAGATGCAGAAGCTGGGGTTCAGAGAGAAGAAGTCAGTTGTCTAAAACCACACAGAACTAATAGAAAAAAAAAAAGAAAAAAAAATAAATAAAACCACACAGATACCAATGGATTTATTTCAAAGGAGAAATAAAATTGTTGTGTAGCTTATGAAGACTGACCTATGAAGAAAGGCCAAACTGAAGACGACTGCCTGGTGAGTCCTGGGGTGGGGAAGGCTCCACGTCCCTCTTCCTCATCATAAGGACCTAAGTTGATGTCAGGAAGCATCTCTAAGCTCAAGGCATGTGAGTGATCCTTTCCACCCATGTGGGATGACCTGGCTGAGGAGACGGTAATGCTTTTTTTCATAGTTACGGATTCTACTTTAGGATTCCTCCACCAACACCAACCTCTGAGGGATCTTCTTATTCCAGACATTCAAGCAGACACACAGGCAGGAACCCATGCAACTGATTAGGGCCTGACAACTTGATTGTAACCCAATCCCAATTCTATCTATCTCCAACTTTGGTTGGAGATTTGCAAGTTTCCAGGCTCTGTAGCCCCACATATAAAGACACTCTCTTGGTTTCACTTTCCCAAGGAGCTAGTTAACCCATTACCTGGAGGTTTGCTACTTAACGCTAAGGGCAGCCTATCTCTGTCTCCTGTAGAACCCCACTATAGCTGCTACGCATCAAAAGCTAACTGCTCAAGAGAATTAAATGAGACCATGGTGCAAAGGCTCTTGCAAGGTGCCTTCAGCATAGTAAATATTATATGTAAAATGCAGAATTAAAATTCTTGCTGTTTTTAACCAGAAGCTACCAAAAACATGGACTAGAATAATGTATGTGAAAGAATGCTGAAAATCATCAGGTATTTCCTGCTACTTGTTCTCCACCTTGAGACCTCAGACTTTCTCCCTGCAGTGCCATTGGTCAGTGTGGGCTTTTGCTCAGGTCTCTGACTTCTCTGTAGCTCAGCACAGAATCCAGGTTTGGTGTTCACAGCATGCCCACCAGGGTTCTCTCTGCCTGTCACCCAAGCTGGCCTCTACTTGACATCCCAGCCCTTTCCACTCCTTCCCACCTGGCCAGGACCTACCCATCAGGACAGTTGGTCTCTCTTGGAGTCAGAGGGGGGCCCCATGGGTGGACCTCACAGCTTTACCACAGTCAGTGTATGGGTTACTCTGGAACCATCCTTGTGAGAAATGTCATTATCCAGATGGGAAAAGGACATTGACAGATCCTTGGTTTCAATTAAGTCAAAGGCAAACGAAAATTGACATCAGAACAACCCTCTTCCTGAGCTCAAGAACCAAATACCAAGTGCATTTATAAAGAAAGAGGCCACGGGGCCTGTGTTGCGCAAATTCTTCTGTTAGTTCCCCCCTTAGCTCTTGATGAGATTGTTTTCTTAGGGAACTGATGAAGGCTGAACTCCCGCATGCCCCACCCTGTGCTACTTACGCAATATAGGGCTGTTAGCCATTCAGGGAGGGGGTTGTGTGGGCCCGGGCTTCCAGACACCCCTGCCATGGAGGGCAGGGATAAGCCTTTCTCATCTGTTGCCTAATCTCTTTCTACTCATACCTTTGCTCCTGCAAAGCAGCAGGCAGACCTGAGGAGTCCCATGTGCCTTTGCTTTGTCTCACATTCTATTCTGCCACCTGGAATGGTACCATCCAAACCATCTCTTGTTCATCCAGCCTGGATGCCCTTCAACCTCACCACCTCTGGGAAACCTTCCTTGACATCCTCCCTGCCTCACACCATCACCTTGCTATGTTTTCCCAGCCCAGGGAGCCTCTAGGACAGCACGGGTTCTCCACAGCACAGCATCTTTATGTATATGCACCAGAGCTCACAAACTGGCAGATTGCTGGCTGAATTTGCATTGCTAAAATATTGTGTTTGGCCCACAATATGTAGATATCTTCTGGAATTTGTAGTCAATGTTTATAGTTAAGAGAGTTTACATAAAAATCGAAATTTCCTGTCTCTATTTTAAAAACCTGGATCATCTGGAAGCAGTGGACCTATGTTTCCACATGACAACCAAAAGCTGAACTGGGAAGTGGCTACCACTTTGGCTGGTGCATGAACTCTCATGGTCTTGGTACCCACCCAGCCCATTCCTCACATTCCAGACACATGTTGTTATGTGTCTGGCCTCTGTAAGAATTTGAAATTGCAGTCTGAGGCATGTGTCTCTTCCTCCATTATGTGAGGATAATGAAACCCATGTGATGGAGTTGTGACAACGAAATGAAGATCATTTGACACAAAACATATTTAACAAATATTACTTCCTTTCTTGGGCAGATTGTTTGCAAAAATGACCACAGTTATTCCCTTTCCCATCTCCATACCCCTTTCAATATGATGTTGCAAGTTTTCCCATCAAGAGGTGAGTCTGTTCCCCCATTTCTTGGATCTGGACTCACTTGTGCCTTGCAACTTGAGTCAATAGGATGCAGTAGAAGTGACATTATGCCAGTTCTAAGCCTAGGCTTCAAGAGACCTTGCACATTTCCATTCTTTCTCTTGGAATCCCGTCTCCCATAGGAGAATAAGCCTGGGCTAGTCTGCTGGGGGGTGAGAAACTATGTGGAACAGAGACAAGGCACCCCAGCTGAGGCCATCCTGGATCAGCTGGACCGCTGCTAATCTGTCCACTGTCTGCAGACGCATGAATGAGTCCAGTCAATGTCAGAGGAACAACAGGCTGATCTCAGCCCAAGGTGCAGATGCACAGAATACTGAGTTAAACAAATGGCTGGTGTCTTAAGTCACAAAAATCTTGGGGATGTTTGTTTCATAGCAAGAGCTTACTCATACACTCTCTTCCCATGAGCCTGGGATGGCAGAGGCCATGGCTTATTAATTTCCACATTTTCCTTAGGACTTTCAACCTAGGCTTCACCCAGAAAGAACTGATGACAAAAAGGAGCAAGGGTTGCTGGGCACTGGTGTTTTGTTATGGCTTGAACACTCACCCTGCATCAGATCCATTGCCACAGAGTAAGGGGTCAGAAGTGCCTTCTTTGTTGGTATAGTAATCTGCAAAATAAAGCAAGAAGCAGAAGTCTCACATATGGTTCTCAACCCTCAACTCAAGCCTTGAGTGGTGAAAGCAACACCTGCTGAGACTTCTGCCTGAGCAAGGAGAACACAGTTGACTGTGTGTCCTCCGTGGGTATGCTGGGAGCTAGGGAGGGGAAATGTCTCATCTGGGGAGAGAGAAGCTGAGCTGTGGCCTCAGCCTTGAGCATCCTCCAGCAGAGGCAGAATGACTTGCCTCTGGACTGATCGCTCATTTCCTTGTAAAAGGGACATTGGACAACCGAGAATGGGGGGCCCCAAAGTAAAACACAACTCATGAGAAGCATTTCAGTGGGAAAGGGGAATCAAAATATACATCTGCACAGGTATGCAGAGGTGTCACACTCCCCACCAACCAGACCTTGGTCCCCATGGCAGTAATTCCACTCCCGTTTTTCGTGAGAGGAGTAATTGGCTGTCTCGTTGACAGCTGTGCAATTCTTGACGCATTTGTTCTTGAGGTTGCCCTTGAAGAGCTGCAGGCCCACCAGGGCAAAGACACTCAGGCAGAAGACAGTGAGAATGGTCACGTCAGCCAGCTTCTTCACCGAGTGGATCAGGGCCCCCACGATGACCTTCAGTCCTGTGGGAAGATGACAGAGATACTCTCACGCGGATGACGTGGCACACACAGAGCACACACATGTGCCTGGCACGCTTGCATCTTAGCCTTCCTAGCCTTTCACTACACACAGGTGTGAGATATTTTACAAACTCTGCTGCTGCTGCTGCTAAGTCACTTCAGTCGTGTCCAACTCTGTGTGACCCCATCCCGGGGATTCTCCAGACAAGAACACTGGAGTGGGTTGCCATTTCCTTCTCCAATGCATAAAAGTAAAAAGTGAAAGGGAAGTTGCTCAGCCATGTCCGACTCTTTGCAACCCCATGGACTGCAGCCTACCAGGCTCCTCCATCCATGGGATTTTCCAGGCAAGAGTACTGGAGTGGGGTGCCATTGCCTTCTCTGTTACAAACTCTAGGACAGTTTCAAGCCCAGTTCCTCATCTGAACCTTGCCATAAACATGAGAGGCAGATAGGAAGAGAATACTGTCCAACTGTAAAGATGAGGCAACTGAAACCCAGACTATGCATTATTAAAATCTTAAAGTGAATAAATTCCTGACAGTAGCGATTTGATGAAAAAATAATTGTTGACTACCTGCTATGCTCCAGGTACTAGGCCTAGCATGAGGCTGCCAATTTCACTCCAGTCATTTGGTATCTATTATTCTGTCCTTATCTCAGTCCTGGGAGGCAGCTTGAGGCTTGGGGACACGTGAACACTGGTGTGTGAGAAAGAAAGAAGGAGAAGAAGAAGAAAAGAAGAAAGAAGGAAGAAGAGGAAGAGGAGGAAAAGGAACGAAAGAGGAGGTGGAAGAAAAGGAAGAAGAGGAAGAAATGGAGGGAGGGAGGGAGAGATGCAAGGGAGACAGAACAAGACAGAGACACAAAGACAGAGGGGTGAACACAGAAATAGAGCGAGGCCATGAGCGACACTGAGAGTCACTGAGGAAGAGACAGACAGAATCTGAGCAATATAGCTGGCAGCAAAGATGGGGCCCCTGCTTGTTTAAGGAAGGATGACTTATTGCTCTGGCAAAGGAAATCACCTTCTTTGGAAAAGCAGATTTTTAAGTAGCAGAAAGAGCTCTAAGCAGAGAAGCAAGCTGCGATCTAGCCTTGCCTTGCCTTTTCGGTCAACAAATAATCCACTGAGCACCCTCTGCCCTGCTTGGTTCCCTCTCAGGAGCCAAGCAGTGGTTAAGGCACTGGCCTGTGTGGGGCTGTCTGACGAGTGAGGGGAAATTCTATAGCATTACTGAGGAGGTGGGCACACGGTGAAATAGTCCATCACAGAAGCCTGGGGGTGGGAGTAGGGCCGGGTGGGGGGTTGAGGAAGATGGGAAGGACCAGGGAGCC
This sequence comes from Cervus elaphus, assembly GCF_910594005.1. Classification (NCBI taxonomy): domain Eukaryota; kingdom Metazoa; phylum Chordata; class Mammalia; order Artiodactyla; family Cervidae; genus Cervus; species Cervus elaphus. The sequence continues at coordinate 24,631,128 of NC_057838.1, forward strand.
TCCTTGAGGAAGTCGGAGCATGGCAGAACCCTGAGGATGCGTATGAGTTGAGTGAGGAAGAGAAGGGACTTTCCCAACAGAGGAGCAGCGTGGCCTGGGGCTGAGTGATGAGCAAAAGCTATGAGTATCTGTGGAACCCCAGGAAGATTCTGGAGGTGGGTACAGGAGAGAGATGAGGCAGGAGGGGAGTCTCCATAGGCCAGGTCTTATATACAAAACTCAGGGTCTTCCTGGCTGAGTAGGTGAGAGAGATACTAAGGGGAAGAACTGACTACTTATTGCTGCGATTTTCTTCATGAAGAAAATGATTCTTCGCGATTTTCTTCATGAAGAAAATGATTCTTCATGATTTTCTTCATTCAGTGGAAGTTGGCAAAAACTTTCCAGTCATTTCCTGCAGAGCCAGACGCAGAACTGTGGAAAGGGACTTCTACTCTAGTGTAAGTATTTCTGTTTCCAGGTGAGGGCAAGGGTTTTGGGGTGAGGGAGGGGAGACAACCCATTAGGCCACAAGGGGGAAGCCTTGAGTCCCATCTCAAGGCCATTACCTGGTCTCAGGCCTCACCATCCCCTCCATCAACCCAGAGAGGGCTGAGGAGTATCATGTGGCAACATAGATCTGGGAGGCCCAATAAGATCAGCCCTGGGGGACTATTTCCATTTCTGAATTGTCTGTAATCAAGAACTGTCTAATTATTTTCTCTTCTGTGGATCCAAAGGCAGGGCTGAGGCTCAAATGTTCAGATTCATGAAAATGGGGAAGACAATCACCATAGCCTAGGATTGCCTTTTCCCTTCTTCTCTGTTTCCAGGCTTACATTTCGGTTTAAAGTATAAATGAGAATCTGACTGGAGGCTTGCCTGAATCCTGCAAGGAGAATGTAAAACAAGGACCTGACCTTTTTGTCCTTTATGGATGCCATGAGTTACTCTGGACAGAGCGCTGGCTAAGAATCAGGACATGAGGTTTCCAGGTTACAACTGCCTCTAGTGATGAGGATTCGGGATTGTGTTTTCTACTCTCTGTGCCTCAGTTTCTTTTTCTCTTAAATGAGGACAATAGTCCATGTTCTGGCAATTTATAGGGCTCTCGTGAAAATCAAAGTGGGATGTTAGGCTGTGGAAACCAACATAAACTCTATGAGTAAATGTGCTGGTTAAAGCTACTCACCCGGGATCACAGACACGGTTTTTAAAGCTCTAAGGACTCTGAACGTGCGCAGGCCTGAGATCCCTCGGAGATCTGTCACTTCACCAGCATAGCTGTAGGACCAGAAATCAGTCAGTATCTCTGCATGAAGAGGGTCTTGGGACTTTATGCAGCATAAATAAAGACAATTTTGGGCAACACAAGCCTAGGAAGGACCCAGAACAGACACTGAGAATCTACTGGCACTTGCATCCATAGATTGACATGAACCCTGATTTAATTATGGCAATATTTTTCAGAGTGGCCTCTTTGAGAAGATGCAAAGACTTCCCTGGTGGCTCAGTGGTAAAGAATCCACCTGCAATGCAGGACACCTGGATTCAATCCCTGGGTCAGGAAGATTCCCTGGAGAAGGAAATGGCAACCCACTCCAGTATTCTTATCTGGGAAATCCCATGGACAGAGGAGCCTGGCGGGCTACAGTCCATGGGATAACAAGAGTTGGACATGACTTAGCAACTAAACCACCACCACTCCATTGTGATCCAGAAGATTCTGTCTACTACCCATGCAGATGGTGTGTGGCCAGCTCATCTCCTTGGGCACTGGTTCCTCAGGGAAAGATCTTCATGTTCAGGAGGTACAAAGCTGATCCACTTTGACAGGTCAGTTATAAGCTCAGATGTAAGGTCTCCAATTTCTCCCTGAGGGAATGGGACTAACCCTGGAAAATGACTCCCAAAGCAAGTCTTTGGCAAAGAGACCCTGGGCCACACAGTCCCAAATGAGGAAGCTGGAAAGAGATAAGGATAACACCCCTAGAATGGCACCTGTTTCAGTTCAGTCACTCAGTCATGTCCAGGTCTTTGAGACCTCATGGACTGCAGCACGCCAGGCCTCCCTGTCCATCACCAACTCCTGGAGCTTGCTCAAACTCATGTCCATTGAGTTGGTGATGCCATCCAGCCATCTCATCCTCTGTCATCCCCTTCTCCTCCTGCTTTCAATCTTTCCCAGCAAATGAGTCACTTTTCAAATGAGTCACTTCTTCGCATCAGATAGCCAAAGTACTGGAGTTTCAGCTTCAGCATCTGTCCTTCCAATGAATATTCAGGACTGATTTTCTTTAGGATTGACTGGTTGGATCTCCTTGTAGTCCAAGGAACTCTCAAAAGTTTTCTCCAACACCACAATTCAAAAGCATCAATTCTTCATCCCTCAGCTTTCTTCATAGTCCAACTCTCACATCCATACATGACTATTGGAAAAATCACAGCTTTGACTAGACAGACCTTTGTTGGCAGAATACTGTCTCTGCTTTTTAATATGCTGTCTAGGTTGGTCATAGCTTTTCTTCCAAGGAGCAAAAATTAAAAGCATCTTTTAATTTCATGGCTCCAATCACCACCTGCAGTGATTTTGGAGCCCCCAAAAATCAAGTCTGTCACTGTTTCCATTGTTTCCCCATCTATTTGCCATGAAGTGATGGGACCAGATGCCATGATCTTCAGTTTTTTGAATGTTGCGTTTCAAGCCAGCTTTTTCACTCTCCTCTTTCACTTTCATCAAGAGGTCCTTCAGTTCCTCTTTACTTTCTGCCATAAGGGTGGTGTCATCTGTGTATCTGAGATTATTAATATTTCTCTTGGCAGTCTTGATTCCAGCTTGTGCTTCCTCCAGCCCAGCACTTCTGCAAAAAGTTAAATAAGCAGGATGACAATATACAGCCTTGGAGTACTTCTTTCCCAATTTGGAACCAGTCTGTTGTTCCATATCCAGTTCTAACTGTTGCTTCTTGACCTGCATACAGGTTTCTGAGGAGGCAGGTAAGGTGGTCTGATATTCTCATCTCTTAAAGAATTTTCTGGCACCCCACTCCAATACTCTTGCCTGGAAAATCCCATGGATGGAGGAGCCTGGTAGGCTGTAGTCCATGGGGTCGCTAAGTGTTGGACACGACTGAGTGACTTCCCTTTCACTTTTCACTTTCATGCATTGGAGAAGGAAATGGCAACCCACTCCAGTGTTCTTGTCTGGAGAATCCCAGGGATGGGGGAGCCTGGTGGGCTTCTGTCTATGGGGTTGCACAGAGTCGGACATGACTGAAGCGACTTAGCAGCAACATAATCAAAGGCTTTGGTGTAATCAATAAAGCAGAAGTGCATGTTTTTCTGGACATACCTATAATGTCATATGCAGATAAATGTGGAGAAATACTCACGCCAGAGTGATGACACTAAAATCCAGCCAGTTCCAAGGATCTCTCAGGTAAGCGAACTCATTTAGACAAAATCCTCTTGCCAATATCTTTATCAAGGCTTCAAAGGTATAAATGACAGTGAAGACATATCTGGGAGGGAAGGTGGAAAGGGAGTGTTAGTTACACCTTGGAGAGAGCTGTGCACCAAAGGGAGAGTGGCTGTGATTGTTCCAAAGGAGAACATGCAAAGAGTCACCAAGGTGGGGAAGGAGAAGAGTGGAAGGTAGGGAGATGAGATGCAGATGGAGGAGCTCAGAGCAATCAAAAAGATGGGTGGGGTGGGGAGGGACGTGAGTGGCTGGGATGACTAGCAGCCTCTGCTGCTCTGAAGGTAAGCAGAGGGCTATGGCACGCAACCACCACAGGGTTCCAAAGTTCCTCCTGTTCCAAGAGGTTCCTCGAGGTTCCCTGCCCTGAGGGAAGCTGGCAGTTCCTCCATCAACTTGTTGACTGAAGATACAGAAGAGCAAGGAGATCTGACTCCCTCCCCCTTCTCCAGACTTCTCTGCTTCAAACTGTCTTTTCTTCTCATGCCACGCTTGGCCTGCTGGCATTTCTGGCCTCAGGGATCCTGGTCTGTTTACTATCTAAAGCAGTAAATAACTAGGTGTCATGGAAGAGAAAAGCATCTGAATTCATACACATTTTCTCAGGAGAATGGGTCCTGTTAGAGGAAGTCATCTCAAAAGAGCCTTTTTATTCTGTTGGACACATTTTGGGCTTGGATTTGAGGAGAAGGCTCCGAAGCTGAGGTTGGGAGTAGGGGAGTGTTTCTCTAGTGTTCAGAATGCCTCGATCACTGACAGCACTGGTTCTCAGACTCCAGCACAGATCTGACCAACCCCATGGAAAGCTTGTTCAAGCATAGATTTCCGGGCTGTCAGCCCAGAGTTTCTGATTCGGTAAGTCTGGGGTAGAGCCCAAGATTTTGCATTTCTAACAAGTTCCCAGCTGAGCCTAATGCTGCTGGCCTGAGGAACTATCCTTTGAGAACTACTGCCCAAAGGGACATAAATGCATGCATAAATCACACCTAATTTTGGATACGCTACATTTTTTAAAAATTATAAGGTTCTAAATGTAAATACTGGTATGAAAAATGAAAAGACTTTTGATTGAATATGGCAGACTGAACCTGTATTTACCTCCAATCTTTTGGAAATCCTTCTTAAATGACAGTAAAAGGAGCTTTTAAAAAAGCATACATTCATTAGGGCAATGACAATGGAGAACACAACAGTATTTTGGAAATTAGAGTGAAGACGGATGAAAGGTAACTGATAGCAGACCCTAGAAAGCTGGAAGCGGGGAGTTCCCAGAAGCAAGCCAACCCAGATAGCAGAGCTGCTTAGGACTTAGGGATGCTAAATGTCTCTGAAAGTGGAGCCCAGGGAGACAGTGGCAAGTGGGTCTGTAAAGAGAGCTTGAATGTCTTTATTAACAAGCAATTGGGCTTTCTAAATACCACCCCACACCACCCATTCAGAGAGGAACTGCCTCCTCTGATCTGGAAATAGACTGACTGAATACGAGGGAGAAGGCTGCATCCTGAAACAGGGGTATGAAAGGAAAATTTACATATGTACTAAAAGGCAGACAACCCTGCCACCCACCCACTTCTTCCCCTCAGTAAGTTCCTAGAAGCTTGGCAGTCAGGCTAACAGCTCAGGAAGACGCTGCACTTTTCATATATTCAGGCAGCCAGTGAGCATCAGGAATCTGAAGGATACTTCTAACACTAGAGACTAAAGGAACGAACAGGGACGAAAAAGAAAAAGAGAGAATGCAGATAGAAGTAGATTTAGGAAATATCCTTATCATTAATATTTTTAGAGACTTAGGAGATGAGAAGATAGTGGGTACAAATAGAAGGCTACAAACTAGAACATTCAAAGGACAAAAGTGAACACTTGAAAGCAAAAATATGATAGCAAAATTAAAACATTAATAGAAGGGCTAGAAATAAAGTTGAAATCTCACAGAAAGTGAAACAAAAAGAAATAAATAAGAGGTGATTACAAATATGAAAATTAGAGAATTAGACCAATAGGTATAATGTCTGATTAATGGGAGATCCAAAAAGAAATAGAGAAGGAAATATACAGGAGAAAATTATCAAAGAAATAATATAAGAAAATTTCCCTAAACTGAAGGATCTAGTCAGTTAACATATCCATGAGTGTTCAGGAAAATGAATGAAAAATGTTCATATCAAGGCACAGCATCACAAAATTTGAGAATATTTTACACAAACAGAAGAGCCTAACTTTTTCTGAGGGAGTGAAAATCAGAGGTCACATAAAAAGGACTGAGAATCAAAACAGTGCCAGATTTCTTCATAGCAAAAATTGGAGGTTATAAGACAATGGAATAATGCCTTAAATTTTTTGAGGAAAACAATTTCTAATATAGAATTGCTTCTCCAGCTAAACTGTTTAGATGAGGGTAGAATGAAGATATGCCAAGTCTCAGAAAATTTATTTCCCACCAACCCACCTAAAAAAGTTAGCAGATGATGTGTCCCACCAAAACAAGGAAGTAACCAATAAAGAGAAGGATATGGGATGCAGGGAAGTGACAAATGGTATCCAAAAGAGGATGGAGAAAGAAAAATCTCTGGAAAAGATCTGTTCATCACACTGAGGGAACATCTAGATCAAATTGAGGCAGCAGTTGAGGGACTCTAAGAGGGATTTCCCCAAGAAAAATGGAAATTGATGGATAATCTGACACATTCGAGTAAACTTAAGCAATAATTAAACCTCTGGAGAAGACTTTGGGTACAAATTAGTGATAAATATATAGAAAACTGAGCAAAGGAAGAAATAAAGTCCTTATTAACTCGAGAAAGCAAAAAATATATGTATATACATAACCAAAATATACTGCATGATACAGCTATGATACAGTATTTGCTTAGCAATACTATTCTATAATCATATACATAGTCGGGCAGTGTACATATTGTCTGATTATCTAACCAAAAATTATAGCTATAATGGGAAGAGAAGAGACAGAAAGAGAAAATAAGTGTTTATATGTGGACCTAATCCCTTTCTTTTCTATAACAGAAAGCCAATAGATAATATCTAATGTGGAAAAAAAATTTTTTAAATAGTGGTCTGAGTATATTATTAGAGAATGAGACGTATCAAAGAAAGCAGTAGAGAAAAAAAAAAAAAAAACAGAGTGGTTGCCTCTAAAAATACAGATTAGGCATAAGGAGATGAGAAACATGAAATTGCTGTTTTTGTTTGAATCTTTATGGAGCTATGTGACCTTTTAAACCACGTATCTGCGTATCTTAACTAAAAGTAAAAATCAAATTAAAAAGCGAATAGCAGTAATGTTTTTTTCCTATCTGTGAGAGGAGAAATGCTGTTTGAAATCATTCACGAAGAAATCTATATCTGGCTGGGGAGCTGCTTGAGCTGTCAGCTGCCATAGCTTATTGGGTTTCCCCCCGCTCTTTATGTTTTCTAAATTAGAAAATCTTAACTCAGAATTATAGGTTGTTGGGAAGCTTTGACAGATTATTTCTGGCCTTTCAGATCAAATGCAGATCTAGAAATTATGGAGAGAGTTCTCTCTAAAGACTATTTTCAGAGTTTCACCAGAGGACAAGAGCCCCAGCTTGGTGACACTGCAAGCTAGGTAAAAGGTCTCAGCTGGGGGAGACAGCAGCTGATGGAGTCACATCCTCTCTCTGGTGACATTAGCCTCAGATGCAGCATTTGGATGTGATTTTTAAGATGCAAAGACATACCTTAAGTGTTTTTCCTGATGAGTGAAGAAAATCATTGGTACTGGGAAAATGTCGAACTCTCAGCCACTGAGCTGTTTGCACCACTGTTGAGTTTTAAGAAGTTGTGATATTTAATCATTTAAAAATTCTGGTATTTAGACCCTGAAGTCAAAGATCCAGACTATGCAACATCCTAAGTGTATTACTGAGACAGGCCATGCGTAGTCACAGAGATACTCATTTTAAAAGATTTGACTTCTTATTAGAAAACACTGCAAAACCTCTTGTTGTTGTTGTTGTTTGCCAGCCAGAGCAATTGGTGTGCAAACGTGTCCTGTACTCACTTTTTGTTTCCGTCCTATTGGCTGAGGAGACATATGCTAAGAGACCACAGTCAGTTTATAGTCACAACTCCCGTGATGTCCCTCAACAGCGAATCAGGGTCTGGAGGCAGGCTATGGACAGCCCTCCACTATTTTCACCATGAAGTGCCCTACTGCATTTGGAAGCAACATTTCCCGTTGGTACAGTGATGCCTTCCTCGCTGCTCATGTAGCTAGAGCTTCTTTAATATCAGTTTAACTATCTTTTCTTTTCACTGTGGTAAAATACATATAATAAAAAATTTACTACTTTAAATAACCATTTTTAAGTATACAATTCAGCAGCATTAAATACTTTCATAAAATTGTGCAAACATCACCAAAGAATATCCATCTCTAAAACTTTTTCATCATCTCAAAGAGAAACTCATTAAGCAACTCCCCATTTCTCCCTCCCCTGTTCCCTGGCAACCACTGTTCTACCTTCTGTCTCCATAAATTTGCCTATTCTAGGTACCTCGAATAAAAGGAATCATATCAATACAATACTGGTCCTTTTTCATATCTGGCAAATTTAACTTAGCATAGTATTTTAAAGCTTCATCCATGTTGTGGCAAATATCAGAATCTCATTCATTTTTTTTTTTCTTTTCTTTTTTTCTTTTTCTTCCTTTATTTATTTATTTATTTTTCAGTGGGTTTCAGAATCTCATTCATTTTTAAGGCTGAATAATATTATATCATATATGCATACCACATTTTGTTTACCATTTATTTCTTGGACATTTGTCCATTTATCTGTTGATGGGACATTTGGAAACCACCTTTCAAGTATTGTGAATAATGCTGCTATGAACATTGGTGTAGGAGTTAATGTGCTTTTTAAAGTCTATTTCATAATTGACAAACTAAGTTTAATTAAACCAGAAATCTCTTCTTTTAAAATTAGCTTCATGATAAATAGGACTAAAAGTTATTGAATACTTCTCTCTCACATATATGGTGAATCTATACTGACAACTGACTTATTCAATCATTTTACTCAACTATGAAGTACAGTGTCTGCTTGTTTACATACATAACAGTCATCGATTTTTAAATGCCAGTCACATTATAAGAAATCCAATAGCTCTGACAAAGGAATTCTACTGATTATTTCTTGCTTTTTTTCCAACTACAATATTTGTTATTTTTGAAGCTGGTTTTATATCTTACCAGCAAGGGCAAAACTGTGCTTATTTTTGCTATGAGGGCAAATGATGACTCTATAGTTTTTATATCTTTCAACCTTTAACATGGAATTTTGACAATTTTGTACTGGAAATCCTTTTTTTTTTTTTTTTTGCGTTTGTACTAGGGACAGTCAGCTGATTTAAAAGTGAGGTTGATAAATTAGAATATAGTAAGGAAGTTTTGGAAGTCTTCTAGTATTCTTTGATAAACTGTTAAGAGATAATAAATCAGGTATTAGAACAAAGGGGCTTCCCTGGTGGCTCAGACAGTAAAGAATCTGCCTGCAATGCAGGAGACCTAGGTTTGATCTCTGGGTTGGGAAGACCCCCTGCAGAAGGAAATGGCAACCCACTCCAGTATTCCTGCCCGGAGAATTCCAGGGACAGAGGAGCCTGGCGGGATACAGTCCATGGGGTCGCAGAGTCGGACACGACTGAGCGACTAATACACACACACTTGACCAAAAGGATCATTGATCCAATAAAGTTTATTTATCATTATTCATTGTCATCTCCCTGTTTTCTTATTTATTTTTATCTGCTTTTGTGAGATTATCCACATCGATTGTCCACTTATGACATACAGATTCAAGCTTTTTGCTTTGACAGAGTCCATTTATTACTTATAGGATTTATTTTTCTATTTCAGTCACTATTATATTTCTGCAAACCACTTTTACAATGATAGTTCGTTCTTTGAATTGTGATACTATGTAATGGTATCAAGTTTAACAAATTCAAGTTTAACAAAAGTAAACAACAAATGTAAATGTAATATCATAGGACAATAAAATACATTAGTTAAGATAGAGGGTTAACTCCATAACTAATTCCATGTTAACCAGTATGAACTAACGTCAGTCCTTGAAGTTCATATACTGCTCTAAAAAACACGAAAAGTCAGAAATTCTATGTAAATGACAATTAATTTTACATTTCAGATTTTTAAATGATCTATGTGTAAAATGATTACGTTGCTTTTTCTTCTGAATCTGTCAAATGTTTTAGAAGCTACTGAGACACTTTTAGTGAAAATTTTTTGATCACTTATTGAGAAATGCCATGGGGGGATGGAGAGCTGAATTGTTCTGCAGAGCAGAGTGAGAATTTGGAGTTCTCAGGGCCAATAGAGAAGGAAGACAGTGAAGCAGAGACGAAAAAGCAACCCAAAGGGTTGGCTCATGAAAGATTATAAGTCAGTCTCATTTACCTAGACAGATCACATGAAATGCTGGCAAACTGAATCCAGCATTGATCAAGCTAGAACCATTAAAGGAGATTAGCAAATTTATTACTGTAACCTACTATATCAATAGATCAAAGACTATATGATAATAAGAATAGAAATACTGATAAAAAAACAATACTCATTCCAAACGAAACTCTTAAACCAGAAGTGAAGAGAAATTTCCATAACTTGATAAGGGAAGTATCATATAAGAATCCTATAGTCATCATGATAATAGTGAAATATTAGGTGCATATTCTTTAGAACCAAGAACAAAAGAAATATGGTCACTATTATAGCATCAGTTCAGCATTGTCCTGAAAGTCCTGGCCAGTTTAATAAGACAGGAAAAATAAACAAGTGGTATAAGAATCATAAAGAAGCAATTTCCTCATTATTTGCAGATAATATAACTGTTTGAATAATAATTGTTAAGGAGTTCTGCAAGGTTGCTGAATGCAAAACCAATATACATAAATTTAATAACATCAATTTATCTTAGCAATAGAAATATTCAAAAGGGCAACAAAATGGTAATGTACCTAGAGACAAGAAACATAAGAACTTTATAGAAGATGCTAACTCTTATGGAAGAATATAAAAGAAAGCTTATATAATTTGGGAGATACAATTATATATGTTATAAACATGGCAATTTTTCCTGTGGTAATAGATAAATTCAATGCATTTACAAACAAAGTTTTAAGAGTTGTAAGAAAAGAGCTTGAAAATCTGACCCTTAAATTGATATGGAAAAGTAAAGAAATGCAAAAAACCAAGATAATTTTTACAAAGACAAGTAAGGAGGGGTCAAATGATCAACCAGATTAAATCCTACTATAAAGCATTTAGATAATGTGGTATTGACTCAAGGAGTGACAAATAGATCAGTAAGAAAGACAGACTTGAGTATGCATGGGAATTAAGTGTGTGACAGAGGTAGTAGAAGGAATCACAAGAGAAATGATAACCTACTAAGAATGGTGTTGGAATAATCTTTATGGGAAAATATTAGAAGCCTATCACATATCTCACACACACACACACACACACACGCACGCACACACACACGCACACACGCACGCACGTGCCTGAGGGGATGAATTATCTAAATACAGAAAGAAATATGATGACTTTAAGAAGGTGAATATAGTACAGAATATTTTATAGCAGTACAAATTATGATATGGATACATACATACAAAGTGCTATTTAAAAATTTTTTCTTCCCTAGAAATTATATGATTTTCCTTTGTTGCTATTTTTCATCTAAGAGTTCTCCAAGAAAGGTTTTAAAAAGTATCAAATGGAAAAAAAAAAAAGTATCAAATGGAAGCATCATTTTTTCCCCCTGATTTTGTTATTATTTTCTCATTTTATTGCAATGTGATCAGAGAATATTTTCTTTATTATTTCTACTTTTTGGATCTTGTCTAGGTTTTGTTGTTTAATATTTGGCCAATTTATACAGTTATTTTTCAAGGAATATAGTTTGAAATATGTTAATTAGATCTATCTTATTAATTATGCTACTCTGGTTATCTGTATCCCTACATACTTTTTAATATATTTTATCTGTCATATGGCTGAAAGAAATTAATTACACTTCCCTATCCCCTACAAGTTTGGCCTAACATAAAATTGGATTAAAGATTTACTGAGCATGGCCCTGTCCATCAGAACAAGACCCAGTTTCCCTTCAGTCAGTCTCTTCCATCAGGAAGCTTCCATAAGTCTCTTATCCTTCTCCATCAGAGGGCAGACAGAATGAAAACCACAATCACAGAAAACTAACCAAACTGATCACATGGAGCACAGCCTTGTCTAACTCAATGAAACTATGAGCCATGCTGTGTAGGGCCACCCAAGACAGACGGGTCATGGTGGAGAGTTCTGACAAAACATGGTCCACTGGAGAAGGGAATGGCAAACCACTTCATATTCTTGCCCTGAGAACCCCATGAACAGTATGAAAAGGCAAAAAGATAGGGCACTGAAAGATGAACTCCCCAGGTCGGCAGGTGCCCAATATGCTACTGGAGATCAGTAGAGAAATAACTCCAGAAAGAATGAAGAGACGGAGCCAAAGCAAAAACAATACCCAGTTGTGGATGTGACCGGTGATGGAAGTAAAGTCCGATGCTTTGAAGAGCAATATTGCATAGGAACCTGGAATGCTAGGTCCATGAATCAAGGCAAATTGGAAGTGGTCAGACAGGAGATGGCAAGAGTGAACATAGACATTTTAGGAATCAGTGAACTAAAATGGACTGGAATGGGTGAATTTAACTCAGATGACCATTGTATCTACTACTGTGGGCAAGAATACCTTAGAAGAAATGGAGTAGCCATCATAGTAACAAAGGAATCCGAAATGCAGTATTTGGATGCAATCTCAAAAAGGACAGAATGATCTCTGCTCGTTTCCAAGGCAAACCATTCAATATCACAGTAATCCAAGTCTATTCCCTGACCAGTAATGCTGAAGAAGCTGAAGTTGAACGGTTCTATGAAGACCTACAAGACCTTCTAGAACTAACACCCCAAAAAGATGTCCTTTTCATTATAGGGGACTGGAACGTAAAAGTAGGAAGTCAAAAAATACCTGGAGTAACAGGCAAATTTGGCCTTGGAGTAAAGAATGAATCAGGGCAAAGGCTAATAGAGTTTTGCCAAAAGAATGCACTGGTCATAGCAAACACCCTCTTCTAACAACACAAGAGAAGATTCTACACATGGACATCACCAGGTAGTCAATACTGAAATCAGATTGATTATATTCCTTGCAGCCAAAGATGGAGAAGCTCTCTACATCAGCAAAAACAAGACTGGGAGCTGACTGTGGCTCAGATCGTGAACTCCTTATTGCCAAATTCAGACTTAAGTTGAAGAAAGTAGGGAAAACCACTAGATCATTCAGGTATGACCTTAATCAAATCCCTTATGATTATACAGTAGAAGTGACAAATAGATTCAAGGGATTAGATCTGATAGACAGATTACCTGAAGAACTATGGACAGAGGTTTGTGACATTGAACAGGATGCAGTGATCAAGACCATCCCCAAGAAAAAGAAATGCAAAAAGGCAAAATGGTTGTCTGAGGAGGCCTTATAAATAGCTGTGAAAAGAAGAGAAGAGAAAAGCAAAGGAGAAAAGGAACGATATGCCCATTTGAAAGCAGAGTTCCAAAGAATAGAAAGGAGAGATAAGAAAGCCTTCCTCAGCGATCAATGCAAAGCAATAGAGGAAAACAACAGAATGGGAAAGACTAGAGATCCCTTCAAGAAAATTAGAGATATCAAGGGAACTTTTCATGCAAAGACGAGCACAATAAAGGACAGAAATGGTATGGACCTAACAGAAGCAGAAGATATTAAGAGAAGGTGGCAAGAATACACAGAAGAAGTATATGAAAAAGATCTTCATGATCCAGATAATCACAATGGTGTGATCACTCACCTAGAGCCAGACATCCTGGAATGTGAAGTCAAGTGGGTCTTAGGAAGCACCACTACGAACAAAGCTAGTGGAGGTGATGGAATTCCAGTTGAGCTATTTCAAATCCTAAAGATTGTGCTGTTAAAGTGATGCACTCAATATGCCAGCAAATTTGGAAAACTCAGCAGTGGCCACAGGACTGGAAAAGGTCAGTTTCCATTCCAATCCCAAAGAAAGGCAATGCCAAAGAATGCTCAAACTACTGCACAATTGCACTCTTCTCACACGCTAGCAAAGTAATGCTCAAAATTCTCCAAGCCCGGCTTCAACAATACGCGAACCATGAACTTCCAGATGTTCAAGCTGGTTTTAGAAAAGGCAGAGGAACCAGAGATCAAATTGCCAACATCCGCTGGATCATCAAAAAAGCAAGAGAGTTCCAGAAAAACATCTACTTCTGCTTTATTGACTATGCCAAAGCCTTTGACTGTGTGGATCACAACAAACTGTGTAAAATACATAAAGAGATGGGAATACCAGACCACCTGACCTGCCTCCTGAGAAATCTGTATGCAGGTCAAGAAGCAACAGTTAGAACTGGATGTGGAACACCAGACTGGTTCCAAATTTGGAAAGGAGTATGTCAAGGCTGCATATTGTCACCCTGCTTATTTAACTTATATGCAGAGTACATCACGAGAAATGCTGGATTGGATGAAGCACAAGCTGGAATCAAGACTGCTGGAAGAAATATCAATAACCTCAGATATGTAGATGACACCATCCTTATGGCAGAAAGTGAAGAAGAAATAAAGTGCCTCTTGATGAAACTGAAACAGGAGAGTGAAAAAATTGGCTTAAAACTCAACATTCAGAAAACTAAGATCATGGCATCTGGTCCCATCACTTCATGGCAAATAGATGGGGAAACAATGGAAACAGTGACAGACTTGATTTTTGGGGGCTCTACACTACAGATGGTGACTGCAGCCAAGTCTATCAAAAGCAGAGACAGTACTTTGTGAACAAAGGTCCATCTAGTCAAAGCTATGGTTTTTCCAGTAGTCATGTATGGATGTGAGAGTTAGACCACAAAGAAAGCTGAGGGATGAAGAATTGATGCTTTTGAACTGTGGTGTTGAGAGGACTCTTGAGAGTCCCTTGAACTGCAAGGAGATCCAACCAGTCAATCCTAAAGGAGATCAGTCCTGAATATTCATTGGAAGGACTGATGCTGAAGCTGAAACTCCAACCCTTTGACCACCTGATGCGAAGAAGTGACTCATTTGACCCTGATGCTGGGAAAGATTGAAGGCAGGAGAAGGGGATGACAGAGGATGAGATGGTTGGATGGCATCACCGACTCAGTGGACATGAGTTTGAGTAAACTCTGGGAGTTGGTGATGGACAGGGAGGCCTGGCGTGCTGCAGTCCCTGGGGTCGCAAAGAGTCGGACATGGCCAAGTGACTGAACTGGAACTGGAATCCCCTAGAATGTGCACTTTGTGTTTGTTTGGCAGCTCTGCACTGCATGTGTGATCTTAGTTCCCTGAACAGGGATCAAACCCGTGCCCCCCTGCAGTGGAAGCATGGAATCCTCACCACTGGACCACCAGGGAATGCCCCTTACAATGTTCTTGTCTATTTACCCCAATACTCATAATTTTTGATTTACAAACATTGTTGCCACATTATTTGTTGCAAAAATATACATTATTGTTTATGGATTATTTAGCATTATGTGTGTCATTTTTATCCTGTTTTTTAAGTTTTGGGCTAAATTACACCTTCTCTGATATTAAGATCTTGCTTCCTGTTCTATCTGCCTTCAGTATATCTTTGCCCATCTTTTAATTTTGACCTTTCTGTGTCACTTTGAGTGAGTGGTATATTTTTAGTCAGCATAGAATTCAGTACTGCTTTCTTATATAATATGACTTTTTTTTTATAATATGACTTTTTAAAACAGATGAGTCAAATACATTTATATTTCTTGACATGATAGATTTGATCTCAGTTTACTTATATTACTTTGTTATGTTTTTAACAGTTTTTAAAATATTTCATTGTCTGATGTGTTTTATTTGCTTTATTTTTCTTTATGATTCTGAATTTAGAAGAGTTTTTATTTTAGTTCAAGTAGTTGCTTGAAAATATACATTTATAATTATAATAAAGCTATACAATACATTGCGCTTACTATGTCTTCTTATTAACTCTCTTTCCTCTCCATTTTATCCATCGTCTGACTGTATTTAATATTTTCTTCCTGCTTACCTTTGCACTGTTTAATATAATTATTTTTCATTCCTATGTATCAACTTTAAAGAATGCTCTTTAATTTCTTGCTGTTAGAAAAACAACAATAAGTGAAAATCCTCTGCTCCCATGTTCTTCCCTCATTCCAGTTTTAGTTTTTGCCACCTGTACCACATCAACATTTTCAGGGCTCTGGAGTTTTAGGGGGTAAAATGCCTTGGTCTTCATTTTTATCCTTCTCTGCAGGCACTGTCATTTAACAAGCCCTGGTCTGCTGAGTCATTTACCGTCCTCCATCCACTTTTGGTTTCCTGAGAGTGTTTTGACATCTTTTGTCCTCTGAGCTTTCTTTTCTACTTCTTTTTGTTCTTGTAGATTTATACTGTTCCCATGCTGTCATTCCACTGGCACTTTCAGAGGGTTGCGGTAAAACATTCATGCTATTGTCCATATTTAACCAGAATCCCCAAATAACTCTTACTTTTGATAGAAAATGCTTTTGCATTAAAAGTTAAAAAGGATAGAAATTTTACATGCTATAATGCTATGTCATCTCTGTATATATGTATATATACTTTATGTAGAGAGAAAGAATAAACTAAAATTCTCACAGCAGTTTATCTACCAAGCTACTGTCTTCTGACTATTTTTCAGTATTCTGCATTTAATGCAATAGTCATTTATTTTAAATTTATTTTGTTTTAAAGCTTTTCATTAGGATGTGTGTCTGACTCGTTGCGACCCCATGCACTGTAGCCTTCCAGGCTCCTTTGTCCATGGGATTTCCCAGACACCAATACTTGTTGACATTTCCTGCTTCAGGGGATCTTCCTGACCAAGGGATCGAACCCAAGTCTCTTGTGTCTCCAGCACTGGCAGGTGGATTCTTTACCATTATGCCACCTGGGAAGCCCAATATGTAACATGCAGAATGAAAATGCACATGAAGTATAAATCAGCTCTAAAATGAATGCTTGTGTATCGGTCAGCTTAGGCTGCCACAACAAAATACTATAGATTGAACGGTTAAACAACAAATATTTATTTTCTTACAGCTCAAGGGGCTGGTGCCAGTGTGGTCAGGTTCTGGTAAGAGTCCTCTTCCTGACTTGCTAATGGAAATTTCTCACTGTGTCTTCACATGGTAGAGAGCTGTGGCGTCCTCTCCTCTCTTACAAAGGTACCAGGGTCACAGCTCTGCCGTTACAACCGCATTTAACCTTTATCACTTCCTTAAAGGCCCCTTCTCCTTTATAGTCACATGGTGGGGGCAATTAGGGTTTCAATATATGAATGCGGGTGGGGGACACTATTCAGTCCATAGCAGCAATGTGACAACTACTCATGTCACAAAATGGAACATTTTGAACACCCGTAAGATCCTTCCCTCCTCAGCCCTAGAGGTTACTACTATCCTAACTTTTGGTACTTTTTTCTGTGTTTTTATCTCCTGAGTATGCATCCAAAATAGCTAAGTTGTGCTTGTTTTTGAATTTTGTATAAATGGAATCATAGTTTTGAATCTTTTGTGTCTGGCATTCTTTGTTCAATATTATGTTCTAAAGACCCTGATGTTGGGAAAGATTGAAGAAAGGAGGAGAAGGGGACGACAGAGGATGAGATGGCTGGATGGCATCACTGACTCGATGGTCACGAGTCTGAGCAAGCTCCGGAAGTTGGTGATGGACCGGGAAGCCTGGCGTGCTGTAGTCCATGGGGTTGCAGAGTCGGACAAGACTGAATGACTTAATTGACTGATGTTCTTAAGACTGTTGTATGGAATTATAGTTTATTCATATCCATTGCTATACATTGTCACCTTTTAAGAAAATAACAGAGATAATTAATACATTAAAAAATATATAAGGCAGTTCCCTGACAGTCCAGTGGTTAAGACTTTGCCTTCCAGTGCCAGGGGTGAATGTTCAATCCCTGGTCAGGGAACTAAGATCTCGTGGCCAAAAAATGAAAACATAAAACAGAAGCAATATTGTTACAAATTTAGTAGACTTTAAAAAAATTGTCCACATAAAAAAAATGTATGGACATTTTGGTCATTTCCAATTTTTTATTTTTGTGGGGAATGTTCATGAACGTTCTTGCAGCTGTATCCTGGTGTCCATAAGTACATATTTCTGTTAAGTGTATGTACCTAACTGTATACTTAAAGGGTCACAGTGTTTATGTGTTTTCACCTTTATTTGCTAATATTCACTGCCAGCCAAAGGGGTTGTACAAAGTTACATTCCCATCAGCAAGACAGGAGTTTCTGCTGCTCCATATCTTTCTCAATATTTGGTACAGTCACAGTTCAGAATCTCTCTGTATGATTTTATTTTATTTGCATCTTCTTGATTAAGAAAAAGGTTAAGAATATTTTCATATGCTTGCTGACCATTTTGGATTTCAACTTTCATGAACTATCTACTTTATCTTTTGCTCATTTTTCCAATTGGTTGCTCTGACATGTTTCTAATTGATTTGTAGGGGTGCATTGTTCTGGATATAAACACTTTGGAGGTACATGTGTTGCATCTTCTACTCACTAGGCTTGTTTTTTCACTTTCATAAAGTTGTCTTCTGATGAACAGAAATTCTTTATTTTAACATCCTAAATGTATGTTTTTTTCCTCTGTGGCTAGTGCTCCTTGTATTACATGTAGTAAATCTTTCCCTAACCTGAAGCCATGAGTTCTCTGTGGTTTTGTTTGATTTTGCTTCTTTGGGGGTTTTCTCAACCTTCTAAAAGCTTGATGTCTTTGTCTTTCACAAAGAAATTTAGACCTTAATCCACCTAGAATTGATTCTTGTATTTGGTGTAAAGTTGGATGTTCAGTATAATTATTCTGTTGGGATTCCTAATTCTTCATCATCAGTGACCAGACTGCCCTGTCCCTGCTTTGCAGCGCCATTTTTTTCACCAGTTCAAGGTCTGTATGTGCACTGGTTTGTGTATGGGCCAACTCTCTCTTCCACTGGTCTGACTCATCTTATGCCAATGGCACTCTGCTTCAATTATTAGAGCTTTATAGTAAATCTTGATATCCAGTAGAGCAGGTTATTTTCTCCCACCTCATTTTTCTGTCTCAAAAGTGTCTTGGCTGTAATTTGCTCTTTGTATTTTCATATAAATCTGAGAGTCAGTTTATCAAGTTATATAAAAAAAAACTTGTTGGGTTTTAGATTGGAATCACGTTAAATTTAACATTTTGGGGAGTCTTACAATATAGTGACTTTGAATCTAAGATTACAATATATCTCTCCACTTATTGGGTTTTCTGTAATTTTACTTAACATTTTTATAATTTTCTTTGTAGGGATTTTACTCATATGTTGATAATCTTATTTCTTGAAGCTTGTTATTTTTAGCTGCCAGTGTAAATGGTATTTTTAAAAACTATTTTATTCTCTGTTTGCTGCAATATATAGATATACAATTGATTTATGTATGTCAGTTTGTACTTAACTACTTTTCTATATTTCTTATTAATTCTAATAATTTACCTGTAGATTACAATGGATATTTTATGTACATAATTATATTATCTATAAATCATGGCATCGTTGATACTTCTTTTCTTATACTTTTTATTTCTTTTCCTTGCCTTACTACACTAGTTAGGATTTCCTTTACAAAGCTGAGTGAAACTGATGAAAAAGACATCTTTGCTTTTTTCCTTTCTGATCATGAAGAGAAAGCTTGCCATGTTTCACATCAAGTATGATGTTTGCTTCTTTCTTTAAAGTGGTTTCCCTTTATCATAGTATAGCAATTCCCTTATACTTCTACTTTTCTAAGAGTTTTTTAATCATAAAGATGTCAAACTATATATATAAAATTATTTTTAGCATCAATTAAGATGACCACTTGATTTTTCTTCTTTAATTGATAAATGGAATTTATTTCCAACTGTAGCATGATTTAATGTTATAGTCAGCAAAAGGCAAAAATTTAAAAGTTGGAAAAAGAGAACACTCTACAGAGCTCCTGTTATGATACCAAAAATATGTCATGTTTGACCTGGGTGAGGGGCAACTGTCTTAGATGTGTTGGTGCAGGATGTTTTTAGAAAGGCCCCAAAATCTGAAACTACAGATTCCATCATTAACCTAGGGAGACAGAATAATCTCAGGAATATTATCGTCACTTTGAGGTATATGACCCATGATAACTTAAACAGTTTTATTCATGCGTTATTTTTGGAATATGCTGCAGGACCATTTGTTCTTAGCTCTGCCTCATTATGCTCCATCCTCTCTTTCCAAGTAGGACTTCCCTCAGTTTCATTCAGATGTGCACCTGGCAGGTAAGTGTCTGTGTGGTGGTGGCAGGGGGAAGTGGGGGCCTCATATACCCAGGCCACCCCAGACCAGTGAAATCAGACCCTCTGGGGCTTGGACCCAGGTATTAAAATTTTTTAAATCTCCCCAGGGAGAACCACTCATCTATAGCTCTTTATAGCTGAAAATCATAAGTGTGTTTATGAAACAGAGTCCATAGAGAAGATGATATCTATCCATGGCAAAGTCAGATAGGCAATAGGATTCCACATTACCCAAATGGGACCCAGAAGGATGAATAAGAGAAAGAAGCCACCCAGTGAAGGAAGAGAAACGGAGGACAGAAAGGAAAGGCACAAGAATGACAGCAAATCTACTCACTCCATTCTCTCTGGAAGTTCTGTTTGGGTCATGCCCACACAGTTGACCAAAATAGTGATGGTTATAAATAAACTGAACCACCTGAAAGGGCTGTGTTAAGGAGAAGCTGAAAGTCACCATGTCTTCTTGAGGTCACCGCTGATCACCTTGACACTGAATTGATTAAATTCATAACTCTTTCGCTAAGATCAGCTTTATGGTCTTGTCACATAATAACAGCTAACACTGAGTGCCTACTCTCGCTGAATACTTCGTCCACATTATTTCTAATACAACTAACCTACAGGTGGATATTATTATCTACACATTGGAGCCAAGAAAATGGGCTGACAAAGCTTAAATATTTTTCCAAGGTCATACAGCTAGTCAATGATGGTGCTGAGATGTGGGCTCAAATTGTCTGAAAACAGAACTGAGCAAGATGAAAGGAAACAGAATCCCTTTTCCAAAATGTCTTCCCTGACACCTGCATTTAACTACACAGTATGGCCTGAAATTTCATCCTGCAAATGTCTCTTTTTTCCTAAAAGACAAAGAGAATGAAGTAGCCCCCGCCACCCCCCCACCCTGTTAACCATGGTTTCATTTTCTGCAGTTTCAGTTACCCGTGGTCAATGGCAGTCTGAAAATAGGCGTGAAATGACCCACCATTCTCAGTTAGCGTGGTGACATCTCAGCCTTCTAACTCCGTCCTGCCAGGGATCCCCAATCATCAACATTGTCTGCTTCCAACACCCAACCATTGACATCATTATGGCTCCATGATCCATTGTCACCCAAAGCAGACGTGCCTCCCTCTGACTTATCATCAGGAGGTCAATAGTAGACTAATGCTATGTCCCAATGTCTACATTATTTGCCTCACTTCATGTCATCATTGTAGGTGTTTTATCTCACACCATCACCAGAAGAATGAGTACAGCATAATAAGACGTTTTTAGACAGAGACCACATTCACCTAACTTTTATTACAGTATTTTGTTATAATTGTCCTACTTTATTACTGTCGTTAATTTCTTACTGTGCCTAATTTATAAATCAAACTTTATCATAGGTATGTATAGGAAAAAACACAGAGGGTTCAGTACTGTCTGAGGTTTCAGGCATCCACTGGGGGTCTTGGAACATATATCCTATGGATCAGGGGCAGGGGAGACAACTGTACTCCGAGGAAGTTAGAGATAAGGGGAGGGCCACATGCTTTCATGGGAATTAGGGTAGTCAGATTGTGTTTCTAACTTAGCTGAGGTCAGTCACACTGAGGAAGTGGACGTCTGGTTAGGAATGGTGGGGGCAGGCACAGGTGGGTAAAATGCTTGCTTAAGAAGAAGATTCTAAACAGGATTAGGCTGTCAAGGAGAACTCTGGTGAGCAAGAGGGAAGAATATTAAAGGCAAAGAAAATATCTTTGTCCCTTTAAAGAATATTAAAGGGGCAGATAAATTACAAAAAGGGGACAGAGACACTGAAAAGGAAGGTGAGTGGAAGAGGGTAAATAGATGGGGCAGAAATATTGATGGCAAAGTCCAAAGATAAGTATCTCCCATTGGACGTTTTTCTGGGGACTAGCAGAGTTCCTAACAGTTACTTCCTAAAGACAAACAACCCCTGAAGAGAAGTTTGACCTACAGGGAGAGAGAGAATCACTCTTCTTTCATAATTTCAATTTGAGCAGAAATATCTTTATCTATTTTAGTTTTCTGTAAATGCCTTTGATGTACTCTGTTTTACAGTTACTTAGGAACCCATCTATTTTGAAAAAGGAAATTCTACTAATTAAGCCACATTTTCCTGTTGACTTGCAATTAAATTAAGAAATGTGTTCATATGGGGGGAAAATGTTAACCCAAGGATTAAATTAAAATTATATCTCCAACTCCACAAACCTTTAAAAGAATGATGATATATTCTGATAATATTACTTGTGAAAATGTTCACAGCAAATTTGATTAGAATTATAATTTTGGTGAAATATTAATAATAAGAGATTGAGAATTCCATACCTGGAAGAATATTTTGGGGGCTGGAGCTACTGAGTTCATGAGATTTAAATATATCAACACAGTCTTTAGTGAGAAAGAGACCCTTAACAGCTTTTCTGTTAACAGCTGTGACTCCACCCAGCACTTCATCAAATCTCAAGATAAAAAGAATATTTACTAGTACACTTGGTTCCTTAATGGGATTTTACTTCTAAATAGCTGTTTCTTACTTAGTAAGTAAGTAAGTAAGTAAGTGAATAAGTAAGTAAGTAAAGTCGCTCAGTCGTGTCCGACTCTTTGCGACCCCATGGACTGTAGCCTACCAGGCTCCTCTGTCCATGGATTTTCCAGGCAAGAGTACTGGAGTGGGTTGCCATTTCCTTCTCCAGGGGATCTTCCTGACCCAGGGATCGAACCAGGGTCTCCAGCATTGCAGACGCTTTACTGTCTGAGCCACCACGGAAGCCCTTACTTAACTAGATGTAAATCAACCAGAATGGATGAAAAGGAGTTTGCATATTTGCTGTTTTTCTTTATCTGTAATTTTTATGTAATTGTATGTATATTTTTTAAAACACCTATATAGAGATTAAATACTTAGAGAAAAAATTACCCTAATTCATTTCCATTAACTTCCTACTTCCTTACTGCTGACACCACTCTAAGCAGGATGCAGTCTGGATTTTTTTAACTTGCTATGTGACCTTGCACAATTAATTTAACACCTCAGTATCAGTTTCATCATATAAAGATGGAGATGCTAACCCCTTCTCCAAGGGTTCTTGTACCTATGACAGTGTTCATGCTTAGCAAGTACTTAGCAGTGGGAGGCTGTTACTATCAGTAAATACTCTCTCATAGCATTGTGTGCTGTGCTTGCGAAGTCACTTCAGTCATGTCCAACTCTGCAACCCCATGGACTATAGCCTGCCAGGCTCCTCTATCCATGGGATTCTCCAGGTAAGAACACTGGACGGAGTTGCCATGCCCTCCTCTAGGGGATTTTCCCAACCCAGAGATTGAACCTGCGTCTCTTATGTCTACTGCATTGGCAGGCAGGTTCTTTACCACTAGCACCACCTGGGAAGCCCTTCCATAGTATTAGGAAAGCTAAGAATGAACTGGGCTTCCCTGGTGGCTCAGTAGTAAAGAATCATCTGCCAATGCAGGAGATGCAGGTTCGGTCCTCGGGTAGGGAAGATCCCCTGGAGGAGGGCATGGCAACCCAATACAATATTCTTGCCTGGGAAATCCAAGGAGCCTGGCAGGCTATGGTCCGTGGGGTCACAAACAGTTGGACATGACTTAGCAACTAAACAACAATAAGACCGAATTAAGAAAATGATTCCCTCAGGTTGGCCGTAAAGGCAAAACACGTAAAGGCTGAATGTAACATAGTGAGCTACCAGCTCACTGAGTGCCACCCAGCAATCCAACAAGCCGCTCCAGAGTATGAGACGAGAGCTCTTTTACTGTCCTCCCCCCACCCAGAGGAGGCTGGCTACCATTTGCTAGGCCAGTCAAGGCAAGGACGTTCTTGCAAATCAACCTCCTAGAAGCCACAGCTGAATTCCTTATTAGGAACTTCCAATTTGGACAGTCACCAGGGAAGATCCTTGGAAATCAAGCCAAAGTCTCTTGTTTGTCCTAGTTTGGCTTGCCTTGAAAAAAAAAGAATAGAAAACAAAAGCTGGAGACAGCTTCTGAAGCTACCTAAAGCAATTAATTTATTACAGACATTTGACCAGTGTTTTTCTAATCACTACTATACTCCCCAATGGCATGAACCTCAGATTATTGACATTTTTAACCTGCTGGTAGTTTGGGGGGTAACTAGTGCTCTAGGCAGTGCCTCATGACCAGTGGGATCCCAGTGAGACAATCTTCGCTCTGCCCATTATAGTTTGTTCTCTTCACCCACTAGGAAGGGCTGCTTTTTTGCCAAATTAGCCCACAGAGAACCAACCTACCCCTATCTCATCTGCCCAAACCATAAAGCCTTCCTGGTCATTATGCTGTGGGAAGAGCAGGCCACATATGGTGAGAATGTGCCTGGGTGCATCAGTAGTCCCCTCTTTACAAGTTGTACATCCACAGGTGGGCCCAGACTGGTCTACGTGAACCCCAACCCACCTGTGGGTTGCACGAATATCTCTTCTGTCTTAGGACTGCATTCAGGTGTTGAACACATTAAAACCATAAACATTTTTTTCAATTTAATGATCCCAAGGCACCATTGTTAACCCCTGAGGAAGGTACAGGACACAGTTGGCAGCATCTGATTCTAACATGTGGAAGAAGCAACCGTGCAAAGGATATGAGTGGATGGACACTTTGATGGCTGTTCTTCTGATCAGGTTGAAAGGACTGAATAACCACAGGGCCCGAGTGGCACTAAACCGGGAAATGGTCCTCCCTTTGTTCAGCACCATAAATGTCTAAAACAAAACACAACAGAAGGCGGACCTCCAGTGAGAAACACACATCCTCACCCAACCATGGATTTGAACATAAGTGAGATTATCTCAGGCTCATGAGTGAGAAGGGCTCTGAAACCCATGAGTCAATGAGAAGCAAATGGAGGGGCAGACAGTTAGAGACGATCAAGAACTAAAAGCCATATCCTCACTCCCAGAAAGACCCCAGCCCCCGTGGCTGACTGTGAATCAGATGGGCCCCTGAGGCTGCCCAGTGAACAGGAAACTGACCCAGGGATGGTGAGATATATCATACAAGGTGGAGGATTCTGGCAGCAGGGAGGTGGAGTTCTGGTTGCATTTAATTCCTCTTCTGATTAGTGGAACATCCCTGGTTTGTGATTGTCTTTCTGTTCTCTACCTCCTAGGTCTCCCCTTTCAAACCTTCTACTGGTTCACTCCTCTGAACATCTAGGGAGGATGTGGGTTCTCGGCAAGTGAGAGGAGAGAGAAAGGCATTCCAGTGCCTTCTTATTTTTCTCTACAAACCATATTTAAGATGGCTGGTTCCTGCCTTTCCCAACTCCCAAACGCACACCCCTTTTGCAGCTGTGTAGAACGTCCGAGGTAGTTTTAGTTTAAACTGGATGTTCTCAAACTTTAATTTTAGGGCTCTCTTGTACTCTCAAAAATTATTGAGAACCTTAAAAATATTTTGTTAACGTTTATACCTTTTTCTTACACCATGTGTGTGAATGTATATATGTGTGTGTGTGTATGGGTATGGGCTTCCCAGGTGGCGCTAGTGGTAAAGAACCTGCCTGCCAATGCAGGAGACATAAGACACAGGTCCAATCCCTGGGTTGGGAAGATCCCCTGGAGGAGGGCATGGCAATCCACTCCAGTATTCTTGTCTGGAGAATCTCATGGACAGAGGAGACTGGTAGGCTATGGTCCATAGGGTCACAAAGAGTTGGACATGACTGAAGAGACTTAGCAAGCATGCATATGTCTGTATATATGTATATAAATATACATATGTATATAAATATATATTTATATACAGTATCAGAAATAAAAAAGGACCTTTTAAAACACAAGAGTATATAAACATATATTCCTGTGGCTGTTAGACTGATGTGATCCTCTATTAATAGGCTCTACATTCACTATTGTATATTCACAAAAGAATGTGAGTGGAAAAGACAAATGACATCTAAGGATCATGAAGACATAGTTTTGAACTCCCGAACCCACTAGAAGGGTTTTGGGAACCCCAGGGGTTTTGAGACCCTACTTTGAGGACCACTGGTTTAAATCATCCTGATTTTGGTTCCCCTTCCCTATTCTATCCACGGACCCACCTCCAGCCTGAAGATCTCTGCTCTCTACTTGCATAGAGAGCCAACACCTCTAGAGATCTGAGGCTAGAACCCAACCAAGGGAACAGCCAACTTTATCTGAAAACTCCACAACAGTTGTCACTGCTTTAGAGGATCTGAATTTAATTAACCTCCACCATGAATACCATAGAGATTCAAAGAGAGCATTGAGGAGGTGAGTTAGAGGTATTTTTCACTCACTGAGTTCAGCTGACAGTCACATCACCCATGGGGCAGGAGCACTCCTGGACTGGGTGGGTCAGAGGCCTCTTATTCCAGAGCTGAGAATGGCCATTCCCACCAGTAGCCCTTACCCGGTGTGTGCTGTAGAAGGGGTCCAGATCCTCCAGCGGCTCCCCAATCAGCTCTGCCGGGAGTGTACCATAGAACTTGGGCAACTGGTTGCAGGCTTTCAAGTCTAGCTGGGGCCGAGGCTTGTCTTTCTGGTCCTTCTGCTTCCTGAACTTCTCTTTGGCTTTCTTTGCCTCTTGCTCAGCAGCAATTCTTTTTTCAATCTCCACCAGGGACTCCGGGGTGAATCGACGGAAGTTGGGAGTTTCCAGGGACCCAAAGGGGAATTCCATCTTCTCATTCTTCTTTAAGGAAGAATGTACTCATGAGAGTGAACACAACCACAGAGAGGTAACAGCCTGCCTACTAGCTCACCCCCTCCAATCCTGCTTGCTAGAACAGCTTCCCCTACCCTCCCCCAACCTCTCTAGTTCTTTCCTTAATTCACACTGAGCTCCCCTAGGACTCCACGGCCCTGCAGTGTTCTTGAGGGAGGCTGTTCAGTCCACTCTAAGCCAATACCTCAGAGTAGTCTCTGTGCTGTCCATGAGCTTCTAGCCATTGTTCATTTATCATTTTTGTATCCCACCACCACCAGATCCAGCCATACGACCCTCTCTCCCATTTCTATGACCACTGAGTACAGGCACTTTACTGCATTCATCAAAGACTTTGGTCCATGGTCTACTTTATCTGGGGTCTCATCCTACTTCCTGATCACCACCTTTTATCTGCTGACAATTTTGATGCTTCTCCTCTTCTCTGAACTCCATTTGGACCTCCAGACTGCTTTCTCTTTTTGTCCATGACTGAGCAGTTCTCTCCATATCCAGATAAGAATCCCATGAACAACTACTTCCTTGTCCCTATCCTAAATATCCAGCCTAGGTCAACTTAGATGAGTCTAACTCAGGTTTCCATGAATCTGGACTGTTGAGGAGTGATGAGGAACATCAATGCCACTTAGGAATCATATGGTTTCCCTAGGCAACAGTTTCTCCTAGTCTGATATTTCAAATACTCTTTGTCTTCCCTGACTGCTTTCCCCCACTTCCCCTTCCAGTAAGACAATAACCACATTCGCTTCCTCATGAAGAAAACACAACTCCTTCAGCTTCATGCCCTCAAACCTCTGACTTACCTACCATCTGAACCCTTCGATCTTCCCTCCTGTCACAATCAGGAGAACATCACTTCTCATTTTGGCTAAGATCAATCTTCCTTCTACTTTGGACCTTATTCCCTTACTACCTCATTTCTCTCTCCTGACTTGTCTCCTGGTTCCTTCCTATCAGCATTTAGAGATGCTCAAGTCTCCTTCAACTTTAAAATTTTTTACCTGGTACACAGCCCATCCAGTTCTTCCCTCTTCTCTCCTCCCATTCTCTGCTGAGTTCTGCTCACTATCTCCAGTCATTCTTCAGTTTAAGCAGCTTTATGTCCACTACCTCACTAAAATGCCTCCTAGTAAGGACAGCAGAGACCTTCTTATAGCTAAATTCAGGGAGAACTCGGTTCTTATCTTGATGAGGTTATTGGCTCTTTTGCCTACTTCCTCTTTCTTGAAACACAGTCTCTCCTCAGCTGCTGTGACACACTCAGTCTCCTTTCCCGCACTTTCTCCCATACGTGACTGTGACTCTAGAGGCTCTACATTATGCTTTTAAAATTTTTGCATAGTGATAATAATAATGAGAATAGCATTTACAGAGATTCACTATATTTCAGATTCTGAACTAAGCAATTTGCATGCATTAACATATTAACCATCACTGTACCCTATGAGGTATTATCTCTAATATGTAAATGAGAAACCAGAGTGGCAAAGTCCACTTTCCCAAGACCACGTTGCTAATAAGTGGTAGGACAGGTACTCAGTCCCAGATCTGTTTGACACCACCTCCTGAGAGCATCTCAACCATACTCATGGCTTCAGTTCTCATCTATAGGCAGATGACTCCTGAGTCTTTATCTCTAGTTATTATTACATCTGTAGGGATCAGACTCTAATTTGGTATTTCTACTTGAATGTATGCTGGGCACCTCAAACTCAACATGACCCAAACTGAAATTATCATCTCTTCACCCCTTTCTATTACCTGCCTCTCCTCAAAGCTCTCTCCCTCTGTGAATGGTACCCAATAGCCTATTTCTGCGCCTGTCCACAACCTAGCTATCATCATAATGTCCTTTCTATTTCATTCCCACATCCAATCAGACATCCAGTGCTATAGATTCCATCTGCCTAGTATCTTCTCTCCATTCTCTTTAGCCTCTCCATCATACCTGTGGTTAAATCACTGTCATCTGATTACTGACCTTCTATGTATCCCTTTTTCTTCCTCTTTAGTCCTTTTTCATCTATTTTCCAACTGTATCCAAGTGATCTTTCTAAAATGAGAGTCTGGCTATATTATATTCTTATTTAAAATCCTTCTAAAGCTCCCTACAACACTCAAGGTAACCCTCACTGGGTATTTACCTCTCCATCACTGTGGTTGCCAGGCATACCATTTTTATTATTTTCTCCTTAAATCTAATACATTCTTTTTCACTTTAAGACCTTTCCATGTTCTATTTCTTTTGCCTAAAATTACTCATCCACCTGGATTTGCCTGATTAATCTCCCCTCCTTCTTTAACTATTGGGATAAATCCTCTATTTCTGATCCTATATGAAATCTGTGTTAGTTTTTCCATTTCATGCTGCCTAACTTGCTGCATTTTCTCTATAAACCTCTGATTCATAATTGCTATTTGCTTTTCTATTTCTCTTACTAAATTGTAAGCTCAGTGAGGGAATACATTTATCCTGTTCAGTATTGATTCTCCAGCCTGTAGCATAGTATCTGGCATTTAGCAAACACTCAGTAGATATTTATTAAACTAATAGTGGTTTTGAGTTTCAGGAAAACAGGGAAGAGAAAGCACCAGGACTTGGACAGTAAGATCAGGATGGGTAGACTTTTACCACATCCCATGTTACTGGTGGTGGTGGGGTGGTGGTGGTGTGAGTGTTTTTCTGTTCATTAACAACTTAAGGCAGGCATTCCCAAAGTCCATCCTGATTTGGATTAAATTTGTTCTCCAAGGTGGAAGGAAAACAGAGGACTGAAAACTGGAGGGTTGTGAGGGCAAAGAGCTGTTGAACATTACAGAGATGCTACAGCCAGAAAGGGAGAAGAACAAGGATCTGTCAGTGTCATAGAAAAGCAGGAAGAGAAGTTTTAAGAACTGTTGAACCTGATTTTAGGGATGGGAATGGTTTCAGTCATGGGGATTCAGGGGGAGCATGAGTAAGTACAGTGGAGTAGAAAAGATGTGACTAGATTGCTTGATTTGCTGAGAGTAGTTGGGTATGGGTATAACTACAAGCATGATTAAACTAACTATGAGGTTAGCCAAAGAGTAGGACCATGATAATAAGCTGCTTCAGGTTCTGCTTTCATGACTTGGCTGCTTGGTAGAACAATAAGCATACTATCAGGATGTCACTAGAATAGAAAATATGGTTGGACATTTCATGGATAGATTGTGGATGTGACTAAGCTGGTGCTGAGAAGTAGTAAACAAGCCATTGACACATCTGAGTGAAAATACTGTGCATGGTGCTGAGAGTGTGGTTAGGTTCTTTGTTCATGTCATGAGCAACCTAGCTAACTTTAGCACTGGGGATATTGCTGGGGTCTCCATAATAATGGGAACATGGAGTTAAATGTCTCCTGTTTCAAGGGATGTGGCCAGACTAGTCAAGATTTAGAGTAGTCTCTAAAGTGTCAGCATTTTAGATAGTTGTGATACTGAGAAGTGTCTATCTGAGATGTCCATTGACCTGAAAAATTTAATTGTTAGGCATCTGGTTGGAGCAACAGGGAAACAGGACATGCCAGTAAGATATCCAGAGAAGAGAGAGAATTTGAAGTAGCAATGCCACTGGGAAAGTGCAATAAGCTGTTTGTGGTAATGAAAGTGAGACCACATTATGCATGCTCTTGCTCAATAGTCAGAGACTGAGCCTCAGATATCTGGGACATCAGAAAAATATCAGAATTGTCTTTGAAGTTGAATAGTCCTAAGTTGCCCCTGGTGCTAAAGGAATGGGGCTATTGGAATCCTTGCTGAGTATAATTTACCTCTGAATGATTCAGAGATAACAGTTAGGTAATCTGTTGTCTAGGGTTGGAGAACAACAAAAACTATTTACAGTGTGGAGAAAATGGTGTGTACCATCTTTGGTGCTGAAAGAGCAAGGTGATGCCTAGCATGTCCTTGAGCTGTCCGTGGTTCTGAAAAAGAACTGTGGGGATGGGTGAGAGCTGAGTGAGAATGGTTTTCTATGAGGCTTAGTGAGTAACTGCCCTGTTTGTAGTGCTCAATGAGTGTGTCAGGCTATAGTGCTGAGAATAATCAAATTTCTGTGGGAGATAAAGTGTAAGAAAGGAATAATTCAAGGAAGAAAGAAATCTGAAAGTTTTGGGGAAAGTGCCTAATAAGCATTTAATCATAACATCTCTGCTCACTAGAACAGAGATCCAAATGAAGTCAAAGAGGAGGCAAATATTCTTTCCTTATGAGTCTTCATTTTCCAACACAAACCCACTGAAAAGAAAATAAGGATGGGGGAAATATTTTTGTCAGTAAGGAAGAAATCAAGTTCCTCATCACATAATCTGGAGTATTATGGAACCAGAAACCCAGGGTGGTGGATTTGGTCAGTTCTAGAGATTCCAAGCTGTAATTAATGGGAAAAAAAAAAGAGAGAGAGAGAGAAGTATTGTGGTTTTGTTAAAACAGCACTGGAACTGGAGAAAGGAAGTTTGAATTCTGACACTAACTAGGTTTTTTTGAACTGTTCTTACCCTCATTTCTATGATTTGTGAACTGGAGATGCTAACATCTGCCCTGTTAATCTGATGCCTTTGTTGGGAGAATCGAATAATATATGTGAAAGCATTTTGTAAGCTAAGTGCTATGCAAATGTACAATGTAATGTTAATATTTCCCATTACACATGTGGTTTAATAGCCAATAGCCACTTAGTCTATTTCAACTCTGTACCACTAGTTCTCTGCATACTATTGAAATAAATATTTGAGATAATTTACAATTAAACACAATATTAAAAACTCACAATGTTTCCACTTTATTTCTTCATCCCCCACGTTTAGTGTATGGATACTTTTGAATATAGTTCAGCTGCCCAAAATAAAAGTGTTTATTTAATGAGATAATACACATTACAATATACTCAAGAATTTGAAGGGAATTTGTGCTGTGAATAAGAGTTTTTATTAAAAACACATAGAGTCTATTTTTCTCAACAGAATTCCTATCTTATTCAACAGGTCCCTATCAGAGTATATCATTAACAGACCTTGAGAATTCTTGGGTGAGGGAGACTGGCAAGCACTGTGAGTTCTTAAAACATGCTCAGGCACATTTAAGTAAGCTAGAGATTTTGTGAGTGCTGGTGTCTTATGAAACTGCAAGTAAAGCTATGGCTTTGACTCATTCTGA
This sequence comes from Cervus elaphus, assembly GCF_910594005.1. Taxonomy (NCBI): domain Eukaryota; kingdom Metazoa; phylum Chordata; class Mammalia; order Artiodactyla; family Cervidae; genus Cervus; species Cervus elaphus. The sequence continues at coordinate 24,663,015 of NC_057838.1, forward strand.
GGGTGATCTTCTGAGGAAACTAAGGTTTTGTCTAGTTAAGGACAGGTTAACTTTGCAGCAGAAAACGTCAGGAATTGGTTTGATCAAGCACCTGGAAGAAGTATTTCTCCCTGACATGACTGCTCTGTTCAGTTGCCTTCTGGATGCAACTGTTTGAGGAATAAGATGATGGTCCTTCATATTTATTTTGCTTGTTGACTCTCTAGGGAATGAGAAGCAACACATCTGTGTCCCCTTGGCTATAGTCAAATATGAACATTGCAAAAAAAAAAAAAAAAAAAAGAACATTGCCTTGTGTTTTTAAGGTTCAAGGGTTCTCTTGAAATTGCCAAAGCCTGGAAGTGCTCAACTGAGCTGCTGAAGGTTTCAGGGTGAGCCTAGAAGATTTTGCTCTTCCTCATTCTGTCAAATACTCAAAAATTCTTCCTTTCCCAGTAACTGCTAAAGGCTTAATGTGTATTTAGCCCTATATAGTGTCGTGGCTGATACAGTGGTACAGAGGAAAGACCACTGGCCAAAAGTTAGAAGACTGGAGCCCCAGTCACAGGTCTATAATAAACCTTGTTCATTCTTGGGGTATTTGCTCTCTCTGGATTTCAGTTTTCTCCTCTGTACAATGAGGTAATTGGTCTAAGTGTACACTCAGACCCTCCCATGTAACAAAAAGTCATGTTTCTTGCTTTGGGTGCCTTTGAGTATTTTCAGGGAAAAAAGAATCCTAACAAATAGGAAATGATTGTTAAAAAAGGGGGGGGGGCTGTTAAATTATATGGTTCTGGCCATGGAGTTTTAAATCATAAAGACAAGCGCCTGAAGGTATTGAAGAAGAGCAGGACAAACCTAGATGAGAGAAGTTGGGGAAGGCTTACTGTTTTTAGAGTATTTTATGACTGTATTATAATATGAATGTCACATATTCTAGCTGGGAGAGGTACAAGCACACACCGGGCTAAGGGACCCTAAAGAATATGCAAATTCACACCCAAGCTGACAGCCCCCACCGGAGTATTTTCTCCCTTTGTCTGGCCTTGGTTGAACACCTCCTAAAAACAGTGGCACCTATATGAGGCCCCTTTCCATGAGGCAATTCTGTGGCTGTTAATCTTCTTCTTAAACATTAATTATTTTAGAGTCAAATATGTTTCTCGTGAACAATAATCCCCCTTTTTCTTTGCTGAGTTTCTAAAGAAAATATATGCAAATGCTGACAGGTAGAAATGGATTTTGGACAAGTTTCTAAGGCAAGAGAACTGTGAATATTATGTAAATGCCAACCAATATAATGCAGCCCATTGGCTTATTCCAGGGAAGCAAAAGGTGTTCAGAAAATCCGGTGCTGCTGCATGGCTCTTGACATTGAATGAATCCGTCTTTTGTCCACAAATCACATTCTGATTTGGTCCTCAAATTCTGCTTTCAAAAGGCAAATTCTGACATAAATGGCGTGTCTCCTTTTAGGCCACTGCTTAAATGTCACTTCCTCGGGGAGGCCTTCTGTGATCTTGCCTTTCTAAATTAGATACCTTCAAGGTGATCTCCCAAAGAGTCTTATTCTTTTCTGACATTTATCATAGCTTATAATTATATTTATTTCTGTGTTTGTTTAATATCTGTCTGCCCTAGTCAACTGTAAGTCCTGTGAGGACAGACACAAATTTATTCCATCCACGGTTCTGTGCCCCCCAGCGCCTGGCACAGTATACAGCATGAAGTATTGTCACTGGATAAAAACGAGATCACAGTGAAATTGTCACTTTTAAAACCTATATCGCACATCTTAGTATTTCAGATATTTCAAAATGGACTATGTGACTTCATCTAATACTTGATTTCTCTAAATTTTTTTAACACATTTTTACCTCTCCTTCAATATAATGAAATATTTTCTATTGGTTAAGAAACCAATAAGTAGAGAGGCAATGTGAAACGATTAAGTTCTTAAATTCTGGAGCCAGACTATCTAGGTTTAAGTCCCTACCATACAAATTACTAGCTGTGGGACATTGGAAAAGTTATTTGACTACTCTGTCCTCAGTTTTCTCATCTATAAAGCTAGCTTAATAAAAGCACTATGAGGTTATCATGAGAATTAAATAAGTGCTTAGAACAACACTTATCTACAGTTACTTAGAGCAATGACTAGAACATAGGAAGCATATATTAATTTTGCTGTTAATATCAGCATTCCCCAAGGGAATATAATTATTGAGTAGTTGACCCGGAAGTGCTACACAATCTGTCTGATTTCATATCAAACTGTACAATCTCCCTGAAGGACGACTATCTCTAGTTGACAGGTGAAGACTCTGAGACTCAGGTGGATAACAGATCTTGCCCAAGTCCTCCAGCTAGAAAGAAGCAGTGCCGGGACAACAACCCAGATATCCACCAATCATGCTGTCAGTCTCCCCAAGAGACTCTCTCCTGCCCTCATACTGATGCTCAACAGAGCTAGGATTGGAATAGATGGGAACAGGAGATGCGCAGTGTCTGGACGAGCACTGAGCTAGCAGGCCAACCAGGACATTCCAAGCTGATCCTATTATTAACCCATTTAGATAGATAAGGCACTAAAGCCTTGAGGCTGGCATAGCCAAGATCAGAGCTTATTGGAGACCTAAGTCATTATTCTTATCTGTTCTGTTCAGAAGGTGAAGAATAGAAGTATTAACACTGTTTCTTCCTGTTTTCTTTTTTTGTCCATACTGCATGACATGTGGGATCTTAGTTGCCTGACTGGAGATCAAACCCATGACCCCTGCATTAGAAGCACGGAGTTTTAACCACTGGGCCGTCAGGGAAGTCCCAACACTGATTTTTTTTTTGGGGGGGAGGGTATTTTTTTTCTTTAAAATAGAGGGATAACTGTATACAATGGAAATAAGAGGCACTAATCTTAACTTTACAGTTTGATTTTTTTTTTTTAACGTATGCAAACAACTGTGTAACTAGTACCAAGACCAATATGGATAACATTTCTGGGACCCTAGAAGACTCCCCGGGTAACCACTACTCTGACTTCTGGCACTTTCCAGGTTTCTCTGATTCTTTGCCTGTGTCTTTGCTGCTCCCCCCTTTCCCCCATGCTCAGTAACCGGCCGCTTCTCCATCTATCTAAAGCCCACCCACTATCCAAGGCCTTCCTCTTCATGTAGCATCTGTAATTTGTCCTGCCTGTCAGCTCTATGAGCCCTTCAAATAACAATAATGCCATGACTCACTCTGTGTCTAATGCAAGGTCAAACTTACACCTGCTGATGCATCCATGCTGGGCTTAGAGTGCCTTGGCCCCTCCCTATAGAACATGAACAAAGTATCTCTATGAGGGCTCCCCTCTTGTCATCTCAAAGCCAATCAGTGCCACACGGCAGGACAAATGCCTCACATACAGGGAACCTGGGTCCCTGCTCTTCGTGCCAGTAACCAGCTATGCAAGCTTGACTAATAGGTGGGCTTTCAGAAGAAGCCACTAAAACTGAAATTCCGGGTCTCCAGTGAGACCCGGAATTTCATCTATAAAATGAGGGCACTGGACTAGATGATACTAGGAATAGCAGCTAATAGGCTAGGCTAAGTCCTTTATACATTCTGCTGTTTAAACTTCACCATCATCTTGTGAAATAGGTATTATTATGGCCATTTCACAGTTGAGGAAACAAAAGGAGGCGGGGAGAGTTTGCCTGATGTGCTAATAAATAACAAAGCTGGGACACCACCCAAGGTCTGGCTCCATCAGCAGGCCTGTGCTCTTGGCCCCTACTCTCTACCCACCTGTGGTCACTGTGACCTCTTCCCACTCTTCTGATACAGTTTGTGAAACACGACTCTTGTCCTCTCTGGAGCCCCAGGGGAAAGCATAGCAAGGAGTAGCAAGGAAAGAGGAGTGACCATGGGAGTCTAATGAGCAAGATGGACCACAGTGACACCTTCCCCAAGGACAAACAGTTCTAAGCTCCCAGGATTGCAGCCAGCAGGCAAGGGAGACAACACATTTGCTTGAAGTGGGAGTGTGAGAGAGGATGCTTTTGTGTTTGAGTCGTTTTCCCAATATGATCCAGAACCCCAAGCCATGATTTTTAACTCAAGAAGCACTTGCTGAGCTGCCAGTATATACGAAGTTGTGACGGGGGTATACAAATCAAGGATGCTGAGATCCTGCCACTCAGAAACTGACACTTTGGTGGGATCTGTAGTAAGGACATGTATTATACAAAGAAACATGAAGTGAAGTGGTGAGGCAGAAGCAGAGAAGGGAAGAGAGGGCATTGTGCCTTGTGGGAGAATGAGGTCCATCCAGGACTTGGAAGGGCAGGTAAGATCTGGGCAAGAAGTGATTAGGCAGAAAGGGCGAGCCCAGTAATGAGGAATGTATCAGAAATGGCACAGAAATTGCAGAGGGGGAAGGGATAGCATTTCTTTCATGGGCTCAGGAGGCATGGACTCGGAGCTCATGATATTAGTTTGTATGTGGGACCCAGGACGGGTTTGTTCTGAGACAGAGGGGACTAATGGAATCTGTGGACTGATGCTCATAAAAAAGCTGAGGTCTCAGGAATCTTTGTGATGTGATTGGGTTCTGACACAAAGGAATGCACACCCAGAGTCAATGATCACTGTTTTTCACTCCTCCCAGAAAAGCATTTCCTTGGCAATATTTATTTGTGAAAGACTCTTTATCCACCATGTATCATTACAGGCCGTTCTCTTTTTCCATTTCCTTTTGATGACGATTTTCTTAAAACCATCCTTGCAAATAAAAAAAAAAATGCTGATGTTTCACATTAAATGCTTATTTATTATTATTTTTATCACCATGATTTGATTGCTAAGTGAGTGGCTAGGGAACCCGTAAATTATTTCTTAAGACCACTCTAAAATCCTCCTAACATTTGAAACCAACTTTCTGCCATTTCAAAACAAATTCTTCCATCAGACTAAAAGCAGTTCATTTCACGCTGTTATTTTCTCCGTCCTCCCACGCCGTGTGGCTGGAAAGCTCAACCTTTAGGCTGCTGTTACTCAAAATACATATGTGGGGTTGCTTCTACCTGCTTCATTTTGCAAGGCCAGGAAAGCCAACTCAAACTGCATTTTAAAATCACAGAAGAGTTTTCTTTTTCTGGCAGTGACCCGACAGGTACTCTCAAAGAGCAAATCATGATCAAGAATCAAATGTACACAAAGTGCCCTTGAACTAAGAGTGGGGAAAAAAAGACAAACAGAGCCAGAACCATAGAAACTTCCGAATGAGTCATTCTTCTGGATTGCAGATTTGGGACTAAAAACAAAGCAGAGGCAACTTTGGTTCGACCTGTTGTCAGCTTTCTGAGCATGTATAAATGCTCCCCAGAAGCTTGCACAACACCCTTGATCACCTGTGCTGGTCTTTTTTCACCTCCATTCTAAAATAAGAATTTCTCAACCATGTTGCCCATCACAGTGTTCTCGAGAGCACTGAAAAAAAAAAATATAGATTCTTAGCAGTCACTCCTACACCAGGTTAACTAGGCCTCGAGTAGGGCCCAGGAGTCTGCTTCTAAAAAGCTCTCCAGATAATTCTAATTTGTGACCAAGAGAGGAACCCACTGCTTTTCACCTTACTTGTGTTTCTCTAACAAGAGTACTTGTTGCTTAAGTTTGAGGCAAAACTTATCTCTGAAGGAGTGTATCACCTCCTACCCACAGACCATGCACTCTCTGCTTTCTATGTCCATTCTTATTTAAATTTTCATCAACACTGCTAGGACATTTGGCCTCTGTTATCACAGCTTTGGTAAAATTTCTGAAATTACACTTGCTAATAAAACATCTTTATATCAATGTGACTCTTTGAAGAGTGTAAACTCAACATTAATGTGGCATATAGAATTGATAGCTTGGGATTTGGCTATATTTTTCCCCTGATCCTTCAGAGGAAGGGAAGCAGGGGAGTCTTCTATACAAACAGATCAATTGTAGAACTATTTTCTAAGAACTATGGGTGTTTGGGGACAGTCATGTATTCAACAGCCCATAAAACATGTTTCATTTTGGGATCATGGACAAAACCTGTAATTCTTCCCAGTCACCCCAAACCTAAATCTTTACACCATTAGCCACAGACAGGCCCCCGAGTCCCACAGCCAAACCTTTGCTGCTCAATCTTGTTTGTCTTCTAGGTGGAGAGGTCACCTCTTCTATCCCAGATCACCTCCACTGGAAACCATGAGTTCCTGAAACATACGCTCAGCTTAACATCAAGCATGGCCAGAAGACACTCGGACTGATGTCTGTTCTGCCGGGAGGCTACAAGCAACTCTGGGAAAGGAGGCAAGTCCAGGACCCCCAGTTTTGCAAAGACTTACACTTGTATGTCCTCAGGGAGGTGGTTCAGTCCGTCTGCTAGGAATCTCACTGTCCTTCACCAGGAACTGCAAGGAATCCTCCTTTCTTGGGTGGCATTCCCATTTCCCATCACGAGATCCACCCTGGCTGCCTGTGCTCCAGAAAGTGCTCTCCTTGGATGGAAGCAGGGCGTGGGGAGGGGGCGGGGAAGCTTATGTGTGATTAGATGGTAAAGTAACAAATGTGATTTTAAATGATCTCATGGGAAATGCTGAAACCTGAGGAAGCCAAGAAGCTGCACTTTAGATCGCAGTGCCTCCGGCATCCACGATAGACGCGCAGTCTGGAGCAAGGCTGCCTTGAAGAGTCAGACAGGCAACACCCCACCATTGACCACAAAGAGCAGGGCTGCTCCCATTCACAGGGGTCTCTACCTTCTGCTTCCAGAACAACAGTCACGTTTATTTCAATGTTTTTGTTCCCCTCCCCCACTAAAACTTTAACATCTTATTTTTCGTACTTTGAAAACATTGAATTGAAAAGCGTATTGAAGTAGTTTTCTTATTCTTCAAGTATATTCAGTAATAGGCCAGATCTTGTGAAAGAACAGTTTGAAATGAAATTGCCAAAAAGGTCTGAGACCTCAGATTTTGTAAAAGAGCAGGAGAAAATAACCTGTCCACGTGTCTGTGGGACCAAGAGTGAAGCTGAGGGGGTCCCAGCCCCTCCCGACTGCTCTGAGGCTGCCTGGTTCACCCTGGGCTGCTGGGGTGGGAGTCACCCCTCAGGGCTAGTTTATATTGCAGGAAACTGGCTGGATGTTGTATTGCATTATAACTTCATTTATGCAAAATTTTCCCAATCAAACAAAAAGTGGCCTTTTCAGGTCAGGATCCAGTTCTGATGAAGTGTTGGTCTCTCCATGCAGGAAGCAAAACTTTCAGTGGAACAGGCCAAGAAGGGCCAACATCTTGGCTCTAAGGCATACATCAGAGAAAGATTGGAGGCTGGTGGGTTTGGGCACTACAACAGCTCTGTGGGTGTAGGGAGGGAGGGTGGTGCTTCTTTGCCCTTGGCAACCTCTTCTGGATGCTTCTCCTGTGGTCTATCAGATGAAGCTTCTAAAGTATTTATGGATGGAATGACATGAGGTTTGGGATTTGCTGCAAAATAACCTAAGAGGAGGAGGGTGAAGATGAAACAAGATGGACCATGAGTAGATAACGGTGGAATTGAGGTAAGTATTCTTTCCAGTTTGGTATATGCTTGAATCTCTATGACAAAATGTTTTAAAGAAGAAGATTCAGAGATATAGGATAGGGAATTACCAAATAAATAAATAATTTTTTAAAAAATATATAGGGTACCTACCAGTAGGAAGAGGGAAGGAGAGAGGGGCAATGTAGAGGTAAGGGGTTAAAAGGTACAAACTATTTATAGAAAATAAGTTACATTGTGCATTATATGATATATTGTACAATAGAGGGAACATAGCCAAACATGTTATGATAACTATAAATGGAGTATAACCTTTGAAAATTGTGAATCACTATATTATACACCTGTAATACATAATATTGTAATCATCTATACTTCAATAAAAAAGTTAAGTGAAAGTTGCTCAGTTGTGTCCAACTCTGCGGCCCCATGGAATTTTCCAGTCCAGCATAATGGATAGTAGCTGTTTCTTTCCCCAGAGGATCTTCCCAACCCAGGGGCTGAAGCCAGGTCTCCCACATTGCAAGCAGTTTCTTTACGAGCTGAACCACCAGGGAAGCCCAAGAATACTGGAGTGGGTAGCCTATCCCTTCTCCGGCAGATCTTCCCGACCCAGGAATTGAACTAGATCTTCTTATTGCAAGCGGATTCTTTACCAGCTGAGCTACCAGGGACGGAGTTTTTAAAATATATTCATACAAAGGTATTAACAATAGTTATATTTTGTGGATTATGACACTATACTGATCTAGTTTTAGGAAAAACTATTCTAGCTAACTACAGAGAATACTGTCCGGGAGATAAGACACCAAAAGTTTATGTGTTTGTATGTATATTGTAGAACTATGAGTAATTTTCCTCCCCTTTTTTAACCTCTCTTCATATTAATTTTTTTATAGGACAAACATAGTACTTTAAAACAATATTTGAGGATCATGGCTAGGGCTCCATCTCCCAGGATCCTTATTCTGCACTTCCTGGTCTGGTGAGTAAGAGGGTGAGTAAGAGTTCTGATAGGAGAAAGGAGTTCATTCATTCAGGTGGTGTTCCCTGAGTGCCTCTCAGGCATATGTTAAGACCATCACTACTATGTGACAGAATCTACACAGTGAGAAAAGGGCTGCTCTCTGCTTTTAGAAATCACCCTTTCCCCTGCTTTCTCTCCTCCTCCGAGCAGAGAGCCCAGGCTTCAGAGTTCTCAAAAGTGGCACCATCTGAGGAAATAGCTCTGGGCTGATATCAGGGAAGGCGGGCTCTGCTGCTGCTATGTTTGTGTCCTTGGACCAGCCACCTAATTTCTCTGTACCTCTTTTTCCCCACTGCCACCCCACCACTCTCCAACATACTCTCCACACAGCACCTGGGATGTTCATTATAACAGAATCTGATCAGAAGACACCTCTGCTGAAAACCCCTTAATGTCTGCCCATCACTGATACCAGGAAGTCCCAGATCCTAGAAGCCGCTCATGAGCTCTCATGATCTCTTAGCCTCAGGTTGACAATTCCCTACCTTACCCCCATGCCCAAGCCCCTGTGATACTGGACCACTTACAAATGCTTCAACTCACCACACTCTTTTCAACTTGGAGACTCTGAAGATGTTGTTCTTCCTTGTTTTCTTATATATTTCCTTCTCTTCCCTTCACTTACTCATTACTAGTGATCCTTCTTCCTCAGACAGAATATTACTTCCTTGAGAAAATACACTCCTTGATTCTCCAAACCAAACTCATGTTATACCCTGATACAAATTTTTTCATTTACTCAACACATATTTATTGAGTACCACCTAGGTGCCAAGAACCTACAGTCTAATCAGGAGACAGACACTGAATAAACAATTCTGAAAATGGCTATGATAAAATGCCTTGTGGGGACATAGCCTGCTGTAACACAAATTCAGACAGACAGCAATCAGCTATTGGCTCTCCTCCTTGGCAGCGGCTGGCTCGCCCTGCTCACTTGGTGAGACATGATAATGCAACACATGGTCTACATGACTGAACTTTTGGAGCCTCACTCATGATGACAAGATATCAACTGAGAACATAAAACATTTCAAGTCATTTGTTCAATATCTGTCTGTTCTCCTTGTGTATTTACTTAACTAGTGCTTCAAAGGAACCTACGATGCATCTTCGCTGAGTGCTGAGTAGAAACAAAAGTGTAGAAGCAAAAAGTGTAGAAACAAAAAGAAGAATTTCTGCTCTCATGGAGCTTATATTCTAAAAGGGGGGAGCACAGAAAGTAAGAAACTAAGAAATTAATGAATGCATTATGTGATGTGATTTTTTAAATTTTTTAAAATTGAAGTATAGCTAATTTGGGCTTCCCTGGTTGCTCAGCAGAAAAGAATCCACCTGCAAGGCAGGAGATGCAGGTTTGAACCCTGGGTCAAGAAGATCCCCTGGAGAAGGAAATGGCAACCCACTCCAGTATTCTTGTATGGAAAATCCCATGGATGGAGGAGCCTGATGGGCTACAGTCCATGGAGTCGCAGAGAGTCGGGCATAATTTAGTGACTAAATAGCAATAGCTAATTTACAATGTTGTGTGAGTTTCAAGTGTCCAGCAAAGTGATTCAGTTATAAATATATATTCTTTTTCAGATTCTTTTCCATTTTAGGTTATTACAAGTTACTGAGGATAGTTCCCTGTGATGATCAGTAGGTCCTTGTTGTTTACCTACTGTATATGTAATAGTGTATATATGTTAATCCCAAATTCCCAGTTTATCCCCTCCTCCCACCTTTCCTCTTTGGTAACCATTAGTTTGTTTTCTCTGTCTGTGAATCTGTTTCTGTTTTGTAAACAAGTGATTTATAACAAAAATAAATATTTTATTTTCATCCCCCTGTTTCTGGTACAGAGCTCCTAAAATCCTTGACATTTTCTAAGTGATGAGAGCCATAAAGGAGTCTTCTGACTCCTTAATGAGGTGACTGTTGGGATGGGGCTGGTTGCAGGGAGAACCATCTATGGATTAGAGGATTGAACCTTTTGGTCTCAGTCCTAACCTCTAGGGAGGAAAGAGGACTAAAGATTGAGTCAGTCCCCAGTGGCCAGCAATTTAATCAGTCATGCCTCTGTAATGAAGCCTCGATAAAAATAAAAATAAACCCACAAGGATGGGAACTAGGGAAGTTCTTTACTGTTGAACACATGGAGATTCAACAGAGTGGGACTGGGGGAGGGCATGGAATCTCTGTGCCCCTTCCTCATATCCTGCCCTGGGTATCTCTTCCATTTGGCTGTTCTGAGTTATATCCTTTCATAATAACTGGCAATCTGGTGAGCAAATGGGATAAGTTACGGATAAGTTCTGTGAGTCATTCTAGAAAATTGAACCCAAGGATGAGGGTGGTAGGAACCTTTGCTCTACAGCCAGTTGGTCAGAAGAGCAAGTGACAACCTGGGCTTGCAATTGGCCTCTGAAGGAGAGGGCACTCTTGCAGTTCTGAGCCCTTAGCTTGCAGAATCTGATGCTATCTCTGAGTAAATGGTGTCAGAATTGAGTTGAATTGTGAGACACCCAGTTTATTGGGTGTCAAACACAGACTTGCTTGTTGAATGTGAGGGAAAATTTCTGCCCCCCACACACATTGGACCGGGGTGCTCACTTTTAGCATATTAAAGGAGAAGAATTATTTTCCAAAAGGTAACACACTTTGCAAAGATTTCTTTTGCTCTAGACAAACACAGAATTTTCACCGCCTCTAACGCAATTTCCTCTTCATCTCAGGAAACTTTCTGTACTGAGTAGACACCTACAAAGGTCTTCTTCCCAAATACATTACTACCTTCCTTCTGTGTTTCATATATCTTGTGCTCATCTCCCTAAGAAGTTTTACTTGTGCTCCTTGAGAAAAGTGGGACCATCTCTTCTGGCATGCTTCACAGCACTGGCTGCACAAGTAGGTCAACAAAGACCCTTTTTGTGAGGCTGGGAATCCCTTCGGGGCAAAGTCCAAGCACTTATCCTGGGTCTCCAGCTTCCAGCACTATGCCAGTGGATGGAGAAGTACTAAGCTCAGACTAATTGAAGGAATAAAGGAATTGCTTCTTTTAATCCATCAGTGAGTTGTCATGCTTTCATTTATCTAATTGTTTTGAATACAGATGATGTTTTTAGCCCACTATTGCACCAATTCCTTATGTGTACAAGGGCTTTGTAGCTCCCCTTTACTTTGAATAATGATACCTGATAGATCACTGGTGGATCAAATGGTCCTTGTTTTGTATGTGGGGAGACTGGGTGTGGCGAGGTTGACTCCCAGCTCTGCAGTATGAGGACAAGGTTGGGAACACAAGATCTCCGACTCCAAGGCTCTCGACACCACAGGTTCTCCAGACGTGACTCCTGCTTCCTTCCATTACTGCTGCGTAGACAAACCAGCTCCTTTCAGGCAGTAACCATCCCTGGGAATCATGGCAGCAGTGAGACACAGTGGAAGAATCACTGCTAGTTTCTTGGTTCATCTGCTCTCCCTTCTCCTCCAAGTCCCCAGCATCCATCTCTGTGCCCGTGAAGTGCCCTGGACACAGGCTGAGAGGGCGAGGAGGAGCCCAGGGGCGAGGGCGCTCTGTGGAGTCTGGCCTCCCTGTCAGAACTCCAAGCACCAGGGAAAGGAGAACAGCTTGGTTTCCATGGCGACGTGCCCACCCGGTCCCTGCAGCTGCAGCCCCTCTCCGGCCCCCTGAGGTGGGGCTGCGGGTGACCTGAGCCAGTCCTGTGCCCACGTCGGCCCCCGCTGGGTTCAGGCCCAAGGCAGGCTGTTCATTCTGAACTGGAGTTTTGCCTGACATGGTTCCCATGGGGACGGCTGTGGGCACACGCTGCCTGCGGTCAGATCATCGGGTCAGAACTGCCTTGCAATTCAGGCAGCTCCTCTTGGGCTCAGAGACTTTGAAAGAAAGAGTGAGTTTCAGATGCCTTGGCCCTTTCACCCACCCCTCATCCAAAGATAGATTTAAGAACTTGGCACTGTGGGGCCGTGTCAGGTACAGGGCACTCCCTCGGGGCCAGGGCCTGGGGACACCAAGATGACTGAGGCACTGCCCCCACCCTCAAGACGAACAAGGAAGACAGTCCATCAAGCTAGTAATCACAGTGCAGTGGGGCCCAGCAAAGTGGGACTAAAACAAGAAACCGGAAGGATTGCTCAACTCTGGGGAAAATTTAAGAAGGGGAGGGGGAGGTATTCCAAACAGAGGCAGGAGCTCTTGCAAAAATGTAAGAGGAAAGAATATGCTGTGTGAAATACCAAAGCTCCAAGTGCTGGGAAAAGAGGGACTTGACTTTGTCCTACAGGGACGGTGTGTGTGTGCTCTGTTGTGTCCGACTCTTTGCAACCCCAAGGACGGTACCTGCCAGGCTCCTCTGTCCATGGGATTTTCCAGGCAAGAATACTAGAGTGAATTGCCGTTTCCTCCTCCAGGGAATCTTCCTGACTCGGGTCTCTTGTGTCTCCTGCAGTAGCAGGCAGATTCTTTACTACTGTGCCACCTGGGAAACCCTGTCCAACAGAGAAAGAGGAGTTATTTTACACAGGAAAGCAGGGTGGCTGGATTTAGGATGGTCACCAAGGATGCCATGAAAGGACAGATTTAGGGAGGAGGAGATGAGCAGTGGGGAGGACAACGAGGTGGCTGCAGAAATCCTGGTGAGATCGCAGAGGCTGGCGACTAATCTCTCAGTGTCAGGGACCTCCTGCCCCACTGGGGTGGCCATGGGCATCAATTCTATACCTTCATGTGGAGGTGGCAGGAACCCAAAGCCTGTAGATCTGGCTGTCAGCTGACAGATGCCTTGCCCACATCCTGCCACAGGTCAGGAAGACTCTCGGGGAGGGAGGTCAGCCTGCAGAGGAGAGCGCCTGGGTCAGCACCTGTGAGGGAACGGGCGGTGGCAGGAGTGGGGCAGAAGCAGAGGTCAGCTGTGACTGACCCATGGGCAGCTCAGGAGTTCAGATGCTCATTGGAGTCATCCTGCGTGGGGCACATGGCTGGGCCTTTATACCCCCGCCTCAGTGGGTCGCTGGAGGTGGGTCATCCTCAGAACGCAGGACCTGGAAGTAGCTGCCTGCTGCTAAGACTGTCCCGAGAGTTGGCAGCTGCATCCGCCTCCAGGGCTGCTGGAGCTGGGCAGTGGGTTCTCACTGAACGGGATTTGTGCCCGCTTCAGACTTCATCCACATTCATGGCTTCTCCCTGGGTAGCTCTCCCAGCTGGAAAATGGATAGGCCTGGACTAGGAGGTCTAGAAAGTCCTCTCATTCTTGGTACCTCCCAAGTCAGGGAGCTGTTAATAACAGCAAAAAAAAACCCATCATTATTGAGTGCCGATAGCACTAGTGCAGACCCCAGGCCTTCACACTCTACTTACATCATCTCATTTCATCCTGTGAGACAGGCAAACCTATTGTCCCTCTCTGAAGAGGAAGTTACAGCGGTCAGAGAAGTAACTGACCAGGTCTCCAGCCCTTAAGTGGCAGAGTCTGGCCCTTGTGCAGTGTCTGACCTCCAGGAGGAATGCCCTCCTTCCTCACAGCAGCTCCCACAGCTGCATGCGAAGATTAGAGGAGGATGATGTGACCATCATACAAGTGCATGCCAGTCTGCAAGTTGCTACCCGCCAGGAGCTCCAGGTGGCAGGGTGAGGCTTAAAGCACCGCTTCCTCACCCACCTACTGCCAACTCAAGCATTCACAGCAAGGGCCTGGGACAGTGACATATAAAAGAAAGGATACCTCCCTTGTTGAGAAATGCACTCATTGGGTGTATAAGCAGAGATCTATTCAGTCAGAGTTGGGGAGGAGTCGGGAGCCAAGTACGAAGAACCTGAGATGTAATTCACTTGGTAATCTTCCTCCAGTGCCTGCATTCCCTTTCTCTTCCCTTGTAAGCACCGTCCATGAGGTGAACTCTGTTCCTCCCTCTCCACCTCCTGACAACTGATTCCTTAGCAAGATGGCCCCATTTACTGAGCAGCCAAGACAGGCCAGGCTTATGCCCCAACATCATCTCACTTTCACAACAGCCTTGGGAGATGGAGGCTGTCTTCCCTACTTCACAGAGGGGTAAATCGAGCCCCACATGCATTTAGTCACTCGCCTGAGTCACACAGCCATGGTGAGACAGGACTTGAATCTAACCAATCTGTCCACTCACTCATGGTATTGAGGGGATTGAGAGTGGGTTCAGGTAAAGGGGCCTTCTCTAATGAGAAGGTTATAGTCTTGTGGGCCACAGTAGGAAGGAGAGGAAAGTCACGCAGAGCCACTGGGATGTTGGAACTGGTTGTTTCAGAAACCACAGCAAGGGGAGCTTCAGAAGCAGGATCTTGAGAGGGGGATTTGGAGGAGTGGGCAAAGGGCCATCTAGACGAGCTGGCCTGTGACCCATACAGGGGGTCTTAGAGCGAATTTAGAAGGCAGTGCTGAATGACACCCCACTGAGGACTCAGGGAACCTGGCCTCCTGTGGCTGAGTCTCATTTGGTATAAAATGGCTAAGGAGGTGGTTGTAGGGGAAAGATGAGATGAGATGGTCTAGAACATGGTTCTCAAACTTCAGTGTGCATTAGAATCACCTGGAGAGCATGTTCCACTCGATTCGTGGGCTCCACCCGAGAGGTTCTGACTCTGGAGGTGAGATCGGGGGTGGGTCATAATCTCCATTTCTAATAATCACAGGAGATGCTGATGCTGCAGATCCCAATCCTACCGTGAGGAGCACTGGCTTGCCTTTCTGAGACTCTGAGATCCTTTTCCCCAGCAGGGCCCCCTCCCTGGGGCTGGCCTCTGCTGACTCAGGCAGGGGAGAAATGACCCCCTTGCTCCAGGAGCCATGACTGGGAGTGGCTGCCATTTTCAACATGCTTTTTGCACCAACTTTAATATAGAGAATAAGCTTGGATATCAGAGACATGGTCCTAGAGTTTACACAGCTAATAAGGGTCAGAGCTCAGATGAAATCCTGGAGCTTAACTGAGATCCAAGAGGAGAAGGCACAGGCACTAAGGAGGCCCTTCAGGACCTGGAATGCCCACTGCTCTGTGGGAAGGTATAACAGGATATTTGTTTGGGAGGTCTGGAGCTCTGCAGTCCTGGGATTCATTCAATCACTTCCCAATCAAACTCCTGAGACAGGAAGGTCAATGGGATGAAAGAAGGACACTTTGCCTAGGGTCTAGGAGTTGTCTGGGGAGAAATGGATTGATACCAAGACTTTCCCCCTGGGGTTCCAAGGTGATTGGATGGACTAGGTACAGTGAACCCACCATTGAGATTCTTGAACTCTGCATGAGCCAGTGGCACTAGAGAAGAAAGACACTCTTCCGGGGAACAGAACGGAGCTTGGAGTTATATGAATTTGAATACTAAAGGAGGTGTGATTTTATTTTGTACCCAAGTTCCTCGCTACAATAGGATTGGATGGGGGCGGTGCTGGCAGGAGAGGTATGCTCTTGCTCACATTATCTCTGAAATAGAGGCACATTCATTAAAATGACAATTGTCTTAGAGTCATAATTGATACCTGCTTTCATAATTTCAAAGTAAGAGAAAAAAAAATAGGTAGAAGAAAAGATGCCTAGAACAGCGAGGGCAGTGAAATCAGAAGGTACCAGCCTGAGACAATAGCATTTCACTTCATGAAACACTGTTCAGAGGAAAATGCATCACCTGATGTGGATTCAGTAGAGGTTGGCCAGAGAAATTCGTGTAAGAAGAGAAAACATTTCGGATCTCGAACCTCTTAGCCCTGGGCTGGAGGGAAGACTGAGAGCTGGGTTGGAAGAAGCAGGGTGTGCTCTAAGAGCTTTGCCATGCCCTGGAGAATTGGGAGCTCGGAACACGACTTAATCTAAATGGACAAAGGAAATACAGAATGGATGTTAATGGATATTTCAATCCAAGATGAAATATGACTCCAAGGAGCATTTCAATATAATATATATTTAATTGAAATGAACTACAAATCTTAAATCAAAAATGATGTTAGTGATTCCATGCAGAATGAGAATTGCTCTGTGACCTTCGTTTTCTCCCTCTTCAATGCTTATTTGGGGAGAGAACTGCTGGCTCAAGTATTTGCTGAATGAATGAGTGAATGAATGAAGTTGCATTGGCAGAAGTGTGAGTCACTCAGTCGTGTCTGACTCTTTGTGACCCCATGGACTGTAGCTCACCGGGCTCATCTGTCCATGGCATTCTCCAGGCAAGAATACTGGAGTGGGTTGCCATTTCCTTCTCCAGGGGATCTTCCCGACCCAGGGATTGAACCTAGCTCTCTGGCACTGCAGGCAACTCTTTACCGACTGAGCCAGGGAAGAATTGGCAGAGGAGGTTTCTGAAACTATACTTTTAATAATGCAATTAATTTCCTGTGCTTTCCAGGTTTTCTACAGTGAAAAGAAATCACTTCGATAGAATAAGATTGGAATTGACTTGGGGACTGGTTAGGAATCCGTCCTCTTGGGGGAAACTTCCTGAGGGGCCAGTGAGATACTCACTCTCCCAGGTCAGAGATGGTGCCCTTCTGACCTTTGACCCAACCACGGGGAAAAGATGAAGACAGATGCTGGTCAGCAAGGCTGGAGTGGTGAACCATCTGGGACTGAGTTTCTCTGTGTCAGGGGTTGTATGTGGAGCTGGTGTTCCAGGGGAGGCACTCAGATGGCCTCTCCCTGAACACACTCACAGTTTTGACTGCGAAGGTTCATGCACTTGTCACATGTAATTCTAGAACAATCTGTCTGGATCTGTGGCCAATATAACAGCAGAGCTGCAGCTAAGCTGAAGAAGAATAGCTGGCAGATGGGTGGGAACTATGTTGAGAAACAGCTGTTAGTGCAAAGGAGAAGGGTGCGTCCTGGCCCACAACCACTCTCACTGGTTAGAAATGACTGGAACGTGACAAACCAACTCAAATCTCCCTAGGGTAAGTCCCTCAGATCTTCCTGGAACTCATAGCAGAAAATTCATTGAAGGACTTCACTGGAGTGGAGGTCACAGCAGGCTGGAGCTTTCCTGGAAGGGGCAGGGCTGTATCTGAGGGTCCTCTGGATGGGGAGGGTGGAGAGCAGGGATGGATGGAGACCCAGCAATGGACCACCGGAGTGGCCGCCAAATGTCATTGGCAGGAGTATCCTGTCCCGCAGCCTAGGAGTGATCCTAAAATGCATAGCCCAGAGCCCTATTCCTAGAGATTTCTTCTTCTCCTTTTGTAGATTTGGAGTTGATTCCAAGAATCTGCATTTTTCACAAGTACTCTGGATGATTCCGGTGCAGCATGTCAAACATTAGACTTTGGCTACTATATTAGTGTGGGCTGTCATGACAACATACCACAAGCTGGGTGGCTTAAACAACAGCAGTTTACTTTCTCACAGTTCTGAAGGCTGGGACGTTTCAGACAGAACCTGGCAGCACTGAGTGTCTGGTGAGAGCTCTCCTCCCGGCTGTCGACGGCCACCTTCCTGCAGTCTTCTCACCCGGCCTTTCTTCTGTGCACTTGTGATCTCTGGTGTCTCTTCTTCTAAGAAGCCCAGTCCTATCAGGTTAGGGCCTCATCCTCTAGCCTCATGTAACTTTGGTCATCTTCTTAATTATCTTCCATCTCCAAATTTAGTCACATTGAGAGTTTCAAACTATGAATTTGCATGGGTGCATGCTCAGTAGCCATCATGTCTGGCTCTTTGCAGTCCCTGCCAGCCTACCAGATTCCTCTGTCCATGGGATTTTCCAGGCAAAAATACTGAAGTAGGTTA
This sequence comes from Cervus elaphus, assembly GCF_910594005.1. Lineage (NCBI taxonomy): Eukaryota > Metazoa > Chordata > Mammalia > Artiodactyla > Cervidae > Cervus > Cervus elaphus. Next base: position 24,681,328 of record NC_057838.1, read on the forward strand.
GCCATTTCTTCCTCCGAGGGATCTTCCCAACCCAGGGATTGAACCTGCATCTCCTACATTGGCAGGCAGATTCTTTGCCACTGAGCCACCTGGAAAGCCCTAATTATGAATTTCAGGGGACACAAACCAGTCCATAGAGGGTACCTACTCCTATGGAAGAAGAGTGGGGCCTGGTTACCCGGTTGAGGATGGTGGAGGATGTTCAGTGAGATGGGCCAAGATTCTGGCAAAGGATCCTTTGCAGGGAGGTGACTGATATCAGATCTATCTCCTCTTTCAGGCCATTTCACGATCAGCACGTAGCAAGCGGGGGTTTTACTACACTATGACACAAGTGATGTTATATGACTTTATTTTTCTAATATTAAATGACATACGTCTGTGAGACTCCAGCCCTGCAGGAATAAGAACTTTCAGTCATCCCTGGGGTGAGTAATCTCTCTAGGCTTCCTTATAAGGTCTGGAGCACCTGGAGAAGGTGCCCTGGCCTCGCACCATACCAGTCACCATGGCTGTGCTCACTGTTTAAACCTGTATGATCTCTTGAAGGTAGCAAGTGACTCCTTGGTGTCTTGCTTCGTAAGACATCTTTTGCCAGGGCTGGGACACCCAGGACCTGGAATGCAACTTCCCTTTAACATGACAAGGTGATTTTCCTCTGATTCCGCCCTGACCCCTGAACAGCCTCATTACTCCTCTAGCTCAAAATTTCTCCCCAGCCAAACTGAAGAGCGTGCACAAAGCACTGAGGTCTCTAGCGCTCAAAATCCCCTTCCTGGTTCCAGGGAACGTCCACTGCATCCTTAGACCTAGGTCATTGATCCTACACCACTCCATGCCTTCTGCTCTGGGAGACAAGAACTTCCATGATCTGTGCCCAGTAGGTCTGTGATGGAACAATGCTGTCCCTCATTCTTGGTTGGGGCTTGGGAGGAACAGGTGAAAGCTGGTGATCTGGTGGAAGCTGAGAGCTTGCCTTGCAGGGTTTAATGGCCTATCCCTATCAGCTCCCTTGGAGTATTCAGGTCTCCGGAACATGATGCATAATATGTAGGCTCACCCAACCTTGGAAAGCAGGAAAGGGCCAGAGGGTGTATTTCCTGTCTGAAAAGTAATGGGGTCAAAAGATATGGACAGCATGTCCATCAGAATGAGAGGATTCTAGAATGTCAATGCCAAAGAGAACTGAGAGCTCATCGAATCAGTTTCCTTCTTCTACAGATGAGGAAACAGAGTCCAGAGAGAGGAAGGAACTTGCCCAAGGTCTCACAGCAGGCTGGTTCCAGGACAGGAACAAGATCCCCCAGATCCATGAGTCCCACATTGGCTCTGCTCTTCTCATTCTCAATGGATGTAGGCCTGGTTCCTCTGCTCCACCCATATCTTATTATTTACCTGGTTCTACTAACCATATAATTACTACGTACTTCATCAGAAAATATGCAATAGATTCTAAAGCCCTAGGGAAACTACATACATACATATACACACACATATGTGCACACACTTCCAAACTCTAAGGTAACCCCTGTTAGCACTGGGAAACCTATTCTCCCAGGACAGGGGAGAGAATTCCCAGTTCAGGGGCCTGGTGCCCAGCTGGTGGAAGCAGCTTCACACTTCATCTCCCCTAATGACAAGTATGAACCACAGTAGCCAGTCCTCACCATCAAGCTCAGAATGGGAATGGGTGGCCACCAGAACACAGTGGAGACGATCCATAGATCCCTCCCTTAGCAGTGTTAAACCCACAGGGCTTAGCTGAGACCTCATCTGTGAGCCATTAGGAAAGTGGGGAGCATATTTGTGCATTTCTTTGAGACCCAGAAGCCATGTGTCCTGCCCTTGGCATGAACACAGTCAGCACTGACCTCTGCAGTGAGCTGTTCAGACCCAGCGAGGAAGGCTGAGGCCACGACGGTCAGTGAGAACAGAGAGAACAGCACCAGCATTAATAGTGGTACCAGCCAACACTGCTTATTATGTGCCAAGAGCCCTACATGGTTATCTCACTTAATTCCCAGAATGAAGTGAGGACAAAGGTGGTGGAGCTGCAGGTAAGAAGGGGGCTGCGAGAGACATAGCTGATGGGAGTGGGGCTGTGAGGGCCAGCCAGGAGGAGCATGAGTGGCCCCCGCGTTCCTCTGATGAAATGTTCTAAGCAAGTTTTGGGTCTTCCCCTGAACTCACCCCCGAAACCCTTCAGCCATCAGCTGTGAGCCTCTGCTGGTTGGGAAAGCAAGTGTGTGTATGTGTCCTTCTGGCCACAGCTTATAACCAGGGTGGAGAGAGAGCAAGGGAAGGAGGCTGATTCTGGCCCCCAAATCATGCTCTCCTCTCCTTCCCATACCTGGGGGCTCTTCCTGGCCTGGCTGGTGCCAGGTCACAACAAGGCCTCCCTTACATGCCTTTCCAGGTGGCACAGTGCTGACTCTGCCTGCTAATGCATGAGGCGGGAGACCCAGGTTTGATCCCTGGGTTGGGAAGATGCCTTGGAGAAGGAAACGGCAACCCACTCCAGTGTTCTTGTTTGGAAAACCCCATGGACACAGGAGACTGGCGGGATACAGTTCCCGGGGTTGCAAAGAAGGGGACATGACCTAGGGACTGAACAGCAACAACAAAGCTTCCCTTGTGCAGGTGTCTCTGTGGGAAGAAGTGCTGAGGCGCTGCCTTCACTGCCTTGTCGGGGAGTGACTCATTTACTTGGGTATCAGTTTGCCATAATTATTCATGTGACCCTCCTTCTTCCTGTTCCTCTAGGCCCGGCACCGGGGGGTACTGAATTTCTCCATGACCAACCTTCTGAGCAGCAGCAGGGGGCCAGGTAGGTGGACTCCCAGCCAGAGAAGAGGGGCCATGTGGCAGTGGGACCCACAAGCAGACTCACCGAAAGTAGGGCGGACACTGGCTGTCCCCGAATGATGGGCAGCACGCTCAACCTCTCACCTACAGAGCTCCGGAAGCTGTTGCAGCAGGCCTGAGACACTAGTGGTTTTATCTTTCTCATTCGAACACCAAGCAAACTGACTTAGGGACAAAATTTTCTAAGTCAAAATGGAAAGACCAGGTGAAACACTGAGGTGACCAGTTCCTTAAAGACCTCTGCATCGTTCAGGACACTAGAGATACCCATTCAGAACTCACCTTGGAGAGTCCCCAGGGACCCTGGGAAATGGACTCCCAGGAGAATGTCCATCCAGAGGCTTGGGGGACTGAGTCCCAGGATATAGGCCCGCACATAGAGTTGTTTCTTTGGCAGCATCCAAATGATTTCCTAATAATGAAAGGCAAGCAACAAGAGTCAAAGAATGAAGAGTAAAGGAATAAGATTGGGGTTCCTTGAGGGAATAGGACTACTCTTTTGTCATCTTTGTACCCCTATTCTGACCCTTCAAAATCTAATAATACACATTCAATAAATACTTAATACATAGTAATGTCAATACTATTTGAACTGTATCTCACTTAAGTTTCCTAATTGCCGCATGAAATAGGCATGGTCATTACTGTCCTCATTTTCAAAATGATTAAAGCTCAGAGAGACTGAGGGCTGGATCCAAGGTCACCCCACTGCTATTGGGTAACATGGATGTGAGATCCACGCAGCTGCCGTTGTGTGACATGTTTTTGGCCCAGAGAGAGCAATAGCCGGAGAAGGCAATGGCAACCCACTCAAGTAATCTTGTCTGGAAAATCCCATGGATGGAGGAGCCTGGTAGGCTGCAGTCCATGGGGTTGCCAAGAGTCAGACACGACTGAGCGACTTCACTTTCACTTTTCACTTTCATGCACTGGAGAAGGAAATGGCAACGCACTCGAGTGTTCTTGCCTGGAGAATCCCAGGGACGGGGGAGCCTGGTGGGTTGCCGTCTATGGGGTCGCACAGAGTCAGGCACGACTGAAGAGACTTAGCAGCAGCAGCAACAGCGAACAACAGAGTCCTTGAATGAGGATGTACAGAGTTGGGAGCAGATTGTAATCACAGAACCAGTGGCACCCTCTCTGGCTCACCCTGCTCAAATTTATCTATTTCTGGTCACTTTAAATCCAATTTGAATTCCATTATTTCATTCTGGGAATGGAATACATAGGAAGTGTTGTGTCACCCTTCAAGGTTGTTGACAGAACCATTGCATCAGTTAGAAATTCCCCACAATTGCTTGAAACAGAGGCTTAAAGATTGGCTTAAAGAATCTGCATCTCTCTTTCTCTAATGTAATTCGAAATGTAGCAGTGGGTGGTTCAGAGCTAGTGCAGCACAGCCATGATCCTGTCAGGTCTCACACTCTTATCTTTCTCCTCTGCCATCCTGAGAATGTAGCTTCTATTCTTTAGTGTGCCTCGTGGTCACAATGTGGCTATTAAAGCCCCACCATCACATCTGTATTCCAGGCAGGAAGGAAGAGGAGGTGGTAAAGGAAAAAAAGGGCATATATCAACTGATTTAGCCCCCTCTTTTAAGGAGTTTGCCTAGAAGCCTCTTTCAGCATATGTCCACCATAACTTATTGGCCAGAACTTACAGCAAGTCTATTCCTAGCTTCAAGGGAGAATTAAAACTGTATATTTTTTAAGGTGAGCACTTTGACATTTCCAATATAATCAGATTTCTTTTACTAACAAAAGAGGAGAGTGGATTTTGGGTGAGCCCCTCACCAACTCTGCTACAACTTTGCCTTAATTACTTTGGTCTCAGTAGTTAAGGACAGCCTCAGGGCTGTAGTTAAGGACACACCTTCATAGCGACTAAGCTGTGACTTGACCATGAGAAACCTGAGGTGCGCCTGGCCCTGCTCTAAACTCTTCCCAGCAGCAGCCTCAGTAGCGCAGGCTGTCTCTGGACTGGCCTCAGGTAGGAAAGCACCTGTGTTGGGGGGAGAATAAATACCTTTGGCTTGACTATGTCCTGTGGCTGCTGTGAGCTCAGGGGAGCCGATAAATGTAATAGTACCTCAGAGACTATGATGGCCAAGATCTCACCACTAAGAACCAGCAGCACTGACATCATCTGAGAGCTTGCTAGAAATGAAAATTCCCAGTCCCCCCCACAGCCCTACTGCATCTGTATTTTCATCAGGCTGCAGGTGATTCAGGTACATTAAAGTTTCAGAAGCATTTCCTTCTAGCAGCTGTCCCCAACCTTTTGGGCACCACAGACGGGTTTCGTGGAAGACAATTTTACCTTGGTTTCAGGATGATTCAAGCACATTATATTTATTGTGCATTTTATTTCTATTTTTATTACATCAGCTCCACCTCAGATCATCAGGCAATAGATCCTGGAGGTTGAGGACCCCTGCTCTAAAGCAGTAGACCTGAATCATAAGGGAGTCCAGGAGACAGGTGAGCTCACCTAAGACACTTCCTCCAGCATGATGAAGTATCTTGGGAAAGTCACTCTCCCTCTCTGAGCTCAGTATTCCCATCTGTTAGAGAAGGGGTTTGCACCACACCCTTGCTCCACAAAGTGTAGTCTTGGATCAACTGCATCAGCATCGCCCTGGTAGACATGCAGAAATTCAGCCCAAGCCAGAGTGACGGCAGAAGAGTCTGCATTTTGACAGCCTCCCCAGCTGAGGCATCTGTACATTACAGTTGGAGAAACCCTGCCCTAGATGCCCTCTGTGCTCTAACATGAGAATTCAAAGTCATTTTAGGCAACTGGTCCCAGGGTCCCAGCCTATAATGTGAATGATGGAGACCACTGATTCCTGGAGCTTCTTGGGTTGGGCTAAGTGGAGACAAACTCCCTTTGAAAGTGCAGTGGCTGGCAGAGAACAGGGTGGCAAGCCATGCAGCTGGTACTGAGGGTGCCTGGGCTAGGTCTAGAGCTGGGATCAGGCTGGGGCTTCCTCATCAGGGATTTCTCCTCTGGAGATGGATGGGTACCTGGATCCAGAGATGCAGCTGCAGGGAGTGCTCTGGGGATGGCTCTGGATCACACATCCTCCCTATCCTTCTCCCTCTCCCGGGCAGAGGTGGGCACACCTGAGGTACACAGGTGAGCAGAGAATGTACTGTGAGTCTGCTGCCAGCTTTCAGCAAGAGGAGGAGGCGGGGCCTGCCTCACCAGTCTTCCTGCCCCTGGGCGCTGCGTTTTTAAAAAGAATCCTTTAAAACTGCTTGATGTTTTGGACTAAATAAAGCTGTGCTCCCACTCGGATTGAGCTTATAATGGAGTCTAATTTTATAAAGAAACCAATTAATGGTTCTGTAAATACAAAAGAAAGGATCCCTGCTTTTTTTCTTGACCAAAAGGCCCCAGAAGTTAGTCCTGTAAAAATGTCACATCTTGCTTTAAAGAATGGCAGGACTTCTCCGAGGAGAATAACAGGAAATGACTCACAGAGGGCGCCCCGAGGCCACTCGGCTGTACAAAGGGGCCCCCTGCGCAGTAATGCGAGGCTGCTGACCAACCGACTGCCGGGAGGAGAGTGCCCCGCCCACGGAAGAGGTGGGGGGTTGCTGTCTTCTTTAGGCTGGGGCTCTCTGAAGGGCCCAGGGATGCTGGAGTGCTGGAGGTGAGGCTGAGTCTTCTATAAGATTTGGCACCTTGAGGAAAACTCACCGAGAAATAATGCTAAATTAACCACACAAAACTGCCAGTCGAGGGGCTCTTACCTTTGCTGGACTCACTCTGGCTCTCATCTTGATCTCATTTGATGAGCTGGTGGAAACCCAAGAGACGTCTTCCTGGTTTCTTGTGGATTGACTCAGGCCTTAATCTTCCGTTCTGTCATCTAACTCCCTATCTTGTCTCTTTTTCACTTCCTTTCTCCTCCTTCCCCTTCTCCCCTGTTCCCTGGGCCCTATTCCCTTCTCAATCCAGAGGCTTGCCTGGTCCAAGGCCCTTACTAAGGACAGCTGCTCTGCTCCAGAGGCCCAGCTCTTCCAGTGATGTACGAATCAGAAGATATTCAGATGGAACACATCAGTACAGCCACAGCAACCGGGGCCTGGAGCAAATAGAAGGCCTGTGTTATTTTTTTTTTTGTTCTTGAAAAAAAGAAGCCATCAGTTTTGAATATTTTCTATGCCAGTTGTTGACTGGCTGCTCCTTTGAGCCCCTGTACCAGTCAGAAAGCAGAATCTACCTCAGATGGTTCAGGAAACATGAATGAAGGACTGTCTATAGAGGTGTGGATGCAATTGCTTTACTTACCCATTGCTGTGTCACAAATTGTTGTTGTTGTTTTGAATAAGGAATTCATAGGGCCTGGACTCCATCTCAGGCCTGTCTGTGCTGATCGTGCGCGGCCACCTCTCCAGTGGACTCTGAACTCTGTGCTTAGCGCCTGTGGGAATGACAATGGAAGGATAAGACCCCCCTCTGGGCAGGGGAATCTTGAAGAAGAGAAAACAGACACTAATCACCCCTGCCTCCGGACACTATCTATCAGAATGTAAGCACAGGCTTATCGGTTATTAACTATTTGGAATGTAACTGCGGGCTTATTGATTATTGACTGTTTGAACACATAACACGTGAATGATGGGGTTATTGTAGTTGTATTTACCCTTCCTTTGTTTATGTAAGTCTCAAGGGAATTGGGGTAGTGGGTTTGGACACGTACACATGGGGTATAAAAGATTTTCACAAATGCTGGTCGGGGTCCTTGGCTAAGAGGAGACTCTGCCTTGGGCCCGCCGGTGTAATAAACTGCACTCCACTATCTGCATTGTCCTTCTGAGTGAGTTTGTTTCCCGGAAAGCGTGGCTATAACAGTTTAGTCGCTGAACCATACCTGGCTCTTTGCAACCCCCATGGACTGTAACTGCCAGGCTCCTCGTCCATGGGATTTCCCAGGCAAGACTACTGGAGTGGATTGCCATTTCCTTCTCCAGGGGATCTTCCTGACCCAGGGACTGAACCCACAACTCCTGCATTGGCAGGCAGATTCTTTACCACTAAAATTACCCTAACGTTTTACATAAACCAATGTACATTTGTGTTTTCATGTAGTTTTTCAGGGATGAAAATCTGCGAGCTCCTTATCTGGGTGCTTCTCACTAATTCTGACTCTGATGAGGTTGCCACCCAGCTGTTCATAGGGGCCACAGTCATCTCAAGACTTGGCTAGGGCTGCACGGCCCATTTCAGAGCCCATTCAGGGGATTTGGGGCATTTTGCAGACCTCCTGCAGACCATCTATAGACCTCCAATCTTGAATGTGTCTCCCTATTCTTTCTCTGCTCACCCAGAGATGAGGGGCTGCGAGGCTAAACACAATGAACATACATCTCAGAGCATCCAAGACAGCGCTTCCTTTCTGTTAGTGTCAAAGTTAGGCTCATAGAGGGCATGGGTGTTGCTCAAGGTCACAGCAATTCGGTGGCAAAGCAGAGCTCAGACACCGGCTGCACTGTGAGGAAGGGCAGTGAAGTTTTCTCAGCATCTCGTCAAGGGAGCGGGAAGGCAGCTGCAGGCCCCAAAGGCTCTGAGCAAAGGCTGTTGTGGGGCTCCATAGAGCATTCTTAAGTGTAATTGACTTTTAGGCATTAAACTTTTACCAGGATGAGCTCACAAGGTCTGTAGGGAGAAGGAGAGTGCCTGGCATTTCCTGCCTCCTGGGGCAGCGTCTGGGGTGCAGAAAAGTCCATCCTCCAGGCTGCAGGATGGAGCCCTCCCCTGGGAGACAGAAGAAGGTTGAAGCCCCTGAAGAGACCGCAGGCCAGGATACTGAGTGTTCAGTGGCCAGCAGGTTCTAACTAAATCTGGGGGATAGGGGGCTGAGGATAAGATCACCCACTCAGTAGCCTTCCTTTGCAATGTGTCTACTGTAGGGGTGGGGAGAAGGGACAGAAGACTCAGTCCCTTTTCATAGGGAATGCCCCCAACCCCTGACCATGTCCACTCACATTTTTGTCCCTAAATCTGCCCCATGATGGACCTGGTTTAAATCACGACCAATCTCTGGGCATCACTTTTCTCATCTGTATAATGAGGAGTTAGAAAGCATGATGTCTTGAAATGTTTTTCCCTAATGAAGGAGTTGTTGTTTAGTCACTAAGTCATGCCCAATTCGTTTGCAACCCCATGGACATGGCCCTCCAGGCTCCTCTGTCCATGGGATTTCCCAGTCAAGAATACTGGAGTGGGTGGCATTTCCTTCTCCAGGGGATCTTCCCTACCCAGGGATCAAACCTGCCTCTCCTGGATTGCAGGTGGATTCTTTACCCTGAGCCACCAGGGAAGCCCCAGTGGTGACGCTAGTGGTAAAGAACCCACCTACCAATGCAGGAGATAAGAGATGTAGATTCAGTCCCTGGGTTGGGAAAATCCCCTAGAGAAGGGAAGGGCTACCCACTCCAGTATTCTTGCCTGGAGAATCCCAGGGACAGAGGAGCCTAGCAGGCTACAGTCCATAGGAATGCAAAGAGTCGGAAACAACTGAAATGACCTAGCACATCCCAATTCTTATCCCAAGGTTTCTTTCCAAATACATTGAGGCAGCCACTCTGCACCCCCAGGCAAAATATCACCTTTGTTTGATGTGTCTCCCCAGCAGCCTCCTCCTTCAGTTTCAGGACTAAAATAATAGTTCCAGAGGCTTATTGAGATTTCTATTAGAATTCAAAAACTCAAGGGCTTTATTTTAACAGGCTTATTAAAGTATAATTGACATACCACAAACTGCACATATTTGAAGAGTACAATTTGATAAATTTTGACACATACTATTCATTTGTAAAACCATCAAGTTTCACAAGTGAAAACCACCACTATCAAAATGGTAAACAAATCCATCATCCCCCCAGATTTCTTCATGCCCCTTTATCCTCTCTTTTTACCAACTCTTCCCCACCCTCAGGTTACCAGTGACTTAACTTTCTGTCGTAACAGTTCATTAGGTTACATTTTCTTCTTTCAAAAGGAAAAGGCAACCTCCAGAATGGTAGAAAATATTTGCAAACCATGTATCAGATAGGTGCTAATGTCCAAAATAGATAAAGAACTCACACAACTCAGTAGCCAAAAACCCAAACAACCCATTGAAAAATGGACAAAAAAAGGTGAGTAGACATTTTCCAAAGAAGACATACATATGCCCAGCAGGTACATCATCCTGCTGGGCATATGTATGGATGGAAAAAGTGCTCATCATCACTAACCATCAGGGAAATGCAAATCAAGCCACAGTGAGATATCACTTCGCATCTATTGGAATGACTATTATAAAAAAGACAGGACAAAAAAAAAAAAAAAAAAAAGACAGGACATAAGCAAGTGTTGGTGAGGGTAAGGAGCAAAGGGAACGCTTGTATGCTGTTCGTGGGAACAAAATGGTATAGCTAAGATGGAAAACTATATGGAGGTTCTTCAATTTCAGAACAGATTCCCATGTGATCCAGCAAACCCTCTATAGATTATATATCCAAAGGAAATGAAATCACAATCTCAAAGACATATCTGTACTCCAGAGTTCCCTGCAGCGTTATTCACAATTGCCAAAGCAAGGAAACCACTTCAATGACCATAAATGGATGAAGAGATAAAGAAACTGCCACGTATATATGTGCAGTGGAATGCCATTCAGTCACGGAAAAGAAGGAAATCCTGTCATTTGCAACAACATGACTGAACCTGGAGGACATTTTGCTAAGTGAAAGAAGCCAGACACAGAAAGCCAAATGCTGCATGATCGCACTTATATGTGGAATCTAAAAAAGTCAAACTCACAGAACCAGAGAGCATAAGAGTGGTTACCAGCAGCTGGCGGTGGGGATGGGGTGGGAAAATTAGGGAGATGTTGGTCAACGGGTACAAACTTTCATTATAAGATGAGTAAGTTCTGGTAAGTCTAACATACAGTATAGCAAGTGCAGTTAATACTGTCTTGTACACTAGAAATGAGCTAAGAGAGTCGATCTTAAGTTTTCTCAGCACAGCAGAAGGAAAAACAAGGGTAACTATGTGAGGTGATCGACATGAGAATTAACTTGACTGTGGGAATCATTTCACAGTGTATATGTAGTGCAAACCATCATGCTATACACCGTAAATATATACAACTTTCATTTGTCAATTATACCTCAATAAAGCTAGAAAAAAATAGAGTTTAAACTATCATTGTGATTTGGCTCCAAAAATGATTTTAAAATACAGAAAGAGCTTAGAGCATGGGAAGGAGGTAAGGGGACTTGAAGCTGTAACTGTGGATAAAAATGCAGAAGATACAGTGCTTTTAGTCAGACTGCATGCTTGTTCAGGGTGGCTTGGGTTGGGGGACTGACGGAGATTAAGGAAAACTAAATCAGCACCGTCATACCTCTTGATACCACCATTGTCTGACTAGCACACCTGAAGTTTACATTAATAGAAGTATGTTGTTCAAAAGGAGGGGATAGGTTCCTTCTGGCCCTCTGGGTGCTGGGGGCTAGAGGAGATAGATTAACCAGATTGTCTGGAAAAAGAGGGAGAAAATGATAAAAGGATTGAAGCAAAATCCAAGTATTAGGAAATGGAGTACATTGACAGAACTGAGGACACTGACTTTGGAGATGGAGCATAGCATCTCCCATGCAGAGCATGTTTCCACAATGTAAGAACTTTGAATACATGCACTGTCTCCAGAGGCCAAGAAATGGATGGTAAAAGATCCACATTGTTGTTCAGTCGCTAAGTTCTGTCTGACTCTTTGAGACCCCATGAACTACAGCATGCCAGGCTTCCCTGTCCTTCACTATCTCCCAGAGTTCTCTCAAATTCATGTCCATGATGCTATCTAACCATCTCATCCTCTGCCACCTCCTTCTCCTTTTGCCTTCAATCTTTCCCAGAATCACGGTCTTTTCCAATGAGTTGGCTCTTCACATCAGGTTGTCAAAGTATTGGAGCTTCAGCATCAGTCCTTCCAAAGAATACTCAGGGTTGATTTCCTTTAGGACTGACTGGTTCCATCTCCTTGCTGTCCAAGGGACTCTCAAGAGTCTTCTCCAGTTCAAAAGCATCAATTCTTTGGTGCTCAGTCTTCTTTATAGTCCAACTCTCATATCTGTACATGACTACTGGAAAAACCAAAGCTTTGACTAAATGGACATAAGCACAGACATAACCAGGAAAATTCTGCACTCTCCCTTCACTGTCAACCACACCATCTCTGTGTGGTACAGTAGTGATAACTTAAGCACTGGAGCCAGATTGCCTGGGCTTAAATTCTGTCAGGGCTACTTATTGGCTATGTGGCCTTGAAGAAGCCTGTTATTTCCCCACATGCCTCAGTTTTCTCATCAGAATAATGAAGATCAAAAATAGTTTCTCTTTAATAGAGCTGTTGTGAAGATTAAACAAGGTAATACTGGGAAAGTGGCTACTGAGTCCAGAATAAACGTTCAGTAAATGTCAGCATTTGTTTTCTCACTGCCTCTTTGATGACTCCTGGACAGGGAAGGGCAGGATTGCCCACTGAATGAACTGGAGGTTCTATCTGAGTTGCCAGGCAACAACCTTCTGGGACCAGCGGCTCCTTCTCCTTGAGCAGGAGGAGCAGCATAGGATTTCAGCTTCCCTAAGGGCATTGGGCGCTAGAAGCTGACATTCCAAAACAGCTCCCTGGAAGAGCTGACTCCTGAGTCTGGATTATTTATGAGGCAAGCTCTCACACTTGTTCCATGAAAGGGTAGGGATCCCTTCCTGGAACACCATGGCTCTGCGCCATGGCTTCTTGCACGCTTCCTGGTGGGACAGATGTAAAGGGAGGACCAGCTAGCTCATCTTGTCATCTGTAACTTTCTTCTGAAGCCTGCTCTGTGGCCACACTGTGTGTTGTGGTGTGGCCTTCAACTACCTCCCCACACCCTTCTTTGAACCATCTCACTCCTCACCTTTATTCTCTGAAAGCACGACCCCCAGGGTGAGTCCTCTGCCTCCTTCTAGGGCTGGATATTCTCCCTCCTCTGTGATTTCATCTGCTCCCAGGTTTTCAAATATCACCCTTGTTCTGAGGGCTCCTGTGCAGGCCATCTCCTCAAATTCCAGGCCTGGCTGAACACTGTCACTTGGACCTGGCATCTTAAAACCTTCAAAATGTTCAAAACTGAACTGGCTTTTAGATTTCTTCTTCCTTCATGAAAACAAACAAAAATAAATGAAAGAAAGCCTTGTCCCTCCTAGGCAGTAATTTGGTAACTTGTACTGCTACATATCCTGTCCCCTGGGCCCCAAATCTTAAGGTTCCTCCCTAGACACTTCACCCCAGGGACAGGCACTCAGCACAAGAATCTGAATCACACCGCATGCCCCACCCCTCCGTCCTCACTAAGCGCCTCTTCCACACCAGGAACAGCATTCTGGTCTCTCTCTCCTCCATTCCACCTGAACACTCAGTCCAGCTAATTTTCTCCCCAGCTCTAACACCATCAGTGCTTCCTTACTTCTGAAATATGTTAGAACTCTTCACTGTGGCATTGGCGGCTCTCTACAAAACTGTCCATTTCTACATTGAGTTGCTGCTGCTCTGAATCTATACTCTGAGCCCAGTCAATGGGGGAGCTCATGCTCCCTTCCGCTTCTGACACTCCTTACCCTCCAGGATGCTGCCGCTATTGTCTCCTCCCCTTTAAAACACCCTCCCAAACCACCTCTACCCATCACAGACCCACGCATTACCCAGCTCATCTCAGATGCTCCCTTCTATCTTAAGAAGTCTTCCTGTGATCCTGTCTCCACTCAGCTTTGAGAAGAGAGCTGTGTCCACGCTCTTGTCATTTTGCATTCTATTTATCGTCACACAAACACCTATCTAAAGCTCCTCCCAATTAGCACATATGCCCTTGAGGTGCAGAGCCACTGGTTAGAAGCAGTCTGCACGAGGCAGTATTGCACTGGCCCTCCAGCACTTGTCTGCTGACTGAACTGAGCAGGGACTGATTTGCCCGGGGAAAAGAAGTCTCAGAAGACAGTGGGCTGGCTTCATGTGCCTGCAGGACTGTCTACCATGGGTAGTCCCAGGAGAGCTGAGCTCAGACCAACATCTCTGCCTCCTGTGGGTATCCAGGATCCTTGCATAGTGAGAGCCATCTCTGTGAGTTTTCTGGCATCCATCCAGGGTTAATCCACCACTTCCTTCACCCCTCTTTAACCTTCTGGCTCTTTTGAGCGGCAGGCTCATACAGAGAGATGCTGTGCTACTTTCAGAAAAGAACGTGTCGGGCATTTGCTGCCATCTAGTGAAGGAGGTGAGGCTCAGCCTCTTGCAGAAGCCAGAGGGGTCCTCTGCTCTCCCCAGGAGCTGGCTCCAGGAATCCAGCACTAGCGACATGGGGCCATGTGGGGATGACAGGTGTGTGCCAAGGGCACAAGTCATTGCACAGAACAGATAGTATTCAAGCCCCTAAATTGTAATGTGGAATAGGCAAGACCATATCCCACCAGACTCTCCCTTACCTCCAGCCAGGCGGTATCCCTATTAGAATCATGACCAACCATCTTTTCCAGAAAACTTGGTAGGAATCTGAAATCACTGAGAGTTCATAATCGGAGGCCTCTTTGGAGGAAGCTGTAGGTAATCCCCAGGGCCTCAAGCAGGACGGTTGTGGCTTTAGAACCAGTGATTTCCACACAGCTCTTGCAGTCCTGCCTGGGAGTCCCTCCAGTGCTGTCTCAAAAGTGCCCTAGTTCTAGGAACAAGCACTCCTCTGCCCCTGTATGGCAGAGATGCCCGGGCTCTACCTGGTGAGTGACTGCACACACCCTGGGTTATTGCAAGGAACAGATGAGATTATGCAAATGCTTAGCCTGTGTCTAACCTACAGCAAATGCTAAGTCTATTAGATATTGATAATGATTAGATAATGATGCTACTACTTTTGCCAGTGCTCCAGAGCACAAGGCTGCCTACAAACCTCACAAAATTTAGGCCCCGGATATGGATACATTGAGTCACAGTTAGATTTTGTGTACACTGAAAATAAGTTCCCTCTTAATATGTCACAGCATACAGCATTGGCCTTACCTCCACTGGACAGTGAAGGGCAGGGCAGAGGCTCAGGGCTCAGACTCCAGGCTGCTGACAAACACATCACCTCCTCTGGCCTGTCAGAGATACAGGATTCCAGGGCTATTTCTGCGGGATTTTCCTCTGAGCCTAGATTGTTATACTGTAGTTCTTTGCCCCCAGTCCAGCTAATGTCTTGCTTGGCCTCTGGGCAACTCCAAGTTTTAGGGAGTTCCTGGGATATTCCTGGGGCCAGGCCCTTCTGATTGACTTGGTTGTTCTCTGGGCTGTGTTTCATGCATATGTTTAGCCAGAACTCAATGTAGGGCTCATCAAATGACTGAGGTCTCTGGCTAATCATTACATCTTATGGCCCCCCTGCCCTGGGGTCCAGGTGTTGTGCTCAGTGGGGTGCACTCTCCATCCAAGGTGCCCACTGCAGATATTTAACCGGAAGTGAGACTGTCTTACTGGTTCCAGTCAGTGGTGTGCTCAGCCAGCTCTGGGCAGCTCACGAGAACTGACTGTGGACATCTTTCCCAACTCTACATTCAGAAACATCATGTTGGTAGTGTGAAATCGGTCATGACGGGAGTATTCACCACAGAAATCAGTAAACACTACAAATCATGGCTTGTTTCTTTTTTCCTGAAGATCAATTATTAGGCACTTATCAGCACACCACTGGCTATTGTCTTTAATTTCAACTTAGGCACCACATTTAAACCACTACTCACACAAGCACCAAACAAAAGGATTTTTAGTGTATTATCCGAATGAAATGCAACTGAAAGCTTCATTTATTTATTTTTCCCCACATATATATAACAGATATTGCAGCTAGTGAAAGATAGGGTGTAACTGATACAAATCATGATCATGCTTTTAGGTTTGAAATAAACTCAAAATATTCAACGTTGGCTAAAAAAAATCTGCAATAAGTGTTTATTGGCAGGTTTTGAATTCTCACTTAGCATGCAAAAGAGCTATACGTGATAAACCACATAATTTTACTGGGGAAAACATCCAACAAAGGTATTGGACACAGTACTCAGGAACACATGGGAAACATAATTTAAAACTTTAATGTGTTTTTTGTTTCTTATTCTTTTGACATAACTTGAACTGTGCTTCAATCCTCACATTAGTATGTCTTCTATAGACCTTTCTAGTGTCTTTTTCTTTGTTAAAACAGTACTGGTAGTAATAGTCAGGCACCCTTATCTCTATAAGAATCCTCTGATGTGAACTCTAAAATATTTTCTTTCAGCTAGGAAAAAAAAAAAGGAATGGCTAGTTCGAAGAGTTCACTTGTTTGTACACAGAGCTGTGGATGGCTTGGAGCTCAGAGGCCGGAGGCGAGGCTTAGAGGCTGTGAGGTATGGGTGGAGGTGTGGGGCTCAGTCATAATGGACCTTGCCCTCGGCCACCCCAGAGCTGGGTAAGTTTCCATTGGAGAGTGTCTGGAGGGTTGAATGAGGCCTGTCTTTCAAGGTACACCTGGTCTTCATCATGTACTTTCGAAAGGCCTTTTGAATAACAGCAGCACATCTTTCCTCTTCCTTCCTTTTGGTGGTGGTGACTATGGGTTCATATAACTTCTTGAAAGGGTTGGCCTCCATGAACTTCTCCTCTATCGCTGCTTTCATGCTATCCAGGCCACTGGACTCACCAAGCACCCTCTTGGTGAAAGCAAAGAGAATATCCAAGCAATGGAGACGATCTCCACTCACCATTGGCAAGTCCATGACTAAAAATTGGTATTTATTTGGCTTTGCCACACGCAGAGGCTCAGGAAGGGCATCAGCAAAGTCAGAAAGGGCAGAATATTTGATAAACTGTGTTGCTTCTGGGTCAAACTTTTCCCAGACTTCGTAGAACATTTCAAAGTCATCTTCACCCAAAGGTTCCTCACTTTCTTCAGTGGCTACATTGAAGTTTTCTAAAATCACAGCAATATACATGTTGACCACAATGAGAGAGGAGATGATGATATAGGTGACGAAGTAGATTATGGCTATGGTAGAGAGGTGACAGCTCTCTGACGTGGGGTCACAGGACTCTTTTGATTTCAACATGGGGCTGAGGAGGGCATCCCAGCCTGCTGTCGTGGTTATCTGGAAGAGGCAGAGCATGCTGCTTATAAAAGTTCGGAAGTTGAAGATGTCATCAATTCCAGAATCTTCCTCCACTTTGCGAAAAGAGTTCATACCAAAAATGGCATAAATAAACATAACCAGAAAGAGGAGAAGACCAATATTGAATAGAGAGGGCAGGGACATCATCAGAGCAAAAAGCAGAGTTCTGATTCTTCGTGCTGCTCGAACAAGTCTCAGGATTCGGCCAATCCGAGCCAAGCGCACCACTCTGAACAGTGTTGGAGGGAAAGGAATATGCTTCTGGCTTTCCAAGGCAGAAACCACTGTACCTGAAGACAAGGAGGAGGGTCAATGAATTTCCAGGAGGCAGATTGATTTTTGACATAGCCTGTTTCTCCTGCTTTCAATCTGAGTGAGACCAACTTTTTACCATTACTTTTCAGCTTATGTACAAAATTAAGAATTTTTTTACCCATCTGAGGGGAAAAAAATATATGTGCCTTAAACTGGAGAGCAATTTTCAAGGTTCATACAATTTAGATAGGAATTTAGGTGGGACAGGACATCTAAGAAGACCCTCCAAAGAAAAGAAATAAAATGCAGTTTATTAAAGGCTATTTTGTAAGTTACCTAATGGACTTGAAATACATTATCATCTATGTTGGGCATTTAAAATCACTCATGAGGTAGAAAATATAACAGTTTTCTATATTTATTATATACATAGAATGGAAAACAGATAAACTATTGATGGAGTCATTTAGATTATAATGCAAAGAGAAATTTCTGCTACTGAAGCCTGAGTGTGAGCTATCAGTGGAAGCTGTACACCCCTAACCCCAAGGTTTCTTAAACAAACAGGTTCTTACTGTAGAGGAATTTGAACACAGCCTGCTATAGGCAAGGACAGAGCTAGAGAAAGAAGGTGATGTTGCAATGCTTGTCTTTGGGCTAAAACTGCCACAGATTTCTCATCTTTGTCAATACGCTCATTCCAAGGACTTCTGGAAGTCCAAACTCAAAAAGCTACGGGAATAAATTGGAGACAGTTTCTCTGTTATTGTAAATATCCCAGAAGTGGCATCTCAAGCAGAAGTTTCTGCAGACTGCTGAATATTTGGCCTAAAACGTCACCCTGTTTTCTCATTGCTTGCTCTGCAAGCAAGTGATACAAGGATTTAAAACAAAACACATTTTGAACCAAATATTACAGAATGGCTTGAACATGCTTGCCTCGTATACACAGGGCCTTGTTCTTCCTCTAGGATCCTCTAAGGTCATTAGAGATGATGGAAAACCAATTTTTTTGAGATGTGGAACTTCTACCATTTCAGCAACAACTGGAGGAGGTCCCTCCTTTAAGGTCCACTTCCTCTGTGAATATTTCTTTGAGTAATCAAGCTCACAGTAATTTGTCTTTCCTGTGAGCTCAGTTCTTTCGTGCAGCAAGTGATTTGGGGTTCAATTAATTTCTCGGTCTTTTTCTGATTCCTTAATGTGGTAAGTCTTAATTTTGTTGTTGTTCAGTCACTCAGTCATGTCCAATTCTTTGTGACTCCATAGACTGCAGCATGCCAGGTTTCCCTGTCCTTCACTATCTCCCAGACTTTGCTCAAACTCATGACCATTGAGTTGGTGATGTCATCCAACCATCTCATCCTGTGTCACCCACTTCTCCTCCTGCCTTCAATCTTTCCCAGCATTAGGGTCTTTTCCAATGAGTCGCTCTTTGAATCAGGTGGCCAAAGTACTGGAGCTTCAGCTTCAGCATCAGTTCTTCCAATGAATGTTCAGGGTTGATTTCCTTTAGGATTGACTGGTTTGATCTCTTGACTGTCCAAGAGACTCTCTAGCGTCTTCTCTAGCACCATAGTTTGAAAGCATCAATTCTTCAACACTCGGCCTTCTTTATGGTCCAACTCTCATATGCATGCGTTGACTACTGGAAAAACCATAGTTTTGATTATAAGGACCTTTGTCAGCAAAGTGATGTCTCTGCTTTTTAATACACTGTCTAGTTTTGTCATAGCTTTTCTTCCAAGGAGCAAGCATCTTTTAATTTCATGGTAGCAGTCACTATCTGCAGCGATTTGTGAGCCCGAGAAAATAAACTCTGTCATTGTTTTCATTTTTCCCCCATCTATTTGGCATGAAGTTATGGGACTGGATGCCATAATCTTCATTTTTTGAATGTTGAATTCTTAAGTCAACTTTTTCACTCTCTTCTTTCACCTTCAAGAGGCTCTTTAGTTTCTGTTCACTTTCTGCCATTAGGGTGGTATTATTTGCATATCTGAAGTTATAGATATTTCTCCCAGCAATTTTGATTCCAGCTGTGCTTCATCCAGCCCAGCATTTCACATGATGTATTCTGCACATAAGTTAAATAAGCAGGGGGTGACAATGTATAGCCTCGACATATTCCTTTTGAAGCAGTTAGTTGTTCCATGTCCGGTTATAACTATTGCTTCTTGACCTGCATACAGGTTTCCCAGGAGGCAAGTGAGGTGGTCTGGTACTCCTATATCTCTTGTAGAATTGTCCACAATTTGTTGTGATCCTCAAAGGTTTTAGCGTAGTCAGTGAAGCAGAAGTAGATATTTTTCCAGAATTCCCCTGCTTTTTCTATGATTCAACAGATGTTGGCAATTTGATCTCTGATTCCTCTGACTTTCCTAAACCCAGTTTGTACACCGAGAAGTTCTCAGTTCACGTGCTGCTGGAGCCTAGCTTGAAGGATTTTAAGCATAACCTTGCTAACACGTAAAATGAGTGTAACTGTATGGTAGTTTGAACGTTCTTTGACATTGCCCTTCTTTGGGATTGGGATAAAAACTGACCTTTTCCAGTCCTGGGGCCACAGTTGAGTTTTCCAAATTTGCTGACATACTGAGTGCAGCACTTTCACAGCATCATCGTTTAGGATTTTAAATAGCTCAGACAGAATTCCATCACCCCTATTAGCTTTGTTTGTAGCAATGCTTCCTAAGGCCTATTTGACTTTGGACTTCAGGATGTCTGGCTCTAGATGATGATCACACCATCGTGGTTATCTGTGTCACGAAGATCATTTTTGTATAGTTCTTCTGTGTATTCTTGCCAGCTCTTCTTAATCTCTTCTGCTTCTATTAGGTCCATACTGTTTCTTTCTTTTATTGTGCCTTTCTTTTCATGAAATGTTCCCTTGGTATCTCTAACTTTCTTAAAGAGATCTTTAGTCTTTCCCATTCTGTTGTTTTCCTCTATTTCTTTGCAATAATCACTTAGGAAGGCTTTCTTATCTCTCCTTGCTATTCTCTGGAACTCTGAATTCAGATGGATATATCTTTCCATTTCTCCTTTGTCTTTCGCTTCTCTTCTCAACTATTTGTAAGGCCTCCTCAGACAACCATTTTGCCTTGTTGCCTTTCTTTTTCTTGGGGATGGTTTTGATCACTGCCTCCTGTACAATGTTACAAATCTCTGTCCATAGTTCTTCAGGCACTCTGTCTGTCAGATCTAATCCCTTGAATCTACTTGTCACTTTCACTGTTTAATCATAAGGTATTTGATTTAGGTCATACCTGAATGGTCTAGTAGTTTTCCCTACTTACTTCAATTTAAGTCTGAATTTTACAGAGCTATGATCTGAGCCACAGTTAGCTCCCTGTCTTGTTTTTGCTAATGATATAGAGTTTCTCCATCTTCAGCTACAAATAATATAATCAACCTAATTTCAGTATTGACCATCTGGTGACGTCCATGTGTACAGTTGTCTCTTGTGTTGTTGGAAAAGGGTGTTTGCTATGACCAGAGCATTCTCTTGGAAAAACTCTGTTAGTCTTTTCCCTGATTCATTTTGTACTCTGAGGTCAAACTTGCCTGTTACTCCAGGTATAACTTGACTTCCTACTTTTGCATTCTAGCCCCCTATGATGAAAAGGACATTTTTTTTGGTGTTAGTTCTAGAAGGTCTTGTAGGTCTTCATGGAAGCATTCAACTTTATACTCTTCAGCACAGTGGTTAGGGCACAGACTTGGATTACTGTCATGTTGAACAGTTTGCCTTGGAAATGAACAGAGATTATTCTGCCATTTTTGAGAATGCACCCAAGTAGTGCATTTCAGATACTTTAGTTGACTTTGAGGGCTACCCCATTTCGTCTAAGGGATTCTTGCCCGTAGCAGCAGATATAAGGGTCATCTGAATTAAATTCGCCCACTCTGGTCCATTTTAATTCATTGATTCCTAAAATGTCAATGTTGACCCTTGCCATCTCCTGTTTGACCACTTCCAATTTACCTTGATTCACGGACCTAACGTTCCAGGTTCCTATGCAATACTGTTCTTTATAGCACCAGACTTTACTTTCACCACCAGACACATCCACAACTGGGCATCATTTCTGTTTTGGCTAAGCCTCTTTATTCCTTTTGGAGCTATTTCTCCACTCCTCTCCAGTAGCATATTGGACATCTACTGGCCTGGGGGTGGAGTCGGTGTTTATCTTTCAGTGTCATATCTTTTTGCCTTTTCATACTGTTTATGGGGTTCTCAAGGTAAGAATGTTGAAGTGATTTGCCATTCCCTTCTCCAGTGGACCACATTTTGTTAGAACTCACCATGACTCATTTGTCTTGGGTGGCCCTACACAGCATGGCTCATAGTTTCACTGAGTTATACAAGGCTGTGATCCATGTGATCATTTTGGTTAGTTTTCTGTGATTGTGGTTTTCATTCTGTCTGCCCTCTGAGGGATGAGGGTAAGAGTTTGTGTAAGCTTCCTGATAGGAGGGACTGGCTGCAGGGAAGACTGGGTCTTGCTCTGGAGGGCTGTACCTTGCTCTGCTGCTGCTAAGTCGCTTCAGCAGTGTCTGACTCTGTGTGACCCCATAGACGGCAGCCCACCAGGCTCTGCCGTCCCTGGGATTCTCCAGGCAAGAACACTGGAGTGGGTTGCCATTTCCTTCTCCAATGCAGGAAAGTGAAAAGTGAAAGTGAAGTCGTTCAGTCGTGTCCAACTCTTAGCGACCCCATGGACTGTAGCCTGCACCGGGCTCCTTTGTCCATTGCCTTCTCCGGTACCTTGCTCAGTTAATCTTTAATCCAATTTTCTGCTGATGGGAGGGGCTGTGCTTTCTACCTGTACTTTGGCCTGAGGCGGCCCAGTCCTAGAGTCTTCAGTCTCTATGGTAGGCTATTGGCTGTATGGTAGGGGTAATGGCGACCTCCTTCAGTTACCGTGAACTCTACAATGCCTGGCACTGCCTGGGAAAAGTTCAGCAAACAGTGGAATGAATGAGCTGCTCTCTGCATATTGGAGGAAGAGCTCTTTAAGTGCTCAGGTGGTTGCCCCAGACTCATCATGATTTTCTAACTTTATTGCTGCTGTCAATTTCACCAGGACTTGTGCTTGAAACTGACTAATAAAGATTAACAGTCTATTAAACCATAAGTATATCAAAAGATCTATTACGAAGCCTTATCTACATAAGTTTCCATGGCTAAAAAGTAGAACAGACTATGAACTGTACCATTTTCTTGGTCCCTGACACATCTGCACTGCTGCTATCGTGTTAAGAACCAAAATATTTTGATCCAGCAAGTCTGTTTATTGCATCCTTTCTGAGATAAAACAAAAGCTTCCACTTGTGAAATTCATTTTCACTGCCTTCATGCTCTTTGAACAATGGGAAGAACCCATAGGTAGTTATACGCAATTATAGTTAAATTATCAGTTTAATTAAAGCAGACTTCAAAAACCCAGAGTAAAATCTTACAGCTTAGTCATGAAGAATTTAACTTCGAAGTTAATGTACGTGCATGTGTGTGTATATGTTTCATGGAAAGGTGTATGGCAATAACCCTCTTTTTCTCCCTATTCTTCTATAAACCTTAAGGTTAATTTCTGTCTGCAGTTAAGAAAAATATAGTGATTATAGAGTGAAGCTAGTTGGTGAGTGAAACCGAAGCAGCTGACACACTATGTAGTTTCCACTATAATTTAACATGAGATTCAGCACACAAAAAAAGCACTATTTGTCCTTATGAGACACTCTTACAAGCCCCATACACGTTGAGCCATGGAGGCCCTCTATAAGGAGGAGGTAAGGGAAGGCCCAGCAATGTCACTGGGACACAGTAATTGTGATCTGACATCCACAAGGATTTTGAACTAGGGAAAAACATGGAAACTAAATGCCAAATCCTTAAAACAAGAAATGCTCTTTAGGCCTTATAGTTGTGGAAGAAAATGGAACTTTGACTCAATTCCCTGGATAAAGCAGGTAGCCTCACAAAAACTTCTAAGTCATCTTAATTTCATCTATCCCCACTGAATAAATGATCCACATAATTACTTAACTCTATTTCAATTGTGTAGATAGTCAAGGGAGTGAAAATTACTCTGTATCTTCTAGCAACTCCCCAAAGATAATGGCATTCATTCATCTATTTTTTTTTTTTTTTCAAAAACCACATTAAATTTAATTTTCTGCTCTGTGGATACTCTGGACAAAATTTCAAATGATAAGATTTACAAGTTTACTTCTGGCTCTCAGATGAAAGCCCCTCTGGGTTGCCAATTTTACTTACTAACAATAGAAAGGCCCAAGATCACACAGTCAAATAAATTCCAGCCATTGGTGAAGTAGTATTGCCTCAAAGCAAAGATTTTGATGAGACACTCAAATCCAAAGATGACCACAAAGGCCAGGTTGAGACGATCAAGTAAATGCTTCGTGGCTTCTGACTGGTCATGTGATTCAGCCATCATGCTAAGCATGTTGAGGAGAATGAGGATGATGATAATGACGTCAAAGACCTGGTGTGTGACGAAGTCAAACACAAAACCTTGGCACTTGTTCTGAGGAAAAATAAAAAGGAATCATAGATCATTTGGAGTTGTAGGAATGAAATCACATACATTAAAAGGCACATACAATAGCACTTGCCCTCTCTTACAATTAAAGTAGTTTCTTGGAAAATGCACACTTTTTAAAGGGGCAAGAAATTCTTCTAAAAGATATTTTTCATTTAATTTCATTAAATTTAATTAGAAACTGGTTTTAAAATGTAGACATATAGCTTTAATCCCATTTTGAAACTAAATAAATACGTAAATTTTTAGTAACAACATAACTTTGATGTGGTGGATGATTTGTTTTTGCTGAAATAAAATAATTCATGTTGGGTTTAATCATTAAAAAAATGAACTTTGGTCTGTATATTTCACCTACTTCTGTATTTTTGACTTTAATAATATTAATGCAGAGGATACTTGCTCACATACTTTTGTTGGACAAGACAGAATTAACATCTCCAAGGCTCCATTTGTTAGTTTAGAATAATCAGAACCTATATTCAACCAAAACACTGTATTCAAGCAATTCTTGAAAGTCAATTTTCTAATTGCTGTTCACTTGACAATAAGGCTAGATAAATGGGACTCTAATCCAGTGATTACTAAAACTGAAAACAGAAAAACTGATTATTTCACATTAGTACTGATGGTGAACTTGCATATTGTTTCGTACATGGATGGCCTGCTCCAAAGTAAAGGTGTGCTGATTGCTCTAGTACAGGTTCTAACTCAAGTTTCCATGCCTTATCTACCACGTGCAGTGCAATGACTCAGCTACTCCACTGTTTTCTTTAATTATCTCTATAAGGCACTACTTGGTTGTTTGCTTAAGTGGAAACTGTTCTTTAGCACAAACTCAGACACTGATATCGTATGGCATGCTTGACTATACATTGTTTGTTTATGTATAATCTAATATATATATATATACACCATATGTATATACTAGATTATTTCATATTATATATCATCTAATCAAAGTATGCACATAGCATTCTATTTAGAAAATGCACAGACCCCTAAGAATTCATGTCTACAGCCCCAGGCATCTGTTAGGGTAATCCAGGCAAAAGATGATATTTTGTGGTCATAACAGTAGAGAAAGACATGAGTTTTTAGGTTTAAGAACTAATATGGAAGTAGAAGCAGGAGTCCAAGAGTGTTCTAATGGAGTAGGCTGTGGGAAAGTTAAGGCTGAGGTTATAATTTCTGCTTGTTGGTGCATTCAATCAACTGGAGAACAGCAGATGAGGAGTTTGGTGGGGAGATGATGGATGTGTCCTGGGCACCCTGGAGTTTGAAGTGCCCAGTGGGACATCCAAGGGACATGGGCAGATAGAGGTATGGGTCTGGAGTTCAGGCAGAGAGCTGGAAAGCAAATGTGGAGTTCTATGGCATCAGTACTGATATGAACTAACATCAAGAGAATGAATGCTGTCACTATGGGAGAGCAAGGGCAATGAGAAGAAAAGGGTTGGAACAGCAGTAGAAGGATATCACATGTAAGTTGATGTCTTTCAAACTTTGCTTCAGGAGCTCTAAAACTTTTATCAAGGAGTCTGGAGAAGAAACGTGAAAGTCAAATGCCTTTCCTGTGTGAGAATGCAACTGGGAAGTCAGAAAGGACCTTGAGAAACATTACTTTTAAGGATACTCTCCAAGAAAGCAGAATAAGGGCTGAGAATAAATGTAAGGGCATGGTAAGCACTGGCCTTACAGTTCAACTCTAATAATTTAGAAAGTGGAGGAAATTAAAAATATAAGCTACCAAATGTGGTAGAGGATCAAAAAAAAATCTATGTTATTTTAAGATACATTCTATGTATTTTAATGTATTATACATACATTCTATGTCATTTTATAGTGACTTCTATACCTCAGGATAATTTTTAAAGCCTGTAATGAAGCTACCTTGTGGGAATGCTTTAGGTAGAAATGATTCCAGAGCCCTTGGTCTTACTGCTGGAAAGAATATCCATCACTTTTCAGGTTAAAACAGCTGTACTTCCCTCTCTACGGAGTTGCTACTCCAAAGGTCAAAAGATAATATGTAGACTTTAGAAATTAAAAAAAAAATCTCTGGGGAGTTAAGGGCTAGCGTGTCTAGCCTATACATGCTCAGTCGTGTCTGACTCTTCGTGATCCTGTGGACTGGGGCCCACCAGGCTCCTCTGGCCATAGGATTTCCCAGGCAAGAATACTGGAGTGGAGTACCACTTCCTTCTCCAGGGGATCTTCTTGACCCAGGCACTGGACTCATGTCTCTTGTGTCTCCTTCATTGGCAGGCGAATGCTTTACCATTTGCACCACCTTGGAAGCCCAGTTAAGGGCTAACAGCTGATTCAAAGTCTAAGCTCAAATTCGGACACCAGGGGATAGGGTTTTGGGGTTTACCTCATGCAACACTGCTCTCTGGAATATAGAGTTTAAGATAAATGCTTGGCATTAACTGGTGAGCTGCACTTGGTTGTCGGAATCACTCACTGTGAAGCCATGATTGGTGAGCCATGCAGGAATGTCTCTGGGGTAACACCTACTCCCCGATGAGACAGGCAACAAACAAGCTATAACAGATAGTTAGGAATGGAGGTGGCGGCATCCCTGTGGGAAAGCAGTCCATGCCCACTTCAAGTTCATCTCTTGCATTCTGACATGTCCAGTGCAGTATGTGTGTTGTGTGCTCAGTCACGTCCAACTCTTTGCAACTCCAGGGACTGCAGCCTGCCAGGCTGCTCTGTCCATGGGATTTTCCCAGCCAGGCAAGAATACTGCAGTGGGTTGTCATTTCCCCCTCCAGGGGATCTTTCCAATCCAGGGATAGAAACTGTGTCTCCTGTGCCTCTGCCTGCATCGGCAGGTGGGTCCTCTCACCACTGAGCCGCCTGGAAGCCCAGTGCAGTGCAGAGGCCTAGGAGCGGCACATGTGTCACTGCAGCTTCTGTTCAGCTGTGTGCTGCACTGCCAGCTCCACATCCCTCACGAAACAAACCAGTAAATGGGTGTCTCATGAGTCTTTTAATAAACTTCAAATCTGGGACCAACTGGTACTGAATCAATGGTTGCATATCATGCACATATAAACAAAAATTCTCTTTGCCTTTCTTGTTGGCTCAAGTTTAAATAAGAACTTCAAAGTGTTTGCTGTTGTTCAGTCACTAACTCATGTCTGACTCTTTGTGACCCCATGAACTGTAGCATGCCAGGCTCCTTCTGTCCTTCACTATCTCCTGGAGTTTGCTCAAATTCATGTCCATTGACTCACTGATGCCATCCAACCATCTTGTTCTCTGCCATCCCTTTCTCCTTTTGCTTTCAATCTTTCCCAGGATCAGGGTCATTTCCAATGAGTCAGCTCTTTGCATCAGGTGGTCAAAGTATTAGAGTTTCAATTTCAGCATCAGTCCTTCCAATGAGTATTCAGGGTTGATTTCCCTTAGGATTGACTGGTTTGATCTCTTTGCAGTCAAAGGGACTCTCAAGAGTTTTCTCTAGCGACACAATTTGAAAGCATCAATTCTTCAGCACTCAGTCTTCTTTATGGTTCAACTCTCACATCCATGTATGACTACTGGGAAAACCATAGCTCTGACTATAGAGACCTTGTTGGCAAAGTGATGTCTCTGCTTTTTAATACCCTGTCTAGGTTTGTCATAGCTTTCCTTCCAAGGAACAAGCATCTTTTAATTTTATGACTGCAGTCTCTGTCCATGGTGATTTGAGAGCCCAAGAAAATAAAATTTGTCACTGCTTCCACTTATTCCCCTTCTATTTTCCATGAAATGATAGGACTGGATGTCATGATTTTTTCAATGTTGAATTTCAAGTCAGCTTTTTCACTCTCCTCTTGCACCCTCATCAAGAGGCTCTTTAGTTCCTCTTCACTTTCTGCCATTAGAGTGGTATCATCTGCATATCTGAGGTTGCTGATATTTCTCCCAGCAATCCTGATTCCACTTTGTGATTCATCCAGCCTGGCATTTTGCATGATGTACTCTGTGCTGTGGGCTTCCCTGATAGCGTAGTTGGTAAAGAATCCACTGACAGTGCAGGACATCCTGGTTCAATTCCTGGGATGGGAAGATCTGTTGGGGAAGGGATAGGCTACCCCCTCCAGTATTCCTGGGCTTCCCTTGTGGCTCAGCTGGTAAAGAATCCACCTGCAGTGCAGGAGACCGGGGTTCGATCCCTGGGTTGGGAAGATCCCCTGGAGAAGGGAAAGGCTACCCACTCCAGTATTCTGGCCTGGAGAATTCCATGGACTGTGTAGTCCATGGGGTAGCAGAGAGTTGGGCACGGCTGAGCAATTTTCACTTTCACTCTGTGCTGTGCTTAGTCACTCAGTCATGTCCAACTCTGTGGGCCCATGGACTGTAGCTTCCACATCAAAGTTAAATGAGCAGGGTGACCATATACAGCCTTGTCATACTTCTTTCCCCATTTGGAACCAGTCAGTCATTCCATGTCCAGTTCTAACTGATGCTTCTTTCTTGACCTGGTTTCTCAGGAGACAGGTAAGGTGGTCTGGTACTCCCATCTCTATCAAAGGCTTTAGCATAGTCACTGAAGCAGAAGTAGATGTTTTTCTGGAATTCCTTTGCTTTATCCCTGGTCCAGCGAATGTTGGCAATTTGATCCCTGGTTCCTCTGCCTTTTCTAAATCCAGCTTGAACATCTGGAAGTTCTTGGTTCACAAACTGCTGAAGCCTAGCTTGAAGGATTCTGAGCATAACCTTGCTAGCATGTGAAATAAGCATAACTGGAACTTTCTTTGGGATTGGAATGAAAACTGACTTTTCCAGTCTTGTGGCCATGGATGAGTGCATATTGAGTGCAACACTTCAACAGCATCATCTTTTAGGATTTGAAATAGCTCAGCTGAAATTCTATCACCTCCACTAGCTTTGTTTGTAGTAATGCTTCTTAAGGTCCACATGACCTCACATTCTTGGAAGTCTGGCTCCAGGTGAGTGACCACATCATCATGGTTACCTGGGTCATTAAGACTTTTTTTGTATAGTTCTTCTATGTATTCTTGCCACTTTTTCTTAATCTCTTCTGCTTCTGTTAGGTCTTTACCATTTCTGTCCTTGTGAAGTCACTTCAAAGTGAAATTAGTACTAGAAAATGAGTATGGTACTTAAAAGCTAGATTTGACTTAGGTAAATTTAAGTTCCACATACTGTTGTCAGATGAAAACTCTACAAATATAATTTTATCATTAAACTTTTTGTAAAAATTTTTCATTGTATAAATTCTAAACACTTGTCCTGACATTTATAGACATTTTTAGTGCAACACAAATGTTTAAACCTAGTGGGATGGATTTTGTGCCCTAAAACATACTTCTTTATTCAACAAATCATTGAAAATGTACATAATGCTAGGCTCTATTCTGATTGCTGGGAATAGCAGGAAATTAAACATACCTTTGATAATTTAGGGCTTCCCTCATAGCTCAATTGGGAAAGAATCCACCTGCAATCCACCCAGTTCGATTCCTAGGTCAGGAAGGCCCAGCTGGAGAAGGTTTAGGCTACCCACTCCAGTATTCTTGGGCTTCCCTTGTGGCTCAACTGGTAAAGAATCTGCCTGCAATGTGGGAGACCTGGATTCGATCCCTGGATTGGGAAGATCCCCTGGAGAAGGGAAAGGCTACCCACTCCAGTATTCTGGCCTGGAGAATTCCATGGACTCTATAGTCCATGGGATGACAAAGAGTCGGACATGACTAAGCAACTTTCACTTTCACTTTGATAATTTGGGACCTCATGTTTGAATGAAAATCTCCAAGTCCTCTACATGCATCAGATATCAAGCCCCTCTTCCATACTGCTTTCTCAGACTTTTCGGTATCCCTGACCCTCCTTGTCTTGAAAGCCTCCAAACTCACTTCTCAGAACTACCAGCTGTGCCTGTTGTATGACTTTATAATCTAATGCTCTCAAATCCCAGCCCCTCAATGGACTGTAAGCACAGAGCAGCCCTGTAAGTACCTCGTAAGTCAGGGTTCAGCACACTGTGGCCCAAAGGCCAAATCTGGTCCCTCAGCTATTTTAGTACAGCCCATGAGCTCTGAATAGGCTTTACTCAGAATGAGTTTTGGGGCAAAAAACTCAAAAAGAATAAAATTTTGACACATGAAAATTACATGAAATCCAAATTTTGATGTTTATAAATAAAGTTATACTGGTGCACCGCCAAGAACATTTGTTCTCTATCTATAATGATTGCTTTTGTGTTACAACATCAAAGTTGAGTAGTAATAGCAGAAACCACATGGCCTGTAAAGCTTAAAATATTTACTGCCTGGCCTTTTACAGAAAAAGTGTGTCCGCTCCTAAGATAGAAAGTTTATCATAAATACTTGTGAAGTGGAAGTGAGTATGCGTGACCTCAATTTCACACCAGAGAAAGGTGGTAAAATATATTATAAATGCATTTTAAATTGGCCAAGATTACATTCAAACAAGCTGCTACATTCACATCACTGTAATGAGGATATACCGAGCAGCTCTCGTGCATGCACGCACGCCAAGTTGCTTCAGTAATGTCTGATTCTTTGCAACCCTATGGACTGCAGCCTGCCAAGCTCCTCTGGCCATGGCATTCTCCAGGCAAGAATACTGGAGTGAGTTGCTGTGCCCTCCTCCAGGGTATCTTCCCGACCCCAGGATCAAACCCGCATCTCTTACGTTTTCCGCATTGGCAGGCGGGTTCTTTACCAATAATGCCACCTGGGAAGCCCGAGCAGCTCTCGCATGCTCACAAAAAAGTAAATTTAAGGTGTTGCCCAGGCATTTACTATTGAATCCGAATGTCTCATTTTCCTAAGAACTCAAGTCATACGCCAGTGTACCTTGGCTCATATAGAGTTCTTAGGTCAAATCTATAAATTTAAAAATTAAAGAGAATGGCACTGCAGACGTCTGAGTTCCTCATAACCACTTAATGCATCCATGTATTTAGAATCAATCAAGCGCTCTCACCCGAGGCCTTGGAACGGGCCTTTGAGGTTTTTTGGATCCTAATTTTTTCATTGCATTATAGTATTTCTTCTGTTCTTCTGTCAGAAAGACATCTTGGCCACCTAAGTATGTGGAGAAGATGAGAGCTAATTATCATTAACAGATTTTTGGAAATGAATTCTGAATTTTCAGAAATAGTTTTAAAGTTATATTGCATTTCTATCAACAAATCCTAAAATTCCAATTTGAAGCAGAATGAGACTCTAAGGAAGGGCCTAAAGGAAACAGGGTTTAAATTAAGGAATAAGGGAGAAATGTTACTTTTATCAGTTATATTTCTCTTTTTATAATATAAATAAGACTACAAATTCTTTGCAAACACCCACAGAAACTTTACAAAAGCTGAACATACTTCAAGTTGTGTAAATCAAACTACAGTGGAACAAACATAGATATTAGTAATAAAAATCTAAATGAAAGCTCCTAAAAAGTGACAACTAAAATTCTCTTAAATATATGAATGCATATATCACTAATAAAATTTCCAAAGACATCTGTTTAGAGCCATTCTTGCCAAAAAAAAATTAGAGAGCTTTAAGTGTCTTCACCACTGAGTAATAAAGAACAGAAATGTGAAGGAGGATTTTCATGAAATTAGGGTGGGAGAAGTGGTAAAACATCTAGAAATGCTGGATAAAATAGAACAGAATTACTTTTAAAAGACATAGCTGAACTTGCCCAAAAAGTAAGGAAAATTTCCATCATCTGAAAATCAAGAGAGAGGAAAAAAAGAGTAGTAAATTAGTCCTGAAGTCATGGCTGGCCTAAGAACACTTGCTAACTTCTGCAAAAATGAGAGTCTTAGGATTTAATAAGTACAAGGGGGTCATAGGGAAAAGACAGTGGGGTTAGCCCAAGAACCCTGTGTGTTGGTAATGGAATTCTCCAAGTGCTGCCATTACAGAGTGAAGAAGAAAACCAAACATATCTGCTGGGGAGAGAAGACAACCAGGACATCGTCTTAGTCTATACCCTTCACTGAGAACTTGTGAATCCAAGCCTGCCTTGATGAGGGTGTGGGGTTTAAATTTACACCACCAGTATGGACCAAAAAATACAGTCCCAGAATAGTCTTTCCAACAAATGGCACCAGGAAAACTGGATATCAACATACAAAAGAATGAAGCTGAATCATTACCTAACACCATATACAAAAATTAACTCAAAATGGATCAAAGACATAAATGTAATATCTAGAACAATAAAATTCTCAGAATAAAACACAGAACAAAAGCTTCAAAGCATTAGATTTGGTAATGATTTCTTGGATATGACACAAAAGGCAAAAGGAAAAACAAACCAATTGGACTTCATAGTTTTAAATTTTGGGGCATCAGAGACACTCTCAATGAAGTAAAAAGGCAACACACAGAGTGGGAAAATATTTGAAAATCATATATCCAATAAGAGATTAATATTATATAGAGGACTCTGAAAATATAAAAACAAAAAGACAGACAACCTGATTTTTAAAAGGGCAAAAGGTTTGAATAGATATTTCTCTAAAGAAGATATACAAATGGCCAATAAGCCATATTGTATGGCTGAAAAAATTTTCAGTGTCACTAATCATTAGGGAAATGCAAATCAAAACCGAAATGATATATCACCTCACATCCATTAGAATAGCTACTATCAACAAAACAGCGAACAAGTGTCCGTGAGAATGTAGAGAAATTAGAAACTTTGTATATTGTACATATCACCATATGATACAGCAATTCCACGTCTATATAGACCTAAAAGAATCAAAGCAGGGTCTCAAAGAGATGTTTGCACACCCATGTTCATAGGACTTTTATTCACATTAAATAAAACATGGAAGAAACCCAACTGTCCATCAATACACGGATGAAAGAGCAAAACATGATATATACATAGCCTTAAACAAGAAGGAAATTCTGCAATATGCAACAACATGCATGAACCTTAAGGACATTATGCTAAATGAAGTAAGCTACTCACAGAAAGACAAGTACTGCATGATTCCACTTACACGAGATGCTTAGAACAGTTAAAATCATAAAGACAGAAAGTAGAATGGGAGCTGTCAGGGGCTGGTGGGAAGTACGGGGAGTTATGGCTTAATGGGTGTAGGGTTTCAGTTTTACAAGATGAAGAGTTATAGAGATGGATGATGATGATGGTTGCACAACATTATGAATGTATTTAACACCACTGAGCTGTACATTAAAAATGCATAAGATGATAAATCTGATGTTATGAGCATTTTGCCACAGCAAAAATAAATAAATAAATAAATAAACCAACAACCCAGCCCTAGAAGTTAACCAGGTTTTTTCTGGATGCCTGGCAGACATTAACTATCTTCAGTAATCATATACATCATGATAGTGTTAATACTATTATTACGAGACTGCCCTTTGTGTGTTGTGAGATAAATAAAATGAACAGCTATGGAAATTTTAAAGGCTATCACATTCTGTACCCACAAGAACCAGTTTTCTCAGTGTGGAAAAGAGGAGATACAGATGTACTGGTTAAATGAAAACCTTGTAGTCCTAAATTTGAAGTAGCTCTGTCCACTGACAAAGTCCCAAAATAACCACAATGAGCATTCTAGATTGTGATCTTAGAACCCTACCTCCCAGAACTCCCTAAAGAAATGGCTGATTCCAGATCTGGAACAAAAAGTGTAAAAACAATGCCTAGAACATACTGTCAATCCCGGGAGCAAGGAAGTCAGTCATCCAGTGCAAGGACCTGATTTGAATCCTAATTTGAAAAGAAGCAAACTTTAAATACAATCAATCAACTAATCAGTTAAAGAATGAATAAATATTTTGAGAATATAAAAGACTGGAGGAAATTTGAACATTGACTGGATTTTTGATGAATTTAAAGAACTCATATTAAACTTTTTAGATGTGATCATGGAATTGTAGTTATGTTTAAAAAGAGGTATGTTCTGGGAGGAGGAGCCAAGATGGCGGAGGAGTAGGACGGGCAGACCACTTTCTCTCCTACAAATTCATCAAAAGAATAACTGAACGCAGAGCAAACTTCGCAAAACAACTTCTGATCGCTAGCTAAGGTCATCAGGCGCCCAGAAAAGCAGCCCATTGTCTTCGAAAGGAGGTAGGACAAAATATAAAAGATTAAAAGTGAGACAAAAGAGCTAAGGACGGAGATCCGTCCCGGGAAGGGAATCTTAAGTGGCATTGCTTGGAGTAGGGTCCGGGCCTGAGTGCCCTGAGGACAATCGGAGGCAGCGTCTGTGAGTTGCCAACTTGAACCAAAGGAGAGAGAGTAAATTAACCGGCCCGAACACACTGCCGGCCATTCGCAGAACAAAGAGACCGAGAAAATCCAGAGAAGAGCTCGCAGGCTGCGGACAGGCCCAGCCCCGCCGGAGGCAGGAGGCAGGGGGGAGGGGAAGAGACACAGGGCGCAGGCACCCGACCGGCGCGGGCGGGGACTGGGGCTGGGGACGCGGAGGGCGGAAGGCGCGCGCACCTGACTGGCGCCAGAGGAAACTGAAACTGGGTCCGCGGAAGGGAGTGGGCGCGCCACACCTGGGGAGAGTGCGCCCACCAAGCCCCTGGCTGCCTGGACCGCTCTGACGGGGAAGGCACAGAGAGCAGGCGCAGCTTTTCGCTCTGCGCTTTTGTGGAACACCCGAGGGCTGGAACCTCGCGCAGCGCGGGCTGCGCTCCATATAGAGCAGCCGGGAGCCTGAGCAGCGCAGACGGAGAAAGCAGCGTCAGCCCCTCCCGGCAGCGCCAGCCCGTCCCCGCGGCACAAGCCCCTCCCCGGAGTGTCAGCCCCTCCCTGCCCCGCAGCGTCAGCCCCGCCCCGCAGCGTCAGCCCCTCCCCGCGGCGCAAGACCCTCCCCGCAGCGTCAGCCCCTCCCTGCCCCGCAGCGCGCCGGAACTAGCTACCTGAATAAGAGTCCACCTCTGCCCGCCTGTGTCAGGGCGGAAATGAGGCTCTGAAGAGACCGGCAAACAGAAGCCAAATAAACAAAGGGAACCGCCTCAGAAGGGACTGGTGCAACAGATTAAAATCCCTCTAGAAAACACCGACTACACCGGAAGGGGCCTGTAGATATCGAGAAGTGTAAGCTGGAACGAGGAGCTATCTGAAACTGAGCCGAACCCACACTGACCGCAACAGCTCCAGAGAAACTCCTAGATATAATTTTACTTTTTTCTTTCTTTTTTTTTTTTTTATTTTTTCTTTTTTTCTTTTTTATTTTTTCTCTTTTATTTTCCTTTAAAATCCCCTATTACTCCCCCATTACTCCTTAACTTTCATTTCCATAGATTTTTACGATTTTTTTAATTAGGGAAAAAAAAAATTTTTTTTTCTTTTTTTCTTTTCTTTTTTTTCTCTTCTTTTTTTTCTTTCCTTTTTCTCTTCTATTTTCTATTTTTCTTTTTCTCTTATTTCTTTTAAAGTCCTCTAGTACTCCTCTACTACTCCTTAATTTTCATTTTCAATACACTATAACCTTACAAAAAAAAAAAGAAGAGAAGCCCTATTTTTAAACCGAAGATTATTCTCTCCCAATCTTGACTCTCTGTTTTCTACCTCAGAACACCTCTATTTCCTCCTTTCCCCTTCTCTTCCCAATCCAATTCTGTGAATCTTTGTAGGTGACTGGGCTATGGAGAACACTCTGGGAACAGACAGCTGTGTAGATCTGTCTCTCTCCTCTTGAGTCCCCCTTTTTCTCCTCCTGCTCATCTCCATCTCCCTCCTCCCTCTCCTCTTCTTCATGTAACTCTGTGAACCTCTCTGGGTGTCCCTAACGGGGGAGAATCTTTTCGCCATTAACCTAGAAGTTTTCTTATCAGTGCTGTATAGTTGGAGAAGTCCTGAGACTACAGGAAGAATAAAACTAAAATCCAGAGGCAGGAGACTTAAGCCCAAAACCTGAGAACACCAGAAAACTCCTGACTACATGAAACTTTAAGTAATAAGTGACCGTCCAAAAGCCTCCATACCTACACTGAAACCAACCACCACCCAAGAGCCAATAAGTTTTAGAGCAAGACATACCACGCAAATTCTCCAGCAACGCAGGAACATAGCCGTGAACGTCAACATACAGGCTGCCCAAGGACACACCTAACACATAGACCCATCTCAAAACTCATTACTGGGCACTCCATTGCTCTCCAAAGAGAAGAAATCAAATTCCACGCACCAGAACAGTGACGCAAGCTTCCCTAACCAGGAAACCTTGACAAGCCAATCGTCTAACCCCACCCAAGGGGTAAATCCTCCACAATAAAAAGGAACCACAGACCTCCAGAATACAGAGAGCCCACTCCAGACACAGCAATCTAAACAAGATGAAGAGGCAAAGAAATACCCAACAGGTAAAGGAACATGAAAAATGCCCACCAAGTCAAACAAAAGAGGAGGAGATAGGGAATCTACCTGAAAAAGAATTTAGAATAATGATAATAAAAATGATCCAAAATCTTGAAAACAAAATGGAGTTACAGATAAATAGCCTGGAGACAAAGATTGAAAAGATACAAGAAATGTTTAATAAAGACCTAGAAGAAATAAAAAAGAGTCAATTAAAAATGAATAATGCAATGAATGAGATCAAAAACACTTTGGAGGGAACCAAGAGTAGACTAACGGAAGCAGAAGATAGGATAAGTGAGGTAGAAGATAAAATGGTGGAAATAAATGAAGCAGAGAGGAAAAAAGAAAAAAGGATCAAAAGAAATGAGGACAACCTCAGGGACCTCTGGGACAATGTGAAACGCCCCAACATTCGAATCATAGGAATTCCAGAAGAAGAAGACAGAAAGGCCATGAGAAAATACTCGAGGAGATAATAGCTGAAAACTTCCCTAAAATGGGGAAGGAAATAGCCACCCAAGTCCAAGAAGCCCAGAGAGTCCCAAACAGGATAAACCCAAGGCAAAACACCCCAAGACACATATTAATCAAATTAACAAAGATCAAACACAAAGAACAAATATTAAAAGCAACAAGGGAGAAACAACAAATAACACACAAAGGGATCCCCATAAGGATAACAGCTGATCTATCAATAGAAACCCTCCAGGCCAGAAGGGAATGGCAGGACATACTTCAAGTAATGAAAGAGAATAACCTACAACCTAGATTACTGTATCCAGCAAGGATCTCATTCAGATATGAAGGAGAATTCAAAACCTTTACAGATAAGCAAAAGCTGAGAGAATTCAGCACCACCAAACCAGCTCTTCAACAAATGCTAAAGGATCTTTTCTAGACAGGAAATGCAGAAAGGTTGTATAAACGTGAACCCAAAACAACAAAGTAAATGGCAACGGGACCATACCTATAAATAATTACCCTAAATGTAAATGGGTTGAATGCCCCAACCAAAAGACAAAGATTGGCTGAATGGATACAAAAACAAGACCCCTATATATGCTGTCTACAAGAGACCCACCTCAAAGCAAGAGACACATACAGACTAAAAGTGAAGGGCTGGAAAAAAATATTCCATGCCAACGGAGACCAAAAGAAAGCAGGAGTAGCAATACTCATATCAGATAAAATAGACTTTCAAATAAAGGATGTGAAAAGAGACAAAGAAGGCCACTATATAATGATCAAAGGATCAATCCAAAAAGAAGATATAACAATTATAAATATATATGCACCCAACATAGGAGCACCGCAATATGTACGGCAAACACTAACGAGTATGAAAGAGGAAATTAATAGTAACACAATAATAGTGGGAGACTTTAATACCCCACTCACAACTATGGATAGATCAACTAAACAGAAAATTAACAAGGAAACACAAACCTTAAATGACACAATGGACCAGCTAGACCTAATTGATATCTATAGGACATTTCACCCCAAAACAATCAACTTCACCTTTTTCTCAAGTGCACACGGAACCTTCTCCAGAATAGATCACATCCTGGGCCATAAATCTGGTCTTGGAAAATTCAAAAAAATTGAAATCATTCCAGTCATCTTTTCTGACCACAGTGCAGTAAGATTAGATCTCAATTACAGGAAAAAAATTGTTAAAAATTCAAACATATGGAGGCTAAATAACACGCTTCTGAATAACCAACAAATCATAGAAGAAATCAAAAAAGAAATCAAAATATGTATAGAAATGAATGAAAATGAAAACACAACAACCCAAAACCTATGGGACACTGTAAAAGCAGTGCTAAGGGGAAGGTTCATAGCATTACAGGCTTACATCAAGAAACAAGAAAAAAACCAAATAAATAACCTAACTCTACACCTAAAGCAACTAGAGAAGGAAGAAATGAAGAACCCCAGGGTTAGCAGAAGGAAAGAAATCTTAAAAATCAGGGCAGAAATAAATGCAAAAGAAACTAAAGAGACCATAGCAAAAATCAACAAAGCTAAAAGCTGGTTTTTTGAAAAAATAAACAAAATTGACAAACCATTAGCAAGACTCATTAAGAAACAAAGAGAGAAAAACCAAATTAACAAAATTAGAAATGAAAATGGAGAGATCACAACAGACAACACTGAACTACAAAGGATCATAAGAGACTACTACCAGCAGCTCTATGCCAATAAAATGGACAACTTGGATGAAATGGACAAATTCTTAGAAAAGTATAACTTTCCAAAACTGAACCAGGAAGAAATAGAAGATCTTAACAGACCCATCACAAGCAAGGAAATCGAAACTGTCATCAAAAATCTTCCAGCAAACAAAAGCCCAGGACCAGATGGCTTCACAGCTGAATTCTACCAAAAATTTAGAGAGGAGCTAACACCTATCTTACTCAAACTCTTCCAGAAAATTGCAGATGAAGGTAAGCTTCCAAACTCATTCTATGAGGCCACCATCACCCTAATTCCAAAACCAGACAAAGATGCCACAAAAAAAGAAAACTACAGGCCAATATCACTGATGAACATAGATGCAAAAATCCTTAACAAAATTCTAGCAAACAGAATCCAACAACATATTAAAAAAATCATACACCATGACCAAGTGGGCTTTATCCCAGGAATGCAAGGATTCTTTAATATCTGCAAATCAATCAATGTAATACACCACATTAACAAATTGAAAGATAAAAACCATATGATTATCTCAATAGATGCAGAGAAAGCCTTTGACAAAATTCAACACTCATTTATGATTAAAACTCTCCAAAAAGCAGGAATAGAAGGAACATACCTCAACATAATAAAAGCTATATATGACAAACCCACAGCAAGTATCACCCTCAATGGTGAAAAATTGAAAGCGTTTCCCCTGAAATCAGGAACAAGACAAGGGTGCCCACTCTCACCACTACTATTCAACATAGTGTTGGAAGTTTTGGCCACAGCAATCAGAGCAGAAAAAGAAGTAAAAGGAATCCAGATAGGAAAAGAAGAAGTGAAACTCTCACTGTTTGCAGATGACATGATCCTCTACATAGAAAACCCTAAAGACTCTACCAGAAAATTACTAGAGCTAATCAATGAATATAGTAAAGTTGCAGGATATAAAATTAACACACAGAAATCCCTTGCATTCCTTTATACTAACAATGAAAAAACAGAAAGAGAAATTAAAGAAACAATACCATTCACCATTGCAACAAAAAGAATAAAATACTTAGGAGTATATCTACCTAAAGAAACAAAAGACCTATACATAGAAAACTATAAAACACTGATGAAAGAAATCAAAGAGGACACAAACAGATGGAGAAACATACCGTGTTCATGGATTGGAAGAATCAATATTGTCAAAATGGCTATTCTACCCAAAGCAATCTATAGATTCAATGCAATCCCTATCAAGTTACCAACGGTATTTTTCACAGAACTAGACCAAAGAATTTCACAATTTGTATGGAAATACAAAAAACCTCGAATAACCAAAGTAATCTTGAGAAAGAAGAATGGAACTGGAGGAATCAACCTGCCTGACTTCAGACTCTACTACAAAGCCACAGTCATCAAGACAGTATGGTACTGGCACAAAGACAGAAATATAGATCAATGGAACAGAATAGAAAGCCCAGAGATAAATCCACGGACCTATGGACACCTTATCTTTGACAAAGGAGGCAAGGATATACAATGGAAAAAAGACAACCTCTTTAACAAGTGGTGCTGGGATAACTGGTCAACCACTTGTAAAAGAATGAAACTAGAACACTTTCTAACACCATACACAAAAATAAACTCAAAATGGATTAAAGATCTAAATGTAAGACCAGAAACTATAAAACTCCTAGAGGAGAACATAGGCAAAACACTCTCAGACATAAATCACAGCAGGATCCTCTATGACCCACCTCCCAGAATATTGGAAATAAAAGCAAAACTAAACAAATGGGACCTAATGAAACTTAAAAGCTTTTGCACTACAAAGGAAACTATAAGTAAGGTGAAAAGACAGCCCTCAGATTGGGAGAAAATAATAGCAAATGAAGAAACAGACAAAGGATTAATCTCAAAAATATACAAGCAACTCCTGCAGCTCAATTCCAGAAAAATAAATGACCCAATCAAAAAATGGGCCAAAGAACTAAACAGACATTTCTCCAAAGAAGACATACAGATGGCTAACACATGAAAAGATGCTCAACATCACTCATTATCAGAGAAATGCAAATCAAAACCACAATGAGGTACCATTACACGCCAGTCAGGATGGCTGCTATCCAAAAGTCTACAAGCAATAAATGCTGGAGAGGGTGTGGAGAAAAGGGAACCCTCTTACACTGTTGGTGGGAATGCAAACTAGTACAGCCGCTATGGAGAACAGTGTGGAGATTTCTTAAAAAACTGGAAATAGAACTGCCATATGACCCAGCAATCCCACTTCTGGGCATACACACTGAGGAAACCAGATCTGAAAGAGACACGTGCACCCCAATGTTCATCGCAGCACTGTTTATAATAGCCAGGACATGGAAGCAACCTAGATGCCCATCAGCAGATGAATGGATAAGGAAGCTGTGGTACATATACACCATGGAATATTACTCAGCCATTAAAAAGAATTCATTTGAATCAGTCCTAATGAGATGGATGAAACTGGAGCCCATTATACAGAGTGAAGTAAGCCAGAAAGATAAAGAACATTACAGCATACTAACACATATATATGGAATTTAGAAAGATGGTAACGATAACCCTATATGCAAAACAGAAAAAGAGACACAGAAATACAGAACAGACTTTTGAACTCTGTGGGAGAATGTGAGGGTGGGATATTTCAAAAGAACAGCATGTATACTATCTATGGTGAAACAGATCACCAGCCCAGGTGGGATGCATGAGACAAGTGCTCAGGCCTGGTGCACTGGGAAGACCCAGAGGAATCGGGTGGAGAGGGAGGTGGGAGGGGGATTGGGATGGGGAATATGTGTAAATCTATGGCTGATTCATATCAATGTATGACAAAAAAAAAAAAAAAAGAGGTATGTTCTGAAAAATTGGTGGATGAAATAATATGATGTATGTGATGCTCTATAAAAAAAAATTCAGTGGAAGGATCCAGTGGGGAAAGACATTGAAGGTATAAGGATGTTCTTAAATCAATAAATGTTGTGCTGGGTGATGGGTATTTTAGCTTCATTTTACCATATTCTTGTGAGTGTTTGAAGTTTTCTGTAATAAAAAGTAAAACAAAATAGGACAAAAATGCTATGGACTGATCAAAACAGTGATTTCAAATGCAAGCTTAAATCTAAAATCGCAAGGCCTGACATTCAGATTGTAGGTGTTGAGTGCAATCAAGCTGCGTGTTACAGAGGTGACTCCACATAGTACACTCCTGAGTAACAGCAGCTATGCAGTTGCCTGGGACTGTGAATGACTCTCCCAGCAGACACTAAGGAAGCTCAGCACTATCAGGATGCATTTTAGACGGATTAAGAAAAGCTCAACAGAAAAACAAAGAAGGGTCGCAAAACAAGGAAAAAATCAAAGGTGAATATTTAGCCACCTGATTTTAGGATTGAGAAATGCCTTCAGTGTATAAATTCAAGAAAAGAGGGTAAAAGGACAAGATTGAAAGCTTGACTTCATACATATGCTAAGTGTCTAAAAATTAAAGATGTCATTACAAAAGTGTAAGAGGTAAGCCAAATTGGACATACTATATAAAACCATAAGAAAAAATGATAATATCAATTTTAAGAAGTGACAAAGACTATATAAACAGAAAACTCAAGGAAGAAACAGTTATGGCCATCAACCTGTGAAAAAGTGTATAACTTCAGAAATGGTCAAATGAATGAATGTAAAACTGTGAGATAACACTTCTACCCATCAAGCTGGAAAAAATGATTTAAAATTACAAAAGTCAGAATGATGAGAACAGAATAAACAGGCATCTTCATGTCTTGCAAAAGGAGGGCACCCAGCATAGCATTTCTGAAAGGTAATTTGACAATCTATCTTCAATGCCTTAAATTCTAGGAACTTATCCTGAGTAAATAATCAGAGATATACAGAGAGACTTTCAAGAATGTTTATGATTATTTTAGAAGAGCAAGAAATTTGGAAATGACCTAAATGTCCTTAAAAGGGAGAGTGGGGGGAATGGTTGGAACAAATTATGATCTATCCATAATATGGGATGTAATTCATCCATGAAAATTCTTATAGTAAAGATGATCTCATGACATGAACTCATAACTAATGAAGAGGACAGTTAAAAATATTATATAATCTCAACAGTGTAAAAGAAACATTTAGTATTATTTAGTAGTAACTGGAAAAGCTGGTACCAAAATGATGAGACTTAATCTAAAATAGTTATCATTTGGTGATCACCTTATGGGTGATTTAAATTTTCCTTTTATCTTACTCTTTTTTCCACATTTACAACAATGCTCCAATAGATTATTGAATCAGA
This sequence comes from Cervus elaphus, assembly GCF_910594005.1. Lineage (NCBI taxonomy): Eukaryota > Metazoa > Chordata > Mammalia > Artiodactyla > Cervidae > Cervus > Cervus elaphus. The sequence goes on from NC_057838.1 coordinate 24,724,090, forward strand.
AAAACAAATATATGTTTGTCACAACACACAGTGGGGGAAAAAACCTGTCTCTTCTGCACCATCTTCTTTCCAAGTAAGTTCAGTAAATCTGCTGAGACTTGAGTGTTGAGAGGCGGGATGCAAGTTTACAGAAAGAGGAGAGTTTACAGATTTTTCCTGCACTTACAATGGTTTTACATCTGATAAACTCATGGTAAGTTGAAAATATTGTATGTAACTTGAATTTAATACACTTAACCTGATGAACATCACAGCTTAGCCTTGCCTACCTTAAACATGCTCAGAACACTTAGAAATTAGCTTTCATGTGTGTGTGAAAGTTGCTCAGTCATGTCTGACTCTTTGTGACCCCATATACTATACAGTCCTTGGAATTCTCCAGGCCAGAATACTGAGGTGGGTAGCCTTTCCCTTCTCCAGGGAATCTTCCCAATCCAGGGATTGAACCCAGGTCTCCCACTTTACAGGTGGATTCTTTACCAGCTGAGCCACAAGGGAAGCCCAAGAATCCTGGAGGGGGTAGCCCATCCCTTCTCCAGGAGAGCTTACCAACCCAGGAATCGAATCAGGGTCTCCCGCATTGCAAGCTATCAGGGAAGCCCAGAAATTAGATTACAGTTGGGCAAAATCATGTAACACAAACCCTATTTGAAAATATAGTGTCGAAATCTCATTTAGTTTATCAAATACTGGATTGAAAGTGAAAAGCAGAACGGTTGTATGGGTACAGATTGCTGTGAGTACATGTCCACTATTTATCCTCAGTGAGCGCGCGGAGGGTCGGGAGCTGTGGCTCTGCTGCTCAGTGTCAGGAAAGTATTGTACCGCATACCTCTAGCGCAGGAAAAGATCACAGTTCAAAACCTGTAGCAACGTCTCTACTCAATGTGTATCACTTCTGCATCATCGGAAAGCTGAAAAATCAGGTAAATTGAACTATCCTAAGTCAGGGACTGTACTCTTTTTATCCTGAATACACTTGCAAGGTTACTAAAATTTGACATACATACTAATCCTGATATTTGGTTTTCTATTAGAGTTCAACAATGTCCTTTGTTTAAGAGGGTAGACTGAAGAATAAAAACAATGACTAATAAAACCCAGCTGATGCAGTCCCTTTTCAGCCATATCCTCAAGACTCTTCTCTAAGAGGCTCCCTCTTCATTCTCATGCAGATGATAAAGGCTACTTTGCACAACAATCTAGAACTGATTTATGCTCCATTCAAGCTCTTTGGAGAAATGAGGAGGTAAAAACACCAAATCAGGACAATCCCCATACTTATCTTTTTCTGCTGTTGGTTGAAGTTGTCAATAATAACACCAGTAAAGAGATTCAGAGTGAAGAATGAGCCAAAGATGATAAAAACTACGAAGTAAAGGTACATGCAAGAACGTGCCTCAAACCGTGGCTGTTGTCCTTCCTGTTAGGGATTGTTTTAATGAAAGAAGAAAACAGTTACTGGAGAAAAATATGAGCCATCTTAACTGCTTGGTAGCAGCACCATTAACCACATAGCCTCCTCCAGTGAGCCATGGCCCTGCAGGGAGCCCCTTTGCCCTCCTTCAGTTTCCCCCAGCGCAGCTCCCCCACACAGTGGGGAGAGGGTGTGGTGGGACATTAGGACTTCTCTTTGCAGCAATGGAGAATCACTGAAGGGCTGTGAGACAGGGGAGTAGCACGATTGTGTGCGTCCTTTGAAAACGTCTCTAGGATGTCCGTATAGACACATAACTAGAGGGGGCCAAATTGAAGATGGCCACCAGAGAAGGGACATGTTCATTTCACGCAAAGGAGCCTAACTACCAAACCTTGTTGAATAGCTCCATCGTTCCTACGGAGCCCACTACACTATTGTATCTAGTCTGTGCTTGTGTTCTGTCACTCTTGAATTCCTAGTGCCCGGCATAGCTTGTGACACGAGGTTCTCCACACACATTGAATGAGTGTATGAATGAATGCTCAAGCTCTGGAATGGACAAAAATGGACTACAACCAAGCTGGCCTAGCTTGAGGCATGACCAAAAGCATCCAAGATCCCTTCTGTCCAAGTTCTTCACAAGGCTCTGGTTTTATTCATTTTGGGGATAGGGGTAGGAGCATCTCTCTTTTCTTTTCTCTAGTCATATTCAAAGATAGAGATGAGTGTTGATAGCTCTGTCATCTGCTTAAAGTACTTATGATATTTGTTATTGAACACCTGCCATAGAAACCACTGTATTGGACATAAATATTTGAAACAATTATTTTCCTCTTTTGCCTTGAAGAGTATCTAACCTTAGTCCCACTTGGCTTCAGGCATCTACTCGTTTGAATTAAGGGTAGGCATTAGTCTGGAAACAATATAATGGAAAGAAAGAATTCATATTCAGTCAATTTAACTGACAATTTAACATAAGACTATGCAGCAAGCTGATAATCTTGCAAAGAGAGGTTCAGATAGAGGAACAGAAAAAAGCTCACCTCACTTGTACCCAGGGAATTGTCAGAAAGAGAAACAGACAGAGAACATCAGAGCTGTGAGCACGCTAGGATGTAATACTCACAGGAAGATGAATAAGAACCCTTGTAATCCCTGTTTCATAGGGTTTGTCTTAATGTAAAAAGGCAGAGAACCCTGGCCACTGGAACAATGATGAGGGAAGTTCTGGGCTGGCCATGTAGTCATGATTCTCCTGATTTGATCCTAGCACTCTACAACATGGTAGAACACAAGCTCACCTCTGTGGAATCAACAGCTGCATACATAATATCCATCCAGCCCTTAAATGTTGCCTGCAATGAAAGAAGAGAAACATGAACACCATTATAGACTTGTCATCAACGTACAAAAGCCAGCAAGTCCAGAGGGCAGATGTATATAAGATGATGATGGTCCACCCTTCCTGGACAGAATGTCTACATAAAGGAACAGCTGAAAAAAAGCTCATGGGCATGTGTTTTGTATTATTTTTTCTTCATTTTCACAAGATAAAAAGTTTAAAAAACAAGAGAAATTTCTGCCTTAAAAATTCCTAGAGAAGTTATGGACCAGCTAATGCAAAGAACCTGATTAAGGCTCTTTCCTGATGCCACATCTATTTGCTCTATCTGTCCAAGACCTTGCAACCACAGTTTGACATGGGACTGCTCCCACAGGGAACTGTTACTACAGGTGTGGCCTGGCATCTGAGGCTCCATGTCTCTCTGGCTGGAGCTAAGGAGAACAAGGCACCACAGGACAGAGTGTGAGGTCCAAACCCTTACAGGGTCTTGGAGGTTGAAGCTCAGTAGACAATAAAGTTGGCGATGCTCAGTGGGGAACAATTCCAGAGGGCGTTAGCTCCCGTGAGGAAATTGGGGTCTGCTTCTATTATTTCAGCGGGGTCATTATATTTTTATTAGCTGAGAAGTGACTTATGATTCTTTTGAGGGTTCTTTCCCCAGAGTGAAAAACAAACCAACAGCACTCACCACTTGCAGTAGCGCAAGGTAGGCCATTAACACATTGTCAAAGTTGACGTGCGGGGTGTGCCAGAGGAAATCTCCACTTTCACATTGATTCCGGTTTGCAACAATGTTATAATCTATAACTGATTTTACATCTGTTGCATTAACACATCTTCCAAATCTTCCAGAAAACAGACTTACTCCCAGGATACAAAATATGAGCCAGAAAATGAGGCAGACAAGCAAAACATTCAGAATAGCAGGTATGGCACCTACAAGAGCATAAACTACCACCTTAAGGAAACAAAGCAGAAGAAAAACATAATAGGTGTGTGAGACTCACCAAGCTCTTAATCTTCCCGGGATGGGTCTGATGTGTAGGGCTGCATTTCTTGAAACCTCATCTTTACATTCCAACTCTGAACCCCAAACCTATGGCAAGCCCTGCTCTCAGCTCCATACACTAGGGGTCCTTTCGGTTGCTACAGGATCAGTTGAGAAGTGTCTTCTGATGATGGTGTTTGAGACACCTGCCCTAGGACTGAAGGGAAGCCAGAGCCCAGCTCGACTGTCACAGAAGTGCTTTTAGGTGAAGACTATATCTTAGACTTTTCTCTACCTCTGAAATTCTAAGCAGTGGGTTAGATGGGTCAAGGAGTCCAGGAAAAGTTTGACAATTTAAGGGATGTCCAGCCCAAGAAGAGCAGTTGGCTTCTCTACCTTTCCCTGCTAGCTGACTTTCCTCCATTCCACCTAAAGAACGTACCTTCATCCCTTCAAACTGGGACAGGGCTCGCAGGGGCCTCAGTGCTCGAAGAATCCGGAAGGACTTCAAGCCCTTTGAGTCGATGAGACTGGTCACAGAGACCTGATGGGAAAGAAGCTACGGCTGGTGTATCCAACTTGGTGCCCAGAGAACCCAGTGGGTGTTAAGAGCCATCTTTCTGAGAGGCAAATGCATGCCCACGGCGGATTATCCAGACACAGAAACCAACCAGACCCAGCTGGAAGGGGAGGGCAGGTTACAGGCTATTTTTCTCCTTGCCTGGCAAAGCTCCAGCCCATATGGGTGAGAACAGTGCATTTACATGATTTGTTTAATGAAAGACAAAGAAAAGCTGAGAAACTGTTGTGAATTGAAGGAAACCAGAGAGACATGACAATGATGTGTCATGTGGGATCCTGAGTGTGATCCTAGATTGCGGTAGGGGGAAAGGTGGTGGTAGGTAGGTCGGGTAAATTAGCCATAAAGGACCTTGTGACAACTGAGAACATTTGAAAATGGATGTGGGTTTTAGTGTTGGATCATGTTAAATTTCCTAACCTTGATAACTGTTTTGTGACTGTGTGAGATAATACACTTGTTCTTTGGAAGTACACCCTGAAATATTGAGGGCTAATGTAGTGTGATCCCTACAACTTAATCTCAAGCAGTTTAGGGGAAAAATACAGGAAAAACTGATATGGCAGATGGGCTTAAATATTAATAATGGATGAATCTGGGGAAAGAGTATAAGGGATTCTTTTGCAACCCTTGCAACTTTTCTATAAGCTTGAAATATCAAAATAAAAAGTTACAAAGAAATAATTCTAAAAAGAAAGAATGAATGAATTCCTCTTGGCTAATATGGTCCCTCATTCAAACAGCTCCTTTTTGGAGAATTAAATCCAATTTTCTCTCCTAACATGCTTCTTTACAGCGGGATAGGACAGAGGATTGGAAAACTCTGTAAACACTAAATTAAAACTCAACAAACAGGGACTTCCCTAGTGGTCCAGTGGTTAAGACTCTGCTCCCAACACAGTGGGTATGGGTTCAATCCCTGCCCAGGAACTAGATCCCACTGCCACAACTAAGACCTGGCATAGCCAAATAAATAATAAATTTTTTTTTAAAGCTCAATAAACATGCTGAACTTAAGTTGAAGAGTACTATTTGCAGATTTTCAGCCATTCTTATTGATTATGCAGAGCCTTCAGAAGCTCAACTTAGATGGAGAGTGCTCAGCAGGACAGGAAGTGAATTATTGATACTCCCGACTTAGCTGCTGGCAAAGTTCACTGGTGTCTAAAAACACCTCCCACTGGCCAATCTCATGGAGAAGGAAATGGCAACCCACTCCAGTGTTCTTGCCTGGAGAATCCCAGGGACGGGGGAGCCTGGTGGGCTGCCGTCTATGGGGTCGCACAGGGTCGGACACGACTGAAGCGACTTAGCAGCAGCAGCAGCAGCCAATCTCATTGCAGTAGTAACACATTTGCAGATTAAGAGAAATTGGATGAATATGGCAGAGTAACCAGATTCTTAAATTCATAATCAACTTTAAAAAATCACCATCAATTCAAAATGTGCTTATTTATAATGGTTTTTTCAAATAAGCTGTTCTGTCCTTCTGCTTGTGACAGCATCGCCTGTTGGGAGAGTTACTTAATCAGCTTTTGCACAAATACGCCTACCTTGTTCCTATGGTGGTGGTTCAGTCGCTAAGTTGTGTCTGACCCTAGCGACCCCATAGACTGTTGACCTTGTTCCTAACCAGAGGGAAAAGGGTTGTAAAGCTTAGCAGTTCTGGCTTTACTAAATGACTGTTACTGTAAATGGAGAAGATGTTCCTGGAGGGATATTGTACACCTTTCACCTGGAACCTCACCCCTAACTGAAACATCCATGAGAAACGCTGACAAGAATACATCCCTGTTCTTTTCCACTCTACGGCATTCTTCCAGGTGGGAAGTTTTCACTAGTTTTATTTTATTCTTACCTAATTTACAGTAATCTCCCTGTACTATGCTTTTGAGATTCCTATGATGTTCATATACATTCTTATGGATTTCTCCTTTTAACTGTTATGGAGTATTACAGCATATATTTATATTTTATTAACTCATCCCCCCTTGGTGAATACCTAAGTTGTTTCCATTTCTTTGCTACTATAAACAATAGCAAACTGGACAGATGTGCATTTTCCCTGGGTACATACACACGAGTTTTCCTTAAACGTATACCTAGAAGTGGTATTTCTGGATTTGTAAATTGGGTTCATTTGTAATTTTAACTTAATGGTGCAAAACTTTCCCCAAATGTCTTGTATAGCAGTTAGCAGTGATTAGAAATTCCATTTTCCTAAATCCTTCTCATGTTAGATATTATCCAACTTAAAAATTTTTGTCTGTCTTATAAGTAAAAAGTAGTCTCATTTTAATATGCACTTCTGTGCTAACTGGTGATATAACTAGTGTGTATTTCTTCATACATTTATTAGCAACTCAAGATCCTTCTGTGAATTGCCTGCCTACATCCGTCTCCCCTTCTCACACTGGGTTGTCTTTCTCTTGTTGATCTGTAGGGGTATTTATTTACAGTGGATAATAACTATCTGTTATGCATGCATGTGTGCTCAGTCACTTCAGTCATGTCTGATTCTTTGAGACCCTATGAACCATAGCCCACCAGGCTCCTCTGTCCATGGTATTCTCCAGGCAAGAATACCGGAGTGGGTTGCCATGCCCTTCCTCCAGGCACCAAACCTGTTTCTGACCCAGAGACCAAACCTATGTCTCCTGCATTGCAGGTGGATTCTTTACCACTGAGTCACCCGGTAAGCTCAACTATCTGTTATGTACGTGGTATATACTGTCTCGAGGGTTTAGCCTGTCTTTTATAATCATGGTGTTGTTGAACAAAAAAAATAAAGTCTTATATTTTGATATATATTTGTGGTTGTGTTTGCACTTTCCTATTCCAAAATTATAAAGATCATTTTATTTGGTCTTGAGTAATAAGCAACATAAAAAGATTACTCATGTAACTCATTTAATCCACACGATAATGTTCTGAATTATGCAGCGGTGTACATCACTGCTGGGCGTCCCACATGGTCCCAGTGGTAAAGAACCTGTCTGACAATGCAGGAAACTTAAGAGACATGGGTTCAATCCCTGTCGGGAAGATCCCCTGGAGAATGACATGGCAATCCACCGCAGTATTCTTGCCTGGAGAAACTCCTGGACAGAGGAGCCTGGTAGGCTACAGTCCATAGGGTTGCAAAGAGTCAGACGCGACTAAACTGACTTAGCACACACACACATAACATCACTACCTCATAACATCACTACCACATTACAGACAATGAACTCTGAAGCTCAGTGGATCAGCATCTTGTTTCAGATGGAACTGGGTCTGTATAATGCTAAGGCTGGTAACAGTAATAGTGGACCACACTTAGTGCTTTCTCTGGGATTTATAAAGCTATATAGTTAAAGGATTATATCTTCTCTTGCTCTACTCATTTTTGTTCCATTCATTTTGTTATCAAAGTTATGTCTGTCTCATTAAATAAATTTACAAGCCTCCCCTCCTTTTCTGTTCCTTGTCTTAATTTGAGTAAGGTTGGGATGCACTGCTTGTCTTAGTTCAGGCTGCTATATCAGAATACCATACCATAGCCTGGATATATAAACAACAGAAATTTCTTACAGTCTGAAGGCTGGAAATTCCAAGATTAAGATGCTGGCAGAGCCAGTGTCTGGTTGAGGACCTATTTCCTGATTCATAGGCAGTCATCTTCACCCCGTCTTCACAGAAGGAGTGAGGAAACTGTGGGGTCTCTTATAAGATCACTAATCTTATCCATGAGGGCTCTGGAGTCAATGCTCTTATGTCCTAGCTGCCTCCCAAAGGCCCCATCTCCAACACACTGGAGATTAGGGTTCAACGCAAATTTCCAGGGCTGGGTAGGGGACACAAACGTTTGGTCTATAGCACTGCCCCTTGTAAGTTTGGTAAAACCTGTTTTCAGAACCACCTGGACCTGGTGTCCTTTTTGAAAGTGTGGCCCTTGACTACTGCTTTGATATTTTAAATAGTTATTGTTAGCTGTATGTTTTCCATTTTGTATCTGGGCAAATTTGGGCAGTTTAGAGTCTCCACTCTCATTTATATCCATTTGGAAATTGATGTCAAAACTTCAAGCACTTTGCTTGAGGTTACACACAAAGGGAGTAAAGAAACAGCTTTAAAATCAGTCTCCTACACAGACTTGTGGACACAGCAGGGGAAGGAGAGGATGGGATAAATTGAGAGAGTAGCACTGACATATACACACTACCACGTGTAAAACACAGAGCTAGCGGGAAGCCGCTGTATAATACAGGTATCCCAGCCTGGTACTCTCTGAAGACCTACGAGGACAGGATGGCGGGGAAAGGGGAGGGAGGAGGCTCAAGAGGAAGGGGATACACATATATATAGTTATATAGTTATGACAGATTTGCAGTGTTGTATGGCAGAAACCAACACAAAATTTTAAAGTAATTATCCTCCAATCAAAAATAAAAAAAGAATCAGTCACCTAAGTTTAGGCCAGTAAACCACAGGTCCAAGATCAGAGATACCAAAAATCTGTCCATTGTCTTATGCATCCTTCACTATAGTCAATAAGATAACGGATGCACAGTGTCTAGCACTCTGGAAACTGACAGGGACCCACATGATGCTCATGAGAATGCTTGTGTTGGAGCTCTGACGGCACCGACGACTTTCTAAAATGCTTGAACCACACGGCCCATTTGTACCCACCAACAAAACTATCGCTCTCCAGTGTGATGTGCTATGCATTTGTCATATCTACTTTCTTAAATAGCAGGGACAAAGTCCAACTAATTAGGTCATTGTAGGAAGGATATAGATGTTAAAATCAAATACTTTGCAGGGAGGCTTACTAGATTTGAGTCTCACCTCCATCTTCTAGCTGGGCCACCTCGAACATGTTTCTATGACTTAATTTACTCCTATGTATCTGGGAAAAATAATAACTGCAAGATGGAAACGCTGTGATAACTAAAAGAGAGAATGAATAAGAGGCATATGGCAGAGTACCTGGTACTGAGAAAGCAGTCAAAAAATGTTATCTACTATTACTGCTATTGGCCTTGGCATCCTACAGACCAAGGTGTGAATTCCAATCTCATCTGAAACAAACTGCTAAGCCTCTGAGCTTCAGATTTCCTTGTCTGTAACGTGGTAGGCAATACATAGGTCTGCCTAACTTGGAACACTGTTGTTCAGATTAAATGGGGAAAAAAAAATGTATGTGAATAATCCTCTTTGTTGCTTGACAATCAACATGGAGACCAGCCTAATAGGCTGGCTGCTAACCTGCTTTGAGAAGTCTTGAAAAGATATGAAAAGTTGGAAGGAGAAGGAAAAGTAGAGAATGTGCAAAGTTATTCTAGATGTACATCAGACATAAGCACTGCTTATGGAGAGAAGTGAATGAGTACCATCATGGAAAGGGTTGAGATGGTGAGCAAATGAAATGCAGCATATGAGGAATGGGACCAAGGAAAGGCTGGACTGCTGATAGATAAATGTGAAGAAAAATATTCTGCAGAGGCACTCATATGAGGCACACGGGAGAAGCAGCTCCCATGTGATCCCCTCCTCCACCCCTACCCAGCCCCCCTCAATCCCACCGGCACATGACACAGAGATGGTAAACTTACAATCACAATGACGAAATCGAGCCAGCACCAGGCACTTGTGAAATACTTCCCAAATCCAAAGGCCACCCATTTCAGACCCATCTCCAAGATAAAAATGTATGTGAAAACAGTGTCAGTACAATTAAGTAATTCTTGGATTTTGGGTTGTTTATCAAGGTTAATATCTTCAAATACCTGAAATGATAAAGCACAGCCATAGGTCAGGTTGAACTGTCTGCTGACTTTACTTTTTATTGTTCTTCCTTATTTGAATAAACTAGGATCTTTCTTGGTGATGAGATTTTGCTCAAAAGGTATTAAGGCTGAACTTTTCCAGTAGAAAGAATTCCTTGAGTAAGTAAGACAAAAGAAGGAAAATCCTATTTCTAGATTTCTGTTGCCACTGTAGTTTCCCAGAGTCTCATCAATGGCCCCTGGAATATTAAAAAAAAAAACTTCCTAATGGATCATCGCACTATCTCCTGGTTTTCCTAATTCTTTCAACTCTTGCCAACAATATCTTGCCAACTTTCCCAGAACCTCCCAGAGGCATTCACCATTTCTTTCATCCTCCTAGTTACCTGGGTGGCTCTATTCAGTGGCTGTTCACTGCTTATAACATCAAGTCTGAAAACCTTAGTTCACATTCTGGATCCGCTAACCCTGAGGCTCGCCATCCCCCATCACAAACAGCACTGTCCACTTATCCCAGTGTTCCCTACAGATGTGATCATTTTTACATGGGAACCATGATGTGCAAAAGTTTGGGAAGCACTGGGCTAGAGCTCCCAATATAAATTACTTTGAATGTTGCTAAGTCGCTTCAGTCATGTCTGACTCTGTGCCTAACCGTAACCCTAACATTAGGTTCTATGGACCGTATCCCACCAGGCTCCTCTGTCCATGGGATTCCCCAGGCAATACTACTGGAGTAGGTTGCCATTTCCTTCTCCAGGGGATCTTGCCAACCCAGGGACTGAACCTGAGTCTCTTATGTCTGCCTGCATTGGCAGGCAAGTTCTTTACTATAGGCACCACGTGGGAAGCCCCATTCCTTAAGTGTGACTCCAAAAATTAGACATCTAAGCTTTTCGAGGGACCCCTTTTCACACCACATCCAAACATTTCCTTAACCCAAAGTATGTGTGTGTGTGATTCTTCAGGGTTTATATTGCTAGGCTATAAGCTGTCCTTTTGGCCTTTACAGTGTTACTGAGGATGAAAGAAAGGAGAGAAGAGGCACTAAATCTGTCAAGTCATTTGGGAAGGCAAGAAAGAAGTCAGCAACGCGGATAGGAACTAAGGTAATCTCACAGTTCCACAACCCTAGAGAAAATGAATAAAGAATAAAACAGTCTCACTTTCAACTCCCAAGTGGGCTTTTCACTGAAGAAGGCCCTTCATCTCCTCCTCTCCCCCACTGGCTCCTGGTCAGCCTTTAAGATATTAGCTTAGCTGATATCTTCTGTAGGAAACTGTCCTTCTTCCACAGGAACAGGTTAGGTGCTACCCTTCATGGCCCATTGCTTCTCTGAGTGTACCACTATGGCCCTAGTTATAGATGTCTGGACTCCATCTGTCTTGCCTACAAGCCTCCAAGCTCTTGAAGATCAGGGGTTGTCTGTTTGCCTCTTTCAGTTCAGTCGTTCAGTCATGTCCGACTCTGCGACACATGGACTGCAGCATGCCAGGCTTCCCTGTCCATCACTAACCCCTGGAGCTTGCCCAAACTCATGTTCATCGAGTCGGTGATAACCGTCCAACCATCTCATCCTCTGCCGTCGTCCCCTTCTCCTCCCACCTTCAATCTTTCCCATATCAGGGTCTTTTCCAATGAGTCTGTTCTTCGCATCAGGTGGCCAAAGTATTGAAATTTCAGCTTCAGCATCAGTCCTTGCAATGAATATTCAGGACTGATTTCCTTTAGGATGGACTGCTTTGATCTCCTTACAGTCCAAGGGACTCTCAAGAGTCTTCTCTAACACCACAGTTTAAAAGCATCAATTCTTCATTGCTCAGCTTTCTTCATAGTCCAACTCTCACATCCATACATGACCACTGGAAAAACCATAGCTTTGACTAGATGGACTTTTGTTGACAAAGTAATGTCCCTGCTTTTTAATATGCTCTCTAGGTTGGTCATAGCTTTTCTTCCAAGGAGCAAGCGTCTTTTAATTTCATGACTGCAGTCACCATCTGCAGTGATTTTGGAGCCCAGAAAAATAAGTCTCACTGTTTCCATTGTTTCCCCATCTATTTGCCATGAAGTGATGGGACCAGATGTCATGATCTTCATTTTTTGAATTCTGAGTTTAAGCCAGCTTTTTCACTCTCCTCTTTCACTTTCATCAAGGGGCTCTTTAGTTCTTCTTCGCTTTCTGCCATAAGGGTGGTATTATCTGCATATTTGGGGTTATTGATGTTTCTCCCAGCAATCTTAATTCCAGCTTGTGCTTCATCCAGCCGGCATTTCTTATGATGTACTCTGCATATAAATTAAATAAGCAGGGTGACAATATACAGCCTTGACGTACTCCTTTTCCTATTTGGAACCAGTCTGTTGTTCCATGTCCAGTTCTAACTGTTGCTTCTTGACCTGCATACAGGTTTCTCAGGAGGCAGGTCAGGTAGTCTGGTATTCCCATCTCTGAAGAAGTGTCCACAGTTTGTTGTGATCTACACAGTCAAAGGCTTTGGAGTAGTCAATAAAGCAGAAGTAGATGTTTTTCTAGTATTCTCTTGCTTTTTCTATGATCCAGTGGATGTTGGCAATTTGATCTCTGGTTCCTCTCCCTTTTCTAAAATCCAGCTTCAACATCTGGAAGTTCACAGTTCATGGACAGTTGAAGACGGGCTTGGAGAATTTTGAGCATTACTTTGCTAGCGTGTGAGATAAGTGCAATTGTGCAGTAGCTTGAACATTCTTTGGCATTGTCTTTCTTTGGGATTGGAATGAAAACTGACCTTTTCCAGTCCTGTGGCCACTGCTGAGTTTTCCAAATTTGCTGGCATCTTGGGCGGAGAACTTGAACAGCATCATCTTTCAGGATCTGAAATAGCTCAACTGGAATTCCATCACCTCCACTAGCTTTGTTCATAGTGATGCTTCCTAAGGCCCACTTGACTTCACATTCCAGGATGTCAGGCTCTAGATGAGTGATCACACCATCGTGGTTATCTGTGTCATGAAGCTCTTTTTTGTATAGTTCTTCTGTGTATTCTTGCCACCTCTTAATATCTTCTGCTTCTGTTAGGCCCATACCATTTCTGTCCTTTATTGAGCACATCTTTGCATAAAATGTTCCCTTGGTATCTCTAATTTTCTTGAAGAGATGTCTAGTCTTTCCCATTCTGTTTTTTCCTCTATTTCTTTACACTGATCACTGAGGAAGGCTTTCTTATCTCTCCTTGCTATTCTTTGGAACTCTGCATCAAATGGGCATATCTCCTCTTCTCCTTTGCCTTTCACTTCTCTTCTTTTCTTAGCTATTTGTAAGGCCTCCTCAGACAACCATTTTGCCTTTTGGCATTTCTTTTTCTTGGGGATGGTTTTGATCACTGCCTCCCGTACAATGTCATGAACCTCCACCCACAGTTCTTCAGGCACTCTGTCTATCAGATCTAATCCCTTGAATCTATTTGTCACTTGTATTGTATAATTCTAAGGGATTTGATTTAGGTCATAATGGTCTAGTGGTTTTCCCTATTTTCTTCAATTTAAGTCTGAATTTGGCAATCAGGAGTTCATGATCTGAGCCACAGTCAGCTCCTGGTCTTGTTTTTGCTGACTGCCTCTTTAGGAGAGACAAATCTGAATGGTGTTGAAAGCTCATTTCCCATTTCATTTTGGAAGCTTAGCAACAAGCTGTCTCAGCATGTCTGAGTTTGCTCAAAGGAAGAGCAGGCTGATATCAGAACTGAGCATTGGAAGTTCCCATAATATAACTAGGCCTAATCCAGGATGCTCCCATTTCTATGTAGTTGCCCATATCAGAGCTTCACAAACTCTAATGAGCCTTAAACCACCTAGAGTCTGATTCAGCAGGTCTGGGGTGAGCCCAAGACTCTGAATTCTTAATAAGCTGCCAGGTGATACGAGGCTGCTGGCCCATATATCACATATGGTGGTGAGGGACTGGATGTTTCTTGTCTCATTTCTCTATAAATACGTGCAGGGTAACAGGGCCTGTGTCTGCCTCCTGGAAGCCTCTGCATTGTGTGTGCTCACTCTGCCCAACCTACACTTTCCTCATCTGAAGGCAGATGAGAACTAGGAGATCTGCGTGCCCTCTGCTGCTTCTCTGATTGTAAGTCTTCTCAGACAGGTGCATAGTTTTCTCACACAGGTGTCTGTGTGACCTTGTGACAATAACATTGCTTTTCCACTAAATAACACAGGGCAGGGCGGATAACAATGACTATTTGTGGAATAAGTGCAAGAACCTTGTCACTTGGAAGTGTAGGTAGCTAATGAAATCTAATCACCAGAAGATTACAGGGAAGCCTACAGGATGAGGGATAAAAATTAATCAAGGCAATTCTCTGGGATTGTCTTAGAGAAATTTGCTTTTTTGTTTCAGAAATAATTTACATAGCAGTAAGGAGGTAAATGGGCTTCCCTGGTGGCTCAGTGGTAAAGAATACACCTGCCAATGCAGGAGACATGGGTTTGAACCCTGGGTTGGGAAGATCCCCTGAAGAAGGAAATGGCAACCCACTCCAGCATTCTTGCCTGGGAAATCCCATGGAGAGAGGAGCCTGGCAGGCCATAGTCCACAGGGTTGCAAAGAGTTTGAAGAACAACAAAGCAGGTAAATGGGCTGTCTGTTGATCACAGGCTCTGATGGACCCCAGTGCATGCTCATCTCTTTTCATCTGGAAATCACACAGGTGTAAAGCACTAACCAGGAAGGTAGGGGTGTAGGAACAAGACGGGTCCTTGTCCCTCCTAGCAGTTTACTGTGAAATGATCTGTGACTCTAAATCAATAAGGGGAACTAAGTACTCCATTCACTTGGGATGATAAATACTAAGAGAATTTAGTTTTACATTACGGCCATTTTAAGAGGAAACACAAGACATAATGGGAGGGAGAGAGAGAAACATGTAGGTGATAAAACAGAAAATACTGTTGCTCAAGGTGAGGGTATGTGTGCAGAGGAGGAAAGAAGGACAACAAGGTGAGGAGAGAGAGCAGAAAGGAGTTCATGACCATATGGCTAGGGAGGTTGATCGATTCAGTTATTTCCAAAGCTCATCAGAAATCACAACATACCTCAATTTAGGATACACCTAAAACAGTATCTTTTCCCCTCCTCTCAAAGGATCATGAGTGGTAAAAAATACCAAGGCAACTTATATCCTATTCTAGCCCCTGTAGACTTCTCCTCCTAAACATTTTATCTTTTAGAAAGCAACACGAGGACCATCAGGAAAAAAGAGAATAGGAGCATTGCCATCTAGAGGAGGAAACATGTAGGATACATTGAAAATGTCTAGAAATCCTCCAGGAATGATGGACAGACTTGGAGTTAAGGTCAAGATTCCAATAGCCACTTTAAAGTGCCAGTCTGGGGACTTCCCTGGTGGTTCAGTGGTTAAGATTCTGTGCTTCAGTGGCAGGGGGCACAAGTTTCATTCCTGTTCAGAGAACTAAGTTCTCACATGCTGTGTGGCATGGCGAAAAAACAAACAAATAAATAAACACATAAAAAAGGGCTGACGTGGGTCATGCGTCCCACAGGTAAAGCATCTTCAGCTTGGGGATTTCCCAGCTGTAGCATTTCTTCAGAACATACTGGCAAAATCCTGTCCCCTAAGGGGCTACACCAACAGAAATCCCACTTCTTCCTAGTTTCCCCACATTCACAGTTCCTTGAAGGGCCAAGTCAGAATGAAACCACCCAGCCGCCTTGCCCCCCAGTGTCCCCACAAGACCATGACACAATTTACCAGTGCCCCACTGCTCAGCAGAATCACAAAGATAATAAAGCTCTCAAACCAGCTGTGTTTCACTATCTGGTAGCAGGTTTTTCGCAGGCTCCACCATGTGATCCAGGAGGACTTTCTCTTGTCCACAGTACAGCATAGAGAGCAGCAATTCAGGCCTACAAGCAATTAGAGAATCACTATCATTAGTGTCTATAATACATGTGCATTACTAGCCCAACTCTTCACCCTCCTTGTACACACCGTGTAACTTTGCAAATCCTCCAACTAAAGAGTTGGAGTCTTTTTCCAACACTTTGAATCTGGGTTCAGCCATGTGACAACATTTGGTCAACACAGCAGAATAGGGGTCATCATATGCCAATTCAGACTCAGTGAGAACTTTAACAAAGATACAGAACTATAGAAAGTATTAAAAAGAACCAGTGAGAACTGAAGAAAATAATAACTGAGATGAAAAAGAATACAACACTGAGATGAAGAATACAATAACTGAGATGAAACCGTTGAGAGGATGCAGAAGAATGAAATTAGTGATCTGGAAGACAGGTAGTGGAAATTACCCCATCAGGATAGCAAAAAGAATTTTTTTAAATGTGAAGAGCTTAAGGGATCCCTGAGACAACATCAAGTATACTAACATTAGCAATATAGGGGCCTCAGAAGGAGAAAAGAGAGAAAAAGGACAGAAAACTTATTTGAAGAAGTAATGACTAAAAACTTCCCTAACCTGGGGAAGGACAAAGACACCCAAGTCCAGAGATGGGAGCACAGAGATTTTCAAACAAGATGAACCCAAAGAGATCCATGCCAAGACACATTATAATTAAAATGTCAAAAATGAAAGATAGGGACTTCCCCAGTGGTCCAGTGGTTAAGACTCCATGTAATCAATGAAGGGGGCATGAGTCTGATCCCTGGTCAGGGAAATAAGATCCCACATGCTCCAAGACATGGCCAAAAAAAAAAAAATCATAAAAAAACTAAAGATAGACAATCTTAAAAGCAGTAAGGGAAGAACTAGTTACATACAAGAGGAACTTCATAAGTCTATTAGATGATTTTTCGGCAGAAACTTCACAAAGCAGAAGGACTGGCACAATATATTTAAATTTTTGACATTTTAATTATAATGTGGACTGCATTATTATCATGTTATTCAATTCTTTCCCACATTTTCTAGGTCTTTGTTGAAATTCTTACTAAAATGAAGTTCTCCATTTTCCTCCCTAGTTTGGTGAAAACTCTTATGATCATCTCTTTGAATTCTTTACCAGGTAAATTACTTAACTCTGTTTCTTTAGGATTTTTCCTGGGTTTTGTTTTTCTTTAGGGTTTTGTTCTTTCATTTGGAATATATTCCTCCATATGTTTATTTTGTTTGAATTCTAGTTTTTGTTTCTATGAACTAGGTTAAATGGCTACCTATCTTGGTATTCAAGGAACGGACTTGTGTGGAAGTGTCCCCTGTGTAGACAGCTTGCACCTGGCATCTTCAGCAGGATTACTGGGGCGGAAGCTTGCCAGGAGCAACTCCTGGGGAGCACTTAGGTATCTGAGGCCACCTATGTGAAGCAGCTGACGTTAGAGTGGGCTTGGGCTGCAGTCAGGCCTTGGGGAGTGCTAAGTCCAAGGCTACCTTGGTGGGGTAGCTAGAGCTGGAGTGAATGAGGGCTGGGGAGAGTTCTGGGCATGAGGCAAACAAAGGTGCTCTCTGCTGCCTCTGACCCCACACAGGGATCCAGTACTTCTCTGTGCATTTGGCAGAAGCTCTAGGATTAGAACATGGATTTCCTTCCTCTGTTCATGAGATTTCCCAGGCAAGAAAATGGGAGTAGGTTGCCATTTCCTTCTCTAGGGGATCTTCCTGACCCAGGGATCAAACCTGGGTCTCCTGCTTTGCAGGCAGATTCTTTACTGTCTGAGCTACCAGCGAAGACCTGACTAACACAGTAGGGTTGGTACATGGATCTCTTTCTAGTATAGTTTAGATGCCCTTTAAACTGCTATTTCCTTGTTGATCCCAAGGTGGGTGAGTCTGTGCTCTGGCCCCGCAACAATATCCCTTCCTACTCTAGGTCACTAAGTTGAGGGTGCAGTTCCCATGGATACCATGTCTCCATTTTTCCTACCTGATCCATATGTTCTATGTGCAGTAGCTGTTCTATCAGTCCTCAAGTCTTTTTCAGGGGGAACTGCTCTACAAGTTAAGTGTATATTTGGTGTTTCCATGGGTGGAGGTGAGCTCAGGGTCTTCCTACACCACCATCTTGGATGCCTTCTCCCAGAGAAAAATCTTGAGAGATGAGTTGAGCACCTGGCAAAAGCTCTAGCCAACCCCAAATTTATGGTCAAGTTCTCTTGATCTATGACCTCAAGGATATCCTGACAATTGATGTATTGGGAACTCTACCAAGTGGTAGGAATACTGGCTCAGTAGGCTTTCTAGAAAAGTTTTCCCAAGTTTCTACCCTAGAAGTTGGGCTGTTTGAACTGACCTCACCTGAATCAAGAATTTCCTGAAATGGTCTCAAGAATCCAGGAGAGACTCTCTTCACTTTTGTCTTCAGTAGAATTAGAAAGAAAGGATCTGTCAAACTATAGAGCTTCAAAGAATAAGAGAATCCCATCCAAATATTTCATGAACTGAATGTAGGAATATTGCCACTTACCTTTGGGCAAACACCTCTCTGGTTTCTTTTTGGGAACCATTTCAAGTACCCGCATAAAGGGATCCTGTGGATCAATGGTGCTACATTCTGAGAGCATACTCGTAGCATCAGACTTCTATATATCAGAACAAAGGAAAGGGGGAATCATTTCCCAACACTCTCTGTCATCATGGTTAATACCTAATATCTTATTTTAGGACTTTTAATGTATGAAACTAGATAGGTATGAGGGGTGTCTAGAAAGTATCCCTCTTGTTAGGTTCTTTCCTAAATGCTCTGACCAGCCCTGACTCCAAGACAGAATTCTCTAACTCCTTCCCCTTGGATGATGAAAGGTAAAAGCATATGACCCAGTATCTCAATCTTTTCCTCCCTCCAAATCTTACCTCTGATTTGCTGACAAACCATACACACAGAAGCCAGGTGAGGAGGAGGAGGCCACTTTACTGACAATGAAACTGTCAGCGACCTCAAGTCCCAGAATAATAGGCCTAGAACAGGGGTTGTATTGATTTTACTTTCCAGGAGACACTTTGGCAATGTCTAAAGACATTTTTTATTTTTGCAATGGTGGGGAGGATTCTATGTGCATCTCTAGTGGGTAGAGGCCAGAGTACTGATAAACACCCTACAATACACAGAATAGTCCACCATAATAAAGAATTATTATCTGGGTCCAAATGTCATCCTGGAGAGGCTGAGAAACCTTGGCCTAGATCTTTGATTAATGATCTAATTTTGACAGTTTGCTCTGTACTAATCTTGATATTTTTCCATAGTGGCTATTTTGAGCAAGCTAAGTGGATGAGCTATGTTTCTTCTGGGAACACCCTGGGAAAATTACCTTCCGGAGATTCTGTATTGACATAGGAGGATCATCTTCAGAGAATACATCAATTTCCACACTCTGAATTCCTGGACTAGTGGGATCCTTGCTCTTCTGATGGACTTCACTGGCCTGACACTGAGAAACCAAGAGTAGAATTAATACTCCTCCTGGACATCTCACTTGGGATGAAACAAGTTTGAATTCTATTCGGTGTTCTGTTTGTCATGAAAATTGTGACATTATTTAACTTTTTCTCTTTAATTTTAAAAACTGCTCCTGAAAAAACTCAAAATAATTCTGGAAAAACTATTATAGGAGACAGATAATGAAACTTACTCATAAGTAATATAATCAAAACAACATGATTTGATACAAAATTCAGCAAATAATTAAGAAGTGAAACTTACTGTATCCTTTCAATTCAATGGCTAAATAATAAATCATTTAATAAATGGTACTGGTATAATTAGTTATCTCTGAAAAAATACTACAATGCCATAATACAGTAAAAATGAAAATCGATAATCACTTGATATTCTAATGTAAAAATACATGAATAAAACTATTAAAAGAATAATTTGGAAAGTAATTCTTTTAGGTACAGAGGATTGGCTTAGCAAAATAGGTAACCAAAAGGCATAAAGAAAATAATGAAAATATATTATAACATAAAAATTAAAAATGAATTTTGTCTGATGACCTGCAGCTAAATCCAAGAAGGATATGCAAAGTCACATCTTAAGAAAGGTTTCATCCTAAAACATATGTGAAGGTTCTTGTGAATCTGACATTGTATGGGCATAATTTAAGAATGCTGCTCCCTGCTGAACACATATACACAAAAAACAGGTACATATTATCTATGGACCAGACACAGAACAAAATAAAGTAATAACAGTTTAAAGCATGCAGCAGGTAATGGAGAATAAAAGTGTCCCATGTGAAAAAGGAAACCATAGTTATATCCAAAGCTTGAAACTCTGGGCTAGATTGAAGTTCTTGTACTTAAAAGAGAAAGTTAAAAGAAGTTGTGGCCAATGCTTGGGGTTACAACTATACAAAGCTGCATGCCTAAGGAGGCAGGAGGAAGTACAGCCTCAGAAATAAGATCTGGGCAAAGAGAGCCACTGGCTTAGATCTGCAAAATGCGTAGTATCACTATTAGAGAAGAATCAGCTGCCAATACAAGACTTAGTTCTGAAATGGATCTCTTAGAAGGGTCTGTTAAAGATACCACAGAACTTAGCCTGAGGTGAGAGTGATAGACCCTCCCACAAAGATGAACTTTCAAATTTACATTCCAAAGTGTATGATGAGACAAACATAAAATCAGTAGTCCTCAAAAATTAACTACAGGGAGGTTAATTTACTTGAGGAAAAAGAACAAAATTAGTATAGTAATCTAAAAATGTCACTAAAATCAATACATTTATAAAAAAGATATTCAGAGTGTTGCTTCCTAGTTGGTACAGTAAGGAGCTCTGCAGAATGTTCCACAGTAAAATTAACATAAATGGTGGAAAATATTTGTAAAAAAATATTTAAGGTTTCTGTAAATTGTCCTAAGGGCATACAGCAAATGAAGAAATATTTACTTTAAAAAAAAAAAGTCTATGCTATTCAGTAATAACAGCAGGAATCTATGGCACTTTTGCCATGACCTGCTCTCTCGCTTCCCACCCCCAGCTCAGTTTGATGGAAGCTCCACTTTAGGCAGATGTGACCAAGAAGATGGGGCTCCCTCTGCCCTCGGCTCCCAATGAAGAGATATGTGTCTCCTTAGAATGTGCAGGTCACCAGCTTTTCTCATCTCCTCCAAATCTGAGCTGAAGAGGCTAAATTTCTGGTGAATGTGGTCAAGAAGTTGGATTTCTTTTTTCATTTCAGTTACTACTCATAGGACAGAGACTCTATTCCAAGTTCAAAACCTTGGCAATACTGGGGCCCTGATCTCCCTTACTCCAGCTAGTTTGCAGGGCAGAGATTCCATGCAGGAAGAGGGAGGCTGAGAGATGAGAGACCACTGC
Organism: Cervus elaphus; assembly: GCF_910594005.1. Lineage (NCBI taxonomy): Eukaryota > Metazoa > Chordata > Mammalia > Artiodactyla > Cervidae > Cervus > Cervus elaphus. The sequence continues at coordinate 24,745,479 of NC_057838.1, forward strand.
CCCTCGGAGCACCCCAGGTAGTGGCTAAGACATCCTCCCCAGGGTGGCAGGCAGTTCATAAGAAACAAAGTCTCTTTTTACGCTATATCCACTTCACCTTCCACACTCCTTTTCCCACCTTTCAGTCAGCTCCCACTCTGTATTTCTGTCGGTGCTCAACCAAAGGCATTTGACTCCCTCGTTGCCCCAGCCCACTCTGAACGCCTCTGATATCTCCCACCTGTGCCACATGTGGGACCATGATTAGAACCAGCCCCAGATGTGCAGCCACCACATTTTGTACCTTTATCATCTCTGCATCGTGCTCAGGACAGGGCAGGCGACCAGTACCCCATGGCAACTCCAGCTTTAAACGATCTCTGAGTCTGCGTATGAGCCTGCATACCTGTTTTCCAGCCTCAGGTTGTGTGACAGCCTGTGCCTTGTCTTCACCAGGGGATTCAGCATCATCTTCTTCCTCTGCAAGTGGGGCCAACCAAGTCCGCTCATGCAAGGTCATTGGTACAGAAGTTAGTACACCAAACTCCTCCCAGATCTCTGGGCCCTTTCTTATCCCTGTGACCAGGGGAATGATATCTTTGCTCTCTCCACCAGGGCCTTCAGTCACCTCTTTTTGCTTTGATAAATGTTGCCTCCTGCACTGCTTCCTGAAAAAATGCTCAAGAGTATGCATTACAAAACAAAAAGCCCAGCGAAAACGATCCAGGGCTACCTGGACTTTGGTTTTCTTGACCTTTCCTTCCAAGTGTCCATTTCTCTCCTCATTGCTGAAGGAATTGAGTAGTAAGGCAATGAAGAGGTTGAGAACCTAGGAAGGGGCAAAGAGAGAGGGACATAGGGAAAATTTAGCAAAGGAAAGAATACAGTAGGGTTCCACAACAACTTTTCCCCAAGACTAGAAACAAAATCAAATGAACGTTCTATGTCCTTCTGTCTCCCAAGAAAGTTCATCTATAAAATAAAGAAAAGGAGAGAAGATTGAGGAAATAATAGAGACATCAAGATAAGACCAAAGAAAACTGAAGTTAAAGGGTGCAAACAGCCAGATGCAGTCTGTCTGTGTATAAGCAGTGGGTATTGTAGAGCCTGGCCAGGGTAAGGTGAAAGGCATAACCATGTGGCAAAATCAGAAGTGGATATTCCTTGGGGATCAGCCAGAATCATGAGGTAGGACTTTTGCTGGCATTGCCCACATGGATATGAGTCTAATGTCTAGGACCGCTGTACTATGAGGGCCTCTCCTATCGGCACAGTTTGAGAGATGGTACGCTTGTGCAGGTTTTTTACCTCTTTTGTTTGTGGCTCTCACCAGTTCAAAAATATACAGCTTTCTGGGGAAAGTGTTTTGTGGGTGTTAATGGGTCCAGTCACTCTTCCTCAGTTTCACCATGAGAATTCCCAAGTCTGAATCTTTGCTCAAGTTACCCTCTATTTGCTAAGTCCTCTGTTGCCTCTGAAGTGCCTTTTTCAAGTACCATGTCTCCCACAATGTCTTTCTTAGCATTCCCTTCCCACTCCCTTGATCTTGCATATTTCCTGCTGTCTACTAACACCATTTATTAGATACTGAGGACAGTTAATTATACTTGTATGAGGATCATTAATTATATTTGCACGATAGTCCCAACTCAGTTCTGAAGATCTTATGCTCAGGTATCCTTGTCTGTCTCCTATCACATCACACCCTCAATGGTGTACACTTAATTAGTTTCTCCATAGACCATGTTTCCAGCTGTAAGTAACAAATACAGGGCACGCTTACATAATAAGAAAATGCCACATGACAAGACGTTTGAAACTAAAAGACGGGACCAATTATGCCTTGACAATAGGTTTGTTCCACCTTCAGTCTACCTTCCTTAGTGCTGACTTCGTCTTGCTTTGGTACTTCTCATGGTTGCATGATGTTTGCGGTTCCACCAAGAGTCACAGTCATAAAAGGGCTGGAGGAAGAAAAAGGATCACTTTTTTCATCATTCCTCCTTCCTCCTCTCCTTGTCCTCCTTTCCTCTCATCCTCCTTCTTTTAAACAGCAAGAAACCTGACTCTATGGACATTTCTTTACATCTTTGTTGTTACTGTTCAGTTGCTCAGTCGTGTCTGACTCTTGGCAACCCCATGGACTGCAGCATGCCAGGCTTCCCTGTCCTTCACCATCTCCCAGAGCTTGCTCAAACTCATGTCCATGGAGCTGGTCTTGCCATCCAACCATCTTGTCCTCTGCTGTCCCCTTATCCTTCTGCCTTCAATCTTTCCCAACATCAGGTCTTTTCCAATGAGTCGGCTCTTCCCATCGGGTGGCCAAAGTATTGGAGCTTCAATATCAGTCCTTCCAATGAATATTCAGGGTTGATTACCTTTAGGATTGACTGGTTGGATCTTCTTGCAGTCCAAGGGACCCTCAAGAGTCTTCTCCAACACCACAGTTTGAAAGCATCAATTCTTCGGCACTCAGGCTTCTTAATGGTCCAACTGTCACATCCATACATGACCACTGGAAAAACCATAGCTTTGACTATACAGAGCTTTGTAGGCAAAGTAATGTCTCTGCTTTTTAATATGCTGTCTAGGTTTGTCATTGCTTTTCTTCCAAGGAGCAAGCGTCTTCTAATTTCATGGCTGCAGTCATTGTCCATAGTGATTATGGAGCCCAAGAAAATAATAGCAGTCACTGTTTCCATTGTTTCCCCATCTATTTGCCATGAAGTGATGGGACTGAATGCCATGATCTTAATTTTCTGAATGTTGAGCTTTAAACCAGCTTTTTTACTCTCCTCTTTCACCTTCATCAAGAGGCTTTTTAATTCCTCTTCACTTTCTGCCATAAGGGTGGTATCATCAGCTTATCTGAGGTTATTGATATTTCTCTCCACAGTCTTGATTCCAGCTTGTGCTTTATCCAGTCTGGGATTTTGCATGATGTACTCTTTACATCTATGGACCAAATTAAGTAAAAAATTCCTACCTCAGTCAATCAGTGGCGATTTGAATAATCACTTGGAGTAGGATAGACATTGGGGCATCTTTAAAGTACTAGATGACAGGTTTTCTTTCATGCTTACCATACTGTCTTCAAATCAAATTCAAATGCAGATTTTTGAGTATTATATAACATTAAATTTAGAATACTATATTTAAATAACAATTTTCACTAGTAAAGTGTTGGAAAAGAAGCTAATGCATTTGTTTAGCCCATGCATTTAAAACAACAACAACAAAATGGAGACACTCACCACAAGTTTTCCAATCACCATGATTGACAGAAACACAATAATGCACAGTGTTGGGTTAGCTGCTTGCATACATTCCCACATGTTTTCAATCCATTCACCACAAAGGATGCGGAATACCACCAAAAAGGAGTGGTAGAAATCCCCCATGTGCCAGCGTCGTAAACATAGGACTTCAGGATCACAGGACTTTAAATGATTCTTTTTGGAACTGAATTTAGAGCCGAAAAGCTGCATGCCAACTACTGAGAAAATAAAGACCACAATGGCCAAGACCACAGTCAGGTTTCCAAGGGCTCCAACGGAATGGCCAATGATCTTAATCAGTGTGTTTAAAGTTGGCCAGGATTTGGCTAACTTGAAGACCCTCAGCTGTAAAAAAATAATAATAAAAAAAAAGACAATAAACAAAAATGGAAGAAAAGCCAGGTAGGACAAATTCCACCAGCTCAGCTATAATTCAAATGACTTGTTCCCAAACCATAGCATTTATAACTTTCAAAAGACTTTTCAAAGCCAAATCCATCCTAAACATGGTCAGCAACTCCATGCCCCAATCTGATATTCACCTGTATCTATTTTTTGTTTTAAAAATGAAACATTTGGTCTAATTTTTTTAAATGATAAAGACTTTGGGATCATGATGGTGGAACTGAGTATACACATTAATTAAACAAAATGAATATATTGGAACCCTGTATAATATTGGTTGTTGCTGTTGTTTAGTCACTAAGTCATGTCTGACTATTTTGTGATCTTCATGGACTGTAGCCCACCAGGCTCCTCTATCCATGGGATTTCCCAGACAAGAATACTGGAGTAGGTTGCCATTTCCTTCTCCAGGGGATCTTCTCCAGGGATTAAATTTGCATCTCCTGCATTGCAGGCAGGTTATTTACTGCTGCACCACTGGGGAAGCCCCCAATATGATGTTGTTCAGTCGCTAAGTCATGTCCAACATTTTGTGACCCCATGGACTGCAGAATGCCAGGCTTCCCTGTCCTTCACTGTCTATACTAAGGGTCAAAAACTCTGGGCCCAGGGCCAGATCCATTCCATTACCTGCTTTCATATGGCCTGAGAGGTGAGAAAGATTTTATACCTTTAAATGGTTGGAAATAATTTTTTAAACATTTCATTACACATTAAAATTGTATAAAGTTCAAATTTTCATGTCTGTAAATAAAGTTTTATTGGAACACTGCCATGCACATGCGTACTATAATGTCTACAGCTACTTTTGTGCTATGATGGCAAATTGAGAGGTTTCCACAGTGACCATATGGCCTGTAAGACTGAAAAAATTTACCATCTGGTGTTTACAGACAAAGTTTGTTAACTCCTGCATTATATAATTGAGCTCACAAGTTGATGTATTGCGCCTAGGAGGAAAAAGGCAATCAACTACTCAAGCCATGTTCTCTTTTTCCAGAGAGAAATTCTCTCCATGGAAACGTATAGACCTTACAGGAGACAATAACAGAAAAAAGCACAGTAACTAGTTTCACAGATTATTTCTTATATTAACTTTTAATGTAAACTGATGGTTTCACTCCAAAGTACAATCTTGTTAAGTGTCAACTTTTGGGTTGGCCCAAAAGTTCATCTGGGTTTTTCATAAGATGTTAAAGAAAAACCTGAACAAACTTTTCGGCCAACCCAATATTTGTGGAGGGGCAGGGAGATACTGCAGGTCAGTGAGACTTCTATCACAAGAGAGGGACCAGGACCACTGCTGTCTACACAGAGGGGAACTAGGGGCATCTCAGGGAGAAAATGTAGTTCTATTCTTGTCCACAGACAAAGTCATAGAACTCCTTGCCTCAGAGCATGGCTGTAATAAGCCTAACCATTAGTAAAGCAAATGTAATTTTGTTCACTCAAGCACCAATAAAACTTTAGGGAGCAGCCTGATAATGCCTGATTTTAAGCAGTGTGATTTTCTAATATATGCCAACTATAAAATGTATGCTTAAGTAACTGAATCAAATGTCTTATTCCACAGGTTGAGAAATCCTATCCACAGAGAAGGAGAAATATTGTATGACACCCTTTATATGTGAAATCCAAAAAGAAATTATATAAATGAACTTACTTGAAAAACAGAAAGAGACTCACAGACTTAGAGAATGAATTTATGGTTGCCGGGGAGAAGGATGGGGGGTAGAGATAGTTAGGGAGTTTGGGATGGACATGTACACACTGGTATATTTAAAGTGGATAACCAACAAGGACCCACTGTATAGCACATGGTACTTTTTTCAATGCTATATGGCAGCCAGGATGGAAGGTGAGTTTGGGGGAGAATGGATACATGTATATGTATGGTTGAGTCCCTTCACAGTTCACCTGAAAATATCACAGCATTGTTAATCAGCTATATTTCAATATGAAATAAAAAGTTTTTAAAAAGAAAAAAAGAAATCTTATCCAAGCTCCCTCCAAAAAAGTAAATCTTTGAAAGAGGACAAGAGGTAACCTTTTGCAGTTTCCTGATTCCCTTCCCAGATGTGATTTCTCTGTGATTTCTGCCCATACCTCCCATGGGGTCTGCCTTATGGTCATTTCTGGGCCATGTCTTATATTTTCCCTAAACCACAAAGCCCTTGAAGGCAGTGCTTCCCTCACCTTTGAGCCTTCCCCCGTACATATCAGGTACTCGGCAAAGGTTACTGGGGTGCCTCCAGTGGTTTGTGGATGAAGGGCAAAGACTACAGAAAAGGACCATGCTACTGGCAGCAATGAGGAGGGACGCTGTGGGACAACACCCGCTGGCAGCACCTGCCCCCACCCTGGGCTCTGTAGTACATACCCCCTTGGTAAGCTCAGCTGTGAGGGTGCCTGGCTTCGAGTTCTGTGGGGGAAAAAATGGTCGGAGGGGGTTGCACACAAAGCAAGGAGCACATCCTGACACCAGAAGATGTAAGTTTACGTCTGGTTGCCTGAAGGGTCATCTTGTGGCAGGGGAGGGAGGAGAGGAGGGGTTCGACTGAGAAGACCGTCTGGGACTTACAAGTGTATTATAGACCTGGGTGGCAGGAGGAGTGTGATTCTGCTTCTCAGATTAAGGTAAGACAGTAAGCTTTATTCTGAAACTAGTTATTGAACTCACTGAAGACTCTTCAATCCTGGCAGATAAGTTATTCAGTAAAATAAGAAAGTAAGTGCCTTACCACTCTTAAGGAACGAAATGATATCCAACTCCCTGAAACTATATGGTTTAATATCACATCTGCCAAACTCAGAAGAGCAACAACGCTGTCAAAAATGTTCCATCCTCGACGAAAGTAGTGGTAGGGATCCAGCGCAATGATTTTTAGGCACATTTCAGCCATGAAAATGCCAGTGAAAACCTACAGTGAGACAGAAGAAAAAAATGAGAAAAAGAAGGTATATCCAAGGGAATTACAGAAGTTACAAAAAAATAAACTGTATTCTCATACTTGATACAATTGATACCCTGCAGTCCATGAAAAAAAAACATCTACCACTGTAGCATGGACTTCACTTTACCTTTCCCCCTCTCCCCAACACCCCGTCCCACCATGGCCTCCACTCCAGTATCACCAAGCTAACAGGCATCAGGATGGAGAATAAATATTATTTTCCATTCTGTTAAAAAAAATAAAGCAAAACTGGCTTCTTGGTAGATGGCAGAGTAATAGGAAGAGTCAAGAAATTCCTCCTCTGAATTCTCTTTAAGATACTAATAACTCCAAAGCAAGGGGAGTACACAACAGCTCTGAAAAGTAAAGATAATTATCATTCATAAACCAAAAAACAAGAGCAGTTTATCTAAACACTCAGTCTCAACACTTTGGTCAGAAAAAAAAATTTTTTTTTTAAATTTTAAGGGCCCAGAACAGAGAATTGAAATAAAGACACTACCAGACAGCAGCAACCTGATATAGAGGATAAACCCTGAGTTGGTTATGGTTGAAAGAAAGGTTAGTGATTCAGAATATAATCTTAAAAACTCCCTCAGAATGCAGGGCACATCATTCCAGAACAAAATATTAAAGCATTAAAAGAAGGGAGCAAGAGTTTAAAAAGCACTAAACTATGTCTTTTCCACAGGAAAAATAATTCTTTGTCTTTAACAATTAGATAAATTCAGGCTTAAGAAATTTGCAAAATGTTGCACAGTAGCCAAATTCAAAGTTAAATCTATCTCCTATATCTTTGCAGAAAATAAGGCAAAGCATTTCTTCATAGCAAATAGCACATTCTCTATCATAAACACACACAGAAATTAAGCAGAAATGAGAAAAACCATAGTGTGAAAATAATACAGTAGTATAAAAAGGGTTTTTGGTTTTTGTTTTTTTTTATAAAAGATGGTTGGACTTCCCTTGTGTCTCAGGTGGTAAAAAATCCACCTGCAATGTGGGAAGCCTGGGTTCGATCCCTGGGTTGGGAAGATCCCCTGGAGAAGGGAAAGGCTACCTACTCTAGTACTCTGGCCTAGAGAATTCCATGGACTATACAGTTGCAAAGAGCCAGACACAACTGAGTGACTTTCACATAAAAAGGGTTAAAAATCTTTTTAAATGTTGTTCATTATAAGACTCTCCTCTTTAATTCTGGAAACAACAGCAACAACCTATAAATTATTAAATCTCTTTATTAAAAGTAACAGGTGAAACAGACATTTCTCCAAAGAAGACATACAGATGGCTAACAAACACATGAAAAGATGCTCAACATCACTCATTATCAGAGAAATGCAAATCAAAACCACAATGAGGTACCATTACACGCCAGTCAGGATGGCTGCTATCCAAAAGTCTACAAGCAATAAATGCTGGAGAGGGTGTGGAGAAAAGGGAACCCTCTTACACTGTTGGTGGGAATGCAAACTAGTACAGCCGCTATGGAGAACAGTGTGGAGATTTCTTAAAAAACTGGAAATAGAACTGCCATATGACCCAGCAATCCCACTTCTGGGCATACACACTGAGGAAACCAGATCTGAAAGAGACACGTGCACCCCAGTGTTCATTGCAGCACTGTTTATAATAGCCAGGACATGGAAGCAACCTAGATGCTCATCAGCAAAAGAATGGATAAGGAAGTTGTGGTACATATACACAATGGAATATTACTCAGCTGTTAAAAGGAATTCATTTGAATCAGTTCTAATGAGATGAATGAAACTGGAGCCCATTATACAGAGTGAAGTAAGCCAGAAAGATAAACACCAATACAGTATATTAACGCATATATATGGAATTTAGAAAGATGGTAATGATAACCCTATATGCAAAACAGAAAAAGAGACACAGATGTACAGATTCTGGACTCTGTGGGAGAAGGCGAGGGTGGGATGTTTCAAGAGAACAGCATCGAAACATGTATATTATCTATAGTGAAACAGATCACCAGCCCAGGTTGGATGCATGAGACAAGTGCTCGGGCCTGGTGCACTGGGAAGACTCAGAGGGATCGGATAGAGAGGGAGGTGGGAAGGGGGATCAGGATGGGGAATACACGTAAATCCATGGCTGATTCATGTCAATGTATGACAAAACCCACTACAATACTGTAAAGTAATTAGCCTCCAACTAATAAAAATAAATGAAAAAATAAATAAATAAAAGTAACAGGTGGTCTATTTTTATAATGAAATGACTATTTGTAAAATACAACCCTAAAATAAAATGACACAAGTTAAAAGGATGGGCAAAGCTAAACCCCAGATAGGCAAATAAAAAGAAATCAAGAGTGGCAGAGAAAAATCAAAGCTCATATTTATCGTTTCCCTTTAAATATTGCTGCCTGTGTGTGGGTGTACTAAGTCTCTTCAATCTTATCCGACACTTTCCAGTCTTGTCTGACTCTTTGCGACCCTATGGACTTTAGCCCACCAGACTTCTCTGTCCACGGGATTCTCCAGGTAACTGGAGTTGGTTGCCATGCCCTCCTCCAGGGGATCTTCCTGACCCAGGGATCAAACCCGCATCTCCTGTGGCTACTGCACTGCAGGCGAATTCCTTACTGCTGAGCCATCAGGGAAGCCCCCAATACTGCTTTCTATCTCTAAAATGCCACAACCAGTGCCTAAAAGCATGCAGGGTTGTGTGTTCCACTTAACTGTGCAGGATTCATCTCCATCCCCTTTTGACCCACTCTTCCTCCTCCTGTCTCCTTCAGGTTTTAGGTGTCTTAGCCTTACAGCATCACTAGATGCCTGGGGAACCATCAGCTTTGCAATGCAATTCAATTGCTACTTTTGACTTCTCGGGAGCTCAATGGACTCCCCTTGATTCAAGCAATTCTGAAGCCTAGAGAGCCTATTTCTGAGCGTAGTCCACAGAACTCCACAGACCAGCTTATTCCTGCTCCACCCATCAGAGGATGGAAGTCTGAATGTGTTCCTTCAAGCCCAGTGCTCCAAGGCCTCCCATCATCACCATCATGGGGGCACAACAGATAAGGTGGCTGCTTCCTTTCTGCATGTGTAGCGAATGGGGTGAATGGAAGGGATGCACAGGCTACATAATCAGCTTTGCGTGTTTCTCTTCAATTTCCAGGACCCAGGGTCCAGCTGCCGCCTGTGTTTTCAGACACCAACAATGTCTCTGTGCCTCCTTTGGCCTCTGGAGAAGAATGTCAGTTAATTAGCCACCTTCCAACTGCAAAATGCAACTTCACCTCAGACCTGGGATGCCTGGTCAGTGGAAAATATGAGAGGTGGGCTTTGGTTACTTCCAATAGTTGGATCAACAGGTGAAGTGATAGACAGACCACCTTTGAAATTGGGAAGCCCTGTCTATGGAGACAACCCTGTCAGAGATTTTTTGAGTATTCTCTGGAACTTACCCAATAACTCTATCTACCAGGAGGTACTGAAAGATGGGCCCTGCTGACTCTGCTGAGGTAGGTACTGTGGCCCTGAGGTCACATAACATTCTCCCTCCAAATGAAACAACCTCATCAGGCCATTCTGGGACACCTCAACAGGAGAGAACCAAACACCCTGGCCTGGATCCCAGAAGACCCAGCCTGTTAGAAGGTTCATCGTGCAACATGGAGCCTAATCCAACACATGCATACCCAAAGGGCACTTCTTCCTAAAGGCAGTATGTGAAAAAGAACTTAAATACAGACTATCTATAAGGAGACCCACTCTGGTCTTATACTGTAGTTCCCTGCTCTTCTTCACGGGATATGGAACCAAAGGTGACAGGCAACTGTCTACAGTTCTACACCATCCTAAACTTGATGCATAGAGGCAGCTCTGTGGACCAACTCCTGATTCAATAGGTACTTTGGGTTCTTGTCAATGTAAAAAAATTTTTAAACATCCACACACGTACATACTTGGAAATATTCTGTGGGGCTAAAAATGATCATCTTTTCTAGTAAGACCATAAGAAATTAGTTTCTTCTTTGTATTTCCCTTGTTTTTAAAATTAAAAAAACAAGTATTGCTTTTTAAATTAGAAAAATAACATAAAACTTTAAGAAGAAAAAACTTGACATTCTGATAAGATTTTTAGCTAATTAACTCATTAGCAAATTAGGGTGGAACATTCACTGGGTACTTACTATTTCTGGTACTTGGGAAACTAATTTGCCCTTGGGCCTTCTGCAGGAATTATGAATTAAAGTGAACAGTTCTTGAAAAGTCTGTTCCCCTGTCTTAGTTTTCCCAATTTAACTGAGACTATTGAAGCAGGTTCATCTGGAACCCCACCCCAGTTCACTCTCCACCTCGCAACCCACTCCTGGGAAAGTAAACCTCCTTCAGCTTCCAGGCCCTGACTCACCTTTACAGGGAAAATAACACTTAGCAATGGCAGTCACATTATTTTGTGACACATGATGTCATCAACATCACTAGGTACCATGGTACTCATTACCATGGGTCCTTGGATATGGTTAATATTTTCTTGATTATCCAAGATAGTTGACCTTTTAAGATGTCTACTTACAGACTTCCTGGGTTGCACAGTGGAGAAGAATTTGCCTGCCACTGTGGGGGACAGAGGTTTGGTCCCTGGTCCAGGAAGATTCCACATGCCATGGAGCAATGAAGCTCAGGAGCCACGACTGCTGAGGCCACATGCCCTGAGCCTGCGCTCAGCAACAGGAGGAGCCCCCGCTTCTCACCACATTGAGAAGCCTCGGCACCGCAACGAAAAGTAGCCCCCACTCACTACAACTAGAGAAAGCTATAGAGCAAAGCAACAAAGACTCAGCACAGCCAAAAAACAAGATGTCTACTTGCTTCTGTCTTACCAATGAATGACTCTTTAGTCATCCATTAGACGACTAAAGACATCCCTTAGCATACTGGGTGAGCAGGGGCCCATTGAAAGTTACTGAAATGGGTAAAAATAAAATTCTAACAGTCATTTTTTCCCTCGACTCCACCTAAGAGGACCAAAGACCCATGTTAGGTTAGACCATGTACAAAATATCTAGACTTGAGAGAGCCATAATTCAAAGTGTGAAATATGTTCCATATTTTTAAAAACCTAGAATTACCAAGTTCCCTGTGTACAATATATTCTCAAAATTCTGGTCCATTTTGTAATGCTCCATGGCTAAGAAGACAGTGTTGATTATGATGCAGATGGTGATGGCCAGCTCAGTGAAGGGATCAGTCATCACGGTTCTCAGGACCTTCTTAATGCCTAGCCACCAGGGGCTACAGTCCCACACGAGGTATTTGGACGCCAGATTTTCCCCGCACGGGAGGCACGGCTCCTGTGATTTTTCCTGTTCTGGAGAAGAAGAATGGAAAAGCACTTGAGGAGTTAGCGCTGTGCCAGTCTGGCTGCTCTTTGCCTGTGTGTCCTTCTTCCCTCTTCCCCGGCACCTTCTGCGCTACAGCACGATCAGTCAAGAAGAGTGTTGATGTGTAGCTAAAAAGGTTTCCCACACTCGGCTTTCATGTGGCACGGTCGAGTAAAAGCCTTTATATGTGTTATGAGCACCTGGGAGCGGGGCTGCACTGTCAGAGATATGGATGGGAAAGTCAACACTGACTGCTGTGAACCCATGAGAGAGACAGACATGAGCCCAAGCTACGTTCACCCAAGGCAGACCAAGGTGGTGGCTATACCAGAGCACAGGAAGCTACCAGGGCCCAGGGGAAAGGGAGATATTCATCAGGGCCATCTACAAGCACCGAAACAAAAGGCATGCAATCAGTTGATTTCAGGTCAGAAAAGGCACCCTGAAAAAAAAAAAAGGCACCCTGATTTCCACACAGTGTTAGGGCTTCATGAGGGGACTCAGAAGTGCTAAGAATCCATTTAACCCCATTCTCGCTAGAACCTGAGTCCTGCCCTTGAACACCAACCCCTCAGTTTGGTCCCTGTTACCTGTTGTTAATCAGGTCCCTCAGATGGTACCAGCCTGCATGCACAGGTCTTCTGTTGCTCATGACAGATTCCTATTCTAATTTCATTGACAACTGTCACCTCCTGGAAACTTCTATGTCTTCTCTCCTTTGGCTGACTATCATTGTCACCAAAACCTCCTGTGACTGTGTGGCCTGAACAGGAAGTCTTCTTGGTGCTGTTGGTCCCACCATTACCCAAGCGGCAGCTCAGGGTAGGCCCATAGGGAAGGCCCGTTTCTTAAAAGCCATGTTGCTCACATGCTCCAAAGAAGCACTGGGAGTCACTTTGCAGAAGTACCCATGGTGGGTTGCAGAGGGCTTCTAGGGAGCTGGAGAGAGGGAGAAGGGAAGGACACTGTTGAACTTAGGCTCCCCCTTGGTCTGGGAGGCAGAACTTACCCTGCATGGTAATGGTAAGGATGCTGACGGCACTCAGCGCTCTCTGCCTTTGGAAGGAGTCTCTGTGCTCATCACAGTGGTCCACTGACAGATTCTGGGACAGTCGTTTGGTTTGCTCAAGGAGGTGTGGCTGTAAGAGAAGGCATGGTGGACCTTCTGAGGGAAGGGGTGGCCTCTCCTCAAAAGCTGACAAACTTTGTTTCAATGACACATGCAGTGAAGATGCTCAACTCACTTCAACTTCACTGCATGCCAAAGGTTCAATTTTCTTAATTCACATTTAATACATAAGAGGAATATGGGTTGAACATTCATATTTTTATGTATCCACATTTCTAGAGTCTAGAGTTATACCTACAGAAACATTTATTTCTCTGTGTTGTATTCATTGTCAACAACAACAACAAAAAAATTACAAAAACTAATGCACAATGGTTAGGGGTATGAAAGCAATAAAAAGTGTAATTTAGAAACAATGTTTGAAAGGGGCAGAAGTGGAGGATAAATTCAGAAAGGTGAATTGAGGCCAGCCAGTGAAGTGCCTTGAGTGGCTGTCTAAATAGATTTTAAACAGACAGTAACTCAGACCTTCCTAGTGTTTCAGGGGTTAAGACACTGCACATCTAATGAAAGGGGCATGGGTTTGATCCCTGTTGGGGAACCAAGATCCCACATGCCATGTGGCAAAAATGCCAAAAACAAACAATAAAAAAAAACCCAAAACAAAACAAAAAAATTTTGTAACTAAGGACAGTCATATAAAGATCACAAAATCCTTATACTAGTAAACTTCAGGTACTCTTTCAGGCTGTGTCTAAGAGTTTATTGATTTTCACCTTATCTAAAATTCTAAAGTATCTAGAAATTAAAAGACATAAACCTTATAAACCTTCAGCTATCCAGAAAACTCAGGTAACTGTAATTACCTATTCCCCCAAAAGTTCTGACCAACCATGGCCTTATAGGGAACTATCCCTTTGTTCTAAAGGCAGCCTATAGTCTTACAATAGCCATTTCTTATTATTTTATTAACAGTTAAAGGGAAAAGACATTTTATGTTAAGAATGAGGAAAAACATCTACAATACTAAAAAAATGCATGCAATTTCTTGACTATGCTGTGATTTGACAGCAAAGAAGCCTAGTCTAAACCATGGGATCTTACCCTGTCATTCCACCAGGGAACTGCTCACAGCAGTGGGGGAGGTCCATCCATCTACTTCTTCAAAGGCCCCTGAACTCTCTTTCCCCATCCCAGGATCAGATATGCACACCCACTTTCTGCCTCCTTCATCTTTCCACTACCTCAGGAAGGAGGCTCTAGCCATTATTCCCTGGCCTGTATCTCCAATATCCTCCTCTCTTCTGATTTCTCTTCCTCAGAACTAAATCATGTTCAAACATCCCCCACCTTAAATAAGATTTCTTTTTCTACATCACACCCTCTCATAGCTTCTTTTCTGCATATCCCACTGCCTAAACAAGAGCCTGGCTTGAATGCCCCATGCTGCTGCTGCTCAGTCCCTAGTCACGTCCCACTCTTTGCAACCCCGTGGACTGCAGCACCCTTGCATATAGGGTAAAGAATTAACTCCCTGGCTTGGCTTCAAGGACTATTGTAAATAGTCTGCATCTTACCACTAGAGCCTCTTGCCACCATCCCCACCAACCTCACACACACACACACACACACACACAGAGGTGTGTGTACACATGCACATTTTCTATTGGGTCATGTTCTACTCTCCTTTGCTTCCAGGCCTATGCATGTGCTGTTCTCTCTGCATATGGAGCTTCATTCTTCCTTTAACCTGGTTAATTCATCCCTTCAGCTTACACACTACTTCCTCTAGGAACTTTTTTCTGATCCACTGCTCTTTTCCCTGTCCCCATCAAGTCTGGGGCTGGCGGTCTGAAACAGATGTTATTGTTGGTCCCATCCATACATCCTCAGGCTTTCTTTGGCAACCCAAATAACTTTCACCCTAATACATAGCAAGTCATAAATTATTGTTTCCTGACTCCAGAAGTCTTGAACCAATGATAGGCCAAAGGTAGTGTATAAATAGTGGCCTCAGTCCAAGGAGATTAAACTGACTTAATAACGCACATCAATTGACCACCTTCTCTTCCATGTATTGCTTCTCCTCTCCTTTCTCAGTACTTCCTGCGATCACTTCCCAAATAATCTACTTGTCTAAGGTCTCTAACATTTGCCTTGGAGGAAATAAACACTGCCCCTGAAACATTGCTCCTGCTCTGCTCTCCCTGTGACCTCATGTTGGTTATCACACTGAACAGTAACTGCCTTCTTGTCACTGTGCCTGCCTTATGAGATGTCTGTGTTATATATCCCATGTATCCCCAGTACCTACTCCAGTGCCAAATAAACACTGTCAACACTTTAAACAGACATTTGTAAATAAATGGATAACTGAATAGACCCATGGATGCAGGGAAGTATGTGCAAATAGATGAATGGATAAATGACTAACTGAACGAATGAATCCTTTCAATTAGGTTGACAACTTGACCTGTCCCCCTGAGCAGTGCTCAAATATCGTAGTTCCTTGGCCAAAACTTGCCTTTTTTGAAGAATCTTCCTCAGAATCTGATCCTGGAATCTGGTCTTGCCCAGACTTTCTTAAAAAGAAGGATTTTCTTTTCTTACTACCAAATAGCTTTCTCTTCTTTGGGGAAAAAGATGATGCTTCAAGGGAATTAAGTGAACTTCTGTCAATTCCCATGGCAACCAGAGCCTTAAAAAGTGAACAAAAGCAATTAATGAACAGATCACACTCCTCATAGAACACTGCAAACGACTTCCACCTTGGTGAGCATTCTCCCCTCTCTTCTGGTAGCACTGGACCATTTCAACTGCAAATTGCCCAACTGGAGTATGCTAGCTTCATCACTGTTTCTGTGGGGAATGTGTCCTGTTTGTTCATGATATTCCAGCCCTTGAAGGCAGGGTTGACTCTCCAATATCTCTGTGCCACTAACCCTTAGCACAGTGTCCTGTATGTGCTAGGTACTCACTAAATGTCTGCGTTTAATGATGCAGATATCAAGCACTTAAGAGGGGTTTCCTCCTGACAAATCTCTGCAGAGGATGCTTTTCTTGAAACTTAAAACTGCCTTGAAATCTTAAAACTGAATCTTAGAATCTAAGAACTGAAAAAATATCAAGATGCCAGTGAAACAATAAGAAGGGCCTGTAAATATAACAGGAATTACAAGAAGGGAGAGATGATCACGACTATCATCTCTACAGCCAGCACGATTGCTTTCCAAATGCTCTCAAGCAAAGTCCCTGGACACAAATATCTCCAGCTTCCCACAAGAAAGCCTAGAGCAGAGCCTTCCTTTTCACACATATATCTAGCCAGCAATTTTGGATCTGTCTTTGAAGGCTCACATTCAGAAAGCCAAAGATCATCAAAATCCCTTTCTCAAGAGCCCTGTGTCTGGGCATCTTCGTGAAAGACTGTAGCAGAGCCAGCTTCAAGGGGCCTAAAAATTCTCAGAAAATCACCAGTTGGGAAAGCACTGAGGCCAGGCCTTGTGCTTAAGTGTCAGACCTCACAGCCTCTGGGATGCCTCCAAGCAGATCCCACTAACAGATATCATGTGCCCCTACCTCCTTCTCCTCCTTTAACAGTTGCTGGGCTTCCTGAAACATCTTCTCCTTGGCTTCTGTTTCAGCAGCTACATTCTTGTTCTGTTCCTCATAAGTCATGGTGACAACAGCCAGGGTTAAGTTAACCAAGTAGAAAGAGCCCAGGAAGATGACCACCACAAAGAAGAGGACCGAGATGAGCCCTGAGGTACGCACGGTCTGCAAGGGACAGAACACATGGGGTGACTTCACCTGGAGCAGAGATTATACAGTAGTGATTGGTCTCTCCCCAGCCTTGATTGGCTCAGCTGCCCACAACCTCGTCTATTGCCTCCCCCATCAACTGGAGCTCCTGATGCTCTGTCCCTCAGTGAGGAAGTACCATCTGTACGTTCACACAGAAGTCCTAGTGACTTGACTATGACTTTCTCATGGGTATTTGTGTTTTTTACATAAAAATGGCAAGAGAGAACAATGCAGCATGAAGGCTGAAGTACTAGTGGTGGAACTGCAGTCAATGGGGAGTCTGGTGAGGGGTGATATTTCTAGGAAGAGTTTTTTGTACTCTTCTTCCAGATATCACATTTATAGTCTTTTTAATGTTTCTAATGGAATTCTAAAAGAGAATTTAACAGCACAATTATTAAGGATAAAAAAATCCATGACAAAGGTGAAGGAAAGATGGTTGGTTATAAATAAATGATAGATAAGTGGTGGAAAGGGAGAGAGGGAGAGAGGGAGGCAGGGAAGCAGGGGGCGGCAGGGGGAGGTGGAGAGAGAGGGGGGGAAATAGAATGAATAAATAAATAACCTGTCGATAAAGCTTCTCCCAGGAATCTTGGGTCATAAGCCGAAACATGGCAAGAAAAGACCAGCCAAAGTTGTCAAAATTTGTGTAATTATAGTCAGGATTTTTTTTGGTTTCTGTGCAGTTATATTGTTCAGGACAAGCGCTAGATATTGGAAACAAAGGAACAGAGAAAGAATTACATACTCTGCAGCCGAATCCCCCCCGCCCCCACCCTGCCCCCCCCACACACACACCCTGCCCAGGGCACTGGTTCTTCCAAGAACAATGAGCTCACACTCAAAACTCCTAGGTGAAGAGAACATTTGTAGAGTCTCACCGCTCATCTTCCAAACCTCCCAGTCTATGTCTAAACATGGGTATTCATAGGCTCTTCTCAAACACATTGATTAGAAAGTTCACATTGGCAGTTTTTCATTAAAAAAATGAAGTGTAATGACTTAGTGAACAATTTACAGTTAAAAAAAAAAAGGACATACAATGAATTGATGTCTCCCTCTCTCCCCAGACACCCAGTCCCACTTTATAAAGGCACAATTAAACAGTTACTTTATTAATTTTCCAGAAGTCTTCTATGACTATAAAAGCACATGTCTATCAATATACATCTTCTATAATACATGAACATGAGCATTCTTTGAACACTCTCTTGCACTTTGCTTTTTTCATGGAATGATACTGACTGGAGTTCTTTCCATATCAGCATACAAGGAAATGTCTCATTTTTTGTGTGTCTTACATTTCTGGGATTTTTATAAATGCTTTGCTAATGCTGAATATTTAGATTACAATTGCTATCAGTCCCCTATTATTACAAACATTTGGGTTTTACTTTAAAAACAGTAGATATTTTGCATATGGGTCTTGCCCACATCACCAAAACACACAACATTGAGTGCATTTATCAAATACACTAAGAGTATGTATTTTTTTAGTCTGAAATATAGTATTCTTATCAGAGTAACACATGCTGTGGTTTTAAACACTCACATGGCACCACAAGGCTTGTAATGAAAACCACTCCAGCATTCTTCAACTTTCATTTATACACCCCAAATTCAACAACTTTTAGCTCTTTCAGGTCCATATCTCTAAATATGGTGCTTTTACTGGGAGGAGATCAAGATGGCAGAGGAGAAGGATGCTGAGCTCACCTCCCCCAGTGAATACATCAAAAATAGGTCTACATGTGGAGCAATTCTCAATGAAAACAAACTGGACACTAGCAGTAAACTGGATATAAGAGTGTAAAGAAAGATCCATACAGAGTCAGGTAGGAAAGGAGGAGAAGCAATTAGGTTGGGACTCACACCCATAGGAAGGGGCACAGAAGAAAGGGATATCAGAGGCTCAGAGATCCTTCCTGGGGGGTAAAGGGTTCGAATTACATCCTGGGCAGGCCAGCCCTAGGGTCTAACACTAGGATAAAAAGTTCCCTTAGCTGATTTGAAAACTAATGGGATTTACAGGAGGGCTATAACAAACTGAGACTCTGCTCACAAGGACATACACATGTTTGCTTAATCTCAGGAATAAGGTGGATGCCCACTCTCACCACTTCTATTAACTTGATATTGGAAGTCCTAGCCATAGCAATCGGCCAACTTGATATTGGAAGTCCTAGCCATAGCAATCAGCCAAAAAAAAGAAATGAAAGCCATCCAAATTGGAAGAAAAGGGACTTTTCTGGTGGTCCAGTGGCTAAGACTCTACATTCCCAACGCAGGGGACCCAGGTTTAGTCCCTGGTCAGGGAAGTAGATCCCATGTGCCACAATCAAGAATTCACATGCCACAACAAAGACGGAAGACCCCTAATTAAACATGAAAGCTTTTGCACAGCAAAGACCATAGCATTAGTTGCTCAATCGTGTCTGACTCTGCAAACCCATGGACTGTAGCCCACCAGGCTCCTTTGTCCATGGAATTCTCTAGGCAAGAATATTGGAGTGGGTAGCCATTTCCTTCTCCAGGGGATCTTCCAAACCAAGGATCAAACCCAGGTCTCCTGCAGCCTTTACCATCTGAGCTACCAGGGAAGCCCAAGATGAGAAGACAACACTCAGAATGGGAGAAAATAATTGCAAGTGAAGCAACTGACAAAGAATCAATCTCCAAAATATACAAGCAGCTCAGGAAGCTCAGTATCAGAAAAACAAACAACCCAATCAAAAATGGGCAGAAGATCTAAACAGACATTTCTCCAAAGAAGACATACAGATGGTTAATAAACACATGAAAAATGCTCAAAATCACTTATTATGAGAGAAATGCAAATCAAAACTGCAGTGCAGTATTACCTCACACCAGTCAAAATGGCCATCATCAAAAAATCTATAAACAGTGCTGCAGAGGATGTAAAGAAAAGAGAACCCTCTTGCACTGTTGGTAGGAATGTAAATTGGTAACAGCCACTATGGAGAACAGTACGGAGATTTCTTAAAAAACTAGGAATAAAAGTATCATATGACCCAGCTATCCTACTACTGGAAACCATTCTAAAAAACACATGTACCCCAGTGTTCACTATTTACATAGCCAGGACATGAAAGCAACCTAGATGTCTACTGACATATGAACAGATAAAGAAGTTGTGGTACACATATACAATGGAATATTACTCAGCCATAAAAAGGAGTGGATTTGAATCAGTTCTAATGAGATGGATGAAACTAGAGCTTGTTATAGGGAGTGAAGTAAGTCAGAAAGAGAAATGCAAATATCATATATAATGCATCTATATGGAATCTAGAAAAATGGTACTGATGAACCTATTTGTAGGGCAGGAATAGAGACACAGACATAGAGAACATAGTGGACACAGTGGGGGAAGGAGTGGGTAGGACTAAATGAGAGTAACGCTGAAACATATACATCACCACATGGAAAACAGATAGCTAGTGGGAATTCTCTGTATGACACATGGAGCTCAGCCTGGTGCTCTGTGATAACCTAGAGGGGTGGGATGGGGTGGGAAGTGGGAGGGAGGTTCAAGAGAAAGGAAACGTATGTATATCTGTGACTGATTCATGCTGATGTATGGCAGAAACCAATACAACACTAGAAAATAATTATACTTCAATTAAAAATAAGTAATAATTTTTTTAAAAAGATGGAAGATCCTGTGTGACACAACTAAGATCCGGCACAGCCACATAAACAGATATTCAAATTGGAAGGGAAGAAGTAAAACTGTCACTATTTGCAAATAATATGATACTACAGATAGAAAATTAAAGCCTCCATCAAGAAAACTGTTTAGAACTAATAAATGAACTCAGTAAAATGTTAGGAATCAAGATTCAGAAATCTGTTGCATTTTATATACTAAAAATGAACTATGGGCATGTATGTCCTCTTGAGGATCATTCTAGAGAGCTCAATAAACCTTGTATCAGATTAAAGTCTAACATGTCTAGTAAGTCTGACCTAATCAGAACCTGTGACCACTACAAGACTTCCCTAATTTTACAGACAGGGTTACATCTCTGTTATTTCTCTCTGTATTTACACTCATCACACTCTCAAGAATTTGCTGTACATCTTTCTTCCCTGAAAGATGTCAGTTTCAAGAGGGTAGCACTCGTTTATATGTACTTGGATTCCTAGGACCTAAGACAGAGTTTGGCATGCTGTTGGCCCTTGATACATATTTATTATTGAGAAACGAATGTAGTCTATTTCATCAGAGTGCCTAGCATATTATCTTAATTTGAAATACACTCAGACCTCCCTGGTGGTGAGGAGATAAGAATAGCCTGCCAATGCAGGGAACATGGGTTCAATCTCTGGTCTGGAAAGATCCCACATGCTGAGGGGCAACTAAAGCCCATGCACCACAACTACTGAGCCCACACTCCACAGCCCAGGAGCACAGCCGATGAGATCCCCGTGCTACAGCTGCTGGAGGCTATGCATCCCAGAGCGCACAGCGCACCCACGGAGCCCGAGTGTGCAACTGCTGGGGCCTGGGCTCTGCAGCAAGAGAAGTCACTGCACTGAGGAGCCCGCACACCACAGACAGGCAACAGCCCTTGCAAACCACAACTACAGAAAGCCCATGCACAGCAACAAAGATCCAAGGCAACCAAAGGAAAATAACAACATCAAAAAGAAAGACACTCAGTGAATCTTCACTGAATCTCTTAACTCAGAGAGGACTACCTAGAATGAGGAAGGATATCCCCAGAGGGCTACCAGCTGTTGAGGTGAATGTGTATGAACAAATGTACAACAGGGTGGGCAGTCAGAGGCAGTGGTGGTCACAGATCAACAAACAGAAGATGTATGCTGAGATGTCTTGCGTCAGGGCCATGTCATTGATCAGGAAATAGGTCTAAATGGAGCTTCCAGTCACATCACCCTTTCTGACCTTTGATAGTCTTGAATATCTACTCCATAAAGTTGAAATATCACTATGTTTTCAATAGGTTTCTTATCAGATACAAATTCAACATAATTTGGGGGAGAGTACAGTTCTAAACATTGGGAATTAATTTTTAATTTAAAAATGCATGTCAAAATTTGTTTAGACACTTGAAATAATCAGTAGTGTTTGAGAACTATCACCACTGTTTACATAAGTCATTAGATGAAGACTGTTTGCCACATCACTTCAAATAGATAGAATGAAGAATATAAACATCTTACCTGTTGCCCATCCATGTGCCACACATTTTGAATTCATTGGACTCTTCCTTTTTAAAGCAATAGTCTGAGGGGGAAAGAATTATAAATTCAGGCTGAAAAAAATAACACTGAAAGGAAACAGAATAGCAAATATGCCAAATTATGCTAGAAAAAGATGGTCCAGAATCTTCCAAAGTGATCAAGGTGATCAAAGTGATCTCAATGAAATGATCCAGAGAGAAACTAGAGCCTAAGCCCTCAGGATGATGCAAGAAAAGAAGAGAGAGAAGGAGGAGGAAGGAGAAATAAGAGGAGGAAGCAGTGACATGATAGCCACTTTGCTTCTCAGTACATAGAACTGAACCAGAGACCACGCTTGGGAGAAGCTGGACACAGGGTCAGCCATGAGAAGCTCAAAAACCAAGAGAGACATGGAGAAAGTATGGCCACATGAAATTCAGGACACGTGAAATTGATATAGGGTTGGCCTCAGAGTGGAGAGGGTGCAACATAAAAGGAGCAATATCACTGAAGAAAATACTTGGGTAGAGGGAGGCAAGTAGTGGGAAGTTGCTGGTCCCCTTTGACCAAAGCCAGGCACTCTGAAGACATCTGTAAAATGTGACAAGGAAGTGGGCAGATATGAAAGCTGACACCACTGTTATAGATGTGCAACTTCAGGCTTTTCCTTCTCCATGAAAACCCAGAGAAGGAGGCAGTTCTCTAAGAAATTCACCTGCCTACATGAGAATCCTAAAGGAACAAGTTATCCAATGCTCCTAAGACACTCATAACACAGACAGATAGATAGTATGAGTGAGGATAAATAAAAAGTAACCATGCACAAACCAAGACGTGAACGGTGGGGTGTTTACCTTGATAGTTATCCTTTTCACAGGAATTACTGACACATTTGAATCTCAGATTTCCCCTGAAGAGCTGCTGACCTACCAGGGCGAAGATGCTGAGGCAAAAGAGAGTCAAGATCATCACATCGACAAGCTTCTTCACAGAGTGCAGCAAGGCCCCAACAATGACCTTCAAACCTGAGGAAGAAAACAGGTGTAGGGAGAAGACCCCCACTCACACACACACTTAAGACAGAGGCAAGGAACAGTAAGGCTTCGAAAGTTGTCTGATTGTGGGCTGGCATTGGAAACTGGCCTGACCTGGGATTCTGAAGGTGAAAGTTCTAGTTCCCACTCTGTACCTTAGAAGCTATTTGCCATCAGAGCCATCCACTGGTCTAGGACTTGGCCTCTTTATCCCGCCCTATAGATGCCACAGGGTTGCTCTGCAGGGCAACTGAGAAAACTCTGAGCAGAAACTTGCCGCAGAGACGTAAGACATAACTTGATGACGGCTGTGCAGTCACTCCCTGACTGGGGGTCACAGGCAACATTAAGGCCAAAGTGAGGAACTGACGCTGTATTTAACATGTGGTAGCTACTACCTACGGTAACATAAAAAAGGTGCCCTGAGATATGGCTAAATTGCTGGGGGGGGGGGGGGGGTTGCACAGAAAGCTGGAAGAGGAAGCTCTGTCTGGACCCCAATAATGAAGATGTCTTAGGAGAAAAAACTCAGATTACTACTTATAATCAGGGCTTTTTTTTAATTCATTCAAGAAATATTTACCAAGCACCCTCAAGGTCTATGATACAGTGTTTGGCTGCCAAAGTTACAAAATAAAAAGGACACAGTCTGTAGTATGTCAACAACTGTTTAAAAATCAGCTTTCTGCAGAGAGGGGAGGTCACAGGGAGAGTCCTCCTCTACAGCATTTACAAAGGTCCTGGTTTGCTAAATTCCGGAGTGCAGACCCCTCTTCTCCCTCCATACACCCCTTTCCTGCAGCTGTTTCAAGCTACCAACATGACATCCCTGGACACACAGCTGGAAACAGATGTGCACAGTCTGCTGGGAAATGAGAACAAGTCAGTCCCAGTACAACACTGAGTCACAGGCTCTGCCCTCAATAGGTTCTGCTCTCTGGAGAAAGAAATTGGCAGGTGACATCTATAGTGTCTGGGATGACACTGAGTGACCAAGCTACAGCTGATCAGCGTAAACCATGAATGGGAGACTTGAGAGCACAAAGCAGCACCTGATGGGAGGCCAAGCCCACCGCGACGACCTTCCCACCAAGGGTGATGCCACATGAGGAGGAGACTTTAGGCCAAGCTGGGACATTCACTGGCTTCACCACTGCACTCATGTTCATGCCAAGATCATGCTTTCCCTGCACGGTCCGGGGCACCAAACATGAAAATACTCTAACCTCATCTATGCTTGATTTTTTATCTATAACAAGAGGCTTGTGTCTTCCCCATAGCAAGATGATTCAGATGAAAGGTAGTTGTGATTCCAGAATTATTTTTACATAGCCCCATAAAAGATTGTACCTTATACTCTTCATTCCAAAAAAAGCACTGGACTCAGTGGAAGAAGGTAGGGTGGGATGATTTGAGAGAACAGTATTGAAACATATACATTACCATATGTAAAGTTACCATCATGGCTCAGTGGTAAAGAATCTGCCTGCCAGTGCAGGAGACACCAGAGAACACAGGTTCGATCCCTGGATCAGGAAGATTCCCGGAGAAGGGAATGGCAATCCACTCCAGTATTCTTGCCTGGAAAATCCCATGGACAGAGAAGCACAGCAGGCTATGGCCCAGGGGGTCGCAAAGAGTCAGAAATGACTGAGCATGCACGCACCATATGTAAAACAGATGACCAGTGTGAGTTCAGTGCATGAAGCGGGGCACCCAAAGCCAGTGCTCTGGGACAAACTGGAGAGATGGGGTGGGGAGGGGTGTGGGAGAGGGGTTCAGAATGGAGGGATACGCGTATACCTTTGGCTAATTCTTGTTCATGTATGGCAAAAACCATCACAATATTGTAAAGTAATTATCTTCCAATTAAAACAATTTAAATTAAAAAACAAAAAGTATCCAGGGATCTCACATGGTTCATGAGTCAAAATGGAGAGTGTGTTTACCTGCTCAGAGATGAAGAAGCAAACACAAAAGTTGCTAAGTGACTGCCTGAACGTATATTTATATTTTATCCACATGAAATATGAGGGGCTCGGCTCAGGCAGAAACCCCCAAATCCACCTGGGAAACCAAGGTCCACCTTGCAAAAGAGGAAGAGAGACAAGTTCTACGTAAAGCACCCTCTGTCCGTTTCTTTATCACTCCGCAGTTGTTTTTCTGGAGTTTCCAAAAACAGTCCACTACCTCTGTATGAAAAAGATGCAATTGTCTGGAGTTCTGATAAAAGAGACTAGAAGAAGTGAAGAAGGGAAGAAGTCCAGAGAGAGAACAACTTTTAATACTTTTTTTGTAGAGGACAGGGGAAGGAGAAGAAAAGACTGTGCCACAATCACCTCGTGTTTTATAAACTGGAATGCATAGTTACAACCCACCCTGGGCTTCATCCTGACCACAGAGCTTATCTGGCTTCCAGGAGACCCCCTTCTCTCTGCTTCCTACTTCACTGGTGGCTCCTACTCATCTCCTCTGCTGGTTCTTCCTCTCACCCCTCCCCTTTAGGGTCTCAGTGCCTCGTGGGTCTCAGTCCTGTGTCCTCTTCTACTTTCCATCTATGCTCATTTTCTTCGTAACCTCATCAGATTCCATGGTTCTAAATGTCATCTATAGTCTTATAATCTCCGAAATGATATCTGCAGCCCTGAACTTCAGCTTGTATTTCTAACTGCCTACTTGATAACTCTGACTTGGATGTCTCATAGCCAGCTCAAACAGAATCTGTCTGAAGCTAACCCCAATCTGACCCCTGAGGCCTGCTTCTCTCATAGTCTTCCTTTTCTCGTTCAGAGATGATTCCATCTTTCTAGTCACTCAGACAAAAAACTTGACTCATCCTTGACCCCTCTTTTGCTCACATGATGTATACAATCAACCTGTCAGAAAGTCCTGTTGTTTCTATCTTTGAATTTATACAGAATCTGACCACCATTCACCTACTTCTCTTCTACTGCCTGATCTGAGGGCACCATTGTTTCTTGCTTGGGTTCGGACAGTGGCCCCATGTGTCAGTTTGGGCCCTCTGAGAAGTAGACACTCTGAGACCAGATTACAGGAGATTTGCGGGGTAAATGCCTATGAGGAATAGTCTGAAGGGAGAGAGTAGAGGGCGGAGAGAGCCTCAGACTGTGACCCAGGGCTGACATCTGGAAAAGGAGAGCAGGAAGAAAGCAGGATAGATTAGGAAGGGCTTCAGACTGCAGTGCATATGGGAGATAGTCTCACCCTGGTTGCTGAGAAGCCCCTGAGCCAAAGTCCCCCTTAGAGAAGTCCCATACCTTTTAGGGGTGGGCCTGCACTAATGCTCCCCAGATGCAGGGAAAGCATGATCTTGGCATGAACATGAATGCAGTGGTGAATCCAGAGAGGGGGAAGCTGGGACCATTCATCAACTGCACTCCCTGCAGCAAGGGATCTGAGCAGCATGCATTCATGGTAACCAACATGCCACCTGCTTGGTCTTCCTGCTTCTACCTTTGCTGCCCAGAGTTCTGTTCCCACACAACAGCCAGAGTAATCCTTCTACAGCCTGAGTCAGGTCATGGGACTCCTCTGCTCAGAGCCCTTGCATGGCTCCCATTTCTCTCAGAGGAAAGCCCAAGACTTCATGGGACTTAGGTGCTTCCCCTTCACCTCTGTGGTCCTTCCTCCCCCACCTAGTCCCTCACTCTGTCTGCTCCAGCCC
The DNA here is from genome assembly GCF_910594005.1 of Cervus elaphus. Classification (NCBI taxonomy): domain Eukaryota; kingdom Metazoa; phylum Chordata; class Mammalia; order Artiodactyla; family Cervidae; genus Cervus; species Cervus elaphus. The sequence goes on from NC_057838.1 coordinate 24,772,257, forward strand.
CATCCACATCTTTCATATTCCTTGGTCTGTGGACTGGCTGCTCCCTAGGCTCTGGATACTCTTTCCCATATGTCTGCTTGTGAAACTTCCTCACCAACTTCACATCTGCTCACATCTCACCTTTCCAATTGACACCTATACTGACCACCCCACTGAAAACTGCAACCTGCTTCCTTGAACCCCATGACTTCCAAGAGCCATCATGTTACCTACTTTTCCATCTCATTTGTCCATGAAAAAGCATGCCATATAATTTACTTATTTATTATAGTTGTCGCTTAAGTCCATCTCCCAATCCCCCACCTAGAATGTAAACTCCATGAAGGCAGGGACCTTTGTCTGTCTGCTCACTGATATATCCCAGGCAGGTAGCACAGTGCATATCAGGGGCTCAATACATATTTGCTGAATGATCAAATAAATGAATAAAGAGCATTGTCTGTTAGTTTGTGGCTTACATGACATATTGAGAAATTTTAACTATTCTCTTCTGCTAAGAGTCAATGTTGAAAGTTAGAGTGACTTACCTGAAATTACTGAAATTGCTTTCAAAGCTCTGAATACTCGGAAGGTACGCAGGGATGACAGACTGAGGCTGCTGTCATTGATATATGGAGAAAATGATACAAATCTATAAGACAAAGCACAGGAAAGTCCAGGCTTGCTCAGTCATGTATCTGTCCTACACATCTCTGCAAAAGTCACAAGTAATTACAGCCTGGGTTCTGTCCACCAGCATGAAATCTGCAGCCTCCCCTTCCAGCCCCACGATCATCTCAGGACCTGGCAATGTCACTCTCTATTGCTGTGGACCCAGGGACCATAGATTGCGCAGGAGACTATTCTCAGCTGATCTTTATATTTGGACATAGTTCGGGATTCCTTGAAATAGTCATTGCAGTTGTGGCCACATTCATGGATAACAGAAATAAACTTAAACATTTATTGACTTGCTACCAAGTTCCAGGCCCCAGTACACTTTCCTAAGGTCTCAACCATGTGGCCAAGTCCAGAAGGAACCTAGGCGGTCTGGCTCCAGAGCCCATATTCCTCACCATTGCACTACACCACCTCTCAATAATATCTGACTATTGACCTTGAAATGTAAAACTCTGAAATTACTAGTACTTACCTCAAATGGCTTTTGTGAATATTAAACAAAAATATATGCAAAGTGTTTAAGACAATGGCTCGCACCAATTAAATAAGGTTGGGTTTATTATTACTGTGCTGGCAACGGGCCATTGTCTTTCTTGCTTTTTATTTTGCTCATCATTCAGATGCCAAATTGATGTCCTCTCCTTCAGAAACAACTTCAGTCCTCACTCATGCTATATACAACAACTAACTCAAAATGGACCATAAACTTAAACACAAGAGCCAAAATAATAACACTTCTAGAAGGAAACATGACAGAAACTCCTTGACCTTTCAGTAGACAAAGATGTTCTAGACTCCTTTGTTCCTCCTCCATCTTCTGAAGACTATAATCATGCATAGCATCCTATGCCAGCACTAACTGTAGCAGGTTTTAATGGTCATTAAATGCTTCACTGGGCTTCCCTGGTGGCTCAGGTGATAAAGAATCCGCCTGCAAAGCAGGAGACCTGGGTTTGATCCCTGGGTCAGGAAGATCCCCCAAAGAAGGGAAAGGCTACCCACTCCAGTATTCTTGCCTGGAGAATCCCATGGACAAAGGAGCCTGGCGGGCTACTACAGTCGATGGGGTTGCAAAGAGTCGGACACGACTAAGCGACTAAGGACATTCACAAATGCTTCTCTTCCCCTCTGAACTGTGAACTTCAACAGAGAGAGAACCATGCATGATATTTTTTTCATTATCACAACCCTGGGCCCACAGAGCCTGGCCCCATAACAGGTCAGTGTTTGGTGAGTAAATGGCTGAAAAAGTAAGACCATGAGTGTTTGACCAGAAATGGATTTGTGGGGGATTCCCTGGCAGACCAGTGGTTAGGACTCAGCACTCTCACTGCCATAGCCTGGATTCAGTCCCTGGTTGGGGAAAAGAAAGAGACAGAAAGGATGAAGTGGATTTGTGTGTGTGAAGTCCTCTGGCCAGCTGGCTACATGTGCAGTTCAGTGCCAACCAACACCTCACTTAAGAGCCCTAGGCTTTACTTGGCTGTACTCAGCCACTCAGGTGGATCCACACAGAACCCGGATGGAAGTCAAAGGGCCTCTCTCCCACCCCTAGTCTCTTCAGCAAAAATCTTAACATTCTTACGCTGTTGCAATGACAATGGAGTCCAGCCAGTTCCATGGATCTCGCAGGAAAGAAAACTCATCCAGAATAAAACCTCTTGCCAATATTTTAACTAATGCTTCAAATAAATAAATCCCAGTGAAGACATACCTACAAAGCAAATCATCCAGAAGAAGAAATATGATAAGCGATGTGAAACACAGAGAATCCTTCTATCTGATCTGACCTTCATGAGGTTTGATCCCATTTTAATGTGACATTTAACATTACGGTCTTAGCAAATCAGGGTTCAGAAAGGTAAGGTCCTCAAGCAAGTTCTGATATTTGGGATTTCTGATAAACAGGCGCATGGATAAAGTTGCAAAGCTGCTTTTAAATCACTAGCTTCATAGCCATTTTCTTGAGAAAAGTTTCAGCCAACATGGACAGTCTTTTCAACAAATGGTATTGGGAAAGCTAGATATCCACATTTAAAAGTATGAAGTTGGACCTTTACAATACGTACAAAAATTAACTCAAAGTGGATTAAAACTAAATGTAAGACCTGAAACTATAAGAGTCCTAGAAGGTAATATTTGCAAATCATATATCTGATAAGAGGTTAATATTTGGAATATATAAAGAACTCCTACAAATTCAACAACAAAAAAATTAAACAATCCAACTTTAAAATGGCTAAATGACTTGAATGAACATTTCTTCCAAGATTATATACCAATTGCCTACCAGCCTATGAAAAGATGTTCAATATCACTAATCATCAGAGAAATGCAAATCAAAACCACAATGAGATATCACTCATACTCATTAGAATAGCTACTTTTTAAAAAAAAATAGAAAGTGGGTGAGGATGTGGCAAGATTAAAATTCTTGTGCACTAGTGGTGGGATTATAAAACAGTGAAACCACCATGGAAAATATTTAGCATGAAGAACCTTCAAAAGATTAAAAATAGAATTACCATATGATTTGGCAATCCCACTTCTAGGTAAATATACAAAATAACTGAAAGCAGAGTCTTGAAGAGATACTTGCATACCCGTGTTAATAGCAGCAGTATTCACAATAGCCAAGAGGTAGAAGCAACCCAAATGTTCACTGACAGATGAACAAATTAATAAAATGTGGTACATACATATTATAAAATATCACTGAGTCTTGAAAAGGAAAGAAATCCTGTCACATGCAATAATATGGATGAACCCTGAAGTCATATACTAAGGGAGATGAACTAGTTTAAGAAGACAAAGGTTAAATGATTCCTTTATATGAAATACCTAGAGTAATCAAATACATAGAGACATGAAGAATAATGGTGATTAACAGGGGACTGGAGGGGAAGGCAGAATGAGGAGTTATTATTTAACGAGTACAGTTTCAGTTTTGCAAGATGAAAAATAGCTGTGGAGACAGAGAGTGGTAATAGTTGCACAACTGTGCAAATGTACTTAATACCACAGATCTGTACACCTAAAAGTGATTAAAATAGCAAATTTGTGGTAAAGTGTATTTTATCACAATTTAAAAAAAAAACTATTTCCATTTTTTTTTTTAATTTCCATTTTATTCCTTTAGTCCTTCACCATGTTCTGTCTTCTAATTTATTTCCCTTCTTCCCCTTCCTCCTCCTCCCTATTTCTCTTATAATTCCAATAAAAAGTGCTTGGTTGGTGTGCACACACACACATACTGGCCCCACATCTGGGACAGAAACAATTCATTTGAACAATCTGCTGGTTCAGATTAAAAGAAGTGGACTTTTTCTGGTAGAATATCCAGTCACTGTTAGCCTTCAAAGCTAAAGAACTAAGGTCTTGGGAACTTGAAAAATCCTAAAGCAGCTAATTACAAGAGCAGAAATGTTCATGAGGCTGCCTTGGGAAAGAGCTACTTTCCGCTTCAGCTTTTTCCTAAACTGCTCACCTTTCAGGTCACCAATAAACACAGAAGAGTAATTACTGTGTGGCCTGAGATGCCATCTTTTAAACTCAGGTATAATTTATAAAAATTATGGGTCTTTTTTTTAAAAAGGCTGTAATTGCAGATGTGTGGGATTCTGCAAGTCTTCATCCAGATCTCAAACAAATGAGACAGCCACCTCTCACTGCAATCTCTGTCTAGCCATCTGGCCTTCCACCTCTCACCCTACCATTCTCTCTTTTCTAGCAGAAGCCTGGCCAATAGTGGGACACACAGACCAAAATGACATCTGCGTTGAAGTAGAACCATGCCCACCAGCAGGCAGCACTCAAGTTCTCCATGATAGGGAGACTTCAACCCTCCAGGCAAATCAGGCCCACTTGGGTGTGTCACTGTCAATTCAACCATAGTTAGGGTATCCAGTCAGGGTCATGGATGTCCAGCTTGTAAAGACTCTATTCTGAGAAAGTTTCCAAATGAAACTGATTCTGCCAGCATTGGTGTTGGGGGTTTGGGACTGTGGGTGACTTTTTCTTCTCTCCATAGCCAAACTCTGATGGAATCATGATTCTTTAAGGTCTATTTGCTTAAAAACATAGGATAAATGTGTGCAGGAAAAATACTTACTCAGCATTGTCAACATTCTTGTTCATGCTGCTCTTCTGATGAGCTAAGGCCATGAACACGCAGTTGGTGATGACAGTACAGATGATGAACATGCTGAACAACGTGAGCGGGGCTGTTAAGGCAGGTACACTGCAGGATGGCCCATGTCATTTAGTTACTGGAGTAGAGGCTGCAGGGGTCCCTGCAGGGCCCCTTTTCTGCAGAAGCATCTGTCTGTTGTGAGTGTTGACTGGAACAACCCACAGCCGCCCCCTTTCTTGAAGAATTGTCCTCGAACGGCAGCCTCTCACCCTGCAAGGCTACATGCCCTTGCCACACATCTGACCCACAGACTTGAAAAAACTCACCCTCTGGCTTTCAGGTGGGGCAGCTCTGTGATACAATCCATGCTCTGAAGATCCCTGTGGGCTCAGGCTGATGCCTGATATGGGCTCAACTAAGGCCCTGTCCTTGTTTGGCTCCTTCTTTTGCTCCATGATGTTTCCCTTTTTCCTTTTCCAGACAGCACTTCTCCACTAAATCACTTAATTAAGAATCCCATCTCAGACTCTGCTTCTAGGGAACCCAACTTAAATAGATATTCCTTCCCGTTTTCCTGAGTACTTCATTATGTCTACCAACCCACACCTGTCTTTTTCACATCTCCCTCACCTCCCATCTGAAACTGCCAGGTTTCTTCTCATCCCCTGTAAATCTGGACTTTGAACACTAGAAAGTGTTTCCAAAAAAGCTTTAAACACCGTAGTTCTGCCACAACTCATTTATCAGCTAAACTCGGTGCAGAGGTTGCCAGTTTACAACCTTTACTTGGGTCTCAGCTTAGATGTTCCTTTCTTCAGGAGGCCACTCTTGATGCCTCCAAAACCCAGTTGAGCCTCCTGTCTCCTCCGAGGCCTCGGGGTCCCAGACAGGGGCCAGCCCCAGCACAGCCCTGCCTGCCACGCAGTGGGGCCACTCAGCCAGTATTTGTTGAAAGAGTGGGTTGTTTCCACTCAACAGACACATGAACCCCTAGAGTCTGTACACGCTTCCCATGACCTGGACTTAGTAAAAGAAGCAACAAAAGGATATGAATGGACTGAGATTCTAATGGCCAAACTTCTGACTGAATTGAAAGGCCCCAAAATGAACAAGGCACGTTTGGCACTGAAGCGGTAGATCGTTCTCTTTTTGTTCAATACCATAAATGTCTGCCAAAAAAAAAAAAAAAAAGCAAAAAACCACATAACAGCAATTACATGCAGTGACAAAACAATATTTATCATGAGTTCATCTTAGAGAAAATTCAGTGGAACCATAGGTTCAGGTATGGCTTATCATATTAAGACAGCAGCTTCTGATTGGAGAGTTACCTTCTGAAGCCAGAGGTACTTTCTCAGCAGCTTACACTGTCACTTTGGAAGCCAATAGATAACCCCCACCCATGTGGCTTGGGTCTCTCTCAGAGCCCCAAGACTCTGATCTGTTGAAAGTCAGTCCTCACGCCTAAAATAACTGTTAAGTTATGGACTTTTCACCCAGTGACATACTCTGGAGGCCACAGAAATGAAGTGCATGGACCCTGAAAACAAAGAAAAAAGAGATAAAGAGTAATAACTGGGTCAAATAAAACCCTTTGTATTGTACTATTTATGGAGATGAGAATTAGAAGAGAACTTGAAGAGATGGAAGTAGAACTGAACATTCACTGGAGTCTCTGCTGCCTTGTCGTGGGTATAACCAGGGATGCCAAATCCAGGAAAGACCCACCAAATGGTGCACTTCTCACCCAAAGTGTCCAGTTGGGCCCTGCTGAAAAACACCTGCTTCCTCCTTGCATCTCTTCCTGGGCTCTGGGCATGCAGCTGCCTCTGGACAAAACCAATGACTCATAGGCTTCTAACATCAACATTCAAACCATTCCCTTTCCCTATAACAGTCATCTGCTGTCCCCTTATGGGTTCCCAAAGCTGCTAGTTATAAAAGTCTTCATAGAACTAGGGTTATTCCTGTCTCCCATGTCACTGCTCTTTTCAGACTTGCGGAAAGTACTCCTTCACATGTAATTCAGCATGTTCTCAGACAGGGAAGACAGGTCTTGTCATCCAGGCACAGAGACATTGGGTTAGCTGCCACCTTGGTTGAGGTACCAGAACTTCAGCCACTGCCAAGCATCAACTTCCTTCACTGAGTTGTGGAACTTATTGGTCTGCTGGCCATCTCGCAGCAGGGAAAATGTGGACTAGGACGTTTTCTGTTTCCTCCATAACAAAATGAAATGGGCTACAGGATTCCTTGAAAGCTATGAGCCCAGAAGTCTAAGACTCACTTTGGGGATTCCGTGTACTTCCTTTGGACAGAAAGATGATTTTAGGGCAGAGAGTAACCTCTCCCTGAGGCGGGTCACCCAGATTAATAGGTGGCATGATATGGCTCTATTTCTGTGCCCTTTGATCTTGATATTTTATTAATGCCTCCTCTGACTGCTTTAAATATTTCAACTAATGGTGTATTTAACTACACTTGCCAAGGTTTTAATGATTTAAAATATAGGTATTTCCTGTCTGCTTGCTGACACATCTCCACCCTTTTCTCTTTCAAAAATGGAAGCTTTGAAAGATAAGAAGTGACCTGTGACTACAGAAAGAACCCTTGGGTTGGAGTCCCAGCTCCACCACTAACTGGCTGCTTGACCCGGTGTAAACCACTTCCCCACCAAGGCTTTGTTTCCTCATCTGTAAGATGAAGTGCTAATGACACCACCCATAGCTCACAGGAGTGCTGAGAGCACTGGCATGTGAGGCTGTGAGTGTAAGAGCTCTGCACAAGTACTAAGTCTCCTGATTTAAAGGGAGGACCCAGATTTAGAAGAGATGGTCCTAGAACATCCAACCCAGCTAGAACAGCGTCTGTCCTCCCAGGACACTCCATAACACACCAAGCTACTGCCTACCTCCTGGGTCCCCTACCCAGCCTTGAGGCAGAAGGAGGCCTCCTGGAGTTAACTTATCTCCAATGACTCTGCTTCTAAGAAGCCCCTGGAATCCTGGGGCACTAGGAGAAGGAGAGATATTAAAGTGTTTTTGTTCCTTCACCTCCTTTCTCATTTCTTGTTCTTCCCACTCATACCCCACTTTCCTCCATCACACAGTCATCATTCGGCCTGGTAATCTCAAGCCTGTTCAGTTCAAGGACATACAAACCAGGCAATCTTCCTTTGGAGAAGTCAGTTTCTCATAGGTGCCCACAAAGGATGCCCTCAGCATGCCATATTTTCCAGGACTCGCCCCCAAACTCCTCAGCTTCCTTCCTCCCTGTCTTGAGTCTGGCAAAGTAGGTTTTCCATTCTCTGCTGAATCACGCAGTGAAATGATGATGGCAAAGTCTTCTGAGTCTTTCCTGAAAGGGGATGGCTTATAGAGGACTTTCCTTACTGCCCTGGGTTTTCAACCAGCCATCAGAAGAGCCTGAGCTCACACTTCCTCATTCAGGAACCTCTTTGAGAAACTTTTATTAGAATTTCCCTACATCTAGATAGATAAAACAGCAAGACTATCATGTATTGGCGAGGAGTTTACATATAATCTGCATGTGCCCACTTGATTACAATATTCTTAAACTTTATTTATTGAGCTCCTCTTATGTGTCAAGTATTGGTTTGGGGCTTTGACCTTCATAAATCTCATTTAATAACCTAAAAAGCCTACTGGATAAAGTTTCTCAGGGTAAACTCTAGTTGCTGAAACAGACATTCATGGACAGTGGTATTAATCCTTCATATCAGCATAATGCTTTACAGTTTATAAAGTGCCTCCATCACATGTCTATACTATAATAAAGGGAAAGCAGGCATTGTTCTCATTTTACTGATTAGAAAAATGATAATTAGTGAAATGATTTACCCAAACTTATAAATTCAAGCACTTGAAATGGTCTGTACTCAACCTTTCTGACTGCTAGTCCAGTTCTCTTTCCTGACACCATTTTACCCTTCTACTGCTCCTAGTCCTTATCTTCTCCAAGATATGCATTATTATAGAGAGAAAATTAGTACTGAAAGCCATTCTTAGGACTATGAAATCAAAGACAGGGTGATAGCAAAGGAGAAGTGGGGTCTTGCTCCTTTATAGCCCAAGATCAATATTTGGAGATCCTTGCAATGCCAGTTATACTTTGTGGTTAGAACACTCCCATCTCCCCACAGAGGTACCTCATGATTGCTGTAGAATGGGTCCAAGTCTTCTAGGGGCTTTGCTATGAGGTCACGGGGAATGTCACCATAAAGCATGGGCAACTTTCTGGAGACCTTTAGGTCGAGTTGAGGTCGAGGCTTGGGTTCTGCTGCTTTCTGGTCCTTGGACTTCTTTTTCTCCTTTTGGATGGCGATCCGCTTCTTGATTGCAGCCAAAGTATCAGGAGTGAAGGGGCGGAAATTCCTCCCATCTGGAAAGATCACTGGGTAGCACCTGTCATCCATCTTCGCCCTGGGGACAGAGACAAGCAGTAAATAGATTCTCAGAGAGATCTGGGAGACAGAAATTATACTCTAATTTCTGCCCTGAGATTCCACTTTCCATGGATAGAACCATGGAGTCTACAGAGTTGAGACTGAGATGGGGGGAACTGGGAGCTCATTAGCTGTGGGTAAATTCAGAAAAGTCGACCATAATTGTGGATATAGCAAGAATTTGGGGCATAGGTGAGACCAAAGCAGAACATCATTCCTGAAGGACCTGGGAACAGGTGGGAACCTGAGTTAAAGACCAATGAGCAGAAGAAACTCAATCTGTAAAACTGAGCACCAAGCAAGACAAGAAGACTAAACCAGCTGAACTACTGAAATAGGACCTACTAATGGTAGACAAGTGGTCACAATGTGAACAGGAGAGGAAGGAACAGGGAATCAAATGGGCCATAACTGGGGGTTGTAAAGTCAAAACTATAAGTTCATGAGTCTTTCTTCACCTTTGGTCAGCAAAGTTCTTAAAATGTGATAGGATGGAAACAAAAGAGCCATAAACACGGGCATGAACAGTTATACTATCATCTATGACCCTATGCCAGCTCCTTTACTTCTGAGATCTAGACCAGGCAGAAGCAAGACTTCAAAAAAGCAAAAAGGGCTTGCCAAAGCCAATAGGGTCACTCTATCATGGGATAATAGCTCTCCCAGCCCTTATCCCTGATAGCACTTTCTACAAGGACTTTCTCCACAGCTTTGGGCTTAAAACTAGACTCAGGAAAAAAAAAAAAATAGTGTTCCAGTTGAAAGCATTTATTTTCCATATCAAGCATTCTCTTCCTTTCTAATTTACTGAATGACAATCTAGGACTAATTCCCACACCCCTCCAGGGAATTACAATGGGGAATCAACATAGCACTGGTGTCTTCATTCAACAACCATGTGTTCAGTGCCTGTTCCAGGCACAGTGCTAGGTACTAATAGTGAAAAAAAAACCCCGTTGCTCCTCCAGGCACTACAGTTATGCTGCCCTGCTATAGTGGAGAAGACAGATAAAAGACATGAAATTATACCAGAGTAAGACAAATGCTACTCTAGGAAAGAAATAGAGGATGAGTAACTAAGCAGCTTTGCAGAATCAGGGATGGGTTACCAAAGCTTTAATGTCTTAGTTGAGACCTGAAGGAGATGCAAGTATCAGAGGAGAAAATAAGGGACATCAGAGTGTTGCAGGGAGAGGAAAGAGCATGAACAAAGACACTTGGTTGAAAAAGAACATTATCCATCAACAGGTCTTGTCTGCCCAGAATGGAGATTTTTGTGGAGCATGATGGTCAGTCAGCATCAGAGAGCATGTGGGGGCCTATAATACTTAGTAAAGATCATGAACTTCACCCTGAGGGTAGTGGGGAAGTGCTAACATTTGAGTTATTATTATTACAGAGGAGTAACACTATCATTTTTTAATATCCCTCCTACTGGTAAGAATGGATAGATTTGGAATAAGGGGATGAAGGAGTTGAGAAGGCTAGAAGAGAGAAGTGAGCTTAGAAACTGCTGTGACGGGTCAAAACCACTGAGGATGACCTAATGGAGTAGATGGATTTGAGAGTCATTTAAGAAACAGCTGGATTGAGGGACAGGAAGGAGCCAAGGCTCCTGGCTTGAGCAAGTGGGTTAACAGTGCCACTCATTCACATAGAGGGCACTAGGGAAGAAGAAAGCTATGGGTGAACAGATTCAGTTCAAAACACATGGATTTGGAGAAGGAAATGGCAACCCACTCCAGTATTCTTGCCTGGAAAAGTCCATGGACAGAGGAGCCTGGCGGGCTGCAGTCCATGGGGTTACTGAGCATGTGTGCACAAGGGTGGAGGGAGATGGGTTGGTAGCAATAACCTGGTAGAACTAAAAAAATAAAAAAATAAAACACATGGAGTTGAAGCTACCGATGGGACCTGCAAGCAGAGAGAATCAAGAAGCACTTCAATACAAAGAAATCATAGCTTATACACGTTAGGTTCTGAAAACAGCACATTAAAAAAAAAAAAAAAGAACCTAAAAACATGGTCAAAATTTCCCTTGAAAATCCCTTAGGGAGGTACCATATTGAAGAGACATCTCAATTCATTTGTCAACAAATTCAGTACTGCCAGTTTTCTTCCAGTGCCAGAACCAGTCACTCTTTCTTCAGTGAAGAAAGTAGCTGGATTGTGTTTAAGAGTCATAAAAAAGGCAACACAGATGTGTCTTTAAACACACTAAGGGTAATGTAATATTCACAAGGTGTGAGCTGTATGTCAACAGAAACCAAACCTGGGACCATAGATTCAGTGGATTCTGTCCTCCACTCATTCAGGGTCAAGCTCTTAATAGATGTGCCCAGATGATGGAACTGGCTACACTATTTAAATTACTCTCTCTCCTCTCTCCTTCCCTCCATTCCTCTCCCCTTCTATTTCTCCCCTCACTTCTCTCTCATAAACATGTATAGTTGAATTTATATAAATGAAGTAAGCATATAATGATACTCTACTGAATTTGGCTCTAGAGCTCATAAAAGACATTTAAGACAAGCATAAAGTCCTTTGCCGTAAATAGCATATGAATGTTAGCTGACTCTATAAAATGGATGAGCCAGGTAAGACCCTTGATGGCAAAAACTAGACTTTATGCTAAGTTGCAGCAAGAAATACAGTGGAGGGCTCTTGACGTAAAAATGAGACTATTAAAAAAGAAAATGGACACTCTGATCCTGCTGTTCTGACCCTGAGGTATCTTGCCTGGGTTCTTGAGGAAAAGAGACTTAATAAAAATAAGTAACACAAATGAAACTGACAACCCCCTGAAACTGCACACATCACAATTTATTACAGATGATGTAATAACTAAAGAACTACATCTTAAAGGTAACACAGGGGTAGGTTGGGGGGAGTATGAAACCATTAGGGAAAATGTAATCAGAAGAATTTTCTGACCAACAATAATAAATAGGTATAAATTAGCATTTGCATCTATAGAGGATAATTTCTCATGCCGCTGCTGCTGCTAAGTCGCTTCAGTCGTGTCTGACTCTGTGCGACCCTATGGACAGCAGACCACCAGGCTCCTCTGTCCACGGGATTCTCTAGGCAAGGATACTGGAGTGGGTTGCCATTTCCTTCTCCAAGAATTTCTCATGAGCTTTGGGTAATAACCTGGATATAATGACATGTATTTAAGAGCTGTTCAAAACAAGTTTTAGATTCAAATCTTAAGCCACAATTATTTTGGCATTCTTCTTTTAAATAACAACAATTAAAATAAACTGTCTAAAGAAAAAAAAAAAAGGTAACACTGAAAATCACAAAAATTGATCCAGGAAAAAAGAATATAAAAATTATCAACTCAAATCTGATAAAATAAAACCACATGCAGTAAAATTTTCTTATTAACTGAAAAAAATTAATGGAAGAATCAAATACTCTTCAACAGAAGTAGACTCAGGAAAACTGGACTGTGGAAACAGAGGTTGCACATGCAAAATAATTAAGGTAATGAATTAATAAAATCAATATGGCACAAATCATAAATGATAAAATTTGGAAATATTCAAATACAAAAATATTTAATTCTGAAAATTTCTGTACAGAAAATAATTTCATTGCATGGAAAATTCGTTAAAGAATTAATTTTGTGTGTGTTAGTTGCTCAGTAGTGTTCAATTCTTTGTGACCCTATGGACTGCAGCCCTCCAGGCTCCTCTGTCCACGGGATTTTCCAGGCAATAATACTGGAGTGGGTTGTCATTTCCTTCTCCAGAGGATCTTCCTGACCCAGGGATCAAACCCGGTTCTCCTGAATTACAGGCAGATTCTTTACCATCTGAGCCACCAGGGAAGCCCACAAAGAATTAAATTAGCTAAGTGCAATTCTTCCATAAGCCTCATTAATACTCAAGTGTGGAGGCAAATTTTTCTAACATTAAATAATTCGTTACCAAAAAAATTGAGTATATGCTCCCAAACAACAAAAAGAGAATCAAGAAATGGAGGATGCATGGGCTCCAAGATATACTGTACCCAAACCAGGAGTGCAATAAAACTATTCCAGGATATCTGCACCTCAATGGTCTTTATCCAGCGAGAATTAGAAATCAGAGCACCATAAGAAAAAGTCTTCAGGAATAAAGTAAATTCTAACAAAAATATATGATTAAGAAACTGGCTTATTAATAAGTAAGAAAAGAAAGATAATTAGAAATTTCATGAAAATAAAATGTTCTTCAAAAAGTCATGTTTTACACATGAGGCCAACTAAATGATCTGAGCAGCCAACAGATTATAAGGATAGGGAAAAAAAGAGAGTCCATGTGACCTGACACTTAGAACATTCTCCGTCATGCAGCAGAAGGTCAGTGATATCAGAGTCCACCCCCTTCTTTAAGGGTCCAAATACAGTACTTGGTTTTAGAGACTAGTTGCTACAAAAATCATTATATCATGAAGGTTATATATTAGTTTTTTATTTTTAACAATCAACTGATACATAAAGAAAATTAATTATAATTACAGGATAGACTTCAAAATTTTATAAATGTTATAAAATACTGTTGCAAGCTGAAGTTGGAGAGAAAAGATGAAGGGAAGCTCAGAGGCACCAATTTCCTCATCCTAAACACTTAAGAGAATGAAGACATTCTATGGAAGGTCAACACATCAAGCAGTACAAGTCTATCCCTTAAAATTACACAGGTAATTAAGTGCAAAACCAAATTAGAAATATAGGGGACAAAAACTGGAAGAAATCATGAGAAAGGAAGAAGGATTACTGTAAGGAGTTAGATCCTTCATCACACACAGGCACAATTCAATAATTTTTACTTAAACTTGATAAATCAAGAAATAGAAATATAAGAGAATTATTTAGAGTTAAGTGAGACAATGCCCAGAAGACTGAAAAACTGAAATGGTTAAAAGTAGACTAGATATATAGGTTATGGTGAAAACATTTTATTTTTCATGTTCTATCCTTCCCAACATTTCCTCCTCCGGAGCTATTTGAGCTATATGCATGTATGTGACTTTCATAGGATTGAAAAATGATTGTAAAAATCCTTCAAGGGCTCAAAACATTCTCTAATTCAAAATAGAGAGTCAAAGTATCAGGTATAAAGACAGGCTCTAAATCTCCTAGAGTCAGAAAGGAAGCAAGCTTAATCTCAATTTACAGTCCTAAACCAGGAGACCATGTGAATTACGATTTGACACAGGGCAATCCTGGAGACTGGGAGGCCCGTGAGAATACTCTGCTAGACTCCCATCAGGTGACAGGCTAGACTGGCCAGTGAGGGGAGCCGTTTGTCAGGGCCTCTGGGGGCCTATTCTGGGCTCAACAGGCTCACGGGCCCACTCCCACCAAATAGAAAACACTCACTCACCTAGGAAGGCAGGCTAAGGCCTCACTTCCTTAAGCAGAGACACTAAATTCATCAGGAATCCACTCTCTGTTAAGTAGCTCCAGACCTCAATTCAAATCTGTAGCTTTATAGAGTTATTTAGATCTGAATTCCAATCGTTCGTTCACTCATGTGCTGGGTCTTACAAGCCTCCAGGGCCTTACAATGGTGTGGGGAATCAAGTGAGTCAAGCACAAAGGATGAAGCCACCAACGAGTGCTGCTGTACCAGAGGAAGCACCAGGGGCCTTGGGAGCCCAGAGGAGGGCACGGTTACGAAGGCTAGAAGTCAGAAGAGTATGGTGTGATAGCACCACAGGTACTAGCAAAGGCTTTTCTTTCTTGTTTATGATATTACCTATAATTACAACAGCTACATAATCTTACTGTGCTGGCCATCTTAGTTTGCTCTACAGGTCTCTCCCCATCCTTTCCCACCCTACTCAATGCCCATGAGCTGATCTATATGGACCCCCCTCACTGGGGTCCCTTGAGCTCTGACTTCTGGTTGAGCTTGGCCAATGGGAGGCACCGGCAAGAGACCCAGAGAACAGTGGAGAATGGGGTCAGGGATTTCTTTCCCAACTCTCTCCCTGATGGTGGCATGTGGCACAGTTCCTGTCAGCTTCCCTTCTGGTTCTATCCACAGCTTCACTTCTGGTTCTATAGCACATTCCCCTTCCCCTTCAGATGTGGAATATAACGTCACCCCACTCTCAACACACCTGAGAAAAGCACTCTCACTTGTTTCTGTTACTGTAACTCTGCCTGAACTTTTATAAAATGTCTCTTCAATAAAACATCCTCAAAATGCCTAGTTTGAATGTGCCATCTGTTTCCTGCCAGGGCTTGGGCTGCTAGAATCATCCATTAAATAAAATTTAGAAAACAAGGAAATGATCACTCACAAACCAAAGCTACTGACCACATGCAAGTTTTAATATTTTGGGGGATTTTTCTTCTGTAGTCTTCTTGTAGATATATTTACATAGCACTCATTGCGATACATATGCCGTTTCACCCTGTGAATTTTTCAATTAACATGACATTTCAAACATTTTCCCAATGATAGATGTCATTTAATGATGTCTATCTTGTTCCAGGCAAAATTATTATCTCATTTAATCCTCAGAGTGATCTAATGAGATAAATATTATCCTTGGGGGATTTCTGAAAGAAAATATTCATCTGGAATTAAGCTGAATCCCTCTCTTTAAGAGACAGAGATTTTAACCTTACATCTTCCTTTGACTAGTGTTTCTCACTAGTTTTCTCTAGGAGCTCGACCCTCACACTCTTCCCCAACCAGTGACAGGAAGTCACGAAAGGATTGCAGCTGTACAACCAGAACCTTTTGGCATGGATCTGGTCCACACAATCTAAAATGCCAAAGGTCCACCCTGAGGTTAACAGGAGTCTGAGCCATGGGCTAAGCACTGTCAAACACTTTAAATGGATTATCTCTCATAATTTCCCAAGAAAGCTACAGGGTAGATATTATTACATTATCCACATTTTACAAAAGAAAACAGGGCTTAGAGAAATGGAAATACTTGCCTATGATCCCGTAAGTGCTAGAGAATCTCAATTCATGCAATTCCACCTACCTGCCCACTTTGTCATACTTAAGCTAAGACATTCCAAGAAGGTGACAGAAGGAAGTCAGGAGGAAAAAGCCACACAGCTTCCAGCTGGGCTGGGCTGGGTGGATGGCACCCTCACTGTGTGTGACGTTCTTTCCTGAACATCAGCCTCACTGCGACCATTCACATGTCACTCCCACAGGCATCCCACGGGTCCCACCATGACACCCTCCCACTCACCCAAGCCAGAGAGTCCAATGGTGACTATACTCTACAGGATGCCCTTTCATCCATTTTGGGTGGTGGTCCCCATAACAAGTTCCAACTTTGGTGATGCATAAGTCATATTCATTAAGGTGGGTTATAAGAATATATACATACTCTTCCTCCTTCATAGACCCCATAAGAAAATCAGGAAGAAAGCGAATATGTACAGACTTTAACACAATTTGATCTCCGTCCAAAGCCAATCCCAAGCTAGGTGCTAGCTTTTCTAAAAAAAACAAAAACACCCTCATGTATATCAATTTCTGATTAAGTTAACTGGCCACAGGGAATTCAGAAAGTGTTTGGAGGATTTGCACCATAGCCTCAGAGGGAGACCAAGACTTGAACACATCGTTTCTAGAAAAGCCCCGTTCTGACCCAAAGTCCAGGGTTGCAAGTACCTACCAGGCCAGCCAGCTGACCATCTCCTATCCCCATGCCCTCTCTGAGCATTTGAAAGGAGGAGAATCACCTGATGGGCCCTATTGCCTAAGCCATGTATCCTGGCACCTGGTCTCTGCCTCTGATTTGAGCAGGAAAATGTTACAAAAGACCCTGATGAAAAAAACAGTAAGTTCCATAGTGGTAGGTCCAGCCTTGAAAGGACAGAAGAACAGGGCTGCTTCCAGCCCAGAAGACTTACCTTCCTCCTGGTAAGGTAGCTCCAGGCAGCAGCTCCCGTGGTACCTCTTGAAGCTCTCCACAGAGCAAGTGTCTCACAGAGTCCAAGCTCCTGCTCCTGGCAGTTGAAGCCCTTCTGGGAGGGGCGGCTCCAAAGCTGGGTGGAGAGCATAAAAGAAGGCAAATGGGAAGTGAGCCAAAGTGATTTTAAAGAATCGTGTAGGAAACCCTGTAACCGGAGAAGTGACTGAAATGATACTTACATTTATACTTTGGAAGCATCTGCCTTTAATCAGTGCTTAATCTAACTCTGCAGAAAGCATCATCAATAAAGAAACAGGTTGTTTTTTTTTCTTTGGCCTCATCCAAGTGGGTGAGCAAATACAGAAAACTCTATCTGAAAAGCCATGCCGTTTTTGCACGCAGCTTAGCTTGCAGGTCAACTAACTTGGGGCCATAAGGTCTCATCCCCCAGAACCTACCAAGGTCCACAATGTGAAACTGTTCACAGGGCACCCATTCAGCTCCTCCAACTTTATCTTCTCTTGTGCCATCAACACTGGGGTTCAGAACTGTGAAAATACATGCTTGCTTATGTATTTATCATAAGAGACACCAAGAAGACCCCTTGGCTACCAAAGCAACTCCACAATGGACCGGTCACCAAACTCAAACTCTCCCATGTCGGCTTCTGTTTTGTTAATTCTTGGGGGAAAACGAAATCCTGCTGGGCAGTGTCATACATTAAGCTATTTTCAGCCATTGTTACCTTACAGAGGCCAGCTGACAGCCAATGAGGTTAAGGACACAATATGAGTGTTTATAAGGAAGCAGGAGGTAGGAAGCAGTTGTTTAAAGGAATGTTGGATTAGAATCACAGGCAGATTTTTCATGCTGCCAGAAGGGGCACTGAATTCTAGTCAGAAGAACTAGGCTCTACTATTCAAAGCTGTGTGATATTGGACAGATCACTCAGTTGTTCTGAGTCCTTATTTTCTCCCTATAAAATGGGATAATCTTCCAAATCTTCTTAGCCTTAGGAAGCAAACGTGATTGTATCTGTGAAAACACTTTGCAAACATTAGATATAAGTATCTTAATTTAAGAGAGAACAGGCCGGTTGTTTTTCTCCCCCTACTGCCTCAACACCTAGGCCCCATGGAGAGGATGAAATTGCACATGTGGGATGAGATTAGCACCAGGCCTGGCACAGTGTATGTGACCATTTTAAACCCTTCTCTGATTTTAGGGTGACTCTCAGAGTAAGAGAAGATCAAAGAATAAGAGAAGCGCTCAGAGTTAATGAGCATTTTTTACATGGATAGAAATGTGTGCGTTTGAAGAGGTAAAGCAGCCCTTTAAATCCATTATCTTAAGAGGCCCTGGCCTTTTTAATATAAACTCTTTGCAAATATTATTTTCCTAAGCTATTAAGTCAGATTCAGACTTCCCACTCTGAAGTTCCAAAGAATCTTTCTAGCTCCATCTTCAAGGAAGTGAAAATTATTCCAGGGGTAAGGACTTAATTGACTAAGAGTACTACACAAACACAGGCTGCCCAAGCAGCATGGGGCTTGCATTCAGGACTTCCCCCAGACTCACCTTCCCTGTGGGGAACTTAGGGTAAGACAAACATGCATTTGAAAAATTGAGCAGAGGGACTTCCCTGATGGTCCAGTGGTTGAGACCCCACACTTCCTTGTAACATGAAATGCCAATGCAGGAGCTTACATTTGCATACCTTGAACCATATAGCATCATCACCTCCCTCAAGTGCTAGTAGGCAGCAAGGCCTTGTAAGTTTCAGTCCTACCATCTGATAAAGTGATCTGCTTCAGCATCAGTGGTCAAATATGGTGCATCTGCTTTAGCAGCAACCATGCCTCCCATCTGCTGATTTCGCAAAGATGACATTGAACCTCCACTATTTCAGAGTACTTGTTAATACTATAATGAGATGCGGGCCCTTGAGCAGTCTGCAGTCTCTTTATGAGAAAGAAATGTGTCCAAAGAACTACAAAACAAGAAAGGGAACAACAAGGGTCAGCAAGCAAGATGCAAACAAAGGCCTTCAAAGCATAGAACAGAGAGCAACTCATTCTGGGAAGGCTTCCAAGAAGAGGTGGGATTTGAACAGAAGCTCAGAAAATGAGTAAGAACTCAATATGTAGCGAAAGTAAGGATGGGCTTTTCGGGAAAAGCATAAGCCAGGTCACACCATCCTGGAAGGACAAGACTGTGTAGAGAATCTCAAGTGGTTCCATGGGGATAGCTGAGGGGGAGGCTGAGATGAAGGGATGCTTTGCATGGCCTTGAACACTACTTCAATATTGCCAAACTTGAACAGGAACTTGTACTAGCCAAAGGCACAGCTTTGGCACCGTCTTACGCTTCTGATTATTTTATGTATAACCACCAAGTCCTTTGTTTCCCTAACGTGCACCACTGCTATCTCACTGACAATAAGATATCCATGTACATGAGTGATGCTGAGAGTGTGATGTCCAGCACAGCAGAAGGTGAGAGCAGTCAAAGGGAACAGAATATTTTGTGGGGAAACTTAAAATGAGCAAACCAAGGAGAATTGCTTGTGACTAATTCTGGGACACACGTCTGAGGAAGTCCAGAATCCATTTCCAAGGATGTACTTGCCTTGAAGGTCCTAAGGGTGATTCCCAGATACATCCCTACAGAAAACATGCTTGTTGAGGACATAGTTTCATGATCTTATTCACTGTTATGGCCATATTCTTATAACTGTATATATTTAATAGGTGCTTAATAATTATTTGCAAATGAATAAAAGAACTACTAACCTCACAGTCCTTTCCGACACCCAATACAGGCTCCTTGGTCCTATCTATCTGGCTCTGATGTGTCCGGCCCTGTACAATCTTGCTCTTCCCTTCTAGCCTTCATTTCCAGGGGTAAAGCCCTTCTAACCTCTCACTGGCCTGTCACAGTGGCCTCCCCATGAACAGTCTGCCCCTGCCCCTTCCTGGGAGACCGCCTCGTGCACTGGCAACTCCTGCTCCAGCCACACCCCTCTTCTGTGCCCCCGGCCTCACCCAGAGTATTGCTAAAGCCGCCCTCCTCTTGCCTCTCTTCTTGCCCCTTTCCCCAGTCCCTCCATTTCTCAATTCCTGCTGCTTCCATGAAGTTTTCATGACCATGCCATCCCTCCGTGAGCTGCCTCTACATGATTAGTCATCAACATTCCAATAGCACAGTACATCACCTTTGTGATTGGCTCCACACCATTTCAAGATTACTTTAGATACTACCTTTGTGTTTTAGTTTCTTTTAGTTCCTCCAAAAGCATTAGACAAGGCCTTCAGTCAAAGAGTTTGTTTGGGAGGTGGATCACAGGAAAGAGGCATGAGGGAAAGAGAAATGGAAGGCTAAGAAGGAGGAAAAGCCAATAAAGGGTGTACACTTCAGCTGATAAGGCAGACTGGAGGCTCAGCCTCTCTCAGGAGTTTCTGAGGAAATGCAGAATTTATTTGAGAATTATGAAGCTGGGCATTTGTCCTCTGGCTTATATCCCTTAGTGGCTGAGGGTTGATCACAGGGACATTATGATAATCAGCCTCCAAAATGGCCTCAGTGACCCTTACCTCTGATATTCACGTTCTTACGTGGTCCTATCCCAAATTGAACAGGTATAACCAACATGATATTGCAGAAGTGACAGTGTGTAATTTCTGAGTCTCAATCACAAAAGGCAATGTGGCTTCCCCCTGTTCTCTTGGATTGCCCCTCTGGAGGGAGCCAACAGCCACCATGCTGTGAAGACACTCAATCAGCCCTGTGGAGACTCCACGTGGGAAGGAACTGAGATGTCTTGCCAATAACCAGCACCAACTTATCGGCCATGAGAGTAAGCCATCTTGGAAGTAGATCCTCCAGTCTCCGTTGAGGTTAATTTCTCTCTGACCTCATCTCTGGGTTATGCTTGCTCATGGGCTGACAGAGCTCCTGTGGCAAACCCCCGAGACAGAAGAGCCAAAAGAAGCAGGACAGACCACGGAGGCGGGATGCTCTCAGAGCACAGGAGCTGTCCACACGCATCAGCTGAAACTGGGGTAGTCTGAGGGACTGTAGCAGGGGTACCGAGAGCATCTGCGAGGCTTGAAAACTTGCCAAAAGATGGTTCCTGTGTATTCTGTCACCTCCACATGGTTTGCCAAATGGTTACACACATGTAGGCTGTGAGCAAGGCTTCAATGTCCAGCTCATGAGATCTGCTGCAACACAACAGCAAAAACTGCTCCATCCTCTAGCTCCTATTATTCACTTCTTGTACCTATATTTAGCACTTAGCTCACTGCTTCCATTTTCTGATATGCATTATTGAAGATTATTTTGGCTGAAAGTAAGGAAATCCTAACCCTAGTATATTGTATAAGCAAAAAAGAAAGAGATTTTATTGGTAAGGAATGGGAATGTCATACAGAATCCAAGGGAAGAGAAGTACTGATTCTCATGGAATAGAACCAAAGACTGAAGACCTGCAGGATATTTAGGAGGTTCTGCTTCTCCTCGTCTCTTGGTTCTGTTGCTGTTCCCCAGGCTCTTTGCTCTCCAATCTTACTGAACACTGGCTTTCTCTGGTCCTAGCTGACTTGACAGAAAATGTTGTTGTTCAATAACTAAATCAAATCTATCCTTTTGCAACCCCATGAACTGCAGCACACCAGGCTCCTCTGTCCTCCACTATCTCTTGCAGTTTGCTCAAATTCATGTCCATTGATTCAGCGATGCTATCTAACCATCTCATCCTCTGCTGTCCCCTTATCTTTTGGCCTTCAATTTTTCCAAGCATTGGGGTCTTTTCCAATGAGTCAGCTCTTCACATCAGGTGGCCAGAGTATTGCAGCTTCAGCTTCAGCATCAGTCCTTCCAATGAATATTGAGTTGATTTTCTTTAGGACTGGCTGATTTGATCCTCTTGCTGTCTAAGGGACTCTCAAGAGTCTTCTCCAGCACCATGATTTAAAAGCATCAGTTCTTCTGCACTCAGCCTTCTGAGTCCAGCTTTCACTTCTGTACATGACTACAGGAAAAACCGTACCTTTGAATACATGGACCTTTGTCAGCAAAGTGATATCTCTGCTTTTTAAAATGCTGTCTAGGTTTGTCACAGTTTTCCTTCCAAAGAGCACACATCTTTTAATTTCAAGGCTGTAGTGACTGTCCACAGTGATTTTGGAGCCCAAGAAAATAAAAAACTGTCACTCCTTCCACTTATTCCCCTTCTATTTCCATGAAGTGATGGGACTAGATACCATGATCTTAGTTTTTTTAATGCTGAGTTTTAAGCCAGCTTTTCACTCTCCTCTTTCACCCTCATCAAGAGGCTCTTTAGTTCCTCTTCACTTTCTGCCATTAAAAGTGGTATCATCTGCATATCTGAAGTTGTTGATATTTCTCCTGGCAATCCTGATTCCAGGTTGTGCTTCATCCAGCCCAGCATTTCACATGATGTACTCAGCATTGAAGTTACATAAGCAGAGTGACAATATACAGCCTTGTCATACTCCTTTCCCAATTTGGAACCAGTCAGTTGTTCCATGTCTGGTTTCTACCTGCTGCTTCTTTCTTGACCCTCAGACAGACTTCTCAGGAGACAAGTAAGGAGGTTTGGTGCTCCCTTTTCTTTAAGAAGTTTCCACAGTTTGCTTTCAGCCACACAAAAGCTTTTGTCCAGTCAGTGAAGCAGAAGAAGTTTTTTCTGGAATTCCCTTGCTTTCTCCACGATCCAACGAATGCTGGCAATTTGATCTCTGGTTCCTCTGCCTCTTCTAAACCCAGCCTGTACATCTGGAAGTTTTCGGTACCCATGGTTCTGAAGCCCAGCTTGAAGGATTCTGAGCATAACCTTGCTAGCGTATGATATGAGTGCAACCATATGGTAGTTGGAACATTCCTTGGCATTGCCCTTCTTTGGGATTAGAATGAGAACTAACTTTTTCCAGTCCTGTGGCCACAGCTGAGTTTTCCAAATTTGCTGACATATTGAGTGCAGCACTTTAACAACATCATCTTTTAGGATTTTTAAAAGCTCAGCTGGAATTCCATTACTTCCACTACCTTTGTTCATAGCAATGCTCCCAAAGGCCCACTTGACTTCACACTCCAGGATGTCCAGCTCTAGGTGAGTGACCACACCATTGTGGTTATCCGGGTCATTAAAACCTTTTTTGTATAGTTCTTCTATGTATTCTTGCCACCTCTTCTTAAACTCTTCTGCTTCTTTTAGGTCCTTACCATTATTGTCCTTTATTGTGTCCATCCTTGCATGAAATGTTCCCTTGATATCTCCAATTATCTTGAAGAGATCTGTGGTCTTTCCCATTTTGCTGTTTTCCTCTATCTCTTTGCATGTGATTGATTATGTTATTTGCAGCCAAAGATGGAGAAGGTCTACACAGTCAACAACAACAACAAAAAAAGAACTGGGCTGACTGTGGCTCAGATCATGAGCTCCTTATTGAAAAATCCAGGCTTAAACTGAAGAAAGTAGGGAAAACCACTAGATCATTCATATACGATCTAAATCAAATCCTTACAATAATTATGTGATCAATTTCTTGGTAAAATTTCTCTGAGCCTCAGCTGCTTCATCCATAAACAGCTGGATATACAGTGATAACACCTACTGTACAGGAACCCATGAAATTTAAATGATTGGGGATAACACGTTGCAGGGTACAAGCTAAAATAAATGTTTGTGGCTGAGGTAAGAGGCAGTGTTTACATACGTGATCTTCTACTGTATACCACGTTTCTGCCCCTCACATGGACACAAATACACACGCACTTCAAATTCTTTATACTCACCACACTCCCAATTATATTTAAGCCCCAGGAGGTAGTAGCCACTGAGGATTGCTGACTTAATTGTGCAGGAGGGAGGGGGAAGAGGTGGAGGGAGGAAGGAAGGAAGAAAGGAACAAGGCAGGCAGATTGGCATGCTGCCAGGCTGAGGCTGGGATAGGTGGCCAAGTCTATATGGAAGCCCAGTGAAGGGACTGGCTGGAAGTCAAAAAGGATATAATTAACTTAAGAATTGCAATAAACTTGTAGCCACACTTAATAGGTTTCAAATATTTTCTCAATTTACCCTGGCTTCACTCTTCTCAGTTTGGTCTCGTTAGGGAGGAAGGGAAGAAAAACGGCTAGGAAAAGTCTTAAAGTGACAGTACCATCAAGCTTATAAAAGGGAAGAACAGGTCTAGGCTTTGAACAAAAGCTCAATGGCCTGCATGGCATCAGATATCTGCACAGTCACTCCTTGGGGAATGCAAAGGAAAGGAACTGAGCTGTAGTGACAGGAAGAAACACAGCTGACCTGACTATGAAGCTGCCTTCCCAACCCTCTCCCTCACCATCCACCCTTCCCTCCCCCACCCCGCAACCCCTTCCCAAGTCCGTGGAAGGCTGAAGGTGGTCCAGGGGCTGTGTAGTTCAGTATCCCTGAGATGACATTTCAGCTTTTTTTTTCTGCTTTTTCCTGACTAGGCATAAAGTGGATGTTGGTATTTCTAGAGCAAATTTAAAGGCATCTGGAAATGAATTCACAATGTATATATCCACTGAGGTTTAAATTCAGAAACAGAAATGACTGTCACAGGAGAGGTAGGAAGACCTTCCTCCTCAGTTTACCACGTAGCCTTGGGTTAACTGTTTCATGTCAAAATCTAACCTCGATGAGACTCCATTCTCTTTTTAAAATCCCAAGCACAGAAGCTCACTGGCTACCTCTGTATAAAGTGGCCCAACCAAAATCCCCAGGCATGCTTGACCCTGTGGCCATCTGTTACCATTAAAAGAACATGTTCTTTTATTGTACCACAGATGTTAGCTGCCTACATGTACCTCTCTGTGATTTGTATCCAATCCTACTGCCCCTCACTTCTGGCCCTGAAGGATCTCTGTTGGCTTTCCCCAACTCCACTGGACCCTCAATTCTTTCTATTCAACTAAATTTCCTACCATCTTACCTCTCAGGAATGAGGCAAATTTCTTTTTGGTGCCTTGAGCATAACAGTTTCAAAGATGCCCCCCTCTTTTTTTATGTGCATGCCCTTGGGGTGTCACCCTCCACCTCAGGCAATTTCTCTGATTATTTTTTTAAACAAATAATATGCTATCCCCAGAAGACATTTTAGTAAAGAAGTATGTCTCCACCTCATTAGGTTGCCATCATTTGGAATTAAAGACAATATTGTCTTATTTTGCTTGCTCTCAATTTCATAAATTAAAATGAAATCTTAGGGAATTTTCTTTCCCCCCTGAGGTCTCATTTTTAAGACATTTTAGTCTGGAGACACTTTGAAGTGAGCGTGTGAGGACAGGTTCCTAGATGCCTAGACAGTTAGACCATGGGGTGCCTACATCTTCTCCCTCCAGGATGATCAGTGCCCTGGGCAGTCAAACCTGTTAGCACTTTGGTTCCTTGGGAGGCCAGTAAGATTCGTCGCCCAATATACTGATTCCTTCTGAGAAGGGTTAGAGCACTGGGCTGGGCTCTCCCGGACCATGGGACCCACAACATGCCCCCAGAGCCCTGGGGCCTTGCTCGAGAGGAGGGTGCTCCCTCAGACCCTCCGAAGGTCCAGGCATCCCATCCTTAGTCCCATCTTCCACCATCAGGGAGCCCAACAGACCTCAGGTAGGGACAGATCTGCTCTCAGGGCCTCTGTCAGGGGCCTAGGGTCTCACAGCCTCAGTGACTCAAAGCTATGGCCCCCGCTGCCCCAAGTCTGTTATTACCACCCCAGCCCCAAGTCCAGAAACACAAGTGTCTCATCAGAGTCCCTGAGAGCCAAAGTGTTCATTCTTCAACATACTCACTCATTCATATACACAAACACAGCACAACAGAGTACAGCCATGAAAATAAATAGACCAAGAAAACCTAAGATTTCACTGAGGCCACTGTCTGATTTCTTCTGTAAGGGACTCTCTACACCCCAGAAACCACAGCATTAAGAAAAAGAGGCTCACAGACCAGGTGATTTCATAGATGAGACCAACTAGCAAGCAGGCACACAAAAGACCAAGCAATAGGCTGGTTAAGGTTCACCCCCCTGACCTCACCTCACCTGCCCTCACACCAGTTTTTGCCCAAATCCACACCTGTGCACACCTATAGCCCCTCTGTGAACTGCCCTCTCCTCTACTTTCTCCCCAAATCCACACCAACATTCAGAACTGGTTTCAGTCCTTTCCTCCAGGGAGCTTTCCTTATAGCAAGGCCTTACTTGGCTGACACTGACAAATTCTGTCCCCTCCTCTGACTACTTATGTTGGATGAGCCTCAGCCCACCCCAGTTAGGCTGAAAGCCAGTCCAGGGCAATGACTGTTTCCTTTTCCTTTGCATCTCTCAGCACCCAGCCTGGAGTTCGTGCTCACATATTAACACTCAAGTTCCCTATTAAATGGGACAAGGATGCTAGAAGGCAGGTGGCTCAGCTGCTTCCAGAAAGACACTGGTGCTTCAGAGCTCATGGAAGGCAGGAGGAGGGAGGGAGAGCAGGAGGGAGGGAGGGAAAGCATGCACTAAAAGCTTATGGAATACACTAAAGAGCTGAGCATCAGAACAAAGACTCACTTAAAAGGGCAAAGGAAACACTAGATGGCTGTTAATGGTGAACTGAATATGATAAATTATTACTTAAATCACTTGGTTTCACTCCTTGTTGTTATGCACAGTTAATTGGAGGAAACAAAATGCTGGGCCTTGGGATGGGGAGGGGAGGTGGGAGTAGTCTCCAGCTTGTAGCTTCCCCAGGACCATAGAGCCATCATGCAGAGATGACATGCAGAGATGACTGGGCCAACCTCCCTCCCCAGCATCCCTCGGTGGCTGGGTCCCATTACCCACACTCTGAGGCTCCTCTGGCTCAGGCCGTTGGCAGCCAGGTGGCTAAGAAAGAGAGCCAGAAGGCTGGGCTGAGTGACAGGAAATCACCGGATGATGCCCTGGGCTCTCAACACTAACCCTGCCCTTGCTGGGTCCCACTCAGACATCTCACACCCTGAAGAAAGCCCGGTGGCCTCAATAGCAGATTTAATTCCTATTCAAGAACCTGGAGTTTGAATCTTTTTTTCTTATGTTTCTATTCATTATATTCCTGAGTTCTATTCATTACCTTCCTGAGTTCCCATGAAATTATAAAGCACTTAGACCCAGAAATGAGTAAGACACAGCTTCTACCTTCACTCAGTTGAGACTGCAGATACAAGCATATTGAACTCATTGTGGGCTGCATAGACCAAAAAAAAAAAAAAGTTTCTAACACTTAAGACAAAGAATGTGTTAGAGTCTGGGAATAAATTAATAATTGCATAGAGAAAGGGAGAAGAGGCAGACAATGTAAATCTGATAACACCAAAATCAAAGAAAGAAATTTAGAAACATACAGATCTGCCATAGAACAGAATTTCACAAGTAATGCTTATATGACAATGACTAGCAAGGCCTAGAGAGTTATAGTTACATGATATGGCAGACAATGCTCAAATGTGGAAATTTACGTCTATAAGACAATTTAACAAACACTATGCTGTGCTTAGTCACTCAGTCATGTCCGATTTTTTGCGACCCCATGGACTGCAGCCCCCCAGGCTCCGCTGCCCACAGGGACTCACCAGGCAAGAATACTGGAGTGCCATGCCTTTCTCCAGGGGATCTTCCCAACCCAGGAATAGAACCCAGATCTCCTGCATTGCAGGCGGATTCTTTACCAGCTGAGCTATCAGGGTTAGCAAAAGATATTTCTATGTTACAGAAATAAAAGGAGTTGTAAGACATAGCACAGGTGTAAGCTTGAAGACCATGTTCTTTCTCCTAATTTAAATTTATATTTAAGTTTACGTTTAAACACTATTCTCGTCCTTCAGTTTTATCACAAGAAAAAGTTAGTTGTTGTACTCCTTTCCATGAAACTTTTATGTAAATAAATATAATCTCAAGAGAAAAAACTTTTTCACAAGCCTGTTAATTAGAGGCTCACAGGTTCTATTTGAAGTCAGGAGTAAGTTCTAAAAATATATATATATGTGTGTATATATATGTGTGTGTGTATATATATAATGGTTTTTATATAAAGAAAATGTGAAGCTTGAAGAGGACTCTAGAATGACATGGAGAGGTAAATACCCTATATAATTTTGCAACTGAAACAATTAAAATACTAGATAAAATATTAAAAGATGAAAAATTAAAATATTTAAAAGCTCTGAGGATGCTAGAAATAAAGAGAAAACAGAAACCCCTGGATGAAAGAGAATGTTGGAGTGACCTTTATTTAAAGGACCTTTGCCACACCCTCAAGACCATAATTATGCTGCCTTTTACATGGCTGCACAGAGTGTGGAGCAGAACACACAGTCTAGAGGTCTCTAAAGTGGGATATTTAAAAAGAGGAGTCCACTGTGTAAAACTGAAGCACCAAATAGCTACACCCACAAAGTAAGGTGAACAAGAAATAAAACTGCCTCTTGAAAGAGGCTAGCAAAAACAACACAAATCCTTTCTGGAGAAGTTTTACTCTGATCCAGGTCTTAAGCAATTCCCACAAATAAAGTTTTAATAGAAATTAGCAGTTCACAATCAAAATCACAAACATCAAAAGAAGTAAGTCACTATCAGTGAGACCCAGACAAAGCAATGGACGACACAAAGATTTTAGGTAGCAGAATTATCAGACAGGAAATTTAAGAATCAATAGGGAAAAAAATGTCAGGAAACAAGAGACTGTAAAGAATGACCTTGGCAAACTTTTAAATGAACAAAATAGAATGTCTACAAATTAAAATATTTAGCAACTGCAAGTAGAAATACAGTATGCAAGTTAAATAGCAGATTAGACACATAGGCAGAGAAAATTTTTAAGCTGGAAGATAAATATAAAGAACTTAAACCAAAATGCAGCAAAAGAACACAAAATGATGCAAAATAAGTAAGAGAGGTTAGGAAACATGGAGGACAGATTAAGAAAGCCTAATGTAAGTCCAATTAAATGGGCATCTAAGAATACACAGAACTGTACAAAAAAGATCTTCATGACCCAGATAATCACGATGGTGTGATCACTCACCTAGAGCCAGACATCCTGGAATATGAAGTCAAGTGGGCCTTAGAAAGCATCACTACAAACAAAGCTAGTGGAGGTGATGGAATTCCAGTTGAGCTATTTCAAATCCTAAAAGATGATGCTGCAAAAGTTCTGCACTCTATATGCCAGCAAATTTGGAAAACTCAGCAGTGGGCAAGGGACTGGAAAAGGTCAGTTTTCATTCCAATCCCAAAGAAAGGCAACGCCAAAGAATGCTCAAACTACCACACAATTGCAATCATCTCACACGCTAGTAAAGTGATGCTCAAAATTCTCCAAGCCAGGCTTCAGCAATAGGTGAACCGTGAAGTTCCAGATGTTCAAGCTGGTTTTAGAAAAGGCAGAGGAACCAGAGATTAAATTGCCAACATCCGCTGGATCATCGAAAAATCAAGAGAGTGCCAGAAAAACATCTGTTTCTGCTTTATTGACTACGCCAAAGCCTTTGACTGTGTGGATCACAATAAACTGTGGTAAATTCTGAAGGAGATGGGAATACCAGACCACCTGACCTGCCTCCTGAGAAGTCTGTATGCAGGTCAAGAAGCAACAGTTAGAACTGGACATGGAACAACAGACTGATTCCAAATAGGAAAAGGAGTATGTCAAGGCTGTATATTGTCACCCTGCTTATTTAACTTATATGCAGAGTACATCATGAGAAACGCTGGGCTGGATGAAGCACAAGCTGGAATCAAGATTGCTGGGAGAAATATCAATAAACTCAGATATACAGTTGATACCGTTATGGCAGAAAGTGAAGAACTAAAGGGCCTCTTGATGAAAGTGAAAGAGGACAGTGAAGTTGGCTTAAAGCTCAACATTCAGAAAACTAAGATCATGGCATCTGGTCCCATCACTTCATGGCAAATAGATGGGGAAATAGTGGCTGACTTTATTTTGGGGGGCTCCAAAATCACTGCAGAAGGTGATTACAGCCATGAAATTAAAAGACGCCTGCTCCTTGGAAGGAAAGTTATGACCAACCTAGACAGCATATTAGAAAGCAGAGACATTACTTTGCCAACAAAGGTCCATCTAGCCAAGGCTATGGTTTTTCCAGTAGTCATGTATGGATGTAACAGTTGGACTATAAAGAAAGCTGAGTGCCAAAGAATTGATGCTTTTGAACTGTGGTGTTGGAGAAGACTCTTGAGTGTTCCTTGGACTGCAAGGAGACCCAACCAGTCCATCCTAAAGGAAATCGGTCCTGAATATTCATTGGAAGGACTGATGCTGAAGCTGAAACTCCAATACTTTGGCCGCCTGATGCAAAGAACTGACTCATCTGAAAAGACCCTGATGCTGGAAAAGATTGAAGGCGGGAGAAGAAGGGGACAACAGAGGATGAGATGGTTGGATGGCATCACCGATGTGATGGATATGAGTTTGAGTAAGTTCTGGGAGTTGGTGATGGACAAGGAAGCCTGGTGTGCTGCAATCCATGGCGCACCAAGAGTCAGACATACCTGAGCTACTGAACTAAACTGAGAGGAAGAGGTATAATGAATAAATGGGGTGAACTGTATGGTGATGGATGATAACTAGACTTGTGATCAGCATCCACACTCCTTCCATGAGAGTTGATTCCACTCCATGTTTGCAATTCTTGCCATTTTTGCCTACCACCTGTATGACTATTGCTATTTTTATTTAAATCAAGTCAATTTTTAATTTTAAATATATATATTTTAAAAATCTTTACACATTAAAAATTGATAATACTTACCATAAATAGAAAGTAATCTTTAAAGCAATACAGCAAAGACAACATGATGTGATTAGACTTTAAACATGATAAGCGACGTTATAAAAACAAGCCTCTTACTGTAGCTCACAGACCCAGAACGGTCTGGCCCTGCGCATTTCAGCAGCCTGCTCCTTCTTTCTTCCCCTTGCCCTTCCACTCTGGCCACAACAGCTTTCTTTCTGTCCTTAGTGCTCTCAATGCCTCCTGTGGCCACAAGGTATTTGCACATGCTGTCCTCTCTGATCCCCCCAGACCCTCTTCCTCAGCCTCTCAGCTCACCTAAGCTCCTTCCAGCCTTTCAAATATCAGTTCAAGAAATTTCCTTACTTCATAGACTTCCCTGATTGGGCCAGATTCTCCCACTCTCAGGCCTTAGAGTACCATGAGTCTCCCCTTAGCACTTATTCCAAGGGCAGTTTTCCATTCATTTAAAGGATAGATTAACATCTGTCTTTTCCTCTGGATTCCATAAATCCCGCCACAGCTATGACCATTCCTGGTTTTGCTCACCAGTGAATTTTCAGAATGGTGTTTGTTACATTGTAGGCACTCAATGGTATTTGTTGAGTAAATGAGTGGATGAATGAATGAGTGAATGAATGATTCTGGGATTTCTGAGATATAAAGTAGTAAAGTCCTGCAATTTCTTGTGGTGTAACTTTTCCTCATTTAACTTCTGTTTCCAGTTTGATAATGAGGCATGGGAGACACTGCAAGCTTTCTCCAGTGAGGTCAGAACTGCTTCCTGGGACCACAGAGGCGCAGCAGGGCATACGGCTCACAACTTTTGAGAATCAGAGCTTTCGGAACCTCATAGTCCTCCAGGCACTGCTATTTCCATGTCCATTTTCTGCAAACCTCTGCCATGTCATTCACATGAGACCATGGCAGGCAGGGACTTCAATACACAAAAATAACTATATACCTAATAAAGTTTTAAATGGACTTCCATGAATCTTTTAATCTTCACCCTTCATAAGACACCTCTTTGCCAATTCTGCATAGTGTTCCTCCAAAATCTCTTCTAACTTTGTTTCTCCATCTCCATTGCTAGCCCTGCTCTCATCCTCTGGCATTTGGACCATCACAATAGATCCCTCCAGCCCTTGTCTCCTCTAGTCAGTCTCTACACCATCAAAAATTCATATATGGGCAGGTTGCTTTTTAGCTGAGAAAGCCAAAATCTCCCAATTCCCTACAAAATTCTTCAAGAAGTCCCCAGCAAACATTTCAGATCCTCCTCAGCCTGGCCCTAACCTCACCATTCAGCCTCTTCCCTTAACAAGAAAGCTATACTGTGGTCACTCTGAGATTTGAACCAGGCCTGCAGCATGTCAGTAGCCTACTTCCAGAAGCAAAGTGGTTTTTAAAACATCTTTCCAGGAAAGGAAGTTAATGGGTGAGTAGTACCACAAAATACCCAGAATCAGTGCAAGCAACTGTGTACAGTGATCTCAGTCATTAGCAGGTCAGGAGTGACAGCTACTACACAGGAGCCCAGGTAGGTCACTTCCCTCTCAAAGTACGCAGTGTGGAGACCACAAATTGAATACCGTAAGAAAGACAAGAGAACCAGGAGAAACATGTGAGAGGCTTCAAGTGTCTCTGAAGGCAAAAGAGACTTGGGAGATTTTTCAAGTTTCCAGTAGGTGGCTGTGTCTAGCAGGAAGGCGCTCATGGACGAGTCAAGTCAAACCCAGAACCTTGTCCTCAGCTTCAATGGATCAGAAATAGCTCATCTATTTAACAAAATAGTCAAGAACACTATCCCAGGCAGTCTCTTCCCAACATCAGGATTTCAGGGAAGCCAAACTAATAATCAGAACTTTACTCACTAGGGGGTGGAAGTGAACCAAAGGGGATCAGGTAATTGCAAACATTTTCTTTATAACCAAAACCTATATAAAGCCTGACATTTCTGATGCAGTGAACAGCTGGTTTGCCTAGAACCCAGGGTGAGATATGCCAGAATGTCAGACACAGTGCCTTACTCTTGGCTGCAGCTGAACAACCTTGAAATGGTTTGTTGCCAAGTCTTTGTCTACCCTCTCTGTGGACTTCCATCCTTCTGCCTACATCTGTTTTCATACGTCACAGTTTCCAAGGTTACAGTTCATTTTATGTGGCTTCTTATCTTCCTCATTTGGAAAAACCCTAATTTCATCAACCTCAAGGCTTCTCTGGGGTTGGACTTTCCATCTATTATGGAAATTCTTATTATCCAGGAATGTCACTTCCTGACCTGATGGCAAATGTGAACAGTGCAATCGTCTCCCCTTGCGCTTTAATTACATTTCCAAGAAGCAGTTCAGAAAAATAGACCTGGAAAATGGCTTGAAGTTGGCTCCAACAGGAAGTAGAGCTCTGTCAGCTGAGAAGGACTGAAAAAGC
The DNA here is from genome assembly GCF_910594005.1 of Cervus elaphus. Classification (NCBI taxonomy): domain Eukaryota; kingdom Metazoa; phylum Chordata; class Mammalia; order Artiodactyla; family Cervidae; genus Cervus; species Cervus elaphus. The sequence continues at coordinate 24,805,647 of NC_057838.1, forward strand.
AGTAACGTTGGAAACCAGGGGGAGCCAGTGCCTCCTGCGCTTAGCCCTGTGGCCATGTCCTTAGAGGTTGGTCTTCAGTTTGGCTTCTGCCCTCTTCATCTGTGGCCTCTGGAAAAGGCAGCAGGTCACCTGACTTGAACTTTTTGAGGTCAAGTGCCACAGTGGCAGTGCCAAGACAAAGAAGGAGGGAACAGGGCAATCCGCAGGGAGAATTCCAGTTCAAAACCCAGGAGGGACGGAGAAGTGGCCCCATTCAACCTCAGACGTTCAAGTGAGGGGGATGAATCTGACAGGAAAAGTGAGGTGGCATTAACTCAGAGTCACGAGAAGAAGCATAATAAAAAAATAGAGACTGAGGCCAACACCAGGCCCTGTTTAGAGTTATTAGGGCCCCAAAGTCAAGGGCTCATGGGGAAATGGTAGTCCTGTCACCTGTTCTGTTGGGATCACACCTGGATCAGTTCAGGGTGCAGAATTCCTGGAACTTTTAATAAGTGTAAACAACATTTTCCACAGAGCAAAAGGAAATTAGCTTCACTCTCAACAAAGTGCATAAAGTGTCCTGGCCCACGAAGCATCATTTTTCTTAATGGTTTAATGGTCCCGGGTAAACAGCAGGTGAGCCCCTGACTTAAAGGGAAAAGTCTGAGTATGTGTAATACTCCAAGGGAGTTAATAAAAGGGGTGGGGAGCTGATTCAAAGCTGCTACTCCTACGTGAACCTAAAGGCAGATGAAAGAAACTTGTGGATTGTTCTACTGGAACAAACTTAAAAGAAAGGTTTCATTTATCAAGGGAATCAGCAGAAATACTGTGGTATTATGTGGTTACCTAAAATGTGTCATGCTACACAATGACATATTTTAGGTAACAAGCATTGAGCACCTCTTCATGTGTTTATTAGCCATCCATACGTCTTCTTTAGAGAAAAGTCTGTTTAGGTATTCTGCCCACTTTTTGATTGGGTTGTTTGTTTTCTGGTATTGAGCTGCCTGTATATTTTGAAAATTAATCCTTTTGTCAGTTGTTTCATTTGATGTTATTTTCTCCCATTCTGAAGGTTGTGTTTTCACCTTGTTTCCTTTGCTGTGCAAAAGCTTTTAAGTTTAATTACAGCCCACTTATTTTTGTTTTTATTTCCATTATTCTAGGAGCTGGGTCATAAAGGATCTTGCTACGATTTATGTCATACAGTGTTCTGCCTCTCTTTTCTTCTAAAAGTTTTATAGTTTCTGGTCTTACATTTAGGTCTTTAATCCATTTCAAGCTTATCTTTGTGTATGGTGTTAGGAAGTGTTCTAATTTCATTCTTTTACATGTAGTTGTCCAGTTCTTCCAGCACCTCTTATTGAAGAGACCATCTTTTTCCCATTGTATATTCTTGCCTCCTTTGTCAAAGATAAGGTGCCCATAGGTGCATGGATTTATCTCTGGGTTTTCTATCTTGTTCCATTGGTCTCTCCTTCTGTTTTTGTGCCAGTACCATACTACCTTAATGACTGTAGCTTTGTGGCATAGTCTAAAATTAGGTAAGTCGAGTCCTCCAGCTCCATTCTTCTTTCTCAAGGTTGCTTTGACTATTTGAAGGCTTTTTGTTTCCATACAAATTGTGGGCTTTTTTGTTCTAGTTCTGTGAAAAATGCCATTGGTAATTTGATAGGGATTGCACTGAATCTGTAGATTGCTTTTGGTAGAATAGTCATTTTCACAACATTGATTCTTCTGACCCAGGAGCATGGAATATCCCTCCAACTGTTTAAGTCATCTTTGATTTCTTTCATCAGTGTCTTATAGTTTTCTGTATATAGGTCTTCTGTCTTCTTCAGTTCAGTTCAGTTCAGTCACTCAGTCATGTCCGACTCTTTGCAATCCCATGGACTGCAGCACACCAGGCTTCCCTGTCCATCACCAGCTCCTGGAGCTTACTCAAACTCATGTCCATCATATCAGTGATGCCATCCAACCATCTCATCCTCTGTCATCCCCTTCTCCTCCTCCCTTCAGTCTTTCCCAGCATCAGGGTCTTTTCAGATGAGTCACTTCTTCACATCAGGTAGCCAGAGTGTTGGAGTTTCAGCTTCAGCATCAGTCCTTCCAATGAATATTCAGGACTGATTTCCTTTAGGATGGACAGCTTGGATTGCCTTGCAGTCCAAGGGACTCTCAAGAATCTTCTCCAACACCACAGATCAAAAGCATAAATTCTTTGGTGTTCAGCTTTCTTTACAGCCCAGCTGTCACATCCAAACATTACTAATGGAAAAACCATAGCTTTGACTAGATGGACCTTTGTCAGTAAAGTAATGTCTCTGCTTTCTAATATGCTGTCTAGGTTGGTCATAGCTTTTCTTCCAAGGAACAAGTGTCTTTTAATTTCATGGCTGCAGTCACCATTTGCAGTGATTTTGAAGCCCAAAAAAATAAAGTCTGTCACTGTTTCCACTGTTTCCCCTTCTATCTGCCGGGAAGTGATGGGACCAGATGCCATGATCTTAGTTTTCTGAATGTTGAGTTTTAAGCCAACTTCACTGTCCTCTTTCACTGTCATCAAGAGGCCCTTTAGTTCTTCACTTTCTGCCATAACGGTATCAACTGTATATCTGAGTTTATTGATATTTCTCCCAGCAATCTTGATTCCAGCTTGTGCTTCATCCAGCTGGCATTGTGCATGATGTACTCTGCATATAAGTTAAATAAGCAGGGTGACAATATACAGCCTTGACGTACTCCTTTTCCTATTTGGAATCAGTCTGTTGTTCCATGTCCAGTTCTAACTGTTGCTTCCTGACCTGCATACAGGTTTCTCAAGAGGCAGGCCAGGTAGTCTGGTATTCCCATCTCCTTCAGAATATTCCACAGTTTGTTGTGATCCACACAGTCAAAGGCTTTGGCATAGTCAATAAAGCAGAAATAGATGTTTTTCTGGAACTCTCTTGCTTTTTCGATGATCCAGGGTATGTTGGCAATTTGATCTCTGGTCCTCTGCCTTTTCTAAATCCAGCTTGAACATCTGGAAGTTCACAGTTCACATACTGTTGAAGCCCGGCTTGAAGAATTTTTAGCATTACTTTGCTAGCGTGTGAGATGAGTGTAATTGTGTGGTAGTTTGAACATTCTTTGGCATTGCCTTGTCTTCTTAGATAGGTTTATTCCTAGGTATTTTATTCTTTCTGTTGCAATGGTAAATGGGATTGATCCCTTAATTTCTGATTTTTCATTGTTAGTATATAGGAATGCAAGTGATTTCTGTGTACTGATCTTGTATCCTGCAACTTTACTAAATTCACTGATTAGTTCTAGCAATTTTCTGATAGCATCTTTAGGATTTTCTGCATACAGTATCATGACATCTGCAAATAGTGAGAGTTTTACTTCTTCCTTATCAATCTGGATTCCTTTTCTTTCTTTTTCTTCTCTGATTGCTGTAACTCCTTTTGTCCCACTTCTTTTGTTTGTGGTACCTGAGTGGCTCTTATAGCATGTGGGTCTGTGGCCCCTGGATTAGATGGTGTCAGTGATTTCTCCTCAACCTTGAGAGTTGCTGTTCTTTGATCCATGTCACCCGGCCCAGAGTGGTCAGGGCATTCATCAATATTTAGGTCTTAAGCAAAGGGTCCAGGATGCTGGGCTCCCTCAGTTCAGGACTTCTGAGAAGCAGGAACATTGGGGATGCCATTGTTCATGAATGGTCACTGTGTTCAGGAAGGTCATTGTGCCCTGTGACATAGAGTTTCAGTGGACACTGGGCCCCTGCAGCCTGCCCTCCCTGGGCCAGGGGCTTGCGTCTCACTTGAATGGAGAAAGGAAGTAATGGAAACATGAACAAGGAGATTCTGAAACCACGAGGGATGGTGCCAGGATAAACGAGGACCCACCCATCCCAGGAGCAAGACAAGGTAATTACTTAACCTCTCTGTGCCTCAGTTTCCTCACCTGTAAGTTAAAACTAGCACCTACCTCTCTGGGGGATTGTGAGAAGCAGAGTAAGAAGCCCTGTGGGTTACTAAGGACTCTGTGATCTAGTCCTTTGGCCATCATGACTCACCACTGGTTTCAGGAAAGAACAATCTATCTCTATTTAAAAAACAAAACCTGGAGAAGGAAATGGTAACCCATTCCAGTATTCTTGCCTGGAAAAGTCCATGGACAGAGGAGCCTGGAGGGCTGCAGTCCATAAGGTTACATAACTGAGCATGCATGTATGCATGAGGGTGGAGGGAGATGAGTTGGTAGCAATAAACTGGTAGAACTAAAAAAACTAAACAAAACACTTTCCGCTTAAGCTAAGCTTGTATTGTATTTTACCCACCAGAAAGTTAGACAGAAATTACTTAGAGATAAAATTCCACATTACAAGTCTTTCAGTTCTATGTGCTTTTTCAAATATTCTCTTTCTAAATGGGCTTCTGGTGAAGATAATGATTGGTTCATTGATTTGTTCCCAGGAGAATTGGGTAAAATGAAGTCCTGTTCATCAAATTTTTTATTATTTTTTGTCTAATTACTTTGGAAAGGCTTATATACCAGTTATCCTTCTCCAAGCTCTCCCTCTTTACCTTTGCCTGTGATCCTTTCTCAACTCTCAGGCCATAGGAGGAATCACAGAGTGGTATTGCTCTATGAGGTCCTTTTCAATAAGATTTCTCTCAGACCACACTCTCCAAGTCGGGTCTACTCTTTCTTCAACTGAGGTCCCTCCACTGGGACAGGTGCTACATCCAGCTGGAGACCAGTATATTCAGAGCCACTGTTATCTGCCTCTTCCTGGCTCTTCAACATTGTCTTCAATCAAACGAACCTCCCCTCAACTTCCATCTTCCCATAACTGCTATTTTTTTAATTTATATATTTATTTATTTATTTGGAGGCTATGCTAGGTCTTCCTTGCTGTTTATGAACTTTCTCTAGTTGCAGTGAGCAGGGGCTATTCTTCAATGTGGTGCACAGGCTTCTCATTGCAGAGGCTTCTCTTATTGTGGAGCACAGGCTGTAGGCATGTGAGCTTCAGTAGTTATGGCACATGAGTTAGTGGTTGTGGCTTGTGGGCTCTAGAGCACCAGCTTTAGTAGTTCTGGTGCATGGGCTTAGTTGCTCCATGGCATGTGGAATTTTCCTGGAACAGGGATCAAACCCACATTCCATGCATTGGCAGATGGATTCTTATCCACTGCACCACCAGGGAAGTCCCCATAACTGCTATTTTTAATAGGGAAAAGTTGGTTCCTGCTGCTTGCAACCTAAGAACCCTAGCTCCAATATGGTACCTCAATGGCGAGAACAAGGGAATAAATGTTAAAAGGGAAGTGTTTATATCTGAATTTCAAAACGGTGACAGCAGAGCATTAAACCAAGCATGATCCCTTCTAGATGAAGGTTCCAGTGTGACTGAACAGATCGCACACACGTGAAGCCAGCCCTGCCTGCCTGTTACTTCCCCTGAGTGTACAGCCCCAATGCCTGCCATTGACATTTATGCAGCCAGTCTCCCTACATGTCCCCTCCAGCCCTGAGCAGAGCCACATAGGACCCCAAAGGAACAATATTCTTCCTTCCTCATCCTACTGTCTCTCTCTCTTACTCTCTGAGCCTAGGAAACTTGATCTTCCCACCATAACCACACACACCCATCCAGGCATATGTCCTGGTCTCCATCCTCAATGTTTCTGGCCTATCCTATGCCTCCTCTGTACAGTTCTCTTCCTGTTTTGGGCAGCAGTGGTATCCTTACAGCTCATGCCTGACCTTTTAAATCACCTTCCAGTCTTTTCCTGTCTTGGGTTATCCTCACACACTCCTCTCACCTTAGCCTACCCCTACTCCATCTCTCACCATCGTTCTCAAGGCCTTTCCCCATTTTTCTCTCTGTGGTCACCAAGTTTCTGCCACACACAAGAGTTCTGCATGCATCTTGGCAATACTTCAATCCCTTATCATAATCCTGTACAGAGCTGTATAGGACAGCCATATTTTAAAGATATTTTATACAAAAAGATACACACACCCCTTTGTTCATAGCAGCACTATTCACAATAGCCAAGACATGGAAACAATCTAACTGTCCACTGACAGAAGAATGGATAAAGAAGATGTGGTGTATATATATACACACTGGATATTATTCAGTCACAAAAGATAATGAAATAATGCCATTTGCAGCATGACGAATGGACCTACAGATTACTATACTAAGTGAAGGAAGTCAGAAAGATTAAAAAAAAAAAAATACCGTATGATGTCACTTACATGTGAAATCTAAAATACAGCACAAACAAATCTATCTCCTAAACAGAAACAGACTCACAAACATAGAGAACAGACTTGTGGTTGCCAAGGGAAGGGTTGAGGGAGGGATGAACTGGGAGTTTGGGGAGTTAGTAGATCATTGACTCAATGGACATGAGTTCGAGCAAAGTCTGGGAGATAGTGAAGGACAGGGAAGCCTGGTGTGCTGCAGTACAGGGGGTCACAAAGAGTTGGAACCAATGCGACTTAGTGACTAAACAACAAAAAAGATGCCGATTATTGCATATAGAATGGATAAACAACAAGGTCCTATTATATAGCACAGGGATCTATATTTAATGTCCTGAGATAAACCGTAATGGAAAAGAATATACAGAAGAATGTATATCTGTGTATAACTGAATCACTTTGCTGTACAGCAGAAGTTAACACAACCTCAGAAATCAATTATACTTCAATCAAAAATTTTAAAAAGATATTTTACAAGTGACAAAAGATATCTAAACATTTATTTTATAATAAATATCTTTATCAATGAGAAAACAGAAATTTGGATGGGTGAGATAACTTTTCCAAGGTCACACAGCTAGTTAGTGGCAAAGCCAAGGCAGGATGCTAGCACCTGCTGACTTCACGAACAACTCCTATGTCATTAGGGATTCATGGAGTCATAAAGTAATGAGGACATAAAGGAATAAGACAATATTGTGGTTTTCAAAAACAACAGCTACATATTTTTCACCACTAGTAGGAGGTAGGGCCTGTGTTCCTTCCCTTGTGACTGCTTTGACCAACAGACTGGAGTGGAAGAGATATTAGGTCTTCAGAGGTCTGCCTGGGGACTTCACTGTCGGTCCAGTGGCTAAGACTCTGTGCTCCCAATGCAGGGGGCCTGGGTTTGATCCCTAGTCCGGGAACTAGATCCCACTTGCTCCAACCAAGAGTTTGAATGCTGCAACTAAAGATTTCACAGGCCACAACTAAGACCCACCACAGTCAAATAAATAAAATTTGGATTTCCCCCCCAGAAAAACAAATATAAAAAATAAAAGATCTGCCTGGTTCTCCTGGGAGGTTCATTCTGGGGAAAGCCAGCCTCCATAGAGGAGTATCAAATACCCTAAGACTGTCATGCCAGAGAAGACACATGTGGTGCACTGGTCTACAGCCCCAGCTGAGTTCCCACCTGACAGCCAGCATCAGCTAAAGGACATGTGATGAGCAATCCTGGATGTCCAGCCACTTGAACCCTCAGAAGACTCTAGCCTCCAGCTGTAAAGTGACTCCCTACTACATGTCTTCCCAGCTAAGGCCCCAGACATCATGGAACAGACAAGGCATCCTCAGTGTTGCCCTGCCTGAATTCCTGACCCACAGGCCCTGTGAACATAATAAAATGGTATTTGGAAGACAGTTTTGGGGTGATCTGCTATGTAGCAGTAAATGGAATAGACACATACAACTCGTGCATCTGTCCAGTGATATTTAAGTCATTAATTTCACATGATTTCCTCTAACAGCTTTTCAGAATTCTCTTAGCAGGCACTGAGAAGGTGCCACTTTCAGGGAATGTGCTTAGAGAGAACAGAGCTCCCCCGCCTCCTCATCCATACTCCTCACTCCAGTGAGGTCTGCTTTCTGAAAGTAGAGAGGCGGGGGTATTAACGCCAGTGTCATGTTAACCTCTCTTTAGTTCCATTCCTCCTCTCTCAAGTGAGAGATGGAGAGTAATTCATGGATCTGCTGGACGACCCAGGAAAGCGAAGCTGGGAATCTGCTCTAGGAACGCCTCGGCGTACTCTAAGGATAATCATGGAGGCCACCTCTGAAGGCCTAGCCTGTTTCCCCCTCGGCCCAACCAGAGCCCCTCCTTTTGCCTTCAAGTCTGGTAGATACTGTCTGACTCTGCTGAAATAACTTTCTCAGCCCAAGCTATTAGCTCTACAGAGCCTCACACAGCTGCCATCCTTCCCCTCTTGTTTGCACCTTTCCAATAAAAGCACTGCCTCTTTTGATTACAGGAGAATTCTCCACTCTAATTGACTTCCAGGCATTAAAGTTTTACAGAGATGATCTCAGAGGCTCCCTGGGGAGAGGAGAAGTGCCGGAGCATCACTGCCCTTAGGGCCCTGATGCTAGCAGAGAGTTTCTAAAACCGTTTGCTCTAAATTTTGGCAAGGCACCTTCTGGTGAATATAAAGAGCAGCTCAAGGCATCGGCAGCTGGGTCCCAAGCTCCCTGACTTCTCGCTGACCTCTGCAACATCCGGCAGAGCAGGACACAGACCTGGAGACCCTCGCACCTGTATCCTTGCCTACCTCTGTTCATGGGGGTGCCTCTGCAGAGACACACAGAAGTGAGAGGCATGGTGACTGCGCCAGGCAGGTCAGCAATGCACAGGCACACGTGACCCATGCTGAGACAATGTGAGGCAATATAATAAGGTGCCAAATTCGGCGGCATCATCATCACTAAAAGAGGTAAGTTGGAGGAGGAGACAGGAGCAGGAATTAAGGATGATTGAGGAAGATTTCCTAATAGAAAGGAAAAAAAAAAAATGTTAGGCCTTTGAGAACAATGGTAATAGTAAACACCTATATATTACTTGTGTGTGTGTGTGTGCGCTCAGTCATGTCTGACCCTTTGTGACCCCATGAATTGTAGCCCACCAGGCTCCTCTGTCCATGGAATTCTCCAGGCAAGAATACTGGAGTGGGTAACCATTTCCTCCTTCAGGGGATCTTTCCAACCCAGGGATGGAACCCGAGTCTCTTGTGTCTCCTGCATTGGCAGGCAGATTCTCTACCACAGTGCCACTGCTTGTTTGGTGCCAAATCCTGCCGTGTGGCCTTCAACATATTTATTTCTCATAACAAACTTTTGAGACAGATTCTGGTTTTAATGCCTTTTCTTAAAGGTTTTTTTTTAAATGTGGCCCATTTTTAAAGTCTTTATTGAATTTGTTACAATACTGCTTCTGTTTTACGTTTGGGTTTTTTGACCACAAGGTATGTGGGATCCTAGCGACCCAATCAGGGATTGACTGCACTAGAAGGCAAAGTCTCAAACACTGGACCACCAGGGAAGTCCTAAGGCCCTTTTAATAGACTGGAAAATCATGGTGTGGAAAGCCCGTGTAAGAGTCAGCTAGAGTCAGAAAGCCCAGCTAGAGTCAGAACTAGTAAACAAGAGAGCCAGACTGTGGAACCAGAAAGTCTGACTGAGATTCTGTGTTTTTCTGTACTGTGCTGCCGTTCAAGGCATCTATGCCAGGAGAGGAAGAGGAAGAGAAAGGCCTTCCACGCAGGAAACACTATAGACAAAAAGGCGCAGAGTTGGGACTGTGCTTTCTATCCAAAGGCCAATCATCCTTCCTCTATCTCCTGGGGAAAAAAAAAGAAATAAATCACATATGTGGTTTTTATATGCTCAGAAAATTTCTGGAATAACAGTAAAAAAATTTAACAGTGATTACCTCTTAGAAACAGAAATAGAGGAGAGGGGAGAAATGGGAAGAGAGTTCTTACTTTTTATTTTATACTCTCCAAATGTTAGAAAATTTTGCCTCCGATCACTTAGACAATTCCATACTGTTTTGTTAAAAAAAAAAAAAATGAATAAAAGAGACTCTTCTCTCATTGTCCCCACAATTCCTCTAGGGAATAGCTGCTAAGAGGACAAGCAGACGAAGTCAGAGCCAGTCCCTGGGCTATAGGAGTGTGCTCAGAAGATATGCCTCTGCATCCTGCCCTCCACCCAGAGGGAGGTATGGACCCACCCTCCTGCTAGTAAGAGGGTCCATCCAACAGGCCCAGGATGCAGGCTCCCCCCAACCCTCTTCTTTCTTCTCTGAGCTTCCCTGGCTTTCCACTCATCACCACGTGTTTGCAAAGATCCCCAAGAAAGCTGCAGACCCATGTTTTGCCATTTTATTAAACTGAGGACTTTCAAAAATTGAGAAATTCCATATAAACATTAAGATTTATTTCTTCTTTTAACCAGACCAGAAGATCTGGAAATTATAGACCTGTTTTCTCACTGGGCTCCTTGAAGCTGAGTTGAGGCTGCTGTCCCTTTTGAAATGACACAAGCTATTTGCCTCTGTCTTTGTTGTTGCTGTTCAGTCACTAAGTCAAGTCTGACTCTCTGCAACCCGATGAACTGCATGTGCCAGGCTTCCCTGTCCTTCACCATCTCCCAGAGTTTGCTCAAACTCATGTCCATTGAGTCAGTGATACTATCTAACCATCTTATCCTCTGTTGACCCCTTCTCCTCTTGTACCCAATCTTTCCCAGCATCAGGGTCTTTTCCAATGAGTCAGCTCTTCACGTCAGGTGGCCAAAGTATTGGAGCTTCAGCTTCAGCAACAGTCCTTCCAATGAATATCCAGGGTTTATTCACTTTAGCAGTGATTGGCTTGATTTCCTGGCTGTCCAAGGGACTCTCAAGAGTCTTCTCTAGCACCACAGTTCAAAAGCATCGATTCTTTGGCATTCAGCCTTCTTTATGGTCCAATTTTCACATCTGTACATGACTACAGGAAAAACCATAGCTTTGACTATATGGACCTTTGTCAGCAAAATGATGTCTCTGCTTTTTAATATGCTGTCTAGGTTTGTCATAGCTTACCTTCCAAGGAGCAAGCATCTTTTAATTTTATGGCTGAAGTGACTGTCTGCAGTGATTTTGGAGCCCAAGAAAATAAAATCTGTTACAGCTTCCACTTATTCCCCATCTATTTGCCATGAAGTGATGGGACCGGATGCCATGATCTTAGCTTTTTGAATGTTGAGTTTTAAGCCAGCTTTTTCACTATCCTCTTTCACCTTCATCAGGAGGCTCTTTAGTTCCTCTTCGATTTCTGCCATTAGAGTGGTATCATCTGCATATCTGAGGTTGTTGATATTTCTCCTGGCAATCTCGATTTCAGCTTGTGCTTCATCCAGCCCAGCATTTCGCATGACGTACTCAGCATATAAGTTAAATAAGCAGGGTGACAACATACTCCTTGATGTGCTCCTTTTTTGAACCAGTCTGCTGTTCCATGTCTGTATCTAACTCTTGCTTTCTGCCCTGCATACAGGTTTCACAGGAGACAGGTAAGGTGGTCTGGTATTCCCATCTCTTTAAGAATTTTCTACATTGTTGTGATCCACACTGTCAAAGACTTTAGCATAGTCAATGAAGCAGAAGAGCTTTTTTGGAATTCCCTTGCTTTTTCCATGGGCTTACCTGCTAGCTCAGATGGTAAAGAATCCACCTGCAATGCAGGAGACCTGGGTTTGGTTCCTGGGTTGGGAAGACTGCCTGGAGGAGTGCATGGCAACCCACTCCACAAGTGAAGGCAATTTGATCTCTGGTTCCTCTTTACCACTCCCTATGTTCTCACATATAAGTCCACTGTCATTTATATGCATCCATGCAATTGCTTTCTTATAAGTGACAAGCTCCCTCAGGTACATCCCCTGCTCAGTCCTGGTAAGCAGCCAGATTTGCAGTCTGTAGTTTAGATTGCAAAATAATCTCCAGTTATTTCACAGTTCTGTTCCCCCCAAGATCCTTGAGTGCAGGAACCAAGTCCAACACAGCCTTTTCATTTCAAACATCCTCTCACAGTGAAGCTTTTCCTTGACAGCCTGATGAACTGATTCATCATAGTTAAGACACAGAATAAAGCCCTGGATTGCAACCCATCCAAAACCGGCTGTGGCCAAATCATTCATGTACCTCAGTGCTCAATCCTCAAGAATGGGTTGTGCTTTTATGCCTGGAAACATGGATAGAAGCACACTGCTCTCCTCTCAGCCTGTAGTTTTACTAAAAGTAACTGCTGGTTTCTGTTTTATATCTTTATAGACAACCTGTATTCCTCTGGCTGATCTTTCTTCCCTCCTTGACAATCAACTTCCCATCACATCACCCTCCTGCTCATACTTACCACATGAATGATACAATGAAAAAAAGGAATCCCTTTACCTTCTACTTGATAGAAGGTAAAAGTGAAAAAATAATGGGAAAAAAAGTGAAAAAAAAAAAACTTTTCCTGTCATGCTAAAATTCTTTCACACCTTTAACCTAACTTAATCCTTACAAAAACCATAAAAGAGGGATCCTCTGGTTTTTAAAATGGGCTTCCCCCTCCCTTACAATTGACTCACTTTATAAAATTTTTTTATTTACCTGTATCCCTTTTTTTTTTTAATGTGGCTGCTGTGCTGTAAAGTAAAGACGAGCAGCCAGTTATATCAGCAGCTGAATTTCTCATAGACCCCAGAGAGCAGCTTCTGTGAGCCAGTCCAGCACTTCCATGAAATTCAAGTCTGGAGCAAGTAGATGTAGCTGTCACAGGGAAACCTCACTCCTCTTGGAGAAAGGAACAAGGCCAGTGATCTGGAGCCAGGTTTGCAATCTTCACTAACCAAAACACAACACATCTAGAATGTCTTCATGCCTAGGGCACCCTATAAGCTCTTCAGTTCAGTTCACTCAGTCATGTCCAACTCTTTGCAACCCCATGGACTGCAGCATGCCAAGCTTCCCTGTCCTTCACCATCTCCCGGAGCTAACTCAAACTCATGTCCACTGAGTCAGTGATGCCATCCAACCATCACATTCTCTGTCATCCCCTTCTCCTCCCACCTTCAATCCTTCCCAGTATCAGGGTCTTTTCAAATGAGTCAGTTCCTCACATCAGTTGACCAAAGTGTTGGAGTTTCAGCTTCAGAATCAGTCCTTCCAATGAATATTCAGGACTGATTTCCTTTAAGATGGACTGGTTGGATCTCTTGCAGTCCAAGAGACTCTCAAGAGTCTTCTTCAACACCACAGTTCAAAAGCATCAATTCTTCGGTGCTCAGCTTTCTTAATAGTCCAACTCTCACATCCATACATGACTACTGGAAAAACCATAGTTTTGACTAGATGGAACTTTGTCCGCAAAGTAATGTCTCTGCTTTTTAATATGCGGTCTAGGTTGGTCATAGCTTTTCTTCCAAAGATTGGCACAACAAAGGACAGAAATGGTATGGACGTAACAGAAGCAGAAGATACTAAGAAGAGGTGGCAAGAATACACAGAAGAACTATACAAAAAGGATCTTCTTGACCCAGATAATCACGATGGTGTGATCACTTACCCAGAGCCAGACATCCTGGAATATGAAGTCAAGTGGGCCTCAGGAGCCATCACTACTAACAAAGCTAGTGGAGGTGATGGAATTCCAGTTGAGCTATTTCAAATCCTAAAAGATGATGCTGCAAAAGTGCTGCACTCAATATGCCAGCAAATTTGGAAAACTCAGCAGTGGCCACAGGACTGGAAAAGGTCAGTTTTCATTCCAATCCCAAAGAAAGGCAATGCCAAAGAATGCTCAAACTACTGCACAATTGCACTCATCTCACACGCTAGTAAAGTAATGTTCAAAATTCTCCAAGCCAGGCTTAAATAGTACGTGAACCGTGAACTTCCAGATGTTCAAGCTGGACTTAGAAAATGCAGAGGAACCAGAGATCAAATTGCCAACATCTGCTGGATCATCAAAAAAGCAAGAGAGTGCCAGAAAAACACCTATTTCTGCTTTACTGACTAAGCCAAAGCCTTTGACTTGTTGTGTGGATCACAACAAACTGTGGAAAATTCTTAAAGAGATGGGAATACCAGACCACCCGACCTGCCTCCTGAGAAATCTGTATGCAGGTCAAGAAGCAACAGTTAGAACTGGACATGGAACAACAGACTGGTTCCAAACTGGGAAAGGATTACATCCAGGCTATATACTGTCACCCTGCTTATTTAACTTATATGCAGAGTACATCATGAGAAATGCTTGACTGGATGAAGCACAAGCTGGAATCAAGATTGCTGGGAGAAACATCAATAACCTCAGATACAGGCACAAAGCTCTTACAAAATAGAATTAAGGAGTTCTTAGAAAAAAGTTTCTGAGGATAATTAGTCCTAGGCAGAGTTTACTTTAAGAGAATTCACTTAAATGGGAAGCAACATTTTAGAGCATTGAGTGTGTGGGGGGGTGGTGTGTGAATTGGGGCTTCATCTTAAAAGGAACTAACAATTATGACAGTAAATTTATTTTATTTTATATTTAATCACATTTTGATCATATCAGCAAAAAATGGACTAATTCTTAAAACATAAAAATGAATCAAGACTTGTTTGGGCCATGTTTTTTCTGGAAAAATATTATGTGACAGCAAAATATGACATCAATCATTTCTTATTTGACTTTCACAAAAAGGTTTTTTAAAAGGGAAATTTTGTAAAATAGTCAAGGGCTTCATCATTTTTCCCCAGGACCTCTCCAAATCCTTTGAATTTCCAATCATCTCCTACTGAGGCCCCTATTATTATCTTTGTTGATTCGCTCTTTTTCAGTTGTAACCAAACTCTGCCAGACTCTCATTTCTCGGCGGTTTTCCAACAATTATTGAATCAGTCCTCCATCATCACTTTCTTTATCTTAGTGGAACCCTGCATTTTTTGCAAGATTGGCAATTTCACTTTGCAGCTGGTACACACAGTAAGCACAGTGACACTCTGACTGGGTGTGGGGTAGAGGCTGTGTTAAGCCAGAGGAAGTGTGAAAGCGGACTAGCTCTTTAAGGACTGATTTGTTAGTGACCATTTAATGTTGGGATGACCTTTATTTTCCAACTTGTAATTATGGGTACTCCAATAGTAAGAACTCTGATAATGAAGTTCCCTTGCACTTAAAAATACGAATTAACATTGCAGGTTCAAGTGAAAGGACTCCACTGGGAGAAGAGTGATGAGTCTACCACTGGTGACGGTGGTCAACTGTAAACCGTGTGATGCTGGCTGAGGGACTGACTAAGGTTCCTCCAGGCTCGGGCTTCCAGACCCAGTGTGTTTAAACCCTAAAGGTGCGGTCAACACCTAAAGCTAAAATAACTGAAAAGGAACACAAATATCTGCTTTGTGACTACTGCCACCTACTGAAATTAGGCTTCATTTCCAATTTTATTATTATTACTATCATCAACACAATAACTGACTCTAGGGGGCAGTGCATTGCAGTCTATCACTCGGATAGGTTGCTGCTGCTGCTGCTAAGTTGCTTTGGTCGTGTCCGACTCTGTGCGGCCCTGTAGTCGGCAGCCCACCAGGCTCCGCTGTCCCTGGGATTCTCCAGGCAAGAACACTGGAGTGGGTTAGCTTAGCTCTAAAGAGATCAGAGAAGCTTTGCAAGGTCTGGCAAGGTTTAAAACCCCTTCCTCCTGTTGGGAGTCTGTTGGGAGATTCTGGATTTGTGTCTGGTTTGGTCTGGACTGGGTGACGTTTGGCTCTACAAGTCTTCAAGTCGTGTAGTAACTGGGAAATTCATTCTTGAAATATGGTTCATTCTTTCATGTCTGACTTTGCACACAGTCAGACACTGACTTTGCACAGTTCTTTATACTGTTCTCCTGCAAGATCAAATTCCAATGTCCCTTCTAGAAAGGCTTTCTCAACCTCCCCAAAGTTTTTCTCCGTTTCCTCCGTGTTTCAGATAAGTTTTACTCAGTTCTTTACAACACTCACCATGTGCAACTTAATTATTTAATAGCTCATTTCTTCCTCTAGACTAAAGCTTTTCAGGTATAACTGCCATAATTTATCTTGTTAGTATGTGTTTCATTAACTAGTATATTGAAGATACTCACTAAACTTTTTTTAAATGAATGACTAAATACTATGATCATGCCAAATGGCTCAAGGTTGCATCAGCCTCCTAAACTTGGGAGTTTTGTTTGTTTGTCTGCTTGCTTTTGTTGAAGTATAGTGGATTTGCAATGTTGTGTTAATTTCTGCAGTACAGCAAAGTGATTCAGTTATACATATATATATACTCTTTTTTTTTAATTGGAGGATAATTCATTTACAATGCTGCACTGCTTTCTGCTGTACATCAATATGAATCAGCTATAAGTTTACATATATCTCCTCCCTTGTGAGCCTCCTTCCCATCAATCTTTTTCATATTCTTTTCCATTATGATTTATTACAGGATATTGACTACAGTTCCCTGTGCTATACAGCAGGACCCTGTTGTTTTGGTAGAACTCTTTTGACTCTTTGAACTCTAATCATGTAATTCTGTTAACAGAATTTAACATGTAAACAGCTAATTCTGTTAAAGGTAAAAGCTGAAAATAGAAAAAAGATAATACAGAAGTTTTAGTATTTTTTTTTCCTGACCTCTAGTTTGAAAACCTTAACAATAAGCTGCTGCCTCAACAGCAGGACCTGTGCCCCTTGACCCCAACACAGAGTCTGGGATGTGAACATAAAGTTTTAGGAAATGAATGAAGAAAAACAGACAAAAACAAGTTACCTTAAGAAAAGGTCCTTCAAGTTATCTCATTATTTAGCCCCTATCATATAGATATGATCTAATTTGTTTAAGACTGACATGGACCTAGACAAGTTATTTCCGTATCTTTCATATCAATTTTTCTGTGGAAAAAAAGAATAGAATCTAGAAAAATGGCATTGGTTTGTTCATAAGAGATAGTTTAATCTTACACATCAGAGACCACCATCACAGTTAAGTTGGGATTTTACATTTTGATTTCAGAAGTGGAAGATTATAAAATGCTGGTTTTCAACTGGGGGAGGGAATGTAAGAGAATCACAAGGGCAGAAATGCTGAGGAAGGGTACCCATAGTTTGAAGAAAAACTACTGTTCATTTAAGAACCACTAACATTCATAGGAAGCAGTGAAAATAGAGTCAAGAGGGTGGTTTGTGGTTCTGGCTTGCCACTTACTCACCTAACCAAGTCATTTGGTCTCAATTTCCTGTTAAATGCAGAGGGCTGCACTTGATGGTCACTAAGATTCAATTAAGTCTAAAAATTATTGTATGTTCTACCAATATCCTAAATGGCAAAGTAGGTCAGACTGATGTAGACAAGGAAACATTTTTATCTTTAAAATAGAAATAAAAACATTTTGGAAAAGAAAATAATATTTTATTTGAGCTTTGAAATTTACCAATTAAGCACTATATAATTCTATTTTTGAGTAAAATCAGTGTACTGGATACAGTTTCTTTACATGAAAATACCATGGTGTTTTTATCAAGGCTCTTTGCCAACAGCTTCTCTATTTCATAAATTCTATTTAAGATGCTATTTTCTCTTTCTGATTTCTATGTGGCTAGGAAAAAAGAAGGTATGCTTAAGTAAAAAGTGATGATACTCATCTCTTACTTTTTCTCATGTTCATTTCTACGGTCTACTGCAATTATGTTTCTTTACTGAGGATGGCTAAAAATGTACCTGCAGCAAGAGCCTGTAAATCCAAAGTAAATGCTTGATTAGCTGCAATTAGGGGCTTATAAAAATAAATACCAGGTGACAGTTTGTACTATTCATCAAAGAGCATTAATGGAGGAAAGGGAGAGCATACTTTTTTCCTTTTTAAAAATAAATGAGGAAAAGTCATTTTAGAGAAAGCCCCCTTAAATAGACTGCATCATTAATAGTCTCCTAATCCTTTTCCTGGAGCTATAGCAAACAAGTGATCCAGAGACACATTTCAAAGGCTTAGCACCCACACAATCTTTCACGTACAAAAAAAGTCTGTATGTGCCATAGCTGATCTAGGGAGGAGACACAGCCCCTGCCAGAGATGATGCCCAGAGCAGAGAGGAAGAAATTCCTTGGCATCTTCCTTTCTTTTTTCTGAAGACTCTTAGTAGTGCTAAAACCGACCAAAAGCTAACAAGAGAGTTTGGAAAATGTGGGCTCCAGGAGGCAATCCCAGTCAACCAGGGCAAAGCATGAACAAGCACAGAATCAGCATAGTCCCACCTACCCTTATGCTACTCAGCATTCATTCCCATCCTTTAACCCATTCTTAACTCTCTGAAATGACATCATGCTTATACCTAACACAGAATGGCAGCATAAGTGCCTGACATTAGGCTTTTGACTGTTCAGGCGTCCATTTCAAAAGATAACTTAAACAAGCATGTTACCAGTTGTATAACACAGCTATGGGTAAATAAGGAATTAGGGTACCACCACCAGTGCAGTTTCTTTCAGAAAGCCCTCAGTAACCTAGATAACCGACCACTTGAGCAACCCCACTTCTTCCCCTTTCCTGTACCCCAATTCCCACTTTTATGCTTTAAAGAGCAAACCCGTGACAACACTATAAATTGACTATCCTCCAATAAAAATTTTAGAAAGTAAAAAACAATTTAAAGGGGGGCACAGTTCAACAGAGGATGAGATGGTTGGATGGCATCACCAACTCAATGGCATGAGTCTGAATAAGCTCCAGGAATTGGTGATGGACAGGGAAGACTAGTATGCTGCAGTGCATGGGGTCACAAAGAGTCAGACATGACTGAGCGACTGAACTGAACTGACAGTTCCTGAGGCATTAGCCTACTGTGTTCCTCCTTTGCCTGGCAAAGAAATAAAGCTACTCTTTCCTTCTCCTCCAAAAACAAAACAAAACAAAAAACCATGGTGAACCCGTGAAACCCTAATAAAGGCATAATATTCACAAGTGGAAGTTTGACTACTTTTTTCCTCGACCACTACTTTGAAAACCTTAACAACAAACTCCTGCATTAATAGCCCAGTGCACTGGGCATTAATTCTTCTGAGGTATTCCTTTCCCTGGCCTCGGGTTATATTCTCACATCTGATCAGTATTCCCGGGAATATTTGAGGAAAACCCTCTATAGGCTCCAGGTTTCTCTCTGAGTGCAATTCTCTCCTCCTTGGAAGCCTATCCTAAGAACTCTTGCTATCTTATTCTCCTCCAGATTCTCAGTTCCTTCTCAACTCAAGGAGTCCCCAGACTCTGCCTGGGTTCACTTCTTATACCAACACCTGGAAATTCTCTCAAGGAAGGGGTCAATTCCTATTTCTCATCAGGGATCACTGGCCTCTGTTGCCTGATACTGAGTGTCTTAAAAACCACTGTTTAATGTTTTGTCTGTTTTTTAGTTGTCCTAGACTAAAGGTTAAATCCATTTCCTGTTATTTCATCTTGACCGGAATTGGAAATCCTCTCTGTTGTCATTTGTCTTAATTTCTTATTTTCATTGCCTGAGCTTAATTTTTTTTTCTAACCTTCTGAGTAGAATGTTTAACTCATATAACATCACTCTGATTTATAATGATATTCTTTTTCATCACAGCTTTAGCCATAATTCATAAATTTTGCCATATAGAGTTTCTCTTATTATTGCTTTCATTCTCTCTGTAGAGAAAACTTTTAAATCCCCAAGTGGTTGGGGTATTTATTGTTGGATCATTTACACCATTGTTATTATTAACATGTGGTTTTCCCACATTATGATTAAAGGCTGTAGGGAAGCATATCCATGGTGGTTAGCAACTTGCATTCTTTTTTTTTTCCATTTATTTTTATTAGTTGGAGGCTAATTACTTTACAATATTGTAGTGGTTTTTGCCATACATTGACATGAATCAGCCATGGATTTACATGTGTTCCACATCCCAATCTCCCCTCCCGCCTCCCAGCAACTTGCATTCTTGAGTCAGAAGGCTGGAGTTTAAATTCCTGCTCTTTTTTCTGCCTATATGACCTTGGGCAGAGTATTTAATCTAAGGGTCAATTTCTTCATTTGTAAAACTGAGATAATGATAAAACCTATCTCAGATGGTTGTCCTGAGCATTAAATTATAATAATTGAATCCACCTGCCAATGCAGGAGATGCAAGAGATGTGGGTTCAATTCCTGTGTCGGGAAGATCTCTTGGAGAAGGAAATGGCAACCCACTCCAGTATTCCTGCCTGGAAAATTCCATGGACTGGCAGGCTGCAGTCCATGGGTCACAAACAGTCGGACACAACTGAACAACAAAGCACACACACACAATTCAGGTAAAAACTTCAGCACATAGTAAACATTCAACAAAACTTAGTTAATTTCTATCTGGGGGGATTTACAGAAGGTCCTTTGTGGTCAACTTTTAAAGTTTAAGTGGCACTTGCAAGAATTAAAAAATGATGCTCTCTATAGGCATAAAATTCATCATGGAAGCACATGCTCTTGATCCCAACTGCCTAGGCCCTTGGTCCTCTCTGAATTTGCCTGCAGCTGTAGGGGACAGTGAGCTGACAGTCCCTTCAAGGATCTGTACACCTCTGCTTCTCTACTTGAAGGTACTCAGCAGGGCCTGGGACTTAAAGCCCTCAGAGAATATTCTCAACCAGTTAGGGATGGGTAAAATTGGATAAGTACCTTATCTTTGCTGTCCTGGAAGAATCCCCGGAGTAACTGAGCTTCAGTTACCCATGGGACAACTTGCTCATTTATGAATTCCTGGCTGGGGTTTTCCTCCTTCTTGTTTTACTGTCTTTGCTCTTTTTCTTCTGTTTCTGAGATTACTTCCTAAGTAAACCAGCTACACTAAGACCTCACAGAGGATCTACCTTCTGCTGGACACAGACTAACATAGATACATATGTATTAGATTATCCTAATAATTGTATTGCTCACGACCTCTAAGGAATGGTTCTCAAATCTCATTTCATATTATAATCAAGTGGAGAAAAAACGTTTCTAGGGACTGTCAAAAATATCCAGATTTAGTAAAGAGAGACT
Organism: Cervus elaphus; assembly: GCF_910594005.1. Taxonomy (NCBI): domain Eukaryota; kingdom Metazoa; phylum Chordata; class Mammalia; order Artiodactyla; family Cervidae; genus Cervus; species Cervus elaphus. The sequence continues at coordinate 24,826,504 of NC_057838.1, forward strand.
TTATTCAAAAGGATTACTGGGTTAAAGCTCAGGGAACTTGGGAGAGACTCTTAACCAAAGTTTGGTTAACAAGCATTTTGTTCTGATTGGTCAACAGGGACAAGCAGTCCAGTTAATCATTTATGAAGTCAAGTGTGGGAACTTAGAGGCTAGTCTTGTCATAGGTAAACAAGAAGGATGCATAAGTCTTACCTAAGTCATATAGAAGAAAATGCTTCTTTGCAGTCTTTTCCAGAACACAAAAGAGGCTCTGTCCATGTGTGCACGTGTGTGTGTAGGTTTCTTAACTATCCCTGTTTCCCATGAGTACAGGGTCCAGGTAAAATTTAACATTGTCAGGATAAAGCCTGGACTTCAATACTTTCTAGAAGCTCCCTAGATAATCTATGAATTTCAATAAGAGACTTGAAAGACACATCAACTAATCCAAATGCATGGACTTTATTCAAATCCTAATTCAAACAAAACTATTTGTAAAAATGACTTTTATAAAACAGCTGGGAATTTTAATACTGAATCTTTGATGAAGTAATTATTGCTACTTTTTAGGTAGTATAATGATATCATACCTATAAATTTTTAATTTTTTAAAAAAGTGATATTGGCATTTTGGTTATTTTTTTTTAAAAAGATCTCTTATATTTTAGAGATGTTGCCTGGAGGAAATGTTTATAGATTAAATGACAACAGTTTCTGGGATTTGCTTCAATATAACATAGAAGGGGAGAAAGGGGGTAGGGAAAGTTGGCCAGGAATTGGTAAATGTCAAAGTTGGGTGGTGGGCCACAAGAGTTCATTAGCTTAGTCTGTCTACTCTTGCGTGTTTGAAATGAAAAAGCTTTCCTAAGGAAGTTCCTTGGGCTTCCCAGGTGGTGCTAGTGATAAGGAATTCAGCTGCCGATGCAAGAGATGCAGGTTGGATCCCTGGGACAGGAAGACCCCCTGGAGTAGGAAGTGGCAACCCGTCCTACTCCTGTATTCTGGCCTGGAAAATTCCGTGGATATGGGAGCTTGGAGGGCTACTGTCCATGAAGCTGCAAAGAGTCAGGCGTGACTGAGCAACCGAGTACACACACACAAGGAACCCCCCAAGTGACCTGAACAGGCAGCCCATGTCGAAAACTGCTACTATAAGCCTTGCTTATTTTTCTGTCTATTCGACTGCCAAGCCCTGAAAGAGGTTTGTTAAGGGCTCTGTTCCCATGGCTATTGTATTTCTATCAGTTTCTCCTTGTATTTTATGCAATGCTTCATTTACATAATTCATTGTTTTATTAGTTGTCTCAGTAAGGTTTATGAACCTTAGGAAAAGTTCCTTTTCCTTGGGAAAAAATGTTCATGGCAAAAGTAAAAGAAAAAAACTCAAGCAGTATAAAAACGTATATACAGTAAAAACTAGACTTCTCTTTCATCTCAGATTCCCAACTTTCAGTCCCTCTCTAGAGTGTCAGGCACAATTATTAATCTCCTCTGTCTCTATCAAGGAATAGTCAATGTATACATGAACACACATATGTATGCTACTGCTAAGTCACTTCAGTCGTGTCCAACTCTGCGCGACCCCATCCCTGGAATTCTCTAGGTAAGAACACTGGAGTGGGTTGCCATTTCCTTCTCCAATGCATAAAAGTGAAAAGTGAAAGTGAAGTCGCTCAGCCATGTCCGACTCTTTGCGACGCCATGGACTGCAGCCCACCAGGCTCCTCCGTCCATGGGATTTTGTATACATGTACACATACCTGGAAGGTAGCTATGCTCACCACTATATCACCAATGCCATACTCAGGTACATATACTTGAATGTCATGTATATGTATATATATATATATATATATATATACACACACACACTCTGAGTCATGGGCTTCCCTGGTGGCTCAGATGGTAAAGAATCCTCCTGCAATGCGAAAGACCTGGGTTCGATGCCTGGGTTGGGAAGATCCCCTGGAGGAAGGCATGGCAACCCATTCCAGTATTCTTGCCTGGAGAATCCCCATGCATGAAGGAACCTGGCAGGTTACAGTCCATGGATTACAAACAGTCGGACATGACTGAACAACGAAGAACACACACACACACACAAAATTGGGACCACAGGATTTTACACTCTGTTAGACTTGCATTTATCACTTAAATCTTATACAGAAAATGGCTTCAGTGGAAAACTATGCACTGTGGTCAACCTTGCAGCATTACTGACTTTGTTTCTATGAGAGTTATTTTACCACTCTGTAAATTATAGATAACTGATAATAAGGCAAAATAACTCCTACCTATAGACACGCAAGTCAATTCTGTCAGGTGCAGGGACAAACCCCCCTACACACACACCTGTTGAAAACCAGTTTATCCCTCATTTGCACATTTCAACCTTCCTTTACTGCATACGAATCTTTGCTTCTTGACTTCTCCTTTGAACCAGTTATGACATCTGCCTAGCCCTCCTCTATACAAAGTCTATCCCTGTCCCTATTTCTTGTTTGCAGGAAAAATGCTTCTGTCTCCAGGCCTTCCCCAAGTTCCAAAAAGCTGGCTCAAGAAGTTAATGATTAGGAAAAGAGAGTCACAGGACTCCTGGTTCCTTCTGAAAGAAATATAGATAACAATATGATCCATATCTTTGAGCTGTTCTGCAAAAACTAAGACCCTCACCCAGGTGAGGCTGGGGACTACATGCTGATCACAAGCACTAGAACACAGACTGGCTGGAACCAGAATGCTGAGATTCCTAAAACATCATCCTGTTACCTTGCCACCAACCAGTCAAAAGAAGTTCCATGAGCTAATCAGGCATCTCACCACCCTCTCCCACAACAGTGTCTTTTAAAACCCTTGCCTGGAAGTCTTTGGGAAGTTCAGGTCTTTTAAACACACCCAGCCCAGTCACCTTGCTTGGGCTTTGCAATAAACCTTTCTCTGCTCCAAAAACCAACTTTTTGGTTTGTTTGACCTCAATATGTGCTAGACACATGAACTTAAGTTCAGACAAGAGTTCCCTCATTTTGAGCAAAATTAAATCTTTAGCACTTGTTAATTTTATGTCTGTATGAGAGTCATGGTTTTCCTTTCTTTCTTTTTTTTTTTTTTTGAGAATTATCCTTTAACAGTGTTTTGCAAATAGGCTGAACATACAACTCTGGAATTTGAGGAAAACCCAACTATATTTTTGTCTCTCATTGTCCAGTGTGTGTAACTGTCTAGATACATCAACTCATTTAATCCGTCCCAGTTATTTGCTTCAACAAGGCTTCAACAAATATCCTTTTACCTGTATTTTTAAGTCAAATGTAATTACACTTGTAGGATGAATTTCTAGAAGAGAAACTGCAAAATCACTCTCCAAAGAGATTAAACCAATTTACCCTCCCACAGAACAGTATATAAAATGATGGGTTTTCCACATTCTCTGAACACAGTACATTATCAAACTTTTAGGTCTTTTCCAGTCTGGTAGGTGAAAAATGTAATCTTACTTAAATATGTATTTCCGTCATTGTGAATGAGATTAAACACATTTTCATACAATGTAAGCCATTGATTTTCTTCTTCTGTAAGATGCCTATCTATGCCCTTTGCTCATTTTTTCCATTGTGTTTTGATATTGTTCATATTAACTTGTAAGCTTGGTATATTAAGAAAATTGGTTCTCTGTCACATGTGTTGCATTGCAGTGCTGGGGCACCATGAAGAGATGGAGCAAAACAAGCATACTACAACTCAGTAGACAGAGAATATAGCTGCTTCTAAAAAGGCTGCAAATCTCATATTTCCTCCAGCCCTCCAGATGTGACGGAGCTGTTACCTTCTCATTCACAACCACTCAGCAATGAAGATCTAATTGAAGTGCAAGAAAAAAGGTGCACTGAAAAGTTACCATGGAAACTGCCCCTCCCACAGCATTTACCATTCAAAGGCTTCTGCAGGCATTCATGTACAACAAATTAGCAAAGAAAGATTTCCAGACTCACAACCCTAGTTTTGAATGCAGTTTAAAGGTGTTTGGAGGCATAAAGAATACCTGTGGTTTCTATAGTGAGATTACCAGGAAAAGAATAGTCTTGGGTTCAGCTTCTATGGACAATAATTTGTTGAGACATTAGAGGGTACTTTGTTTTTGCTGCTATTTTCCCTCCTTCCCCCACCTTCTGCTGATGGTTGCCAGTTCCTAGTGCTTGCTGATCTCAGGAGTGGTTTATAATACCAGGCCTGAAGCTTAATGATTACCTCTTGTCTTGCCTTTAGTGAAAGCCCAAGCTCACTGAAGAGGTAAAGCTGTGAATCCAGGTGGGAAATGGTGTGCAGGGGAAAAATCCATACTGTCTGTAGGGCAGAGAAGGCAAGGAAAGCTGGAAGAAAGGTTCCACAAGGAGTAAAGACCTGTGCGTTCACGCTCGGTCACTTCAGTCATGTCTGACTCTTTGCAACCCTATGGACTGCAGCCCACCAGGCTCCTCTCGTCCATGGGATTCTCCAGGCAAGAGTACTGGAGTGGATTGCTGTGCCCCGCTTCAGGGGATCTTCCCAGCCCAGGGGTCGAACCATGTCTCCTTCATCTCCTGCACTGCGGGTGGCTTATTTACCATTGAGCCACCTGGGAAGCCCTGAAGACCTGTGACCAATGTTGAAAGTATCCCGGTTGGTGAGAGATCCTGGTCAATGATGGCTATGTATCTTAGGTGGGTAGGGCCCTGGGCACTGGAATTTCTAGCTATAACAAAAAACCCTAGTTAGTCCCAATGCAGGAAAAGAACAGAGGCCTGGACACTTCCAAAGGACACTGGGCACTTCAGTTCTAACCATTGTGGCCTGAGGATTGTTGGTGCCTCCCCATATATGACTCCTGGTCATTTGTAAGTGACCTAATGCTGGATTAGGAAGGCAGGAGAGTCTTAACAATGACTGAGGTTGATATTTTTTCTGTCATTTTGGCTGTCTGGGACCTCAGAACTATAAATAATTGAATATGATATATTTCAATAATTGAATATGATATATATCAGAATTTTGGAGTAAGATTCACATCCACTGTACTTTTTTGGACTAGGATTTTAAGAAGCCTTAGCCAGTTTAGTTCCTGTACAAAAATCCCACCACAAAAAAAGCATATTTATGATGTAGTTTTTTTTGTTCACTTAATAAATACATATAACTGGATAAATTTTGCTTTATTTCCTTTTATTCTAACAATAAATTACGGTTTTTTATGGGAGTGAACAGGCTTTCTGAAAATGTACTTTGATTATGACATTTTATCAGTAGGAAATAAGTATCAAGGATTTTAAGGTCTGATTTGTCACATTAAAGCCAGTGAGACTGAAAATCAGGGATGGCCTGGATGGTTCTCTGCTGCCCTCCAGTGGGAAAGCCAGATGAGGTCAAACATTTTTGGAAAGAGACTGGTTTCTATTTCTAATATTGGCATGTAAAAATACAGACAGAAAAAAGAAGAAAAAAACTAAAAGATACTTTTTTCCTAGTGTGTTTAGAAATAAGTTAATGTTGAATAATGAGCTACTTAGTACCATGGCTTCTAAGACTAATTAAAACTGAGGATTTGCTGACAATCTACAATCTAAACTAACCTACAACATTTGACATAAACCTACAACTTCTGACATATTGTAAACATTCTGAGTCTCTATGTTTACTTATATAATATTGTTTCACTTACGCATATTTGTTTAATTATGACATTGTAGTCTATCATGACACCCTATTTCTTTAGGGAAACCTTCTTTTAAAGAAACATTAAACAATTATAAGGAAATAATGACACTTCTCACTTTCTCCATGAATCTGGTTGATATAATGACAGGCTTACATTAAAAAGTTTATTAGGTACTGCTGCATTAACTGCATGAGGGCTGAAGTTCTATTCTTTTTAAAATTCATCTTTAAAATATCCACATTAATGCAATAAGCACTAGCAGACAATAGTAGCTGCAAACCAAGGCACTCATGATCATGTGTCTTTAAACAAGTTTTCAAAACACATTAATTTCTCTAAAACAAAACAAAAAACAAGAAAACATTCATGTCTATCTCCTGATGATGGTAAGAAGTCTGGGATATGGTTTAAAGACATACCTGGTCACCTTCACTTCCTCCAGTAAATGGACCATGGAGCCAGAAAACATGCATTTAAGCATGTGGACAAATCTGTAAAAAGGCTATATCATTTCATGAATCTTTTCCCAGGCTGTTGAAAATAAGAAAGTAGATAAGAACGAAAGATTATAGTTCAAGCTTGTTTGAAAATTTTAAAAAGTAATAGAGCCTACATTACATAAAAATCTATCCTAGGAAATTACAACAATTTGGTAATGTTATTATAACACTTTGGCATAGTTTCCTGAGCAAGGTGATGATTAAAAGTAATACCTAAAGTGTACTGAGTATTTCCTACCTACCAGGTACTGTGTGAAGATTATTTCATAAGAACTATATGAAATAGTACTGTTGTTATTCCACTTAACAGATTTTTAAAAAACTGAAGATGTAAGAAGTTAATTAACTTGCTTAAGTAACTTGACAGAGGGAAGGGTCAACCTCCAAAGCAAGATTTAACAAGTGTGGTTTCTTTGGAAATAGAAGCTTTCTAGAACTCTTTTACTTTTTATTAATGGATTGTACTTTTATTTAATATTAAAGTAGTTTTTTTTCAGGATGTTAAAGTTTTCATGTTGTCTAGTAGTTTAAACAGAGATCTCAAAATCTAAGAACAATAATAGTAGGTGTCAAGGCTTCTTACATTTTGTATAAAGGTGCCAATCTTCCTATGTAGAAAATTCTGAGATTGATAAGGGAATTCTGCCAGGATAAGCCTCCTGGCAGTTACACAACAGAAGACAAAGAAGTAAATGGAGAGTGATAAAGCTTATGGTGAATATATCTTTGTAAAGTTGTGAAAGTTCTGTGACACTTCCCCTGCTCATGGAGAAGGGAGAGTATACTAGTTATCTATTGCTGCATAACAAATTATCCCACAACAAATATTTATTATCTCACAGGGTTTCTGTAGTGGGAAGAATTTGGGAGTTTAGCTGAATAGTGCTGGCTCAGAAATTCTCATCAAGTTGCAGTCAAGATGTCATCTGATTAAACAAGCTGAGTTCCCATGCACACACGCTTGCTACAAGATGTCTAGAAAAACTGAGTAACTGTCTTTCTCACTTTCTGTAAGCAGTGCTCACTACCACCAAGACACACAGTGGGGAATTCCTCAGACACAGAACGAAAACTCAAATGATGGACAGCAAAAAATAAAGCCACAAAACTATCAAATGTAAAGTCATCACTTTGCCTGCTCTACACCAAATAACCATTGCTTTCAATGATTATACTTCAAAAAAGGTTGCTATTTAAAATACTGCAACTATTCTTAACACAGTCAAGGATGCACTCACTCTGTCACTCATCAAAAGAGTCAGCCCAATGTTTCATCAGTTACCACATCCATTTCTAAGTCTAGAATCTCTAGTTGCTATCTATTCCTCTACGATATACTAAATAATGAAGTTTACCAACAATATCACACCTCATATACAATAATGAAGTAAAAAGGGTAAAGAAAGAAAAGTTAAAACACACAAAAGTATACATCAAGGACTTCCCCTGTAGTCCAAAGGTTAAGACTCTACCTTCCAATGCAGGGAACAAGGATTCCATCCCTGGTCAGGGGACTAAGATCCTACCTGAACCAGAATGCAGCTAAAAATAAAATTTTTAAAAAATATACAGCATACACCAAGAAAGGAAAGGAAAGACAACTGCTCTCGTTTCTTCCCCTGACTATGAGAACTTCACTTCTCTTTATGACTTTCTTTTTCCACTAGCCATTCTATTTTTCCTTTACCTTCAACCAATACCTTCATTTCTAAGAGATTGGAGTCTCTGATGGACCTATCTGTTTTATACCAGCAAACCTATTTTTGCTTCATGACCAAGATTAATTACTGGCACCAAAACCCTAAACTTGTTCTTCTCCTTCTCTTGCCTATTCAGTGACACAAGACATGCAAAATGACTAGGTGGCTGTCCCAGCTCCAAATCAGTGGAACCATTGTTCAGTCTTGTTGGAAGAATTCCTTTCTTTGGTTAAAAAAAAACAAAACAAAACACCTCTAAACCAACAAAGCTCAGACTCTCAGAGAATGGCAGTTAAAAAAAAATTGTAAATGGGGTCCATTAGGTATAACATCACTTTGTTCCCAAACCCACTAATTTTGGCTTTGGAAATGTAGTGGTTTTAAAACATACCCACAGATTCCTTGACATTTCTTCCATTTGAAAAAGGAGTCTCCAAGGAGTTCAAATCAGTGCTCATGACACCCTAGAGGAGTAGGCTGGGGTAGGAGGTGGGAGAGAGGTTCAGGAGAGAGGGGACATATTTATACCTATGGCTGATTCATGTTCATGTGTGGCAAAAACAAACATAATATTGTAAAACAATTATCCTTCGATTAAAAACAAATGAATTAAAATTTTTTTAACTTTTTAGATATAAACAGCCTTAGCAATTAAGTTCTATGAACCAAATGTGCTTTGAAGTCACTATAGTGGAATCATGACTTCCATTGTTAGTTTAGAAAAGGCATTACAGTTCCTACCTGGATTTCTCTCTCTCTTGGGATGCTTGCCCTTGGAATCCAGCTACTATGTTGTGAGAAATCAAACAGCACTGTGGAAAGGCCGTGAGTAGGTGTTCTGGCCACAGACTCAGCATCAGTCACCAGACATGTAAAGGAGTGGGCCTTTAGATGATTCCAGCTCCCAACTTATTGCTGCCCCAATTGGCATCAAGTGGAAAATGAAACACAGATAAGCTGTCTTCACTGAGCTCTAAAAAAGTTACAAATCACAAATCTGTAAGCAAAGTAAATTTGAATATGTTTTAAACAATTAAGTTTTAGGGTAGTTATACAGAAATAGGTAACAAGAAAAAAGAGTGCCAAATATTGGACACTAGTTCAAAGCATACATTTCATCCTATAACACAGCATCAAAAAGGGTTGTTTCCCAGAAAGCACCATAACTAGGTCTTCAGTAAGACAAGCATATTTAAGCTTAAAGTAAGTGTATTTCAGAAAGGACAAACAAGTATTGCTTCCTCAATGGTGGGGAGGGCCAATGAAATCTACTTGCCTCCAAGTGGTTGACTGGTCTTCCTGGAGCATGAGGTCTATCACCACCTCAGGACTGTATCTGCTGCTAGCAAACTGAACCCTCAGCAGTGGCTTGGTGATCCTATGCACAGCTCTAACCTTGTCATCACTGCCATTTCATTCATGAGTCCACTGAACAACCACTGAGCCTGGAAAAGGAGGCTAAGTTTCATCCACAAAGTGGTTCATTTCATCCAGATGATTCTTGACATTCATTCTGCAAAGTCTGTCACCATATTCCATCCCAAGTCTTCCTTGTCATCAGTTCTCCAATCATGCTCTTTTCATGTCCTTGACCAACTAACTGGCCAAATAATTAGCCTTGTACGATGAATTATTACCAAAGACTTACAGTGAGTGTCAGGAGAATTCCCTCAGGTCAAATGTTCAGTCAGAAAGGTCTAACTGTCCCAGAATAAGAGATGGTTTATACCAGATACTAGTGTGAGGCCCAGTTCCTTCAGGATTTGGAACTTCGTTGTTGCTGGGAACAATTTTAAATAGTGTATTTCTTTGCCTTCTTATGACAATTTCTCTTTTTTTTCAGCCTCACGGCTTGCAGAATCTTAGTTCCCCACCAGGGATCAAACCTGGGCCTCAGCAGTGAAAGTCCTGAGTCCCAGCCACTGGACCAGGTTGAGGCCTACCTGCCCCAAGGCCACAGAAGCAGAGCCCAGAACTAAGGTCACCGCAGAAGCTGACCGAGCCCCTTTGTAACTACTGCCAAAAGCTCCTGATAATCACTAACAAGCCTCCTGACTCCCAATTAAGCAAAGATGCCCACTCGAGTAAATACCCTATAGGGCCCCAACCAATCACCTAATAACTCCAACCATCCAGCAGGACTTTTGTCTTGAGACTATAAACATTGGCTGCTAAGTCACTTCAGTTGTGTCTGACTCTGTGCGATCCCGTAGACGGCAGCCCACCAGACTCTCCCTTCCCTGGGATTCTCCAGACAAGAATACTGGAGTGGGTCGCTATCTCCTTCTCCAATGCATGAAAGTGAAAAGTGAAAGGGAGGTCACTCAGTTGTGTCCGACTCTTAGTGACCCCATGGACTGCAGCCTACCAGGCTCCTCCATCCATGGGGTTTTCCAGGCAAGAGTACTGGAGTGGGGTGCCATTTCCTTCTCCATAAAAATTGTCTATTAACCCACAAAAACTGCCAGCTTTCCCTGGTCTGTCAGGAGGTCACCCCCTCTGCACTCACAGTGCCTATGTTATCTCTGCTCTTTGTTCTTAACAAACTCACTCTCTTACTGAAATGCTCTGTGTCTGGAAATTCTTTCCCAACCAGTGCTCAGACTGCCTCAACAGACCACCAGGGAATTCCCTCTCTCTTATTTAATCAGATACTTGGCGCCTCCTGAAGATGGGGCGAACTTCTTTGGCCAAACCTTCTACTTCACCTCCTTCCAGGGCAGTTTATAATTCTCCGCCCTTTAAGGTACTTCATGGTAAATATATCGGATCCCCTAGCTGCCAACAAACGTTTGAAAGGGGTAGAGGTGCCATCAAAGGCCCCATTCCCAGCATTAATTCTGTCAGCATTTTTCTTCTACTTGGGCCTGAGGAGACACTGGAGAACAGTGCGAGCCAGGGTGCAGGCCCACATAGAGCTAGTTTCGGACAGCTTCCTCGGCTCACAAAATGGCTCTCTCTCCGGCAGCATTATATGCACGCAACGGTTTTTACGTGTTTCTCTCATACCACAGGGCCACCACTGGGACACCAGCCTCAGCTTCAAGAAGCCCTCGAGGTGAACACCACCAGGCCTTGGCCGAACGGGAAGAGGCGGGACATCCGCCCGGTCCTGGCCACTTCCGGAAGTGACGTAGGACTGTCAACATGCAAGATGGCGGCCCATCACCGGCAGAACACGGCAGGGCGGAGGAAAGTGCAGGTAGGAAAGACCAGCTCCTTGACCTTCCGGGCGTGGCTGGCAGCCCCGGCCCCACATCCAGCAAACAGATACTCGGGCCGCGGTCGCCCAGGGTAGCGGCTTGGGGCAAGCAGGACGGGGCGCGCCTGGCGGCGAGGGGTGGGGCCGCGGCGCTAACCGCTTGAAGAAGGGGCGGGGGGCGGCCGGCTGGACCCGCGGAGGCCCAGTCCCGGGACCCTTGGACGCGCAGGTGGGAGCTCGGGGTTGCAGGTCATCCGCTGTCTCGTAGGCTAGTGCTTTGCGGTGTCGGGCTGGGCTTGTTCCCCGCCCACCTGCCTCCCCCTTCCCTGGTCCGTCTCCCAAGCCCTGTGCCCAGCGGCGTCGGGGCGCAGGCCTGCGGACTGTTGCCCGCCCGGCGGACAGCTGAGTGAGTGGGCCCGTGCGGGGGCGTGGCGTGGCTGCTGAGCCCTGCCGGGTTTTTGAGGAGGTTCTGCACTTGGGAACCCCCCGTCGCCTTTTGTGCGTGAGCCTTCTCCCCCGCGAGGTGGAAACGACGTGGGAGTGTGCCGGTGTTCGTGGGAGAATTGTAATTTTCATTGTTTTGGAATTTAATATTTTCACCGTTTCTTCATCTTCAGTGTGCATCCTTGAATTTTTCTGTCTCTCTAATGTATAGTATTATTCAGAAGTAAAGAGTTCCTAAGCCTCCGGTGTGTGCTTTATGTCTTCATGAATACAGTTTTGTTTTGGGTACGTTTGAGTTATTGCTACCTATTGTTTTCAACGATCTGAGGAGTAAAAGCCTTATTACAGGTGTTTACCTGCAGTTCAGTTCAGCTCAGTCGTGTCAGACTCTTTGCGACCCCATGAACCGCGGCACGCCAGGCCTCCCAGTCCATCACCAACTCCCGGAGTCTACCCAAACCCGTGTCCATTGAGTCGGTGATGCCTCAACCATCTCTTTCTCTGTCGTCCCCTTCTCCTGCCCTCAATCTTTCCCAGCATCAGGGTCTTTTCAAATGAGTCAGCTCTTCGCATCAGGTGGCCAAAGTACTGGAGTTTCAGCTTCAAAATCAGTATTACTAATTACCTGCAGTATGTTGTCTGTAATGGGGATAGTACGGTGCACTTACTCGTTAAACATTTACTGAGCCTTAGTTTGGACCCCAAAATGTGTAAAGAATTGAAAGAGTGCAGGAATAAGTAGCACCCAAGCTTTCTTTATAAAACGCAGCTGTATATGTAGTGCTACATATAAGTCAGTGACTATTTGGTAATCTGGACAAGGGATTCCTTCATTGAGGTAACCCCAGGCTGTTGGCCATAAAATCTTCTGACCAGTTCACTTCTTTTTTTTATTGATCTCATTGATCAGTATGGTGTCCTCAGCTCTGATTAGATGTTTGTTGAATTGAGTGACATTAACAAGAATCTAAAATAGCATACCCTGTTAAGTGATTTTTAAGTGCATAGGGCAGGTGGTGAGAATGTATGTTCCTGACTAAAACTTAAGTGTAACTTAATTGTTTTCTAGTGTTTAGAAAACTCCCCTTACTGCCCTAAGGTAGGGCAGTGCTACCCTACATTCCTTAGGGTATTAAGGAGAGTTAATCAGGTGTCTTAGTTTCTTGAATTTAGACTTAAAAGGCAATAGAAAAGTACAGGATGGGGGAATATAAGTCAGCTGCAGCATGTGTGGAAAAACTGAGTGTTTTAATAAGCTGAATATGAGCCATTGTATGCACAATGAGGGAGAAGGATAAATTCACTCTTCACCAATCAGAGTGCAAAACTGGAACTTGGGAATCAGTACTTAGCACTTTGTTCTTAATAGGTATAGCAGTCAGATTGGTGAAGTGACTTGAAATTGATTCCTAGGAAGAGCATTCAAAAGAACTTTCTACTATCAGTTGGCTGCAGAGAAAATTCAGTGAGTCTTGTTTAAGTCTTTCAGAATTTGTCCCTAAGGTATAGAACCAATATGAGAAGGCACAGAGAAGGATTTTTATATCAATACAAGGATGAACTTTCATTCATGAAAGTGTTTTTTAAACTAGTGCATGTTCATTGCACAACAAAACAAAAACCACAAACAGTATAAAAGTATAAATGATTATTGTGCTCCACTCTTCACAGAAAACTGTTTTGGAGAGTGTGAGATATAATCCCGACCCAGGGTTTTTCACTCTGAGTGCTATTGACCTCCTGGGCCAGATAATTCTTGATTGTGGGAGGGCTGTTGTTTTGCATCATCCTGCCTTCCCACTAGACACTGGCACCTTCCCAGTTGTGACAACCAAAACTGACTCTAGACATGTTCAAATGTCCTCTGGAAGACAGAGTTGTTGTTGGTAGAAAATTAGTGTTCCATGCTTCTTCATGTATGTGTACTCAACTTAGGTGATTTCTTTTTCACTCTAAAATGGAGTCATGGTATTCACTGGTTTGTCTTTTGCTGTTTGTTCGAAATTTTAAATATGCATTCCCTTTGATCCAGCAGTTCCTTGTCTGAAAAATTGTTTTATCAAAGTACATATGCATCTATCTTTTGTCATGTGAGGATGTTTATTATAGGAATGCTGTCATTGTGAAAAACAAAAATCAAAATGTCTATCAGTAGTCAGTTGGCAGATAAGTTAGGTACTTTTGTATAGTAGATTACTTTGCAGTTGAAAAGATAAGCTAGATTTATATTAAAGAAAAGATGTCCAGAGGTCAGAATAGGAAATCAACATAGCATGGTCCCATTTCCACACAGGAAATAATGCATTTTCAAAGTCTGCAAGGATATTAACAGTGATTATCTCTGGGGTATTAGATTGTGTGATTATTGGTAAGGCAGGAAACAAGATACCTTTTACCTTAAAATATGTGAACCTTTTTATTTTTTTAACATTTTTATGATATTCTTTGGTCTTACAAATTTTAAAAAATCTTTCCATCTTGGAAAAAATATATATGGCTACAGAAATATTTTTTGCCTCTTGGCTCTCTTTCTTGTACCAAGAGGCAATAGCCCCAAGCTCCATTATCAAATAGTAGGCCAGAAAGAACCATTGAGACTTATAATACTGATAAATAACCAATGGAGAAGGGTCCAAACATACTGCTTATTAATTATAGACATAATGAAGAATGAGCACAAGTCCTACTATCTTCAACTTGAGGAAGCTGGACGTGAGTATGAGGGGAAGGGGTGGATTTGTGATTATCTGAAACATGAGCAGACAAATGTGTGAATTTAGATATATGATGGAGCTTCGGTAATCAATGTCAAAGCAAATCTTTTCAGTCCCTGGCGTTCCCTTTAATGTTATGATTTTCCAGCAGCATGGGTCTGTTGATTGGTTCTCTCTCTCCATCTTCCCTTGTGGCTCTTTCCTTATTTGCTTCAGAACTCTTGCCATGAGGTTCAACAAAAGTCACCAGTGTTCCTGGTAGAGGAGCAGTAACCATGCCCTAGTACTCATTGTTGGTTCAAGAATATAAATACTTGGTCTTTCATAACCAGAGGATTTTTTTTTTTTTTTTTTTTGGTTGGAAATGAGCCCCAATCCAACATAACCAGGTTCACATAATAAACTTATGTGTTGACTTATGTAAATGATAACTCAAGAGGTGGTGCTAGTTTCATGGAAATCTTGAACCAGTAGGCTTTCTGTGACTCTACCCTAAGAAGTGATGTAAAATCAGCTTTAACCTTAGGCTGCCTACAAGTTGGGGTTTCCCAGGTGGCTGAGTGGTAGAGAATCCACATGCCAATGCAGAAGACGTGGGTTCGATCCCTGGGTTGGAAAGATTCCCTGGAGGAGAAAATGGCAACCTACTCCTGTATTCTTGCCTGGAAAATCCCATGGACAGAGGAGCCTGGTGACCTCCGTGGAGTCCCAAAGAGCCGGCACGACTGAGCACTGAGGCATACCTACTCATTGTCCTTACTGCTTCCAAACTCCTAGATCTAGGCCTTCCCTTTTGGTGGCATGGTGGCCTCTCCTGTCCTGGACTTCATGTCCTTTCACCATCCTATCCATGGAACAGAAAGTCTCTTAAATACTCCCTGCACAGTTTCTCCTAAGATATGCTTGCCTTGAGGAAAATATTGAAAAGAAGTGGGGGATAGAGAGGCAACCAACAAATGTCTTTTCTACCAATACTAACCCCCTTTCCCTGTCAAATATTTAGTTATGCTAGACCTAGTAAGAGCGCAGCATTATCTTTACACCTGATTCTGAGCCCCAGTTCTGGGTTGTTGAATTTTCGAGACTTTCTTAAGGTTGTAGAATGATGGCAAATCCTAGTTTCTCAAGGAAAGACCCTTATAAGCTAGCCACATGTCCAAGGTGAGTTACTTTTTATATAGGATAGGTAATAAAAGTTTCAGTGCCTGTATGACATCCAGTAAAACAGGGGTCGGTAAACTTTTTCTGTAAAAAGGTAGATATTAATATTTTAGGCTTTGTAGGCCTAAAATATGCAGGTGTCATAACCACTCAACTCTGCCATTATAACATGAAAACAGCAATAGAGCACTACCCAAGGGAGTAGGTATGGCTATGTTCCAAGAAAACTTTGTTTACAAAACAGGCTTTGACCTGGATTTGGCCCTTAGGAGGTTTTTTTGCTAACCTCTGTAGGAGCTTTTTACTAACTCATGACTAGAAGTTAGGCTAGAAAGTGTCCTATTTTTATTTGCAAGACTGATTTTTAGAATACTTTTAAAAATCAACACTCTTGAAACATAGATAGAAGCAGAAAGTCATGGTCCACAAGATTGAACAGGAAAACCACATGTAAGAATTATTCGTATTTGGCCGATTTTTTGGGCAGATTTAGCCTGAGAGCTGGAAGTAGCCTTAAGCAAAAGAGCTGTGTGGTTCCATTTATAAGGTGTTGTAGAACAGGCAAAACTAATCTCTGGTGAAAAAAGTCAGTTCTAGATTGTCTGGGAGTTGGGTGTCGGGGTTGAGAAGAGGATGAGGGAACTTTCTAGGGTGGTGATGTGTATATCTTGGTAGGGTTTTGTACTACACAGGTGTATTAATTTGTCAGAAGTATTTTTGTATATTTAAGGTTTGTACGTTTCACTGCATGTAACTTTTACCTTCAAAAAAGGAGCCATAAATGAATAATGAACTCTGGTCGATGATATACATGCTGAAGTATTTAGGAAGAATTGTTATTGATGATGTGCAACTTAATATGAAAGCTATCGAAAAATAACGTGTCAAATGGATGGCTGGGTACAAGATAAAACAAATATAGAATATGTTAATTGTAAAATATGTTCATGTTGGTATATCGATGTTTGCTATGTAATTCCTTCAACTTTTATATGTGCTCTAAATTTTTCATAATATTATGTTGAGGGGAAAATAATCTTTGAATGTCAAAAATGGTTAGATAGTGAAAAGCAGCAGAGGAGGGAATGTGAAATTTTGTTTGTGGTGGTCAGAGAAGGCCTTACTGAGAAGCTAACTTTTGTGTAAGTATCTGAAGGAAATGAGATTTGCCACCTGGGAGAAGAGCATTCCAGTGAGAATATCAAATGCATAGGTCCTAAGGTAGGAAAGTAGCTGGCCTATTTGCAGAATAATAAAGTTGCCATTGTGGCTGCCATGGAGTGAAAGAGAAGAAGAGGAGCTAGAGCTGAAATCAGAGAGGTAACTTCTGGCCTGGTCATGTAGAGAACTGCGGGCCATAGTTGGGGCTTTGACTTACTTTTAGGTGAGACAACAAGCATTTGGTGGATTTACTAACTAACTAACTTAGGTGAGGTAGGAAGCATTTGGTGGATTTATAGCAGAAGAAGTGTGTTTTCTTAGGATCATCTGACTGCCAGTGAACAAGGGCAGAGCACAGAAATCAGTAACTATTTAAGCTATCCAGGTGCTATGTGATGGTGGCTCCACCCAAGATGATGATAAGTGGTTGAATTCTGGATGACAAGACTTGCTGGCAGGATGTGAGATGAGAGAAGTTTAAGGCTGCCACTAAAGTTTTGTGCCTAAGCAGCTGGAAGAACGGAGTTGCCATAACTTCATCAGTGAGGAAGACACAGGAAAAGCTTCTTTGGAGAGGACTGTAAGGAGCTCAATTGGAAACATGCAGTGATTAAAGGTGTCTGTTAGAGAGGCAAGTAGAAATGAGTTAATGACACCTTGGGAAAGCCTGGGGAATAGCCCAGAGTGTCCTCTTTGCGAGCCTGCAATGCTTTTAGGTCTGCTTTCTTTTCTTAAAAATATTGTGATTTAGTACTCATTCTGTAATATGTCCACATTTATTTTTATACAAAAAATTGTTTAGTTACTATAATAACAGAATCCCCCTCCCCCCAAAATGCCCATGCTCTAATCCCTGGAATTTGGGAATATGTTATGGTTGCATGATAAAAAGGATCTTACAAATGTAATTAAGGTTACAGACCTTAAAATAGGAGGATTATCCTGGATTATCCCAGTGGGCCCAATCTAATCATGTGAACCTTTAAAAAGCAGAGAACTTGCTTTGCTGGAGGCAGAAATCAGAGAGAGATGAGGTGTGAGAGGGCCCTTCTGTTGCAGGAGAGGGCACATAAAAAGCATGAGAAGGGTTACAGGCAGCCTCCAGGAGCAAGTGTGGATCTCTGGCTAAAAGCCAGCAAGGAAACAGGGCCCTCCAGCCCACATCTCCAGGGAGCTGAATTCAGCCACTGAATGAGCTTGGAAGCAGGCTTTCCTAGTGTAACCTACCTGGAGATTGCTGCTGTGGGAATACCCTGTTGTTTTTCTCCCTGTCAGAGTCCCTTTAATTCTCTCTTCCAAATACATACTTCCTACTGAAGGGCTGGCCTCTCATCCCTTACGGAGTTCCTATATCTCATTCCTTTTTTTTTTTTTTTAAGTCAGTCAAGTCAAATATGAGTGCTCATCTTCTCTGCCTTTGCCTGTACTCCTGACTTTGCCTAAATGAAGTTTTTCTGGGACTTCACTCACTCATTTATTGCTTCTGTCTCCAGAATTTTCTACTTTTCTTTTTCTTTTACATCCATCTCTTCTGCCTGCAAAGCTTGCCTATATCTTGAGAAGAAAAAGCCTCACTTAACTTGCTGGAGCATTCTTTCTCTCACTAGAATGTTCTTTCCCCACTAGAATGGAAGCTTCAGGAGGGCTTCTGTGCTCGGTGCTATATCCTCAGCTACTCTATCCTAACTACTCTATCCTTTAGAATAGAGCCTGGCAGCTGATGGAGGCTTAAATCAGTATTTGTTGGAAGACTTGAATCCTGTTTTTCTTCTGTCTACAGCCAATGTTTTTTTGTCTTTAACAACAAGTTTTACATATCATTGTTTGTAATTCTTTCTTTAATGACTACATGGAATGGATGGACCATAATTGATCTAGTCATTTTCTTACTGAAGATACTGTTCCTATTTTGTCTATCGGACTAAAATTTACTAAAAAAAATTAATAGCAAAGTTATAAAATAGTAAAGGAAATCTTACAAAAGTAAGTAAAAAGATAAACAGTCAGTTTCAAAGTTCAAACATCTGACTGATGAAGTTTAAGAAGGAGCAAAGTAAACAGAGATAGTTACTGATAAATTTATATAAGAAGATTTCCTAGAGCTGAAAGTGTCTAAATTGAAAGGGTTTTCAAAGTGCATAGCAAAATTAATGATAAAAGGACCACAGATGATCATGATTTAAAAAAAAAAAAAACATACACACACCAAAATAATACCCCACCAAGTAAAAGAAGAAGATCCTAAAATCTTGGAGTGTTGAGGTTGTGGTGCCGGAGAGAATGAAAATGAGGTCACCTTAAAGTTAAATGAAACAGCGGCTTTGAACTCTGGCAGCACTGGATGCTAGAGGAGGTTAGAGTAGCTTCAGCTTCTCTTCAGCTTCAGCAGCTGACTTTTTCCTACATGGATTTCTTTCTCCTGCCAAAGCAAGTATAAAAGTGAGGACCTTTTCAGGCATTCAACAGCTAAGTCGCCTCCCATGTACCTTTTTCTGTGTAATTTTCTTAAGGTCCTGGGGATGTACTTCTGGGAAAGTGACAAGGAGAGGAGACACTGGAATGCAGGAACCAGTGGCTCTAACTCAGAAGAGCAGTTAAGGGAGGCACTGGAGGTGACAGCTGAATCCGCAGCCAGAGAGGGCAGCCGGGCCAGGCTGAAGCGAGAAGGTGGGGCGGGGGTGCGGACGCCTCCTGGGAAAGAGGGTGGCCGAGCTGGGTTCTTGCTGGGCTGTCATATGGTGCAGCAGTTAAAGATAATTGAAATTAAAGTAGTGGGAACCGTTGAAGGAAAGGAGGAACTCTTAGGGAAAATGAAAAACTCTCTGAGGAGGGAAATGTATTTATAATACACTACTTGGCTAGTCAATAGACAGCAGTTACATACAGTCCAACAGTGTCACACTGATTATTTATTCAGCTCAAAATAGTGGTAGATCTATCTATATTGCAAGAGTAGAAAGGAGAGAAGTATTGGGGGAAGTTCCAGAGCTACATCCTAATCTACCATAGCTTGAGTAAATAGGCAATGTCTAAAATGGGTGTCAGAAAGTTGTAGGATAAGCAGTCTGGCAGTAGCTGTCTAACAGAAACAACCAAGAGTTGAAATTAATTACCTCTGAGTATTAAGACTGGGTGTGGGGAGTCTTACCCAAACAACAGGGAGACAGTTTTTCATTATTGCCTTTCAGTACTATTTGATTTTCTGAATACAGGCAAGAATTAGTTGGATAAGAACTGTTATAAATTCAAAAAACTAAGTAATATATGCCTGTTATAAAACATATTGAATTAAAAAGGCATGAGTGAATGACAGTCACAGTAGTTCCATCGCTCAGAAGTAACTACTGGTAGTTTTATATATGTATAGCCTTCTAAACTTGTGTGTTTATTTATAAACATATATTGAATATTCTGCAACAGTTTTATAGTAGTGATTATTGTACATTAACGTGTTGGGCCATGCATGTGTCACTTAAATACATCATGGTTTTCTTCGTGTGTCAGTCAGTCTAGAGTTGCACCACTGTTTTTAATGATTAAAGGGTGCTCACTTTTATAGATGTGTGTGCCAGAATTTATCCAACGAGGATACTTCTAGTTCTTCACAGGTTTTGATCACACATCTTTAATAGATGCCCTTAAAGAGGTTGGCCCAGACCTGTTGCTAAGAGTTCCTTTCCATCGGGGATGAGGACCTAACACATGGTGTTATTCTCTGACTCTTTCCCACTGGGCCAATCAGATCGTCTCCCAGAAATCTGAAAATAAAAATTCATACATGCTCTTCCATCTCCATTAAAGGAAGTGTACTGAGAAACGGAGGTGAGGGGCCTTGAAGCCCCAGAGAGAGACACATCAGGAGAGACTGACACTCACATTGAAGCCAGCTTCCTGATGGTTTTTCAGTATCTAATTCATGCAGCAAACGTTTGTGAAATGCCTTTTATATGCCAAATACTATAGTAAGGATACAGTGATGGGAAAACAAGGTAGACAAGTTCCTTGCCCTCTTGTAGCTTTTTTCCTAATAGAGAAGATATGGCAAAAAATACAAATATGCAGCGTGGTAAGAACTGCAGAAGTAAGTAGAGGAAGTGATAGGGGAAGGAAATCAAGGAAAGCCTTTCAGAGATTACTTTTCTGGGAGGGCTTCCCTGGTGACTCAGTGATAAAAGAATCCACCTGCAATGCAGGAGAACCGGGTTCAGTCCCTGGGTTGGGAAGAGCCCCGGGAGAAGGAAATGGCAATCCACTCCAGTATTCTTGCCTGGGAAATCCCATGGACAGAGGAGCCTGGAAGGCTGTAGTCCATGGGGTCGCATAGAGTTGGATATGACTCAGCGACTAAACAACAGCAGCTTTTCTGCTAAGACCTGGTGAGTGAAGGGTAAGGCAGACAAGGTAAAAGCTAGGAGAATAGTGTTGTTTTGGAGATTGGAGACAGGAGAGATCTTGGCACATGGAAAAGTAAATTTGAAGGCCCTAGGATGAGAAAGAGCTTGATGTGTTTGAGGAACAGGAAGGAATTTGGTGTGACTGTTGTGCAAGAGCGTAGGGGGACTTAGTTTGAGGTGAATGTGAAGATGCAGGGTGGAACCAAAGCATGTGGGGAATTTGGACTTGACTTTAAATGCAGTGAAAAGCTTCAGTAGAGAAGTGCCATGATTTTATTTTTAAAATGTCTCTTATGAGTCATGACTGTATTTCCTGCCCTTGGGCTCTGTTAGATATCCTTGTTAAATTCATCTTGAATTCTCCTTTTTAAATAAAACAACTTAAGCTGGTTTGAGTAGATTTCAGTTACAGTTACTTGCACCCAAAAGACTGGGTTAAGACATCTTCATCGTCTTTGCGTATACAACCCTGACCCATTTCACAGCTTTCATTATTTTTGTTTGTTGGCTATTTTCTTGGCTTTTAAAAAAATTTCCTCTTCATGACCTTCCTTACTCTTTCTCGTGGAGAGTTTGACTTTTTCTTATTGTTATCGAGGGAATCTTTGTATGTTGTCAAGAGTAAACTTTTGTCTTTTGTATTCATTTTTTCCCGTTAGGTGTTTGCCTTGTAACTTTGCTCCTGTTAATTTTTGACACTCAGAACTTCATTTTGTTTTAAATAACAGCTTTAGTAAGATAAAATTCACATAAATTTACCTTCTAAAGTGTACAGCTCACGGATTCTTAATATATTCACAAAGTAAATCGATCACTTAATTCCAGAACACCTTCATCCCGACAAAGAAATCCTATACTCAGTAGTAGTCATTCCCCATTCTTCTCTTGTCCAAGCCCCTGGAAACCATTAATCTACTTTCTGTCTCTGTGGATTTATGGAACCTGTTCTGGACATTTCATGTAAATAAATTCATAAACTTTGTGGCCTTAGCATAATGTTTTAAGATTTATCTGTGTCATAGCATATTTCAGTACTTCATTCCTTTTTTATGGTTAAGTAATATTGCATTGTGTGGACATACCACATTCTGTTTATCCTTTGTCAGTTGATGAGCATTTGAGTTATTTCCATTCGTTGGCTATTGAGTTTAATGCTGCTGTGAACATTTGTATGTACAGAAAGTTTTGGCTTGTAGTTTGGTTTGGATCAGTGTTCCTCTTTTCTTTTGCAAAGAGTGCCATCTTTCTAAAGTATTTTCATGATTAGATTATTAAATTTCAATCTTTACTCCTTAGGAAAATTCATTTTGGTTTAAGATTTAGAAAAATAATATTATTTTTCCCAATAGGTGTTCCTAGATAATTTATTAAATAATTTATCCTGCCCTCATTGATTCAAAATCTGTTTATATCAAAATTTAAAATGTATATTGGGAAAAAAAAATGTATATTGGGAAAATATGTTTCTGAATTTTGTTTTATTCCATTAATCCTTTAATATTGTATTGTGGTCTTCCTTTGTAATTCTGGTAGTTTTGCAATACCTTTTAAGATCTTTAAAGAGTATATTTTCATTTTAAATGGTGACAGGGTTAGCCCCTCAAGACATTGTGCTATATATTAATATTTTTGTCAAATTCTAGGAAGAAAATCCAGTGAACTCTGACCAGAATCAGGTTAAAGTCACAAGGTTAGGAAAAAATTGTTTCTTTTGAATCTCCCGGTGCTACAATACGGCATGTCTCCTTTACGCAGGTGTTTCTTTTATGTACCTTATCCTGTGGACTGGGCCTCCCTGGGGGCTCAGGCAGTAAAGAATCCACCTGCAGTGAGGAGGCCTGGGTTGGGAAGATCCCCTGGAGGAGGGCATCGCAGCCCACTCCAGTATTCTGGCCTGGAGAATTCCATGGACAGAGGAGTCTGGTGGGCTACAGTCCATGGGGTCGCAAAGAGTCAGACATAACTAAGCACAGCACAGCATGTATCTTCTTTGCAAAATGAATTTTTAGATATTTATTTTTGTTGCTGTTGTAAATGAAGTTCCCTGCCCCCTTTATAGCCTTACTGGTCATTTCATTAAAATCCAAAAGCTTTGCTTCGGCTGTCACCCAGTTTGTTGAGTTTTTCTTAATTGCAGTGGCTTTTGGTTGGTTCTCTTGGGTTTTCCCGTGGAGCAGAGTGTTATTGTTACCAACAACAATAGAGTAGGGGAAAGTGGTCTGAAGGAAGAAGTTTAGTCTGTTAATGGAGAGCAAAGCCTTATTTTGCTTGGCAGGTCAGAGAAGGCCTTTTTGAGGAAGCATCATTTCAACAGAAATCTAAAGACTGCAGTGGTAGTCAGCTAGACAGTGGGAGGAAGAGCTAGACAGGGGGGATCAGCACGTGTGCCCGTCTGGAGGAACATGTGTGTGGGGAGTGGGAGCGGGCACGTGTGCCCGTCTGGAGGAACATGTGTGTGGGGAGTGGGAGTGGTGAGCAAGGCCGAGGGCTGAGAGGCGCTTGAGGAGTTCAGACCCAATCCTGAGTCTAGTGGAGTGAGCACCCAGAGAGCTTTCTGAACGGAAAAATATTTACATTTTTTTAAAAGACATTTCTGTTTACATGTTTTAAAGGTTCAACCAGTTACCATCTGTAAAACAGACAGCCAGTGGGAATTTGCTGCATGGCTCAGGGAACTCTAACTGGGGCTCTGTGACAGCCGAGAGGGGTGGGGAGGGGAGGGAGGTTCTTGGCGGGGGGGTACAGGTATGCCTGTGGCTGACTCATGTTGATGTCTGGCAGAAACCAACACCGTACTGTAAAGCAATTGTCCTTCAGTTAAATTAATTATATATAAAAAAGATTCATCCAGCTGCTTTGTGGAAAATGGATTAAAGACAAACAAGGGAGGAAAGGAGTCAAGTTAGGAGGCATTTGCAGTGTTTAGCCTCAGACTTGCTTATCTTGGTCTAAGCCAATGTCACTCTTCTCTGCTCAGCCCTTCTGTCTCTATGTTGTTGTTCAGTTGCCAAGTCGTTTCTGACTCTTTGAGACCCCATGGGCTGTAGCCCTCTATGCTCCTCTGTCCACGGGATTTCCCAAGTAAGAATTCTGGAGTGGTTTGCCATATCCTTTTCCAGGGGATCTTCCCGACCCAGGGATTGAACCCACATCTCCAGCATTGCAGGAGGATTCTTTACCCCTGAGCGTCTGGGGGAGCCCTCAGTCTCTATAGAGCAAAATAAAAATTTTATCAAATTGGGAAATAAGTTTTATATTCGAAATTTGAATTTCAGATTGGCCACTAGAAGGCTAGATTTTATTATCACATGTTTTATAACTTCATAAAGAGCCAATCTTGATGTATTTGTCAGGTTTCCTATGTTATTCGAGATGAAGTGGAGAAGTACAACCGAAATGGGGTCAATGCCCTGCAGCTGGACCCAGCACTTAACAGACTTTTCACCGCCGGTCGAGACTCCATCATAAGAATATGGAGTGTCAATCAGCACAAGGTAAGGCAGGGATTGAGTTTATATTTTAAATCTATACTCAGTGAATTTTGGTCTGTCTAATATGGTTCCTTTCACAGTTTCAGATTTAATCTCTTTGAGCACTCAGTTATTTGGTACACTCTATAAATAAAGACATTGCAACCAGAATTCAGTAAGCCTCTGAGAAAAACACCCCAGGGGAGTTTTAGAAGTGTTTTAGCTAAGGCATGGACTCCATAAACTGGGTTTGTGATAACAGCTCTTTGCTGCAAAGGAGCTTAGAGATTTTTCTGGTAGGGGAATTCTTTTCAGCAATTTATTTTTCTGTTTTAAATATGTTCCCAAAAAGCTTTCTTGGCATCCCTTTTCGGTGCTACTAAAAAAAGATTGAATATGCTTTTACATTTATAATTAACCTTGAACAAACATTTGTTTTCTTCATTTAAAAGTGATTAGGGTGGGGATTTCCCTGGCCATCCAATGGTTAAGACGCCACACTCCCAATGTGTGTGTGAGGTGGATTCAATCCCCAGTTGGGGGACCTGAGATCTTTCATGCTGACGGTACAGCCAAAAAAAAAAAAAGTGGTTACTGTACCCACAAGACCCATAGGGTCGTCTTATATAGTATAAAGTTGATGTAAAAATATGAAAACAGGAAATAGGACTTAATGATATGTAAAGATAAGTCCCCAGTCAGATGGAAAGGAGCTCTTTTTGTATTTTGTGTGAATGCCTGTATTATGAATAACATTGAAAGGAAGATTCCAGGAAGAAGGAACTCCTAGCTTTGTACCACAGCAGTTTCCCAGATTATTTCTCACAGTAATCCTTCAAGGCAGATGTTATGATCCACTTTCCCCTTATGATGGGAAAACAGGCTAAGAGAAACCATGGTTGAATACCTAGTTCATGACAGAGAGTTAGAGCCCAATCTAACCTTGAAACCCTGAGGTTAGACTTCGTCATTTTATTTTATTTTTTTTATTTTTATTTTTTTTGACTTTGTCATTTTAAAAGGCTGTGTCTTTTAGCAAGCTGTACAAGTCTGATGTTCCATCTGAAAAAGAACCACTACTTTGCACAGTTTGGATAGTTTCTTTAAATGGATTTTGGCCCAGTGAGTTTTGAATTCTTTGACCAGTGTAAACAGTGGAGGTCCCATATTAAAAACATAGAAAGTAAGAAAATTGTGGCTCTGAAATGCTTTTCAGAACCTATTTTTGAATTGGAATGTCACCTTCCTAGAGATTTACAGCATTTCAAACAAATTGAGGAATACACAGTAACTGACCAGGAAGAGTTAGAAAGCTGCCTATTCAGCCCTCAGACATCTTTTTCTGGTTCTCATTTTATGACAAGATTGAATAGCATCAGTTCTCAAATAGACTTGTAGAGAGCTATTGTCTTTGCCCATGAAGCATCTTGAACTTTCCTGTCTTAGATGCAGGCTGTAACTAAACACTCTTCTTTAAAATGTCTCTCCTGGTAATTGAGCCCAGGGAGAGCACGAGAAAAATCTTGAGTTACTGAGTTGAAATGGTGATCCTTGAGCCATTGGCTTCCATTTCCTCTCAGAAAGACTGTAGTACTGTGAGGAAATGTTCAGTTCACAGGTAAAAACAACAGTAGGAAGCTAAGGGCAGAAGTGGGTATCTTCGTCTGCCGTCCAGCTAGGCGTCTCACCACTCTCAGCAGCTTCCTTTCTGTCCCCGCTGTCTGCTTTGAACCTTCACCACTGCTGAGTCAGATCCCCCAGATCTGTTCATGTCTCATCCTTTCTAGTGAACCCCTTCCTGTTGCACTCGGGTCATATACAGGGCCTAGCCCAGGTCTTGTTGCCTTCACTAACTTCAGGGCTTTGTCCTGGAAACCTAGGCTTTTGTCAGTAATAAAACTGTTCTGAAAGAAAACTTCTGTTTACATCTGCCCTATGGAAGCATCAATCATTTGGTGAAATTCTACTCTGAGTTCAGTTGTAAATTTGAAGACCTTAAAGAAGTGTGTCACGTTAATTGAAGAATCTAAACATAATCATATTTTTGTGATATATCTGTGACATATTTTATCCTCTAATATACTAAAGACATTTTTATGATTTATCTTGTAATTTCAGCAAGATCCATATATAGCATCTATGGAACACCATACAGATTGGGTGAATGACATTGTACTCTGTTGTAATGGGAAAACATGTAAGTATTTCTTTGGATTGTTGAGCTTCTGGAAGATTTTAATTCAATTTGATTTCTTTTTCTTTTTTTTCATTTTTTATGTAAGCCTTTTTCTTGAAGTATACCATACATACAGAAAAGTACACATATCCTGAGAGTACAGCTCAATAAAATTTTACAAGGTGAACACTCATATCAAGAAAAAGATTACCCAAATCCCTCTTCTGCCACCCTTTCAGTCACTGTCCCTTGTCCCAAGATCACTACTCTCATGTCTTCTAAGCACCGTTGATTAGTTTGCCTGCGTTGTCACTGTATATAAATAGAATCGTGTGATATGTATTTTTCTTTTAACCTGATGAGTATCTTTCTGTTCTCTTTATGGTAAGATCCATTTCTTGATTTTGCAGCCTGTGTTAGAGAAATTTTTTGTAGTCAAATTAGTTGCACCTTCAGCTGGAACATTGAAGAGTTTGTCTTGCTTATTTAAAAAAATATCTGAGACAAAATACAAAAAGTTCTAGAAAGAACTTTTAGATACATATGTGTATGTATGGATATGTAAATGTTAAAGTGTTTGAATTAACATTAGGAATATTATAAATATTCAACATACATATTCAGATATTTATGTATGAACATTTTGTATGTATGAAAGTTTGAGACTGTTAATTTTTTTAAGTTAATTCTTTAAAATGGTGTTAAGACACACTACTAAGGGGTTTGTTCATTCTCTGCCTCTTCTAGTGATATCTGCTTCTTCTGACACAACAGTAAAAGTATGGAATGCACATAAGGGGTTTTGCATGTCCACATTAAGGACGCATAAGGTAAGACAGCTAATGCAGTTTTCCCTGTCTCTAGTGCAATACTAGGATCTCAGTACTCTAGGTGGCTCCTTTGCTGGTCTACAGAGTGCATCATAATAGATATGTTTTGTTACAGGATTATGTAAAGGCCTTAGCATATGCCAAGGATAAGGAGCTCGTAGCATCAGCTGGGTTGGACCGACAAATATTCCTTTGGGATGTGAATACTCTAACAGCACTGACTGCCTCAAATAACACCGTCACAAGTAAGGTGTTTGAAAAAATTTCTTTGAAAGTGATCCAAGTTGACATAAATAAAGAATGGTTTATAAAACAAATTTGATAAGTTTGCATCAAGACAGTGGTTCTGCCTATAGCATTCTAATCCCCAAGAATGTCCAGAAGCTAGTTCCTCACCGTGGTCTAAAAATGGTAACTTCTCCAGGTGTAACCTGACCATTTTTGTACATAGCATGTTAGCTCCCTAGCTAACATATAAGCTTCCAGAGCGCAAAAGTATCTGTCTTATTACTTTGTGTTAATATATCTATCCTACAGCTTTACCTGGCCCAGGGCCACACTCTAGGCAGATATTACTGATGAAAGTAGTGATTACCTGGCCAAAAGTAGGCAACTCTTGACTTTTAGAAGTGTTGTGCTTAGTCGCTTAGTTGTGTCCGACTCCTCTCTGCGACCCTTTGGAGTCTGCCAGGCTCCTCTGTCCATTAGATTTTCCAGGCAAGAATACTGGAGTGGGTTGCCATTTTCCTACCCCAGGAAAAGTGTTACTGGATACTAACAGCCTTCAAGTTGATAAGCACATGGGAAAATACCCAAAGGAAAGAAAGAAGACTTTTAGTGCCAATACGGTAGGACCCTTTCAGAGCAGCCTTAAGAATCCAGCCAATTCCAGAAGAGTGCAGGAAGGCTGATCCTAGCTTCTAGAGACGATTCAGAAACCTTCACAGCGAGTTAATAGCATGGATGCCTTATCAACTAAGATCTCAGTTACCCAGTCAGACCCAGACAGGTTAGACTTGAAGTTCAGCCTGGTGTCAGTAGGGACTCTTAGGAGCATATTTTTAGCTAAGCCTGACTTAGAAGATCTGTGTTCAAGATGTGGGCCTGAACTATCTGGATCCCTGCATGACAGATCCAATTTGTTGTGACCGTGTAATACTCATGTTGACATAGCTAACAATTCTAATGTAATCTAGTATGTGTCAAGAAGAGCAGGTTGGGAGACTGGTGTTTATAATTTCTTAAATATTATTTTGCCCTGTTTTCTCAGGAAATGTGTGAAGGTTTAAACACTATTCTTCCCTTGTTCTCTGTGATTAATGTATACAGTCTCAGGGCTTCAGCAGCTGGTCCCTGCTGGGGCTGTCCTAATGCGTCATTTCACTGTCTCTAACGTAAGGCCTGCCTGAAAGAGGCACTAGCAAGGGGGAATGAGGCAGAAAGAGGAGGATTTCCCACAGTCAGAGATGAGGCTTAGTGGCATAGATTCAGCAACAAATATATTCTACTTAGAACTGTTTAGAGAGGATATCAAACATGCTTTTTATCATTATGGAAATAATGATAATAGCTAACATTTATTAAGCATTCAATAGAAGCAGTTACTTTTCTAAATACTTTATATGTATTTATTCCTTTAGTCACAATCAGTATGTTTGTTTATCCTTATTCTTTCTTGTAAAGTTGGAATCATACTGTATAGACAGTTTTATGTGTGTGCCTCAGTGGTATTCACTTCTGAATGAGAGAGCATGAATATAATTCTTGCTGCGTAGTGCCTAATTTCCTTCCAGAAGAGTTGTACCAAATTATCCTTCCACAGGTAATGTGTGAGAGTGCCATTTTAACTATTTTTTTGAGAACCAAGTATATTGCCTTGTTTTGTACTAATTTTGTCAGTGAAAATAGTACTTTGTTTTGATTTGTAAGAAGTGAGTTTAGCTGTAGTTTTCATTTTTATTAGCACATGTGTATCTTTGAAAATATATTACTTATGTGGATAACTTTTTAAGTGACAGTTCAGTTCAATTTAGTATATATTTACTGGGCACTTGTGTATGCTCAAATCCAGAAGGCATGTAAATTTTACTAGTATTATTTAGAATTATCTCATAATAGGTAAATTTCTTTTCCTTAAGAGTCCTCATAAAGATAAGGTTTTCTCAGTCAAATATTTAAACTTGCAGTTTGTGCTGACTAGCTACTAAACAGCTGATGATTTTAACATTTAGCTCCATTTGTTCTTAATAGCTTCTTCTTTAAGTGGGAACAAAGATTCCATTTATAGCCTGGCAATGAATCAACTGGGAACAATCATTGTATCAGGGTCCACTGAGAAGGTAAGGGGGAACTTAAGGGGTATATTTTAACACTGGAAAACAAAGAAACCAAAATAGTCTGATCTTTGTAATTACAAAATACACAGACAGTGGTTTTGCCTGGTGCATACTAAAAATAAAGGCTTTATTTGAACAAGTAAGGGTATAACTGTATAATTACTGTCATGTGTGTGGTGCCGGGGGCAGAGGGTGGAGTGGGGAGGCCTGTGCACTTTTTTTTTTTTACATTAAAGAGGCTTCCTCCCACTTAAAAAAGTTGGGAGCCTTGGACACTGGAACACTGTCTATTGGCTGAAGTAGTACTACTATCTCAGAACTTAATGGTTACCATTTGATTTATAGAAGTCTTCTATTATTTAAATTTGATTGTTTGTATGATACGTTGTATGATTCACAGGTTTTAAGAGTATGGGATCCAAGAACATGTGCAAAACTCATGAAGCTAAAAGGGCACACAGATAATGTTAAAGCATTGCTGTTGAACAGAGATGGCACACAGGTATGCAGTTCACATGAGCATTTACCTACTGACCTTGTCAGAAATTTCATACAGCAGAAGCTCCCCCACTTTCTATATTGTTGCATAGTTGGTTTAAACCAAAAGCTACACGCATTATAAACTGTGGTCTGATTTTTAAATCCTTAAACTACTCAGTTGCACATATAATAATCCACATTTTGAAATTATCTTGTTTGCATAACTTTTAAAGAAAGGCCAAAGGATATCCTAAGAATAATTCTAATGCAGGTAAGTATCTGCAATTATGTTTCTTTTTTTTTTTCCATTTATATTAGTTGGAGGCTAATTACAATATTGTAGTGGTTTTTGTCATACATTGACATGAATCAGCCATGGATTTACATTGCAATTATGTATAGACTAAAATAAGGGCTTCCCAGGTGGCTCAGTGGTAAAGGATTGCCTGCCAGTACAGGAATTACAGGAGACGCGGGTTTGATCCCTGAGTCAGAAAGATCTCCTAGAGGAGGAAATGGCAACCCACTGCAGTATTCTTGCCTGGAAAATCCCATGGAGAGAGGAGCCTGGCGGGCTGCCGTCCATGAGGTCTCAAAAAGTCAGACAGAACTGAGCATCCATCCATAAACACACACATATATATAGGCTAAAATAATTTTAAATGCTTCCATTTTTGAAGCAGAAGGAATCTTTGGTATTGAATGCTTTCTGGCAGCAGAAAATATCCTCACAGTGGGTCTGGTTTCTTAGGCAGGTCCTGTCAGTTGACTATGTAGATATGGACTGTAGTTTTGTTATCTAACATAGAACTTAAAGTCAGCATTTCAAAGAAAAACATTTTGGTAATGTTCGAACATGTATTAATATTCAGCCACATAATTTGTGAATTATAAGTCACAATTCTATCTGTTCTATAGCAGTAGAGAAATGACCTTTCATCAGTGTAGACAGTAAAAAACAAAAACTGAGCACCGTTTTATGTTGTGACACACCTCTCCCGTGTACTGCTGCCGTTTCTTCATAGGCGGGGATCCTGGGAATCGATTGTGACGGGGTTGGAAAAGGGAGAGTACGAATGTGGCAGGATGAGAAACACCATCGGTCCATTACTCCCATGAGCTTTATTTGAGCGTTTCTCATGATGTACTCTGCATATAAGTTAAATAAGCAAGGTGACAATATACAGCCTTGACATACTCCTTTCCCTATTTGGAACCAGTCTATTGTTCCATGTCCATTTCTAACTGTTCCTTCTTGACCTGCATACAGATTTCTCAGGAGGCAGGTCAAGTGGTCTAGTATTCCCACCTCTTTAAGAATTTTCCATAGTTTGTTGTGATACACAGTCAAGGGCTTTGGCATAAGTCAATAAAGCGGAAATAGATGTTTTTCTGGCACTCTCTTGCTTTTTCGATGATCCAGCGGATGTTGACAATTTGACCTCTGGTTCTTCTACCTTTTCTAAATCCACCTTGAACATCTGGAAGTTCACAGTTCACATAGCGTTGAAGCCTGGCTTGGAGAATTGTGAGCATTACTTTACTGGCGTTTGAGATGAGTGCAGTTGTGCAGTAGTTTGAACATTTCTTTGGCATTGCCTTTCTTTGGGATTGGAATGGAAACTGACCTTTTCCAGTCCTGTGGCCACTGCTGAGTTTTCCAAATTTGCTGGCATACTGAGTGCAGCACTTTCACAGCGTCATCTTTTAGAATTTGAAATAGCTCAATTGGAATTCCATCACCTCCACTAGCTTTGTTCATAGTGATGCTTCCTAAGGCCCACTTGACTTCATATTCCAAGATGTCTGGCTCTAGGTGAGTGATCACACCATCGTGGTTATCTGTGTCATGAAGCTCTTTTTTGTATAGTTCTTGTGTGTATTCTTGCCACCTCTTCTTAATATCTTCTGCTTCTGTTAGATCCATACCATTTCTGTCCATTATTGTGCCCATCTTTGCATGAAATGTTCACTTGGTAACTCTAATTGTCTTGAAGAGATCTCTAGTCTTTCCCATTCTATTGTTTTCCTCTATTTCTTTGCATTGATCACTGAGGAAGGCTTTCTTATATATGGTTATAAATGCACTTCACCTCAAGGCAGCTTCCCTTACTGAAAGCACAGATGGTGACTGGTACTACTTTAAAAGCTGCCTGTCTGCCTTAGAGTGCATAATTAAGCCAGCAATTTTTCTCCTCTAGTTCTCCTTTTATCCATTTTCCTTATTGGCAGTAAGAAACTAATGTAAATTTAGCCACCAGCAACATGGCATCTTTACATTAGGGGATTGATCAAGAAAACACCTAGAATAGCCACTTACCTGGCAGAAAGAGAGAAGGGAAAAGAAACGTTTACTTACTGATTCTTGAACTTTTGCAACATGGAAGAGACAGTTATTGGTTACTGGACCAGAGTATATATTAAATCCTGTAGAGTTTCCCTTCTCATGTAGGGTCTCTGGTGGCATTGTAAGTCAGGGACTTGTGATGAGATACATATAGTAGGCCAGTGAAGCCTATCGGTGTCAGCCTATTGCCTCACTTCCTTTGTTCTGGTAGGATATTTAGCAGATCTTACTATTTGAGGTCTCGCTTCACTGCAGTTGTTTTGATTGGTGCCAGCATTCCCGGGCCAAGCCAGCTGACTTTTCATTCCTTGTACTTGCTCAGTCAGTTGCTTGAGGAGATTGGGGCAAGCTGCCACCTTGTTCTGAGTCAGTCACGTCCTTGCATGTCACTCACGGGATTTTCCTTGCTCATACAAATCTTGCTGAATCTAACTTAGAGGCCCAGGGGCTCTTTGAGCATTAGGCCACTCCTCGCGCCTGACTTGCCCACTGGGCTGCTCTCTGTCGGCTGTTACAACTGTGTATAAGTGACCATCCCAGAAACACCGTGTGTTGATCACCAGCAGTCTTGCCCCAGCACACTGGTACTTCTCATCTCTGTTGGCAGAAGCACAGAGCACCTGATCAGGCTATAGGATCTGATCCCCTGAGTCTGACTTAGCAGAACCATTTGGGGCATTCTGTCCTAGTCCCAGAAGCCACATTGTAATGAAAGGGTCTTCATGTTTTTCCAGTGGAAGGTTGGGGTCAGTGGGAAGTATTTGGATGAACCCTCTAGGTCCTAAAGGACATCAGGAATTCCTGTAAAATAGGCACATCTTCTAACCATACTACCGAATACTACAAACTCATTTGCCAACTTGGTGCTTTAAAAGTGATTGCTGTCTATTTGGGGGCCTGCTTTTTAACAGTCTTAGAATACTGATTACTATCAAAGATTATTTTGTATTCTATATCCAGGTTGATGTAGAACTCTAATATACTCTGTATTTCCTCAACTGCTTTCAGCTGTGCATTCTGGGTTTGGGATTTACCTCTTTACTGTTGTAAGTTACTCAGCCTGTGAGGACTTCCAACCCATCATCTTTCCCTTCCTTATCCTAAAGTTGTCAGACCTTATTCCCTGTAGATATGTGGTCTAGAAGCTGAGTGATCAAAGCTTTACTAACAGCTTTGCCACCTCAGCAAAGCATCTCATCCTGGACTGGGGGACTCCTCCCTGCCTGCTCCCCGTTGCACTAGCACAGTGCTGCTACACACGTGGTGAAGGTCTCCTTACAGCCTCACTGCTGACAGTGTCTTTACTGGTTAGTCTCGGTTCTCTCACGAACTAGTTATAATCAATGATTAAAACACTGATGCTCCTGACAGCTTATGGGGGAGTCTGTTAGTACGATGTTTATTTAATTAAACATGTCCAGAGTTCTGAAAGCCTTTCAAGTCACAGAGCAGGCCAGTTAATCCTTAGTATTCCTGAAGGCCTCACCTGTTCAAACACTATCCAGGTCTCCCAACCCACAACTATCTTCTCTTCTTTGAAGTTGTTTGCCTGCTTGATTTCATATACCAGCACCAACAGTTGCATTCTCCTCAGGACTATTCACCTCCCCCCCCCCAAAAAATAAGTTTTTCTCCCTCTCCTCGGGTCACCACAGTAACTGGTAGAGAATGCCAGGCCGCTGAATGCACATGTGGGGTGGCTGGTTCTCCCTGTTTGTGTCACACGCAGTGTGCTCAGCTCTGGTTTGAGTACCAGCAACTTGCATATGGTTGAGCCTTCAGAAATTGTCAGAATTGCCAATGTTAACTCTGAATGGTGAGGGTTTACATTTTGTATTAAGGGGTGTTGAACTTGAGGCTCATATGGAAAGTAGCCACGCTCACACAGAGTGAGTGGCAAGCTGGATTTTGCATTTGACTCTTGTCAATAAAACCCAGGAGACCTGGTGAATCATCATGAATCCAGAGCAGTGAGTGAGAGGACAAAACAGAGGTGTGACCCAGGGCTCTGGGCTAGTGCAGTGCTTGTCAAACTTGGCGTAGCAGACAGAATGACCTGGAGAGCCTGTCAAAACACAGATTGCTGGCC
Organism: Cervus elaphus; assembly: GCF_910594005.1. Taxonomy (NCBI): domain Eukaryota; kingdom Metazoa; phylum Chordata; class Mammalia; order Artiodactyla; family Cervidae; genus Cervus; species Cervus elaphus. Next base: position 24,861,176 of record NC_057838.1, read on the forward strand.
CCCACCCGAGTTTCTGCCTCATCAGGTGTGGAATGGCACTCAAGATGGTGATGCTGCAGGCGGCCAGGCACCAAGGAAGTTTTCCTCAGAGGGTTCCCTGCTTGAGCCTGTATTGTTGCCTTTGGTCATCCCAGCCTGTGATGACTGCTGATCAGAAGTCTGTTATCAGAGGCAGGAATGCAGGTTATTAGAGATATGTTCTGACAGTATAGAGTCAGGAGGGAAGACAAGAGGAGAGCACAAGAAAGCAGGATCTTTTTTGGCAGGTTTCTGACCTTAGCTTTCTCTCTTCCCAGTGCCTTTCCGGCAGTTCAGACGGGACCATCCGCCTTTGGTCCCTCGGCCAGCAGAGGTGTATAGCAACATACCGAGTGCATGATGAAGGTGTGTGGGCTCTGCAGGTCACTGACGCCTTCACACACGTGTACTCTGGAGGGAGGGACAGGAAGATTTACTGTACAGACCTAAGAAACCCTGATATTCGGGTGCTAATTTGTGAAGAAAAAGCGCCAGTTCTCAAGGTATGTTGTATGTTTTAGTTTTACGATTTAGATTGTTAGATGCACTAGCCAAATCCATCAAAATCAATATTATAAGCTGAGTCACCTGTTAGGTTGTAAAAAAGATACCTCTTAGCCACCCGTAGAGGAAATGGGAACGTCAGGGATGGATGACGGTTGTGCTGGCAAATCCTGTGAGCTGACCCCACGGTGCCCCTCAGCTCTGCTGGCTTTCCTGACCTGTCCTTAGAGGAGGAATAAGAGGGGTTCGGGTATCTGTGAGTGGACAGTGAAGCAGAAATGTGTCCTCTGGGTCAGGTGGGGGATGTGGAAGAGAGCTCCTGAAGAAGGGGGAGAGGCAGGTTCAAATTGCACACCATCACTGCCTCAGAATAGTTCTGGGAGGTGGGTACTGGAGAAGCCATCTGTATTGACACCTACTAAAAATGAAGCCTAGCCTAAAAAAATGGCCAGTCATCATTGACAAGATGTTCAGACTCACTGATATTCACAGAATTGCACATTAAAACAAAGGTGAGGAAATTTCCAGGTTTAAAATGGAGGCATAAAGACAGCACTCTCCCCGCTACCAACAACCCCTTCTCAGAGATCATCTGAAAACAAGGAAAGCAGGAAACAGAACTTCAAATACCCATCATCTACAAAACTAAGTGACATCTGACACTCAGACCACAGTATAGGAGGAAGAGCTGAAACAGAATAGAGGTCAAATGAGACACTTGAGAGGATGCCTGTGGTCTAAGAGCTCGCATAATACTGGCCAAGTACAGTTCTTTAAAGCAGGTGGCACAGCCTAATGGACGAAAGCCGTAATCCTTTAGAGAAGCAAGAGAGTTGAGGCCAAAGTCATAGAGACACGGCCTGTGTGCAGGAGGCACGCTGATGGGGAGAGACAGGTGTGGAGGAGAGACTGCGCTGCAAGTCCTGCAGCCGCCAGGATCTCTGGGCTGTGCAGGAAAAGACGAGAAGCATTTAGCACAGGCGTAAACGTAAGGAGAATTACTCTGAACTAAAGAGGATTCCTGGTTGCCAGTGTGTCAGCCCTGTCCTCATGTCTCCAGACCTGCAGTTTCCTGGTGCAGGAAGAATAGTGGGCAGGTCACTTCGTTTGCATAATGTGTACATAGGCGTATATTTATTTTTATATGTGCAGTATTTTAAAAATACAGGAGGACACAGTAAACTGTTCCCGATGTACAGTTCTGTTCTGGGTGGGGAGTAGGCATGGTGCATTGCATGAGTACTTCTTACTTTTGCTGTCTTGTTGGAATGGTTATTTTGTTTCTTCCTACAATCATTACCAAAGAAGAAATAAACTTATTTTCTTGTTATTAAGAACATAAAAACAAAAGAGTGGTAAAACCAGAAAGGGACAGTAAGTCATCCTTTTGACTATACCCATTTAGAACCCTTGAATTAACCACAGTTAAAACTTGAAGCCCTTGTTTTTAGTAAGATGTCACCCCATTCCATTTATGTAGGGCTCTAAATTCCATTATCAGAGAGACTCTTTCATTCTTTGCATCCCTGGCTTTTAACACATGCCTGTGGTATCATCACCATACAGTGTTGAATGAAGGAGTTGATATTTAATTTTGTTTAGCTGGTCCTGGCAGTTCGGAAGAGTCAACATTCCATACAGCGGTAACTTTGTGCCTTGTTTCAGATGGAACTTGACAGATCAGCTGACCCCCCTCCTGCAATTTGGGTTGCAACAACGAAGTCCACAGTAAATAAATGGGTAAGTGAGCCACTGTACCAAATGCTCAGTGTGAGCCTGACTCTCAGTCAATTCAGTCACTCTCAGGTCTGACTCTTTGCGACCCCATGGATTGCAGCACGCCAGGCTTCCCTGTCCTTCATCAACTCCTGGAGCTTTCTCAAACTCATATCCATCGAGTCAGTGATGCCATCCAACCATCTCATCCTCTGTCGTCCCTGTCTCCTCCTGCCTTCAGTCTTGCCCAGCCTCAGGGTCTTTTCTAAGGAGTCAGCTCTTCACATCAGGTGGCCAAAGTATTGGAGCTTCAGTTTCAGCAACAGTCGTCCCAGTGAATGTTCAGGACTGATTTCTTTTAGGATGGACTGGTTTGATCTGGAGGGACTCTCAAGGGTCTTCTCTAACACCACAGTTCAAAAGCATCAATTAAAAAAAAAAAAAAAGCATCAATTCTTCGGCGCTCGGCTTTCTTTATGGTCCAGCTTTCACATCCATACATGACTACTGGAAAAACCATAGCTTTGGCTAGACAGCTTTGTCGGCAAAGTAATGTCTGTGCTTTTTAATATGCTGTCTAGGTTTGTCATAGCTTTTCTTCCAAGGAGCAAGCGTCTTTTAATTTCAGGGCTGCAGTCACCATCTCCAGTGATTTTGGAGATCAAGAAAATAAAGTCTGTCACTCTTTCCATTGTTTCCCCATCTATTTGGCATGAAGTGATGGGACCAGATGCCATGACTCTCAGTAGCAGGACAAAAATCCAAAATTTAGACAGTGGCAAAAATCTGAAAGCCCCTGTGAATGCAGGTGTGACCCTAAGGATTGTATAAAAATTAAGGTCATAGTCAAAATACAGCTTCTGACTTCTTTGTCAGGAGCCAAGATGCACATTTAATGTGCTGAGCATAGGCACTGTGCCCTGACAAAACCAGTAAAGATCACTACAACTTCTGACCTTATGAAAGTGTATTTGAAAAGAGACAGTCCAGGTACCAGTGCAGCAGGGAAGCTCATTAGAATTCTGTTTTTCTAAACATAAGAGAAAGCAGAATTGTTTTTTCAAATTCATTTCCTTTTTCTTCATAGCATAAAGAACAGGGATCGAAATAAAGGTTAAGCAGAGTGAAGTAAAAAAAGTACTTTTAATTAAGATTTAAGAATAAATAGTTAAGTTTTAAGTTAAGAATTAAGATTTCCATTTTCTTGCTTACCAGACTGTTTGTGGATAACAAAAGAGAAAGTGTTTGCCTTTACTCTTATTTTATATGTTGGTCAAGTGGTCTTTCTTTATACTTGTTAAAAAAAAGCATATATATCTTGTCTAAATTTCTTTGTGCCAACTTGAGATCAACATAGCTTTACCCAGAAGAGTGCCTAGTGTTCTCTCCAAAAAGACGACATTCCCTCTTAATTTTTGTTTTATATTTTTTTGATCACAGTAGATAATTGTAGTTTGTGTCCAAGTATTCTTCGGTTGATGTTATTGTTGGGTTTTTCTCATTTGCTCTTTGTTTTTCTTAACACTTTAAACCTTTTGAAAAGCTTATAAAGCATAAAATGATTAAATAATGGATTTTATTCCTTTAGACACTGAAGGGAATTCATAATTTTAGAGCCTCTGGAGATTATGACAATGACTGTACAAACCCCATAACACCCCTTTGTACCCAGCCTGACCAGGTGATTAAAGGTAAGTAAGCATCTTGGGAGGTATTGTACCTTTTATTGAGGCTAATCATAGTCACTAAGAGATTGGCAAAAATAAAGGAAATGACTTTCCTTTAAATGTAATTCTGATGTCAAGAAAAGGCTAATCGTACATTGACTTACTTTTAATAAAAGAAAAAATATTTTTAAAATGCTATTTAGTGGCTTTAAAAATTGGGCTTTCTTGAATTCATCTTTTTGCCAAGCATTAGACTACTAACCGTGGTATTGGTGAAGCCAGCAGCCACTCTGTAAAAGATACAATGTTGTCTTTTGGCACAAGCCAGAATGGGTCAGACCTGGCCTCTGGGTTCTACACGCCACAGCTGGCAGTGGCAGCTCTGATTTCAAGGTCAGAGTTTGGGACTAGAGTATTGAATGATGTGTTTATCTATAGTTAGATGTCCGTGCCACTACCATTAAGATAGGCTGTCCATTCAGGAGCCATAAAAGAGAAGTAAGATAGGAAGCAAACTTTAGTAAGAGATGGAACTAATTCAGAGATGTCCTGTCATCATTTGGACTTTTCCCAGTGGGTAAAAAAATTGTTAAGATGTTTGTTCTTTAACAGTTTTCCACTAGTAGTCCCTTGACGTGAATAAGGAGTCTTTTCATCTGTAATCTGTTCTTAAAATCAGACAGTTTTTCTTTGGTTAGCTTTAAATTGCCTTAGACATAGTTGTATGGTCTTCTGATTTACCTTCTCCTTTCTGGGGGCTACTGTGATTTACACTTTGTTAAATGTCACTTGAAACGATCGCTGTGCTGTGAGTTTAAATGTAGGATTGTCTTACTAACTGGGTGGATCTTTCTTCCTTTAGGGGGTGCTAGTATTATTCAGTGTCACATTCTTAATGATAAGAGACACATATTAACCAAAGACACCAATAATAATGTGGCGTATTGGGATGTATTGAAGGTGAGTATCTTTGTAATTTAATATAGGTTACTGGATTCTGTATGCCTTTATTTTTTATTGTTGTCTGTATGTATATGTGTATATGTTGTTTGTGTGTATGTGTGTATATATATAAAATAACCAAGACAATAAATATATAAATAAAGATTTAAGTGCAGCCTTATTTTGGGGTATATAGTGTTATGTGAATATTAAGTAAGGCCATAGTTTATCTTTTTAAGTACCCAGAATTTGAATGGAACCATTTTCTCTGTTTAGTGTATTACCAACTGTGTTATGCTGCCTTCCCTGAAAATGAATACTTCAGAGTTCCACATCCTTGACGCTTTTGGCATTTGGGGCCCAATAAATCTGTTGCAGAACTGGGAGGGAGGATCTGTCCTGTGCGTTGTAGGGTGCTTAGGAGCATCCCTTAGCCTCTGCTCAGATCCAGTAACCACCTTCATCCCCATCCCCCACTTCAGTTGTGACAACCAAGAATGGCTCTAGACTTTGCCAGATGCTTAGAGGGAGGGAGGAAGGATGCAAAGTCACCCTAGGCTGAGAACCGCTGGAGTGCACAGAATAACTACGGCTGTTTCTTAGGATTTATAGCCATCACTGTGAGCATCCGTTATGACTTTGAGTCATGTTAGAGTGACTTCTTGGACAATTGAAATGTATTAAGCTATTCAGCCACATTCAAAATAGCACTGAAGAATTTATAGACAAATCGAAAACTTTGCTTTTAGGAACCTGACATATGGCCCTTCTTCGTGTTGTTGGTATATTTGTTCTACAAATATTTCTGGATTAAATGAATATTCAGTTCAGTTCAACACAGTGCAGAGAACTGTGTTGAGGGTCATAAATGATGAAAAATGATCCCTTCTGGTTGGAGGGACAGCAGAACACAGGATGGCCTACAAACAGAAGTGGTTACTTACAACTGGAAAAATCAGGAGAACTTCACGTGGAGAAATCATTTGAGCAGGGCCTTAAAGGATTCCAGCAGGTAGATTATGGGTAGATTTTAGGAGGATGGAGTGAATAACAGACACAAAAGAGGAAAGACGTGCTCATTCAGGGCCAGGTGAGCAGTTTTGTATAATAGGAGACCTGAGTGAATATAAAGGAGTAGTCGGGGTTTAAGGATGAAAAGTGAGATTCATTCATGAATTGTAGGCTCCAGACTTGGCCGGTTTTTTTTAGCACTTACTAAAGATTCTTAGATGAGTTTAGAGCAGGAAAACTGTCTAATCTAACTAGCTGAAGTCCTGGTAGAGTCCTGCTATCTGAATTGGGAGGTAGTTCTACTCAGATGGGGCACTACGCTGACATGCACCATCATTGGCATTTTTGTGTCCCTGGCAGTGTCCCATATCCAGATATTAGACCTTGAGGTTTTAAGATCAAGTGATCAGGCAAAATAGACATGACATTAAACAAAGGTACGGAAGTCAGGAGTGCTTTTAGGACCATAGGCTCAGAGTTGAACAGAGCTGCATTCTGACCTTGGCTCTGCCACCTGCCAGCCAAATCATCTCCAGAATATTCTTTCTTTTGTCTTTATTCCTAAAATCTGGGTCTTACCTATTTCTTGGTAATATTAAGGGAATGTTTGAGAAGTATATATTGTAATGACTGAGACATTATAGTTAGGAGGTTGTTGCACTAATACAGTGAAATATATTCCTCTGGAGTAGGGTGGGAACAAGCAGGTGTTTTAAAAAAAAATAGAATAATTAGATATTTAAGCTTGTGGATAAGAGTGATGCTTTCTCGATGGCTCAGTGGGTAAAGAATCTGCCTTCAATGCAGGAGACACAGAGATACAGGTTCGATCCCTGGGTCAGGAAGATTGCTTAGAGGAGGAAATGGCAACCCACTCCAATATTCTTGCCTGAAAAATCCCATGGACAGAGGAGCCTGGTGGGTTTCAGTCCATGGGGTTGCAAAGAGTCAGACACGACTGAGTGACTAAATACACAGGAAGAAAAGGAAGGAACAGAGATTAGTGCTTGGCTTTTGGATTAGTTTGGAAGTGTTACAGGGAACATAAGAAGAAAAAGGGTTATTGGGGGAAAGGGACAGGCTGAGAGAGGTAACAGATTTGAGTTTATGTGGGATGTCTGGTAGAGGTGTTTGCCGGCAGAGAGCTGTACACCCTAATATATGGATGAGAAAGCTGGGCTGGAGAAATGGCTCGGCTGTTGTCACCTGGAGATTGTAACTGGATCCATGAGAAGGTCAGTTTCCAAGAGATACATCTATACTGAAAATGGAAGAAACCAAATCATCTCCATTTCAAGAATTTTTAGAAAAAGAAGCCAAAAAGATGTTTAATCAAAAAGGGGTCAGAATGCTCAGAGCCAGTGGCGGCTCAAGGACTAATTGTCTCGGAAAGGAGCTTGTGGTAAGCTGAGCTAGCCTGCTGAGAGTTTGCGTGAGATAACAGAATGGAGTATTCATGTGGATCTAGTCAATGAAGATGACAGTGTCTGGGAAGGAAGTTTCTGCCAGATGGAGTGGGTTGAGTAGTGTTTGGGAGGTAAAGAAACAGAATTTGAATAGAGGCAATCTTTGATGATATTTGACTGGTGAGATAGGCAGAGGAGGCAGTGACTGGAGAAGATTTAGAGATGAAAAGGTCAAGGGAGGGTTTTGTTTTGGTGTTAAGGTATTTTTAAGATGGGAGAAATTTGATCACGGTTCACTGTTTATGGGGGGAAGCCAGTAGAGACATGAGAGGGTAGATGATGGTACAAGGCCCCCAAGACTCAAGAGATGAGGCAGTCCAGGTCCAGCAAGAAGGGACACCTTTTTCCTTGCACCGGGAAGAACAGTGGCAGAAAGTTAAGGGGATTTTGTTGAGGCTTCTCTTTTTTTAAGGAGTAGAGGTCAGAGTCACGTGCTGAGGGCAGTAAGAGAGGTGGTGGCAAGGTCAGAGATAGGAGGAAAGTAGAGATTTAACAAAGATGTCGTGGGAAGCTGTGGAAACAAGTTCCAGGTAGCATGGATAACTATCCCATTTATAGTAGGAATACTGTCAAGAATTTCAGAGGCCGCGATGACCTACCTGTGTGTTGTCCACGGGAATGTTGATGTTGTCCAGGAATCAAGCAAGATCGCAAGATGGGTTGCACGACATTGAGCCAGGCTCAAGTTGCCAGTGAATGTGGGACAGTAGCCACAGAGGTTACTAGATGGCAGTGAGGGAAAGGGGGTACAGTTTACTGCAGCTAAATGATACGGGCTTAGAGAAAGAGTTTTTCCATAGTGATGGTGGAATGATGGTCTCCATATGCCGTTAGGGAGTTCTGGGATGTAGAAGAGGACATGGGGTCACCCTTTGAGAAGATGGCTGATGAGATGGGCCCCTCAGGAACGAGCCAGGTTGCTGTTAGGAGGAAGAGGTAGAGGGAACATTCTGTCTTGTGGTTCAGAATTGAGATGAACTTATTGGACATGCTCCATGGCACCAGGTGAAGTTTGGAACATACTTTTGGGGAACGTAGGTATTTAGGGAATGAATAAGAAAGATTATAATGGTCAAGAAGGAGAAACTTAAGATTGCTGCCTATATATATACCTATTATCTGAAGGTAGCTTCATAGTTCTCTTCAAGTGCTTACAAACTGTTTTTTGTTCCTTCAAGATTTTTTTTCCCTTCCTTTGACATTGGTTACAGATAAGTGTGGTGGTATGTTATATCAATATCAGCAAAATTAAATTACAGTTTCCAAAAAAAGAGCATTTTGTGGTTCTTTAATTTAAAATTTTGCTAGGAGATAGTTATTTAAAGGTAAACTCTCTAAGAGAAAAATGTTTGATGACATTCTTTCTGAAACATATTTTAATCTCGATTTTATTTAGGCAAATGTGTAAAATTTTGAGTAGCTAAGTCAGAGTCAAATCAATTGACCACTTAATAGTAATAATTATCATACTTTCTTTTTGATGTATAGGCATGTAAAGTTGAAGATTTGGGCAAAGTGGATTTTGAAGATGAAATTAAGAAAAGATTTAAGATGGTATATGTACCAAATTGGTTCTCAGTAGACTTAAAAACAGGGGTAAGTTAGCAGTTGATATTTGTGCAATTTTGGATAGTTGAAAGTTTCTCATATAGCTGAGGATTAAGTATTAGTTTTGGAGTCCTGTGTTTTTAAGTTTGAAAGGAGAAGATTTTATGCCGTTTAAATGCCTTTTCATATCCCAGTATATTAAATTGTAGTTGCATTGAATCATGCAAAACACATTTTTGATTCTGAATCTGTGGCTTAGCACTCTAGTCAAATAGTGCAAATGAATAAGGATTTAGAGACTTACTTGAAGAATGTATTCAAATAGAATGCCACTAAACAATTTTTCTCTTTTGACAGATGTTGACAATTACTTTGGATGAGAGTGACTGCTTTGCTGCTTGGGTTTCTGCAAAAGATGCTGGCTTCAGCAGCCCCGATGGGTCGGATCCAAAATGTGAGTTTGTGTCCTTCCTTCCCTACCTCCTTCCAAAAGAATAGGTAGATCTGTGCTGGTTTTTTGCTATATGCTCATCGTTTTTGTTTATAAACAATATTTGGGTTTTTAAAAAATTATTTTTCAAGAAATCTATATTTAATTCTCTCATATGGAAATGGAAAATATTACATTTTAAGTGTTTTGGAATCTTGAGTTTTCTCACAATGTATGACTTAGCTTTAACAATTAAAGCTACTCTCTACCCTTAAAGCATTCAAGAAATCTGTTAGGTAAGGATAAGTGAAGCTAGGAAACAGTTTTACCCCCTCCAATTAAAAAAAAAGCATTATTGAAGTATAATTGACATATCATGTGTTGGTTTCAGATGTAAAGGATAATGATTCACTATTTGTATATATTGCAAAATAATCACAACAGTAAATCTAGTTAATAGTTAACATCTGTCGCCATGTATAGACAGTTTTTCTCTTGAGACTTTTTAAGATCTACTCTCTTATTAACTTTCAAATTCAACTTTTTGCAATACAGTATTAGTAAATATAGTCACCATGCTGTATGTCACATTCCCATGACGAATGTATTTTATAACTGGGAGTTCATACTTTTTGACTCCCTTCACCCATTTTGCCTATTCCATTACTCCTACCCCCGCAACATCTGGCAACCACCAATCTGTTCTCTGTTTCTATGAGCTCTGGTTTTTTTCTTGCTTTTTTGGTTTCAGATTCCACATGTAAGTGAGATCATATGGCATTTGTCTGTGTCTGACATATTTCGCTTAACCATAAGGCCTTCAGGGTTCATCCTGTTGTCACAAATGGCAAGACTTCATTTTTTTTTTTATGACTGCATAGTATTTCTTTGTGTGTGTGTCTCATTTGCTTTATCCATTCATCCATCAATGGACAATGAGGTTTTCTGTAAATAATGCTGCAGTGAACATGGAGGTGCATATATCTTTTTAAGTTAGTGTTTTCCTTTTCTTCAAATAAATACTCAGAAGTAGGATGCTAGTTATGATAGTTTTGTTCTTGGGGAACCACCATACTGTTTTCCACGGTGTCTGCACCAACTTACATTCCCATCAGTAGTGCACGGGGATCCTGTTTCTCCTCACACTCTCAAACATTTGTCATTTATCATCTTTTTGATTAACAGCCATTCTGACAGGTGTGAGGTGATATCTCATTGTGGTTTTGATTTGCCTTTGCCTGGTGATTAGTGATGTTGAGCAAGTTTTCATGTACCTGTTGGCCATCTGTATGTCTTCTTTGGAAAAGTCTATTCAGCTCTTCTACCCATTTTTTTAGTCAGATTTTTCCATTTTTTTGCTATTGAGTTGTATGAATTTTTTATATATTTTGGATATTAACCCATTTCTGATAAATAATTTGCAAATATTTTCTCCTATTCAGTAGGTTGCCTTTTCATTTTGTTAATGATTTCCTTTGCTCTGTAAAAGCTTGTTAGTTTGATATAGTTCCACTTACTTATTTTTGCCTTCATTGACTTTGCTTTTGGTGTAAGATCCAAAAAAATCATCCACCAAGATCATTGTCAGCAAGCTTATTGCCTGTGTTTTCTTCTAGGAGTATTATGGTTTCAAGTCTTACATTCATCTCTTTAATCCTTTTTGAGTTAATTTTTGTGTATGTTGAGAAGAGACTTATCTTCATAAGAGTCTATTATATTTTATTAATTATATCTTTGATCAGTATTCTTCTAAGAATGTAGCATGTAGAGATAACTGATATATATACAAAATATAGTGGCTTTATATGGAAATAGCTCTTTAAAGAATACAGTTTCTGTTGTTGTTTATTCATTTTCAAAGAATGGCTATATCTGAACAACCAAATAGAATATCTCTTTGCTTGATATTATCACTGCTTTAAACATTGTAAGGTGAAATTTTAAATAGACTTTATGAAATACGTAAAGTCTTGCTTTTAGACATCCTTTGCATTGGGTTAGGAATGTAACATCAGAATATGTAGAAACTTTTCATTTTTATTTCTCTCCCTCTATTTTTAAGTTAAAACTAATGTTTCTCTTTTCTGTTTTTTTTTCTTTTTTAACTGACTCTTTTGCAGTGAACTTAGGAGGACTTTTACTCCAGGCACTCCTAGAATATTGGCCTAGGACACATGTGAATCCAATAGATGAAGAAGAAAATGAAGTAAACCATGGTTTGTATTTTTATATTAGGATAATTGGTTTTAAAATTACTCTGAAGTTAAGGATATTTAGATTGTTATCCTGAGAATTTTAAATATAAAATTTTTTTTAAGCATTTGCTAAAGTATGACATAGTAAATAGTTGTGGTGTGCTCAATTTATTGCCCTCCCTTCTACATGCTAAAGAATGTCCATCCAGTCTTAACTGAGATATCAAAGAACTTTTAATTGGTGAGACTACACGAAGTATATAGAATCAATCTGGTATATTCAGGTGACCTTTGTCCTTAAAAATAGGCAGCTTAGCAGGTTTATTCTAAAGGTACTTCTCAAGGTATTGTGGACCTGCTGGATTTACCTCCAAAGCTAGCTATTTAGCTGCATTGGAAAGCCAGGTTTGTCCTTGTGAGGCATATTTCACATTGGCCTGAAATCTAGATATTCCCTAGTCTGATGATCTACCTGATATTGGCTCAAAAAATCAACTCCCAACTCAGAAGTGTCAGGGTAAGTGACTGTGTGTAAAGAATTAATGTCATTGAGGACATTCTGAAGCTGTGTGTGCCACAGTAACTCACTGTGCAGCATGGGAGAATTTGGAACTTATGAGTTTGGCTCAGTCTGATTAAAGAAAAGAGGGGAAAAATCTTAAAACAGCACAGCTGATACGTAACCTTGAGTCCCACCCACTGAGGACCTGCTCTGCTAACGATTCTCTGCAGATTGCCTGTTTGTGGTGGTCAGCAGTGATGAAGCCCTCCTGCCAGAGACTGTTGTGGCTGACTGATTCATCCAGAATAATTTTTGGAGTTTAAATCTGTTTTGCAAGGATGACATGCCTCTCTGTAAGCCAGTGTCCTGATGTCCCTGTCAAAGAGAGAGCACTGACCCCACACATGATGGCGTTTCTTTTGTCAGCTGGCTCACTTCATTCCCCTTCTGAATTGTACAGTGAACTGTGAGCCAGAGTCAGTGGAAAGATCTGCTCACAGAGGGTCGAGAAAGCTAGGTTCTGGTATGGGCTCTGCCATTTTATCAACTCTGCAGCTGTGGGCGTGCTGCTTCCTGTTCTTGACTTGTCTTTCTCCATCTATAACCTGACAGGGTGCCCTCGGAGGCCCAAGGAGCCAATAAAGACTAAGTAATGAAAACAAAGGGCTACAGGCAGCACCTCTTGAAGGCAGACTTTGGTTGGGGGAGTAAAGAATAAGTCACAGGAAATGGCAAATCATCCTTAAAATCAAATTGGCATAGTGAAGGCAGGGCAGGACCGAGCCAAGCTCAGGACACGCACACTCTACCTGTCTGGTAATCTTGCTGGAGCTGCGCGACACACAGTGGACACTCAAGCAGCTTGGGTTACATGTGGTGGGCAGCTCGAGTATTCGGAGGCCTGTAGTGAGTTGTAAGTGACGATAATAGAGATAGATGGGCATGGATCTCTCCATTCAGGGACTGGCATTCTGGGTGGGCAAAGCACCGCTTACATCTGCACCGCGTGATCAGAGTTGGTGCTGTGAGGGAGGGTCTGAGAGCGCTGTTGGTTGCAGAGGGCGAGATTGCTTCCAGATTCCTTCAGAAAGTGGTTATGAACGAACTGGTACTTGAGGGGGAGTCAGCTGCAGAGAGCTGACTGAAATGAAACCTGACTAAAATGAAATCTGTAGAGAGCAATAAAAATGAGTTTATGACCTCTCAGAGATTTTGTTTTTTACCAATACCATTAGTTGTGGCTGCCATTAAATATAAATTTTTTTTTCTGACACAAATTTCTCTGTGCTTGGTGTTTTACCAATCCCCACCCCACCAGCACCACAGAAAAGAGCAGATCATCGTTTATAAAGAGACTGTTCTAGACTTCCCTGTGGCTGAAGTAGGTGGTTATGTTTTTGTTTTAGATCTCAAACATTAATCTCTAAAATGTAATCATTTCTCATGAGATATGTCACACATTGCCGTATTTCTTATTTTCAGGAACTTTGTTTTTTACCTTTATTTCCATCTCTAGCTGACTTACAGGACTTTTTGACTTAAAAATCTTGCAATGGTTGGGTCCTGTGGAAACAAAATGTTTAGAATCTGTGTTGTTAGCACTAACTCTGGATACTGACGCCATCTGTATTTTTTCCTAGTAAATGGGGAGCAAGAGAACCGAGTACAGAAAGGAAATGGCTACTTTCAAGTGCCCCCACACACCCCTGTGATCTTTGGTGAAGCTGGAGGTCGCACCCTCTTCAGGTATGGGTAAGAAGGGCTCAGAGTGCATCCTGTTTGCCCTAAAGTTTTGATTCAAGCAAATGTCTATTGTTAACTTCGAGGGGTGTCTGGGTTTTGGTTTTTCACCTCCCTGAAATAGTTAAGTGTCTGATGCTATTAGACCCCATCTTAATTGAGAGCTGAGCCCCTAGTGATAAAATGAGGTTGATACCTTGTGGAGGTTGATAACCTTGCCTCAAGGCAGCTTCTTAGTGGTTTCTGCAGGAAATGCTTTTTCTCAGTTAACCAGCAAGACTGCCAGGGTGAGGGGACAGATGACTTCACCAGAAGTCCCCACCACAGGACAACATCTGAGTAGATAACTTCCCTCAGCCCAGGCCAGGGGAGATGGACTGGGCTGCTCCTGGGAACTGTCGTGCCCAACAGTGGCTTGACCTGAGATGCAAGGCTGTCCTTCATGAGGGCCTGCAGGCAAGTGCCAGACTGGCCTCACCTCCAAGTTGCCAGCCAGGGCCCAGGAAATGTCATGGGAGAAGGCCGTGGGCCAGAAGTAAGAAAACTATCTGTCTTGCCCTTGAGAGCAGAATTCTCTTCCTTGATGGGGAATTCCTGAGAGTGTGGTTACTGAAAACATCCTGACCCCATATTGTGTGTGGAGTGCCATGCCCTGTAGCACTGGTGGGCGACCTCAGGTGCCTTGCCTACAGCCAGCTTCCGTCCTCACCCAGGGGCCCCAGCAGGCAGCTGTGGTATATGTCTGGCCTTGGAATCTGGGAGCCTGAGTTTTACGGCTTGCTTTCACTCTTAGCAGAATGTCATTCTGCCTGCCTTCTACTTCATTTCCTCAGCTGTCAATTGGGGGTTATCCTGAATGAACTCCACAAGGTCCCTCCCTCTAACATTTGTTAACAGTGATATTGGGATCCGTGCTTGTTTTGTCACTTACTACATGATGGATTATGTTTAGGCTGCTCTGCCGAGATTCTGGGGGTGAGACTGAGTCCATGCTTCTTAATGAGACGGTGCCACAATGGGTAATTGACATCACTGTGGATGTAAGTGTCCTTCACTCCCACTTTGTCCTCTTATTTTTTTCCAAATCATGAAGAAAATTAACTGTATTAGATGGTATAATCTTTCATTGAAACTAGACTGCCAAGTGGAATCCTCTTCTGCTTCTGTGCAGTTCCAAGCTGCAGAGAAATATTATAATTATGTCTCTTTCTATCTTTATTTTTAATATATAAAATGTGCTTATCAAAGAAAATAATAAATGAATAAGGTGAAATTCCCATCCTTTTCCAAACATTCTCTTCCATTCACTTCCTATTCTTCCCAGAGGAAGTAAATATTAACAGCTTAATGTAAAGCCTTCAGTACCTTTTTCTGTGCATACACAAGTGTATATTATTTGTGTCTATGTGTGTCTAGATATATGTGATCCATATATAGATCATTTTATTTTGCACAGAATCTACTGTTCTATACTATTCTACAGTTTGGGTGTGTTTTTTGTTTGTTTGTTTTGTTTTTCACTTAAAAATATATTTTGGACATTTTTTCATATCGGTATATGGATCACTTCTTTTTAATGACTGCATAGTATTTCATTGTATAAATGTACCATGATTTATTTAGCCAGTCCCTATTAATGGACATTTAGGTTGTACCCAATGTTTTCTGTTACAAACAATGCTTCAGTGAACATCCTTGTATATATATCTTTGTGTACTTTTTAGGGTAAATTCCTAGAAGTGGAATTGCTGGATCAAAGGGTATGCCCATTTTAAATTTCAATAGATACTGCCAAATTGCACTCCACCAAGGGTGTACCAGTTTACACTCTCACCAAGTGTGCGAGCCCAGTACCCCACACCCTCACCAATGCTGGATACGTAGAATCTTTGCTGAAAGATAGACATCTTATCTCATTGTTTTAATTTTTTTAAACTTAGGATGAGGTTAAGCATCTTTTCATAGTGGCCATTTTTATTTCTTTTGTAAATTGCCTGTTTGTATTCTTTACTCGACTTTCTATTGGGTTATTTGTCTGTCTTATTGACTTGTAATAGTTCTTCATATTGACTATTAACCCTTGAATCATTCTCTTGCCTCTTGATTGAATTTTTGCTTTGCTCATGATGTCCTTTGGCAAGCAAAAAGTTTTAATTTTTATATGACCAGATTAATCCTTTATGGTTTTGAGTTTCATGTCTTGCTTAGGTATTTCCCACTCCAGAGTAGCAAAAATGTTTTCTTTTGTTCTCTTCTAGTATGTTTATGATAATGCTTTGTATCTAGATCATTAAAGTATTAGAATTTATTCTGTTTGGTGTGAAGTAAGATGCTCACTTTCTCCAAATGGATAGCCAGTGTGTCAACACAATTTATTGAATCATCTAAACTTTTCCTACTAATCTGAAATGCTATTTTATCATATACTAAATTTCTATACACACATATAGAAATAGCATATATAGTTATGTGCTATTGACCAATTTTATGTCTATTTAAAGCCTCATGAAAAAAGATTTAATCTCTAGAACCTTCTAGAAAATTTGTTTTCTGTCCCAGATGAACTTCCAAGAACTTAAAACCAGTCTGACACCTGATGGATATTCTAGTCTTCTCTAAATTTGAGCTCCCCATAAACCACTACTTCCTTTGAGTGTGAAACTCACTTGGATGCATTGCTGACTTTAGGCCTGTGGCTTATTCCCCAGAGGAAACATCCAAACAGGATATGACATGAGGCTCAAAGGGATTAATTCCCATAGCAAAGATGACCAATTAATTTTATCATTTATCTAAGTGTATGGTTTACATCATGTGGACATCTAGGTGGTTGGCTGAACTTTCCACTCTTATTTGAAACCTCAGACCTCACTCTGATGTCAGAGGTAAAGCAAGTTAGGAGGACTTGATTGACCTTTTCAGGTAGGATAATGGACCTTACCAGCATAGAGTGTATGGTTTTGCTCAAAAGTGAATGTTGTGGGTTTCTCTCAAGACAGTTAAATTTTTGTTCTGGCATTTGAATGTAGACTTGAGATTTTGGTTTGTATGGCTTAAAGAATTAAAATAAAGTTTGTTTCCCTTTAATACCTTGAATTGTTATTTGAGAAGAGCCATGCTGCAATTTTATATTGCCACTGACACTGCGTATAATTTGTCTTTATTTATGTTTTATTACAAAATGAAACATTATACTTTTCTAATACCCTTTCTCTAAGGCTGACATAATTTGATATCTTACTCTAAATTTCATAGAAAGTCACTTTTAAATGTACAATAGCTATTAACTTGTGAATCATGTTTTCTTATTGACATCATTTTAGTTTATCAACTAATAGAAACTATTTTACCTTTTTTCATTTTTAATATTTCAGAAAAATATGCCCAAATTCAACAAAATTCCTTTCTACCTCCAACCTCATGCATCTTCAGGAGCAAAAACCTTAAAAAAGTAAGTACATGGAGTGTTGTGCAATACTTTGATCTGATTAATTGCCAGAGATTTCTTTATTCCTCATGATTACATTTATAACACAGGAGGCAAGTACTAGATCTTAGGCTAACTTCATAATACTGAAAGTTTATATAATTTAACCATTTACAAAGTATGATCTTCCCTGGTAGCTCAACTGGTAAAAAATCTACTTGCAATGCAGGAGAGCCTGGTTCGATTCCTGGGTCGGGAAGATCCACTGGAGAAGGGATAGGCTACCCACTCCAGTATTCTTGAGCTTTCCAGGTGGCTCAGCTGGTAAAGAATCCACCTGCAATGTGTGAGACCTGGGTTTGATCCCTGGGTTGGATTTAATTAATTGCCAGAGATATTTTTTATTTGTTATGATTACATTTATAGCACAGGAGGCAAGTACTAGATCTTAGGTTAATTTCATAATATTGAAAGTTTATATAATTTAACCATTTACAAAGTACCTACTATGGCCAGTTGCAGATGTTCAAAATAAGACATGGATTTTGTTTCTTGCCATATTCATAGTTTAGGACACAATCTGTGTATAATTGCTTTTATGGATACTTAGGGAAAGAAACGGAGAAGGCAGTGGCACCCCACTCCAGTACCCTTGCCTGGAAAATCCCATGGACAGAGGAGCCTGGTGGGCTGCAGTCCATGGGGTCGCTAAGAGTCGGACACGACTGAGCGACTTCACTTTCACTTTTCACCTTCATGCATTGGAGAAGGAAATGGCAACCCACTCCAGTGTTCTTTCCTGGAGAATCCCAGGGACGGGGGAGCCTGGTGGGCTGTCGTCTGTGGGGTCGCACAGAGTCGGACACGACTGAAGCGACTTAGCAGCAGCAGCAGCAGGGAAAGAAAAGTGTAGGGGAAAGAAATGAATCTGTGACTATAGCTTTCCAGAAAGGTTTCTTGAAGGACATGGAATTTGAGCTGGACATGTAAGATTGGTCAAAAGAAAGATATTTCAGGTCCAGAAAATGGTTTGATCAGGGATGTGGAAGTAGGAGCTTACATAAGATATTGTTAGATTTCCAAACATACACACAAAAAAGAATAGAAGAATGAACCTCATTATCCCATCAAACAGCTTAAGTAACTGTCAGCATATGGCTAAACATTGTGTCATCTATACCTCTATCTTTCCTCCCTCCCACTGAATCCCCCTGCCTAGACACACACACACACACACACTCATACTCACACATTCACACACTCACACATCAGACACAGAGGATTATCTTAAAGCAAGTTCTAGATAGCACTTCAGCAGTATTTAATGATTGATGTTCAAGATGGCTTTTAAAGTATGAGCCTAAACCATTTGATTTGACCATTATTAACTGATGTCAGAGATACAGAAATAGGTTTGGGGATAAGGAAGTTGCTGAATCTAGTTTTGGACATGTAGAGTTTGCGATGCCTTTGGGGCATCAGCTGGAGCTGTTGGGTTGGTGAGTTTGGAGATCAGACAGGCAGTTGAAACTCGAGGTCGTGACTATAGGAGGGAGCCCTGGGAGAAACGGGTACAACCGTCATCGGAGCCTAATGAGCACCAGGGGCTGCCTTCCTTTCAGGAGCATTCAGTTTGCCCATGCTCTGGGAAGGCCTTTAAGGGAATAGAACCTAGAAGGCTATTCTTTATGTATATAATCTCACTTATTTGCACACAATCTGTCTTAGGAGAGGACACTGTAAGAAATCTGTTGGGAATTGTAAAAATGGAAAGCAATGACTAAGAACATGTATTGGTTTATGTTTTTGTGGTATGATTTAGCCTTATCAAATGTTATCACCAAAGAATATGGGAGAGAATATCCAGTGATTTCCTGATGTCACCATCTGCCCTTGCCTTTTTCAGGGACCGACTTTCTGCTAGTGACATGCTTCAAGTCCGGAAAGTAATGGAACACGTCTATGAGAAAATCATCAACTTGGATAATGAGTCTCAAACCACTAGCTCTTCTAATAATGAAAAACCAGGAGAACAGGAAAAAGAGGAGGATATTGCTGTATTGGCAGAGGAGAAAATTGAACTTTTGTGCCAGGACCAGGTAAATGGACTTGAGGACACCGCCCCATTTTTTCCAGTGCTGGTGCTCAGAATTTCATAATGTGGTAGGATTGTGGTTTCCAGATCTGTTGCCTTGCGGGGGTTGAGGGGAGGGCCTCTGCTTTTAGAGAGACTGTAAGGAGCGCCGGGTCTCCCACCTATTTGTGAGGCCCTTTTTGGAGGGCTTGATTAACCCACCCTAAAGCTTCCATTTACCCAGGGGGCAGTTTTCAGGAAGGGGACAAGGAGATTGAAATGCACACACAGACAGATGTGGATGTGCTGGTGGCTTTTTTTTTTGTGAAAAGAAAGCCACGTGCTCATCTTGATGTGCAGAGCAGCATCTGCTGTGTTAAAGATCTGAAGAGGAGGTGAGTGGAGCATCTGTGCAAATGCTGTAAATGAGGATCCAGTTGAGGCATTTCTTCAGAACGGCTAGATGTGTCGTGTCTGCCCTAGCCACACGAGTTCACGTCTCCCGTGCCCAGATTCATGCCTGCAGGCAGCAAGAACAGGCCACCAAGCATGGGCAAGGAGAGCTCGGCATTAGCAATAACAGCCTGAGATACTGGATACTTTTTTATTATTTATTTTTTGCTATTCAGGTTTTGGATCCAAATATGGACCTTCGAACAGTGAAACACTTCATATGGAAGAGTGGTGGTGACCTCACCCTCCATTACCGTCAGAAGTCCACGTGAAGGGCGGGCCAGCACTCCTGGGTATTCATTTACTGACCTTCCTCTATGGCCCCAAGAGTAGTCCTAGGAAGCCCAGAGCCCCAGTGGGAACAAGACTTCTAACGACTGATTTGGTATGGACCGAGATTATCTTTCCATTGAAGTGACTAATCAAGATGTAATATAGAAACCAGTCTCCATGTGTAGATTAAGCTGTCCCCCAGGGAGGCAGAGCGCCAGAGCGGAAGAGCCCCAAGCAGGCTGTGTGTTGCGAGATGTACTGAGGACTGATGAGAGGCCAGCACAGATTTTGCTTCCTCCTTTTGTTTCCAAGGACCTTATCTTGATCTGTTAGCACTTGTCAGAGACACGTGGTAGGGCCGTGTCTGTCACTGTGTTCCAACTCCAATCCCGCACTCGGGAGCTTTTCTAGGAGTACATTCCATCTACGCAGCACCTATGAAGGCTTTTTCCAAGTTTGTCATTAAAAAAAACAAACAAGTTGTTTTCACCATTTAAGACAGTTACTTTTAATAGGAATTGGCTGTTGCACAATTCAGGAGCCAGCCCATTTCATGATAAACGATTGCTGTTGGGCTTGTTTTTAGTACTGCACCTCAGATGTGTTGTGGGCAGACCTGTTGAACCCAGGTGCTGGGCCACAGCGCTGGGACTGCCAGCCTAGAGCGCGCCCAGCCCGTGCCCAGCCGAGACGCCTGGACTGCACTGCGCGGCGGCCGCAAGGGGGCGCAGCTGTCTCACTTCTCCCTCCACTGTGTTTTCTTTACGGGCAAAGCCAGTGACTCCACAGGGTCTTGCTCCGGGTGAGCAGCATGACACCATCAAAACTTAAGACCATGATGAGATCCTAACTTCATTTAAATGCTACCTAATATTTTTGGTGTCAGAGTGAAAGGCTATCATAATGAGTTAACTTGATATTCATGTCCTGGAGTACACACGTTTGTTTCTTCCAGTTTTATACGCAGGTTTGTGTTGTTGTTGGACCTGTATCCAGGTTTCTTTTCACTGTTCTTTCTAACAACCTAAAGCTTTCATAGAATCATTTGGATCTTGTACAGAATATAACTTATTGGGGGTAAACACTTCAATTTTTGGCAGAAAAAAAAAATACTTTGGATTCTCCCCAAGGTCATTTGTACTTGGAATAGAACAATGATCCACCCCCATAAAACTACATAAGACAAGCCTCCTGTGTGAAGCCAGAAGCACAAGTGCCTTCAGAGGGCAGTTTATTCCAATCCAGTTGCCTCCCCAGCTTGTGTGTGGCCTGTCCCCATAATAGCAGGGACTGTGGAGGGGGTGGGGAAGGTTTTTTCTTTTCTACATCTTCACGGGTTCAGCTGGAGGCAGCTGATGGGCCTGGGTCTGGACCTAACCGTTTGAGATACTCTGATCCGCACAACTGTAGAGACAGGGTTCACTCACTGCTGGGCAGCCTCCTTTGGAAAGTGGAGCGGTCATTGCCTCCAGCACTTTGAAGAAGTGAGCAAAGACACGCCACGTTTCCAACGAGTCTGTCTCCCTTATGCAGAGAGCAACGGCTTTTTTTAAAAAAAAAAATCCTTTCTATCTGTTGAATACAACGGTGCACTTTCGGTGCACATTTTTTAGCAATAGTTGTGAATTAATGGCTTAAAAAAAAAAAAAAAAAAACACCTCATTTCCCAGCCCTCAGCTTTGTTTGCACGAAGGGCCCTTGGGCTGAAGGAATGGGTCTCGCTGGGCCGTGCTGCCCCATGTGCCGAGTCTTGAGGGGCGGCTGTGCTCCCTTCCCATCTTACATCTGACACCCCTGCCCCAGCATGGTTGTTTTTTTGTTGTTCCAGTCAAACCCGTAATAGTTTCCAGAAGATTTGACAGTCTGCAATGCCAAAAGGGTAAAAATCTGTATTTCACAGTTGTATAGAATAAAGGCTTTAGTTAAAATATTTCAAAGTGTACAGTACACATTTATTTCCACTTGTCATTTTCCTTCATAGCAGATTACAGAGAAAGTAAGAAACTTCTGGTTTTGTGTTTACCCTGGAAATAATTAGCATTGATATCCATTTTAGCCCCCAGTTTAGGGAGGGGAGTATGTTAATGTGAGGGCGGGAAGAACCAGGTCCCTTGGGTGAGGGTGACTCTGGGTCAGGCCGCCAGGTTAGTGAAGGGAAACTGGCTTCAGAACAGGCCTCGCCTGATTCTACTTCTGGATTCCTGCAGGCAGACACTGGGCTCCCAGACAACCCAGGAACCAGGTTCTGGCACTGCCTCTGGACACAACGCCTCCCTACTCTGCAGGCTTATCAGCTGCTCTAGTGGACCTGACCAGGATTTGCTTTTTAAATGCAGTCTCAGTGCAGGGAACGTGAGGTGTTTGCTGATATGGGGCCCTCCCTCCATATCTTTGGCCTCTGGCCCCCAGAGCAGACTCCCTCCATATCTTTGGTCTGGGCCCCTCTGTGAGCCTAACAGAGCTCTGAATTCCCTGTAAGGGCACACATTCCACATCAGATGGTAAAGGTGGGACTTTCGACTGGGCTGAGGCTAGACGGCCAGACTGGAGGCAGCTTTCATGGTAATCAGCAAGGGCTGTGGAAAGGTGAGGGACTCTGGCCAAAGAGGAGAGGACTTCAAGTGATAAGGATCATCCCTGCACGGAGCCCTCCTGTTGCTGTGGGGACCTAGGCAGAGCAAGACACACAACCCAGTCTCAGCCTCCTGAGGCACTGCAGGAGAGGGGAACAGCCCCCTCCCGTACTGTGGAAAATAACAGAGGGCCCTTACTCACTCTTGTCCAGGCGCCTCATCCCTGCTTGGGGTGGGAGCTGTGTGTGAAGAGCTCCAGGCAGGAGGACCGGCTCTGAGAGCCTGCTTAGGATGGTGAACTTAAATTTGTTAACTTTTATTCATCACTAGGATGGCTAGATGCCTTGTATATTTAAAAGAGATGGTTGTAAAAGTTTGGGAGCTGACAGGTGTCCCGTCTGGGGACACTAGGTGCGTTAGATGTGGATGGTCGGGAAGCAGCAGCATCATGTCCCAAGCACAGGTGAGTCTCTGCTGAAGGGCCTAGAATTTCCAACTGGCCCTCAGGAGAAGGGGGCAGGTTCATGGGAATATGTGGTCAGCCTGAGCCAACTGTGCAGAGTAGCACAGGGTGAGACAGTAAATGGGGCGGCAGGGGTCCCCAGGGCTTGGGGGTGCCCTCCATTACAGATAGGCTGCCTGTAATGGAAAGAATCAAGGCAAGCCCTACGGAAGGATTAGGCGAACACTCGACACAACCCCTCCCTCCCTCACCCCATCTTCACACCTAATGGTGCCTGGACTCTGTTACCTGCCGTGTAGCCACAGTGACTGGAGCAGGAACATGTAATGGGCACGTGGCCCAAAGATGCCCTTCCCCAAGGCCCGTGGCCTTTACCAATGGAAGCTCCATGCCCGACCCAAGCAGCAAAGAATCCTCTCCTATCCCAGCTTCTGGAAAACTTACTTAACCTGGTGCTGTTCCCAGCCCCCTGCTACGCCAAAAGTACTTGATTGAGATTCTTAGACAAGTGCCCAATTCCCCAAAGCCAGGACCATCAGGCAGAATGACTGCTGACAGGTTGTCTCGTGGAGACCAGTAGGGTCTGAGTGGACACAAGCGCCCCCCACAATCAGCAGAAGACACTGCCCAGCACTTAGGGCCTCCCTCAGCCCAGGAAGCACTAAAATAGGGGCCACCCCACACAGCGTGGCCTCAGCTGCCTCCCGCTTCCAGGCCTCATGAAACGCCATCAAAGGGCCTGGTCATAGCCCGGAGTGGTGTTCAGGAGTGGAGAGCCGGGCCTGGCTAGGAGCCCCCCCAGCCTCCACCCCGCAGTCTGGGCTCTCTGGGCTTGCTGGCTCCTCCTCCGCCTGGGCTTCGAGCAGCTCAGCAGACAGCCCGTCTTCGGGTGAGGCAGCAGAAGTAAGGCTGTCGGGAAGGGTCAGCTGAGGCAGGTGGTCTGGCTGGGCCTGGGCGCCGGGGCTGTCTGGGAAGGAGACCTCAAACTCGGACCCAGACCAGGTGGCCTCACCTGAAACAAACAGGGTGGAGCTGAGGAGGCCCACAGAACTGGGGCCAGTGTGGCCTGGGGCAGTCACCCCACTGACCCCCAGCTCCCGCCCCCCGTGTTGACGGGATGGGGGGGCGCCAGCATATGAGCGCCTTGATGTGGCTGCCCTCCCCCACAGGCCAGCCTCTAACCGGCTAAGAGACCCAGGGCCGCCTTTGCCACAACCCAGGGTCCCTCCCAGAGGGGCCGGCCCCTCACCACCACGCTCGTGAGAACCGCTGCTGGAGCAGACGTCCTCCAGCCCTGAGGCTGAGACCGCAGGGGGGGTCAGCTCTGCGGAAGAGGGCAGGCAGGGCCAGACGCTGGCGTTGCTGCTGTCCAAAAGGGAGAGGCCAGACACGTCCAGGAAGCCTGGGGGAAGGCACACGATTCTGTCGGTGCAGAACCCTGACCGCTGGAAGGCCAGCGCCTCAGGCTCACTGTGCCCAGTTTCTGGGGCATCTGGCCTGGCCTGAGGAGACCTCAGCTGTTTGTGAAGCCCCAGCCACCCCAGAGGCTCCCCACAGCCGGTTTCTGAGGAAGGAAAGGCGCCTGGGCTGGGTGATCACAGGACAGCCCAGTGGCAGAGGGCCCTGCCCCTGCCCTGTGCTCAGAGTGCTATGTGACCAAGCAGCCCCCTCCCGCCTCTGGACGGCAGCCTCCCCATCCGCACACTGGTCACATCGTCTGCGACTAGCCTGGCAGGCATGAGATAGCTGCCAGCGCCCAGCCCTCAGCTTGCTCCCGGCCTGCTCGGTACCTGGGTCCATGACCCGCTGTAGTGGAGGCGGAGGCTGCAGAGGAGTCTCCATGGAACGGGGCAGGTCTCCGAGGTCTTGAGCGCCCTGGCCAGGACTTTCAGGCCCAGGGAGCTGTTCCTCTGTGGAGGAGTCAGGTGCCTGCAGCAAGGCCTAAGGGGAGCCGGGGAAAAAGAGGAATCAGAGGCGTCTGTCAGGACAGGGCTAATCCAGCCTAACCCCTAGCCCACACCTACCCCGGGAGCACCACTCAGCTCACGGGAGCAAACAGCCTTGGGGACCTACTGCTTCCTCCACAGCAGATGTGCAGCCAGGCAAGAGGGGCCTAGCTGGCCTCCCTTGAGGTGCCAACATGGACTTGGGGTCCCCTCCCCACTCTGCTGAGCAGCCCTATCTGTGACCCCCTGGCATAGTCCATGCCTAGAGAGTAGTCCCCGAGTGCCCGCATGCAGACTCCAGGCACTAGCCTGATGCTCAGAGGCACCTGGGCCAGACACAGTCGCTGGCTTAACTTTCCGACAGACTCAGGGAGGCACAGGACAAAGGTCTGCCCACCCCGAGCCTCAGTTTCCCAGTCATGAAATGAAAATGACAGCCTGTGCCTCGCACTCCCCTCACCTGCAGACCCAAGTGGCAGGAAAACCGAAGCAGGTTGCACAGTCCCGGGACTGGCCCCATCTGCTCCCCCTGGGTCCCACAAGCCGGGGGGCTTCCCAGGGGCTCCACAAACAGGCTCCCAGTGAGGACAGCCCCAGTCTCCTCCTTTCCCAGCTGCAGGCCCGTCTGCCCACATGAAACTCCCCTCTTGCCCCAGCTGGCCACGTACCTCCACGTAGTCACCCTGTTTGGAGCCTGTCTCCAGGCCAAGAGGAGCAGCAGAGTCCTGGTGGGCGGGTCCAGGCGGCGGGGCACCGGGTGGTGGGACACTGGGTGGCGGGCCACCAGGCGGCTTCTTGTGGTGGCTGGGGGGCTGGGTTGGGATCCGGTGCAGATACCCGTAGCCAATGCCACAGCCCAGGCTGCCAAAGGCCAGAAACACCCTCCTGGGCTTGTCCCACAGCCCTTCCTTCCCCTGCCACCCCCACCCCCCAGCAATGAGAGGGTCTCCTAGACCAACAGCAGCCTCAGGACCCCTGGGCCCAGGGCCCAGCCCTCCGCCCCCACTGTGGACTCAAGGTCCATGCCCACTGGCCAGGCGCCCCCCAGAGCCCCACCCCGCCGCCCTCCGACCCCAGGAAGTACCTGCCCTCTCCACCCCAGGCTGCATTGGGGGTGACAGTCACCTCCCGGCAGGAGTCGGACTCAGAATTGTAAACCATCAGCTTCAAGGGCTTCCCCTCGTGGGATTCGATGAGCGAGAAGAAGTCCTCGGACTACGACAGACAGACAGACGCACCTAAGCCCTGTTCCCACTCTGGGATGGGAAGCCTCACAAGACAAGACACTTCCCACGGACAGCACCCCACCCAGCGGGCCGGGGGAGGGGGGAGGGAAGCCTGCCCTTCCTCACCTCCTGGAGGATCTGGTCCGAGCCCACAACGTAGTCTGTGTAGGGGCGCAGGCCCGCCAGGGCAGCAGGTGAAGAGGGCTCCACATCCTGAGGAAAAAGAATCACGAATTACCCAACTGTCAGCCTTGCCACTGGGGGGGCAGCGCGTGGACAGCTGCGTCTTCAGGTGGTGAGTAGTGGACCTGTCCTCTGTCCCCAGGCCAAGACCTCAAACCCAGACTCGCCCAGCCCAGCCCCTCGTTCCCCTGCCTCCCGCAGTCCACAGTCTGCCCAGCAGAGGGCAGCGCTGCGTCACGGCGCGCATTACAGCTCCCGCATCTCACCACCTGGCGCTGTAGACAGACACTTGACCCCTCTGCCCCAGTTTCCCCACAGTTAAAAGTAGGATATGTAGTACTAGGCAAAAGGTTGCTGAGAAGACCAAAAAAAACCACATGTACAGAATGAAACCACACCTTGTCCCACACTAAACGCCCCACTTTATTGCTGTTACTGCTGCAGGCATGGTGCTGAAGATCTCAGGGTAGGGGGGAGGTTGAAGGCACGGGTGGTGAGAAGTAGGTGCAAGGATTGCCTTCTCTCTTGGAAAGCTCCACTCCCACCTCCCAGTCTCCCAAGAAATGTGGAAGGATTTGCATCACCACTCCCGCATTGCACTCATGGACAAACTGAGTAAGGCCAGCTGAAAAGATTGAGGAGGCTCCCCCAAGGGGTCAGTGAGCAACAGAAGCAACCAGACACCACATCAGCCCATTTCTAGCTCAGGGCTCCTTCCATCCATCAAGCTGCAGGACTGAGCATTCGAGAACCTGGGCACAACCAGTGACTGCATGTCACGTGTGCATGTACGTCCATGAACGAACATTAACAGCAACAGCTGTGACAACGCAGTCACGGAGACTCTTTAAGGTTCAGACCCCAGGCACCAGTCGGGTGCCCGCAGGGGCTCTCAGGTGACCTGCCCCCAAACACATAGTACTGGTATACCCTAGAGTAGACCAGAAAAAAACACTCTTTTTAGATAAGGACTAAAGCAGCGGCAGGATTTCCCAGGTGACACAGCGGTAAAGAATCTGCCTGCCAACGCAGGAGACACAGGTTCAATCCCTGGGTCGGGAAGATGCCCCAGAGGAGGGCATGGCAGCTCACTCCAGTGTTCTTGCCTGGGAAATCCCATGGACAGAGGAGTCTGGTGGGCTACAGTCCACAGGGTTGCAGAATCAGATACAACTTAGTGACTAAACAATGCAAAGCAGTAATAGCATCATTCTGGCAGCACAGCGACCCTTCCAGCAGATGGCAGCCCCATCTTTCCAAAGAAGATACCAAGGTCTAGAGTGTAAGAAACCACCCAAAGTCAGAGGGCCCTGTGCAGGTGACGAGGAGTTGCCCTCTCTGGGACCCTGGAACAGGGAGACCACACCCTTCCCTCAGAATCCCCTGACAGACCCATTGGCTGCTGGCCTTTCCTAGGAGGCCTCCCCACACACCCACCCCCCTGTCCGCCCGTGATCCCACATGCTCGCCCCCACTCACCAGCACGTGCCACACGTGCTCGCTGGCCCGGCGGAAGCTGCAGAAGCGGACGCTGGCGCCCAGCAGGCCCTGGCCGCCCCACATGTTGCTGGGAACCACCTCCACCTCACGTACTTTCATGGTCTTCATGTTGAACACCTCCAGCTTCACTGGCTTCTCCACGTTGGCCTTCAGCAGGGCCTTGAGAGTGTCATTCTCCTTGTTCTGTAGGGGCAGCAGGGCTGACTCCCGGAGTGACCCCCAACACCCAGCCAGGCCCCCCAGACAAGTCTGGGTCTGATACAGGGTGAGGGCGTTGGGGGCCAGCTGCCCCCGAGACACCTGGTGTAGGGCTGGGTCCACAGGTCAGGGCTGGGCCTGCAGCCACTGGACCCCCAGCATCCCTAAGCCCTGCTAAACCTTCCTCCCTCGGGCCCCCCAGAAAACACCACAAGGGAAGCAAAGAGCCCCCTGAGTCCAGAGCACTGCCTCGCGGCCCACTCTGAGAAGCCCCTTCCAGAGCCCTCACCCCTCTGGGCAGGCCTGGAGGCTTTGTGGACAGTGCCAGGAGACCCCTGCCTCCGGGCCACCCCGGAGGGCCCAAGAACTAAACTCCAGGTGGGGCCCCCATCGGGCTCAGTGTTGCCCTGGAAGAAGGGGAGATGGGCTTTGGCCTCCCTCCAGCAGAAAAGGCAGGCACGGCTGGGGTTCCCATGGGACAGCAGGAGACAGACAGATAGACAGACACACACACACAGCAGAGGCAGGAGAGGGGCCTCACCAGTCTTGAGTGCCCGATGGTGATGATGAAGTCGAAGTAGGGCTCCAGGCCTGCCTGCTGGGCGGGGGAGTTCTCCTGCACCTGGGCAGCAGGGAGGCTGTGGTCACTGCGCTGACCCCAGGACTCTCCCAGAAACCTCCAGCCCTCAATTCGAGAAACCACCCCACTCCCCCTGTCCCAGAGAGGACACAGACCCCAGCGTGAACTGTTCCAGGTGGGTCACACATGGGCATAGTCAAGGCTCACTCCATCTTCTCTCGCTACTTTCCTGGGCTTATGTTTTCCTCTTTCAGAAAACGACTCTTTCCAGATCGTGATCCACAGACTATGCTTCCAGACAGCCTCACAGACGAGCCCAGGGCAGGAGGCCATGGGGAGGCTGGGTGACTCAGATGCTGCCCCAGAGGCCTGCGCTGGGGCCACTGGAAAGCCAGGAGGGTTTACCAGAAAGGTTCAGATGTGGGCAGGAAGGGAGTGCCCCAGGGTCGCGCCCAGAAAGACAGGAGCGGGGAAGACAGCCTCTGGCCAGATCCCAGAGCACCCCTGACCCTGTGGTGACAGATCCAGGCAGGGTTGAGGAGGGCTGGCTGGGGAGAACGGACCCCGGGGTCGGGCCTGAGCCTGAGCCAGGAAGCCTGGTGAGCAGCGCACAGTTCCCTTCGCCATCCAACCTCCCCACGCAGGCCAGCCCAAGGGTGCTCCAGTGCTGCCTTGCGCTCCCAGACTCCCCGCTGTCTCCAAAAGCACAACAGCCAGGCTTGCAGCTCTGGTGGAAATCCATCTCAAAGGCCCCATTCACAGAGCCTCGCTCAGACAATGCAGCCTTTATCCCCCGTTCTGGATGGAAGGTGGGACCCACGCCCTCCAGCCTTTGGCTGTGAGCACTTGAAGCCCAGTGTCAACCAGGCCCGCAACCCCCAGGGCTCAGGCGGCCTCAGGTTCTCGATGCCTACTTGAGGGGAAGGCCCTGTGGCTTCTGCCACTCCTCAGGCCCTCCAATCCCAGATTGAAGGGAACCCTCACAGCTGAGGCTGTGGATTCAGGCCAGTCTGCCCCTGGGATTAGGGCTCCCTCCTCACAGCAGTACCATCAGAGCGTCTTCTTGCCACCTCTAGAAGCTGCCACGGCTTCCACTGAGAAGGAGCCCAGAAACCCAACTCCAGCCCTAGTTGGCCTCGCCCAGAGGGCTGCTCTTGGGAGCCCACTTCGCCATCCCTTCAGGGGAAAGTCTGGGGAAGAGGTAGCTTTTCAGAATCGGAGGACAGTTCATCTGAGAGAGCGGGTGGGGAGCTGCTCCTCCCTGCTGTGGACCACTCCACTCCACCTCTCCTGGGGACAGGCCGCCGCTCCTGAGCAGGCTGGTCACCCGTACCCTCCTCCACCCACCGTTAGCCCCTCTCAGTCACCAAGGAGGCCCCGAGGCTCAGGCCCCAGTGCGCAGGTGCAGGCTCTGTCCCAGCCCCCCAGCGCCTCCACCTCCTCGCTCCCGTGGCCTTGTCCTTGGTCTGGTGGTACTCCCCTGCCTCTGGCCTGGGCCTTGTCGTCGCCCGCTATGGCTCCACAGCAGAAGTCATCTGGGATGCCGCCCACCGCACCCCCAGTCCTGCAGCAAGCGCCCCCTCTGTCTGGCTTTATCCCGGGGGCTCCTGACACCCCCAACCCCACAGCCTACCACGGGTGCTGCTCTCATAAGCCGCTCCCCATCTCCCATCAGGGCACCTAGAGCAAGTAACCGCACCATGGCAGCTTACACCTTCTGAGGATTGGCTAGGTGCCAGGCGAGTGCACCACCCGCTTCCCCCATCATTTAACCGTCTCACTAACCCCCAACTGACAGGGAAGGAAAAGCACTCAGTTATTCAACAGCAGCCTGACCCCAGGAAATCCGACCCACAGCTTGCTCCTGCCCACAGCCCTGTACCAGCCTGCCGAGGGCAGTGACTTCTCCCCCATGCTCTGCACACTGTGGGAAGGCCAACAGTTAGAGAAAGCAGCCCACTTGTTCTCTGTTCGGTTTTCTTTTTACTATTAAGGAGGCAACATTACACTTCTATTTAAAACCTCCTGATGGTACCATACCTCAGCATCAAATCCTAAATGCCCAGGACGACACACAAGGCCCCACACAATGTGGCCTCATCCTTTCCCACCCTCCTCACAAGGGCCTGGCCATTCAAGCACACCAGTCCCACCTCCTCACTGCTCAAGCCCAGTAGCATAATCCCACCTCAGCGTCTCCCTCCGCCCTGAACACTCTTCCCCCACATATTTATGTGTGTGTATATAGATATATATATATATATATATAAAACAGGAAAAAATTTATCGTGGAACTATTAAAGACCAATGACTTGAAGAAGGAAAGAAAATGATCAAGCAGATTAAAAAGCTATGTAGGGTACTTAATTGCAAGAGTGACCAGACAAACTTCACCTAGCCTACTGTCCACTCCTTATTTCTGAGTGTTGGTTCAAACATGACTTGATCAGAGGCCTTTCCTGACCCTTCTATCCAAAACAGCACCCACTCATCACTCTGGACCCCTTACTCTGCTTTATTTTTCTCTCCAGCAACGGTCACCACCTACCATACATTTCAATTTCTAGCCTGCTCCCTTCTCTCCCAGCTGGCACCCGAATGTAAGCTCTATAAGAACAGGGACAATGTCTCTTCTGCTCACTGCTTTATCTCCAGTGCCCAGAAATCTACATGCCATAGCATATGTATTCAAAGTCACTGTTTTTGGCTATAAGGATATATCGTACAACACAGGGCACATAGAAAATACTTTTATATAATAACTATAAATGGAGCACAGCCTTTTAAAATTGTGTATCACTATATTGTATGCATATATAAAATTATACAACTATACTTCAATTAAAAAAATAAAGCTGCCCGTATGAAATGAAAAAAATAAATGTTTCGTAAATGAAGACCCAGTTCCTCAAACTTTCCACTCTGTCCCTCTCCAACAGGCCCTTCTTATCTTCACTCTTACCATCCACCCCCAGGCCCTGCCAACAGCCTTAACTTGCTTTCCATCAAACCTGTTGGAAGACCCTTCTGGCTGGATGCATTTCACTGTCCACTTTTTCCCTCTGGTACCACACCATGGTGTCCACTAGGGAAAGCCTATCAGCAAGCACAAATCCTGTTACCTCTGGGTCCTGGAGCCATTCTGCTTTTCCTTTTAGCAAACCTCTTCAGTCCCCACTCTCATTCCCCAACCCTCCACCGCCTAGTTGTTAATGACAATAACAGAG
This sequence comes from Cervus elaphus, assembly GCF_910594005.1. NCBI lineage: Eukaryota > Metazoa > Chordata > Mammalia > Artiodactyla > Cervidae > Cervus > Cervus elaphus. The sequence goes on from NC_057838.1 coordinate 24,893,038, forward strand.
ACCACTCAAAAGTAAGGCACCAAACTGACAAGCTACGCCCATCTCTGCAGCCATCCATCTGGGCACAAGGGAAAAGGGAGTCTGGCCCACCTGCGCTGGGGAGACAAAGACCCACCTACCCTCTCATCTCCTTTACAGCCCCGCCCTCTCCGAGGTACTAATCACCCCACATCTCTATCTGTCTGCGGACCCTTCTCCCCACCTTCAGGCCCTGGAACTCCATCTCCACTTCCCTCGGGACTGCTCATCCAGACCTCTTTGTGGCAACATGGATGACTCATTCTCTGCTGAGGCCCTACCGCGCTTCTCCGCAGTGTTCCCCTGGGGACCCTCCCCCTGCAGCAAATCTATCCCCGAGCCCTCTGCCGCATTCTCTCTGCTCTCCCGCTCCCACTTTCCCTGTGTGGTTCTCGCTGGTCTTGGACCTCTCGAAGCCTTTCGACCCCAAGAAGCGTGGGATGAGAGCCGGCGGGCTCCCCGGCAGCTGGCGACTCCCTGGATCCAAGACGGCCGGGGACTGGGCTGAGCTGGATCTCTCCTCAGGCCCAGCATGGAGAGCAGTGCACAGCAGGCGATCATAAATGTGTTCACACAAGTGCACAAATTCTCCGGACTGAACCTGGTGCGTTCACTCTCCACCTGGGACAAGTGCCATTCCGGAGCTGCCCGACTCCACCAGGAAACGCTCCCGCTTCCTGCAGAGCTGGCACTCGGGGCTGGCGCCGGGCCGACCGCGGCCGCAGGCGGGACGGGACCCGGGGGTGCCACGGCGCCTTCTCTCCGGCGACGGCTCCCACCGGGAAGGGGTACAACCCTCCCCCGGGTGGCCACCCAGGGCCGAGACCCCGCGGCTGCCGCCCCCGGGTCGACGATCCGGCGTTCCCGCGCGTCGGAGCGGGTGCCGCGCCAAGACCTCCAGCGCCGCAGGGGCGACTCACCCCGTGCAGGTGGAAGCCCTCGGCGCCGCCCGCAGGCTGCTCGGCGCTGGCGCCCAGGCCCATGGCCACGGTCAGCTCGGGCGACGGTGCCCGAGACCTCGACGCCTACCCGGGAGGCCCAACTGGGTGCCCCCAGCGCGGACTCGCCCTCTCGGCGCTCGACTACCCGCGCCTTGTCACGTGGGCGCCTGGCCACGCCCACCCCTAACTCTGACGCCCTTAGAGAGCAGCCAGCTGCTCCGTTTCCAAGGACGCGCGAGCCTCCGACTTCCGGCCGCGACAGGCGCACCCAGGACCCTGACTTGGGAATCTCGCTCTGCGCGGCACCACGAGACCCCGACTCTAGAGCCGCGGGCGCCCAGAGATGAGCAGCAATGACTCCTCCCTTATGGTGCGTGACCCGGGCACTGCTCCTCCTCTGGCCCAGTCAGCCCCGCGACCTGTAGCTCCGCTGTTACCTCTCTGACCGCCACCCGGCTTTCGCTGTCCCCGGCCTCTTCAGACGGTCTTGGCGCCTTCTCGCCTCTCTTTCCGTGGCGAGCACATCCTGTCTAGTGTTTTCTGTGTACCCTGAGCCCCTAGCCATCATCCCCACCCAGTCTTATCTCCGAGCTCCCCCAAACCAAAGCATAAAAGTCCATCACCTTGCCATTATCCGACCCCCACCCCCGGCTCCAACCTCCTGTACCTCTTCTGTGTCCTTTGCTCTAGTGGATGGCACCACCGTTTGACCCCCCAGCCGTTACTCTTCCCCACAGCCATCTCCAGCTCCTGTCTATCAGCAGAAAATATCAGCTCCTTATTTTATCTCCTAGCCCAGTATCACCACCCTCTCCCCTCTGGGCACCTGCAACAGCCCCCCTCCCAGCTGGTTTCTCTACTTCGTCTCTCTTCACCAGCGGTCTCGCTACCACCACCACCACCAACAGCAACCACCCCAACACACACACACAGGAGCCAGAGTGGTTTTTGCAAAAACACACATCTGAACATTTGCCCTGCCCCCCGCTATCCCCATGCGTAAAACCATTCCAGCTGCTTCCTATTACCCTCAGGATGATGTTTGGGCTCTTTCATATGGCCCACAAGGCTGTTTACAATCCAACCACATCTATCCCCAACCCCAGCATCCACAAACCTTAGGGGAAGTGAGACTTCACTTTAAAATCTCAGCCTGTCTTATTGCATGATGTTTGTCAAGCCACAGCCTCCTTGGGCTTTGGCTTCCTTAATTGTGAAGAATATGGAGAGAATAATACATAAGATAATAGGCATAAAGCCCTTGAGCCCCTTCACCACAGGTGGTTAGCCCACAATAACTCACAATTCTAACTATTGGTGTCATGATTCTTATTACTGGTCCTCCTCCTTCCCCCTTATTCCCTTCATAAGGCAAAACCTGAGTTGAATTTCTCATCAACTTTTGAGCCAGAATCTGTGGTTAATTCCAAAACAAGCCATCTCCAAACTCTTTCCTAAGAAAACCGTATGGAGCTGTTTCTGTGGCTGGGGAGGAACAAGATGAGACCAGAATATTCTTTCTCTTCTCTTTACAGAACTGGAGGAGGAGCAGGGAATAGGGGAGGGAGAAGATCAGATCAGAGACATGGGCCTGAGACTATTGAGATTTTGCCTTCCTCCTCGCAGGCTGGGATCATTTACTACAGCAAAGAAAAGTACTTCCGCCACGTGCAGCAGGCCACAGCTGTTGGCCTGGAAAAATTCAACAATGACCCAGTGCTGCAGTTCTTTAAAGCCTATGGAGTCCTCGGGGAAGGTGAGGACCCATCAGTGTTGCCTCCTGACCTTGGGCCCTCACTCAGCAGTAAGGCACCGACTCCACCGGGATGGCTACTTCTACCCCAGTCATGTTCCCCTGGAAACAGTCTTACACAGAGTGGCTAGATTTCCAGGTTAATTCACAGAAATCTGTGTAATCTATATCTAGTTGACTTTCAAGACTGGAGAGCTCTCTCTCCCTGTTCTGCACCTCAGTTTCCCTGTCTATAAAATGAGTTTGGAGGGAGAAATGACCACAGGATTATTGAACCAACCCCAGGCTTGATTACTGAACCAACCTCAGGTAATGCAGGAAAAGGAGGAAGTGGTGGGTGTGGGCACAGTCATGTGTGGGACAGAAAGCAGAGAAAGGAGTAGGGCCCCTGCAGTAACAATTCACTGACATTCAGAAGGTGGTCCTGGGCCGCCCATGGCCAATGTCAGTGGACATGGAAGGATAAATATAGTCAGTGGCTCTGGGGTTATATTTTATAGCTAGCTGGGAATGCCCAGAGGTCCTTCTTCAAAACTGATCCAGGGTATCCTTGCAAGTACTCACAGGAACATCTCTCAGCTCCAAGTCCTCCATCCCCTGGCCACGCAGACCATGGTGCCAGCAGTGCTTTCAGGAAGCTTCAGTCTTCAAGGAACTTGGGCCATTAGGGACCTGTGGGCCAGTTAGTCCAAGCCTTGGGTCAGATCATACCAAGCCTTGACTCAGCCCTGGGTCTGCTGTGGAGCCTCCTGCCCTCTGAGCATAATAACCATGTGGGTTCTCTTCACAGAGCGCATCCAGGATGCCATCAGCAGCCTGGAGAGCATCCAGAATCACCCAGACGTGTCCCTGTGCTCCATCATGGCCCTCATTTATGCTCACAAGTGCTGTGAAACCATTGGTGAGTGCAGGCATGCTCAGCCAAGCCTGGCCCAGTGGGGAAAAGAGAGCCCTGCTCCAGACACAGCCCCCTCTTGGGCGGCTGCAGGAAGTGTGTGCACCCCTGGCCACAGATGCTATGAGGAGTGGCTGCCAGTCCCGTCCCCACAGAGACCTCAGAGACGACCCCGTGCCCAGGCCCGGTTGAGTGGGAGCCACAGGCGGAACGCCTGACAGTGGGAGGGGTCCTCCTTTCAGATCCCAAGAACTGGGGAGACACCCTGCTTGCCTTTGCCAAAATCTCGTCACGAAAAACCAAGCCAAAATAAAAAGTTTCTACCCCTAAATCTCCACCTCTCTAGGGTCAGCGAGAGATTCCACAAATCTATGTACAAACTATTTCCCCATCTGAAATGGACTATGGGCCTGAGGTGGGAGATTCCCGTTTGATCTGTCTGCCCAGAAAACTCCTGGGCACAGAGGAGAAACAATACATCTCAACCAGCAAACCCAAGTCCAGGGCTGGGCGGCTCCCGTGGCCTCACAGGGGCCGGTGTTGCTGGTTCCCAGGCCCTGGGCTGTTGTGTGGTCAGCTCCCGTGTGTTGTGGGAGGCTCAGAGTGTCCAGGGGAAGGACCAGACAGACCTCCCTGTCCTAACTTGTCCTCTTTCTCCTCTCACGAATTCCCAGACCGAGAAGCAATTCAGGAGCTTGAGAGCAGCCTGAAGGAAGTCCGCAAGACAGCCAGTGGGACCGCCCTGTACTATGCTGGCCTCTTCCTCTGGCTCATGGGCCGCCATGACAAGGCCAGGGAATACATTGACCGCACGTTGAAGGTCTCCAGCAGCTCCAGAGAGGTACAGGCCCCTGGCATCATGGGGGCAATAGCCAAAGAAAGCAGCATCCAGACACATCATACAGAGTGGCTCTGACTCCCGTGGAGGGCGCTAGGGCTGGGGGAGGGTCACACCCAGGCACTAACAAGGCCCATGCTGGCTCAGGGGCTAGCCACCTACAAACTGGACTTTGTCCATAGAGTCCAATCTGCAGATAGGTGGTTTATGGCCTGTGCTATACAGTTTTAAAATCTTGAATTAGTTGCTGGCATTTTGAAATCAGAAAATTTTTACCTAAAAGTCCCAGATTTCTTGGTTCTTTTGAGAAACTAGATGAGCTGTCCTGCATTCACCGGGCCTGCCTTCCCTCCATGCAGAGATCTGCTCAGTGCCTCTGGTTGCTCACACAGTAGATCTCACCTGTGGTAGTCTCATGGGCCAGAGGACTGTAGAATTGGAAGCCTCAGTCTAGGCCTTGCATCTCAGCAGGGCATGTATCACCCCCAGCCCCCCAGTCAGTCAGTTCAGTCGCAGACTCTTTGCGACCCCATGAACTGCAGCACGCCAGGCCTCCCTGTCCATCACCAACTCCCGGAGTCCACCCAAACTCATGTCCGTTGAGTCGGTGATGCCATCCAACCATCTCATCCTCTGTCGTCCCCTTCTCCTCCTGCCCTCAATCTTTCCCAGCATCAGGATGTTTTCAAGGGGGTGCAAATTGGTTCTTGAAGGAGAGGGTGAAACATCTCATTGATTGTATGTAGTACACAAATGTACACACAGAACATAAAATCAGTCAGTGTATATGTGATACTTAATTTTCTTGGAGGGGGAGAGAACGATGAGGGGGAAACGTCTAAAAAGGCTCCTTTGTTGTTGGTCAGTTGCTCAGTCATGTCCAACTCTTTGCGGCCCCGTGGACTGTAGCCCGCCAGGCTCCTCTATCCGTGGGATTCTCCAGGCAGAAATACTGGAGTGGGTAGCCATTTCCTTCCCCAGGGGAAAATGGCTCATTAGAAGGGCAGCAATGGAAAAGAATTAAGAAACCTGCTCTAGGCCATGAGCAGTGCTTTGGGACAGGGTCTTCCAGGCGCCCCTCTGATCTTGCCTCCCAGGCCTGGCCTGCTGCACCTGCCAGGCAAAGTGGGGTAAAAGCTGGAGAGGAGCCGGCAAGGCCCATGAGCTCAGAGTGGCCACCCGCCCACTCAGGAGGCATTCCCAGCTTCCCATCTAGGCCAAGCCCTTACGCTGGTCTAAGGAGTGGAGGGAGCAGGAGTGGTCCTGCCCTGGTACCCTGACCCCAGTGTAAAGTAAACAGACAGTGATGAGACAGGTGGTAGTCCGCTCCATAAGGAGCAAGAGAACCATGGGGGTTACAGCGAGAGCCTCACCCCAGCCTGGAGGGTCAAGGAAGGCCTCCTCCAGGAGGGGCCTCCTCCACTGAGTTTTAAAGACTGGTGGTGGTTAACCAGGTGAAGGGACCTGGTTTAGGGGGTGCATGCTGGGAAGGGCTTTCCAGGTGAAGGAACAAGAGGCATGAAGGCCCGAGAGAAAGAGCAGGGCTATGCTGGGATCTGGGAGCCGCGGTGCTCAGCAGGGCCTCAGAGAGTGGAGTGACAAAGAGGGGGAGATGGGGCAGGAGAGGCAGTTGAGTGGAGGCGATGCAGGAGCAAGGACTTCATCTTTCCCCTTGTTCTTATGCCAGGGCTATGTGCTCAGAGGCTGGGTGGACCTCAGCTCAGACAAACCCCACACGGTGAAGAAGTCCATCAAGTACCTGGAGCATGGCCTTCAGGACACCAAAGACGTCCTGGGGCTGATGGGAAAGGTAGGCAGTGGGGAGGCGGGGGGTGGGAGTGTCTTCAGCCAGGGACTTCAGTCTCTCGGCCCCCCACCCGGTGGATGAAGAGCAGAGGCCTAGAGAGGGTCAGGGTCACAGAGCCGCCCTGGGCGTGCCCCAGTCCTTCCTGCATTCTGCCCAGCCTGAGTTTCTGTCTGTCTCCTGCCTCAGATCTCCTCAGGAGCTATGCTCCCTGGGTTCTGGTGGGCTTTTTTCTCTCTGTCCCTTTTGTTTTCACGCACTGTCCCTTTTCTCTGCATTTTCCTTTCTCATCTCATCTGTTAAACTCACTCAATTGGTCAAGAGAAAGAAGGTATGTGTTTTATATTTTCTGATCTTAAATTGTTGCCTTTTTCTGATGTGACCCTCGCTGAATCAATCTATGAGAGAAAAATCATCCTCTTACCTGCTTCTGTTTGTATATACCTTTCTTATAAAATGAATACGTATGCATGCATGCATGCTTAGTCATGTCTGACTCTTGTAACCCTATGGACTGTAGCCCGCCAGGCTTCTCTCTCCATGGAATTTCCCTGGCAAGAATACTGAAGTGGGTTGTCATTTCCTCCCGCAGGGTACCTTCCCAGCCCAGGAATCGAACCCACATCTCTGGTGTCTTCTGCAGTGGCAGACAGATTTTTTTTTTTTTTTTTTTACCACTAGCCCCACCTGGAATGAATGCATGCTCATTGAAAAACCAGAAGTCAAAAAAAGTCAAAATGGCATCCTTTTAGACCCGCCACCCCCGAACAACCCATGGCGATATTTTAGGGCCGTGTCTCCTAGTCTGTCTTCTACGCTGCTTCTACGTTGTTTCAGGGTGCACCTTCAGTGGCTTGCTGGGGAGCAGAGGCCATGAAGTTATCACACGGGAGGTTTATCAGGTTGTGCCCTTGGGACCAACATGTGTAGGGAAAGTCAAAGAAGCAGGAGGGAGAACTCGGACTGTGAGGCAGCCCCAGTGGCGGCCTCAGCCAGCTCTGCTGGGAACTGTGGAGCTGGGGTGACCCTGCCCTGACCCCCTCACTGACAAGATGTAGGCTGCCCCTCGGGGATGGGGGCAACCTGGTACCTGGGGGCTCCCTGAAGCCACAGGGGAGCCCAGGAGGGAGACTCGTCCAAGAGATATCAACAGCCACCTCCCCTGGTCCCAAAGGGGGTCACACACAGCACTTGTGACAGGACAGGAGACAGTGGGATTTCATATGGTTGTTATCACAGGGCATCTTACCATTTGGTCTCTCTCTTCATGTAGGGTTATGTCATAAGCACATGTCATTTTGACATAAAGTCAGGCCACTACTGCGTGGACCTAAAATAATTTACCAACTTTGCCTCCTAGTGTTTGTATATTAAGGTTGTTTTTAGTTGTACACGTAGAAAGCAAGCTACGGTGAACACGTTTATACATAAATTTTTATTTAGAATGCTCTCCCTCTTGTTTTTAGTAAGTCTCTTAGTGGAAGGTTGCTGTAGGCCAAAGCCAGCCTTTTGGAGTCCAGTTTCAAGCCTTTGGGAAGCACCGCTCTCTGCCCCTCAGGCATCTGTGTCATGACTTGCCCAGCAGAGCCTAGTGGCTGGCTGCCTGCAGAGACCGTGACCCCAGCCTGGTGAGCCTTGACAGAGAAAAAGTCCCGCAGACTTGATATGTGGGAAGAGGGTTACCTGCAAACTCTTGCTGACTCCCGGTGGCTGCTCTGGCCCCAGTGAGCAGTTTTCAGCGGTGAATTTTAGGAACGTGAATAGGAAATGATGGGCCTTATGTGGAAATTGAAAGTGCTGAACTTACCCACTAGGGGGCGCCTTCCCATGACTTTGCTCTGCTCCAGGCCCGCAGGGGCTCAGCTATCTCAGCTACCTCCTGTAGCCCCTGCCTTGTTGTGGTTCAGTCCCTCAGGCGTGTCTGACTCTTTGCGACCCCCTGGACTGCAGCACACCAGGCCTCCCTGTCCTTCACCATCTCCCAGAGCTTGCTCAAACTCATGTCCATTGAACTGGTGATTCCATCCAGCCATCTCATCCGCTGTTGTCCCCTTCTCCTCCTGCCTTCAGTCTTTCCCAGCATCAGGGAAATGAGTCAGCTCATTTGCATCAGGTGGCCAAAGTATTGGAGCTTCAGCTTCAGCATCAATCCTTACAATGAACACCCAGGACTGATCTCCTTTAGGATGGACTGGTTGGATCTCCTTGCAGTCCAAGGGACTCTCAAGAGTCTTCTCCAACACCACAGTTTGAAAACATCAGTTCTTTGGTGCTCAGCCTTCTTTATGGCCCAACTCTCACATCCACACATGACTACTGAAGAAACTATACCTTTGGCTAGACAGACCTTTGTTGGCAAAGTAATGTCTCTGCTTTTTACTATGCTGTCTAGATTTGTCATAGCTTTTCTTCCAAGGAACAAGCGTCTTTTCATTTTGTGGTTGCAGTCACCATCTTCAGTGATTTTGGAGCCCAAGAAAATTAAGTCTGTCACTGTTTCCATTGTTTCTCCATCTATTTGGCATGAAGTGATGGGACCAGATGCCATGATCTTGGTTTTTTTAATGTTGAGTTTTAAGCCAGCTTTTTCACTCTTCTTTCACCTTTATCAAGAGGCTCTTTAATTCCTCATAGCTTTCTGCCATAAGGGTGGTGTCATCTGCATGTCGGAGGTTATTGATATTTCTCCCAACTGATATTTCTGGCAATCTTGATTCCAGCTTGTGCTTCATCCAGCCTGGCATTTCTCATGATGTACTCTGCCTATAAGTTAAACAAGCAGGGTGACAATATACAGCCTTGACGTATTCCTTTCCCAATTTGGAACCAGTCTGTTGTTCCATGTCTGGTTCTAACTGTTGCTTCTTGACCTGCATACAGGTTTCACAGGAGGAAGGTAAGGTGGTCTGTCTTGAAGAATTGTCCATAGTTTGTTGTGATCCACATAGTCAAAGGCTTTAGCATAGTCAATGAAGCAGAAGTAGATGTTTTTCTGGAATTCTCTAGCTTTTTCTATGATCCAGTGGATGTTGGCAATTTGATCTCTGGTTCCTCTGCCTTTTCTAAATCCAGCTTGTGCAACTGGAAGTTCTTAGTTCCCATACTATTGAAACCTAGTTTGGAGGATTTTGAGCATTACTTTGCTAGCATGTGAAATGAGTGCAATTGTGCAGTAGTGTGAACAATCTTAGGCATTGCTCTTCTTTGGAATTGAAATGAAAACTGACCTTTTCAAGTCGTGTGGCCACTGCTGAGTTTTCCAAATTTGCTGGCGTATTGAGTGCAGCACTTTAACAGCATCATCTTTTAGGATTTGACATAACTCAGCTGGAATTCCATTCCCCTGCCTTGCCTGTCAGAAAACGCCAAGACTGCTGTGGACCTGATTTGTCACTCTGAATGATGGCTTCTGCCCATGTGTCAGGCTCTGCTCCTGTCTTGGTGGGGACACTGACACCCACCGCTCATTTTGGGTGGGCACTGATGAGGGCTCTTCTGTTCGGCTTTCAACAGGTGATGTACTTCATGATGCTGCAGAACTACTCGGGTGCCCTTGAGGTGGTGAACCAGATCACCGTCACCTATGGGAGCTTCCTGCCTGCCTTGGTCCTAAAGATGCGGCTGTTCCTGGCTCGGCAGGACTGGGAGCAGACGGTAGAAATGGGACACAGGTGAGGGGCAGGGCTGACCTGATGCTTCCTTCCTTTGCCAGTTCAGTTCAGTCGCTCAGTCGTCTCCGACTCTTTGCAACCCCATGAACTGCAGCACGCCAGGCCTCCCTGTCCATCACCAACTCCTGGAGTCCACCCAAACCCATGTCCATTGAGTCGGTGATGCCATCCAACCATCTCATCCTCTGTCATCCCCTTCTCCTCCTGCCCTCAATCTTTCCCAGCATCAGGGTCTTTTCAAATGAGTCAGCTCTTCGCATCAGGTGGCCAGAGTATTGGAGTTTCAGCTTCAGCATCAGTCCTTCCAATGAACACCCAGGACTGATCTCCTTTAGGATGGACTGGTTGGATCTCCTTGCAGTCCAAGGGACTCTCAAGAGTCTTCTTCGACACCACGGTTCAAAAGCATCAATTCTTCTGCACTCAGCTTTCTTTATAGTCCAACTCTCACATCCATACATGACCACTGCAAAAACCATAGCCTTGATTAGACTTCTTTTGCCAGTGGAGGGGACTAATTGGTCCCCTCTTACACAGTGGCAGGATGGGGGAGATACTGTGTATTTGATGGAACAAGCCATAAAAGTCAATATTGTCAGTGGGAGTTATGAATAGTGATATGGTCACATTGGGGGTTGGGGAGCAGAAGGAGGATGGATGTGAACTAGGCACTCACTTGTCACAGCAGGAAGCCAGCAGTGGAGGCCTGTGATGGACAAATCAAGAAATAGGCCTCTCGGGACTTCCCTGGTGGTCCCCTGGTTAAGACTTTGCCTTTCAATGCAGGGTGTACAGGTTCGATCCCTGATCAGGGAACTAGATCCCACATGCCTTGCGGCCAAGAAACCAAGAAACGTGGAACAGATCAGTACTGTAGCAGATTCAATAAAGATATTGAAAATGGTCTACATCAAAAAAACATCTTTTAAAAAAAAATTGGAAAAGAAATAGCCCTATCAAGTGATCTAAGCATAGTGTTTAGGAGAGAGAACTACCAAAGGAACTCAAGGCAATAAGAGTTAGAGGTAAAAAAAAAAAAAAGAGTTAGAGGTAAACAGCAGTTGTGTCTGAGGAGTGGGCGGGGAGGAAAGAATAAAGGCAGAAAGGAACTATTGTAGTATGTAATTTTTAAAACTGTGGGTGTAATATATGTTAATAAAAACTGTGGGTGACAAAGGTCATTGCCTGAGAGAATACTTTAGTAGCGAGCTGAGTGCATCAGGAAGACAGCGGAGGGAGGATTCAGGAGTAATGGGGACTTGTGGAAGCCCAATTCCAGGTATAGGGCGATCCTGAAGCACTTTCACTGTGAACAGAGATAAAGATGGCTTCAGGGGAGGGATGTTTGATGGAGGGTTTTTGAAAATGAAATTTTCTAGATAACTGAAGCTTATCTCTTTAAACTCTACCACTTTAACCATTTTTATCACAGTAATCATAAAACATATAGTACTAATTTTCTTCCTAAAAAGAGTTCATGGACTGTTTTTTCTGAGTGATCATGAGTCACCAGTACAGTTCAGTTCAATTCAGTCACTCAGTCGTGTCTGACTCTTTGCAACCCCATGGACTGCAGCACGCCAGGCTTCCCTGTCCATCACCAACTCCCAGAGCGTGCTCAAACTCATGTCCATCAAGTTGTTGATGCCATCCAACCAACTCATCCTGTTGTCCCCTTCTCCTCCCTTCAGTCTTGCCCAGCATTAAGATCTTTTCCGATGAGTCCATTCTTTGCATCAGGTGGCCAAAGTATTGGGAGTTTCAGCTTCAGCATCAGTCCTTCCAGTGAATATTCAAGGACTGATTTCCTTCAGGATTGACTGGTTTGATCTCCTTGCAGTCCAGATTGTGTGTTTGTGTGTGGAGGTGGAATAGAAACATACCTCTTCCTTCCCTATGGAAGGATGATAACTGGAATGGAAGTCTCACACAGAGGCACTGGTAGGAAACTGAAAGTGACTCCAGCCTGTGCCAGGCCTGGGCGGGCCCTCAGCGGCCTCTCTCACAGTTGGCTGGTGTCCTTGGCAGGAACTCCTGGATCGAGAGCTTGCTTTGGAGGCTCCGCTTTGGGCCCACAGGATACCTGGAAACACCTGGCTGAAGACTTTGACCATGGGTGTGTGCTGCCTCCCTACCCAGGTCCTGCTGCCCAGACCTACAGGGAGACGGCGTGTGGTGTCCACGGGTTGAGCCCAACGCCTGACACCTTCCCTCACAGAGGGTTCCCCAGCTCATAGACTTCTCTCATTGCTCTTTATTTATTTTTGGTTGCACCACTCAGCATGCGGGATTTTAGTTCCCCAATCAGGGATCACAACTATGCCCCCTGCAGTGGAAGCAGTTGTTGTTCAGTCGCTAAACCACGTCTGACTCTTTTGTGACCCTGTGGACTGTAGCCTGCCAGACTGCTGTGTCCCTGGGATTTCCCAGCAAGAATACTGGAGTAGGTTGCCGTTTCCTTCTCCAGGGGATCTTCCCGACTTAGGGGTTGAATGCGCGTCTCTTGCATCTCCTGCACTGGCAGGTGGGTTCTTTACCGCTGAGCCTGGGAGCCCGTGTGTTTCGTTAGTTTCATGTAGTTTGCAGTGTCAACATTAGAATGGATTACAGAGTTCTAACCACTGGGGCGCCAGGGCAGTCCCTTCCCCATTGCTCTTTAAATTTCTGCTCTCTGTAGATGTGTTTCTCTTTTCAGCCCTAATATTGTTCATTTTTTCCTTCTCTTTTAGTTCTCTCCACCAATGTTAAAATAATTTGTTTCTTCCATGAGTCTTGTTAAAGAACCAGCTTTGAGTTTTGTTGATGCTATCATATCCTTGTTTTCTAATTGATTAATTTCTGCTGTTTATTATTTCCTGCTAACTACCTTCTGTGGAGGTACTCTGTTGTTATTGTCTAACTCTTGAGTTGGATGCCTGGACATTCTTAATATTCTTTTAGAAGATAAGCATTTAAGTTTATGGATGTCCCTTGAGGTACCATTTAACAGTGTCTACACATCTGGATATTTCAGTAGTATCTTCAGTATCATTTGGTTCCGCAACTTTTCTAACATTGGTTCTGAACCTTTTTTAGTCCATACGTCTTTTTTAAAGTTTTGTTTTTTTTTAATTATGAAATTCACAGTGCCTTCAAAATCATCATAAATGCCTAGAACTCTTTGAATGTTGACTGTGCCTGGTTGTGTTGAAAGTTGATATGTCAATTAGAGTAACTGTTAAGCAGAAGGACCATTCCCTGATGCGGCTGAAAAATATGAAATTTCCTATAAAGAAACAAAATATTGAAAATTCCAGGGAATTCCCTGGTGGCTCCGTGGTAAAGAATCTGCCAGCCAATGCAGGAGACATGGGTTCGACCCCTGGTCCAGGAAGATCCCACATGCCCCACAGCAGCTAACCCCTTGCACCACAAACCTCTGAACCTGTCCTCTAGAGCTGACAACCCCCCACTGCTGAAGCCTGAGTGCTCTGGAGCCGGTGCTCTGCATGGCACCACATGCCACCACAATGAGAAGCCCACACTCCACAACTAGAAAGGAGCCTGTGCTCGCCACAACTCGGGGAAAGCCCCTGTGGCAAGAAAGACCCAGCACAGTCAAAAATAAATAAATAATTAAAAAAAGAAAGAAAAGTCTGTAGTGTGATCAGGAGCCGCGTCTTCCCAGTGACACATGATGGAAACCAAAGTTTCCTTCCCATCTTACAGCTGCAGACTGACCCCCCGTCCCCTGACCTTGGTACCACAGTCATGCCTGTGTTGTTTGGGATATAAATAGGTTTCTGTCATGAAGACACCCCCAAACAAGGGACTTAACGTAAAAGGTTATTCCTCTCTCAGGGAAAAGTTAGGGTGGTGGGCCAAGACTAGGATGACAGCTTAACTCTCTAGGGTCCCAGGCCCCCTCTGTCCTATTCCTAGGATGTTGCTCACATGGCCCACATTCTGGCCAGCAAGAAGGAGGAAAGAGAAGAAATGGAAGGCATGCTGTAGGGACACCACTGGTTATACCCTGGGCACTTTCACTTGCATCCTATTGGTCAGAACGTAATCACATGGTCACACACGAGCTGCAGAGGGAAGCTGGGAAATGTAGTCTTTATTGCGGTAGCCCCATGCCCTAGCAGTTCAGCAGGCTCTATTAAAAGGAGAAGGGGAGGATAGATGTTAGGAGACAATCAGAAGATGCCACCACATCATCTTAACCTTGCCTTTGAATGCTCTCAATTCATGTGGCTCCTCTTCCTGTTTCAGAATCCTCGAAAAAGACGAAAGCAATATCGATGCCTGCCAAATTCTAGCTGTGTATGAGCTCGCAAGAGAAGGAAACATGACTGCAGTAAGTTCTTTCAAGACTCAGAAGTTGAACCTTGAAACCAACCCAGCCAAGGAGGGACCCTTCACAGCACCTCCACCCCCAAGGCTTTGGAGGGGGCTCCCTGGGACTCAGCTCCCTACCCCCATTCACACACTCGGGGCTCTGGTTTGGTCTTTGAGCCACACAGTTCAAAAGTCCGGCAGTGAGGCTAACACACTGCTCTGGTTCTGCCTCATGTTCCTTGTGTGACCTGGGCAGGTGTCTCCACCTGGATGAGCCCCAAGATGCTCATCTGTAAAAATGGAGATAATTCCACCCACTCTGTGCGGTTGTTATAAGGTCCAATTACAGGCCACGTAGGACGACTGGGAACAGTGCCCAGTGCGCTACAGTAACTTCCTCCATTTTAACTGATAGAAGTCATGATTGTGGTTTGTTGCCGGTTTTGGTTTTGTTTTTGTTTTTGCCACGCCGCATGGCTTGCGGGATCTTAGTTCTGTGACCGTGGATTGAACCCAAGCCCACAGCAGTGAAAGTGCTGAGTCCTAACCACTGGACTACCGAGGAATTCCCATGGTTGTGTTTCTTGTTTCGGGAAATGCCTTTTTTTAAGGGAATGGTTAGGATTGTTCAGATATTGACCAGGCGGTACCTGGCCCCATGGGCTTCCCAGGTTGCTCAGTGGTAAAGAATCCACCTGCCAATGCAGGAGACGTGGGTTTGGGCTCTGAATCCCCTGGGTCAGGAAGGTCCCCTGGAGGAGTAAATGGCAACCCACTCCAGTATGAGAATCACATGAACAGAGGAGCCTGGCAGGCTACAGTCTGTGGGGTCACAAAGAGTCAGACACAACTGAGCAACTTAGCATGCACCTGGCCGTGAACTTGCTCGTAAGACGTGTAGTTTTCCAGAGAAACCCCAAAGAGTCCTCAGATGCAGTCAGAAGCACCTCAAATTCATAATGAAAACCTCCATGCCCAGACACATTCTTATTTTCAAAAAGAGTTTGTGTCTTCAGTGAAAAGCCTGCCTTCTGAATAAAGATATTGCCTCTGCGGAGAGTGTGACCAGTCAAGAGGCCCTAAGGGGCCATGGCGAGAAGAGGAAGTTTCTGCTTCCTTTTGCCCAGCTCTGAGGTTATGGATTTTGTGGGGTGGGGTGAGGCGGAGGGCACAGTCTGTATTTGGTAGGAACCCTTGAAAAGGGCCCTAGCCCTGTCTCTGGGTAGAAACAAGGGACTAGGCCTGTCCTCAGCTCCCTGAGAACATGGGGCCCTCAGCAAGTCTTCCAAGGGCCTGGCCTCACGGTTAGGCCCAAGGGCAGTTAGCATTTAATGCCCCTCCTTTGCCCCCATCTCAAACCCTGGGATCTGCCCCTCACCCCAGCCCAGGCTGCACAGTCCTAAGCTTGCAGCTTAGGATCCACCCCACCCCACATCTCTTTTGGTACTTCTTTGCAGCTGCAGACTAAGAACTCCCTGCCCCCACATAGTGAGTGGGCAGAAGAGTCCACGAAAGAACACAGGCCTTGGACTCAGCCAGCCATCTAGATGGCTGGGTAACCTGGGTCAAATGACCTTAACCTTTCTGACCCTTCATCTTCTAGACTGGAAAATTCAGGTACACTGACTTTCAGAGTCCCTGGGAGGATTCACTGGAATGACAAGAGAGGCATCAATGTGGTGACTCAGGTCAAAATGGAACAGAGGTTTGGGGCCAGAGACCCACCCTGACGGTTTGCTCCTGGGCCAGCCCAGGTGGTTTGCAACCGGCCGGAGGGGACTGCTGTGTGTGCACCATACAGCTGGCTTCTGGCACTGTTTGGGGGTGTCTCAGAGGACAGCTGCTCTTCCCAGATTCGTGAATAAAGGGGCAGTGCCGGCTCTGGGGGGAAAGCCCCTGCAGGGCCCCAAAGTGATACTGAAGCCTGGGCACACCCAAGGCCAGTGAACTCTGAATCTCTGGCATTGGTGCAGAGGCCCGAGTGTGTTTAAGATCTCTCAGCTGGTGCTCCGGGCAGCCACCCTTGAGAACCTTTGCCCCACTCCCCTTTTACCTACTGCCTTTGACGCTGTATTTTGTTCTTGCAGGCTGCCGAGCACGTTAGGAATCTGATTAAGGCACTGGAAACAAGAGAGCCCCAAAATCCAAGCCTCCATCTTAAAAAAATTCTTGTGGTGAGCAGACTGGTAAGAAAGCTCCTCCCTGGTTTCTGACCTAGTGCATCTTGTCTTGTTCCCAGGGGAGATCTGTGGTCCCCCAGAAGCTCCCTCAGGACCCCGCCCCACCCCTCTCTGGCTTAAACTTGACCTCTCAGTCTAGTGGTCCAGGCCCTGGGGCCCCTGCCTGCTTCCGTCCTGTCACGGTATCAGGTAGCCTCTGTCTCCTTTGCCCACGTGCCCTTCAGAGATGCTGTGAAGACCACGGAAGTGAGATCTGGAAGCTTTCAGAGTGGGAGGCACCCTATTTGGGGAAAGAGGGCAGCAACACAGCTGTGGAAGAGCAGGGTGCTGGAGCCCCCGACTCCCATATACTTTTTGTGAAAGAGACCCAGGGAGGCCGACCTGCCTAGCCCTCTCTGACGCCAAGCACAGTGCAAATGGAGCAGGCTGCCAAACAGTCTGTCTCTGTCACAACCTTCAGCCCCAGAGCAGAATTTACTAGAAGGGGGACTTCCCAGGTGGTCCCATGGCTAAGACTCCACTCTCCCAAATGCTGGGAGACCTGGGTTCCATCCCCGGTCAGGGAACTATATCCCGCACGCTGCAACTAAGAGTTCACATGCCACAACTAGAGATCCCACGGCCCCAACTGAAAAAAAGAAAGATTTACCATAAGGAATTGTCATAAGAGCAGGGGCAGCTCTGGGGAGTCGAATTCCACTGGGATGCCCTCTGTCCCTCCACCTCTGTCTGATTCTCTCTGCTCATTCTCCAAGCGCAGCAGGGAATGTGGCTGCTCGCAGCCCTCAGGGCCCCTTCCCTCCAGTGTTCCCCTCATGCAGCTTCAGCTTGTGAAAAACCTCCTGGTGACTTGCTGGACCAGTGACTATGGCCAGACACGGGGCTGGGCCCCTTCAAGGGCTCCATGCCTGGAGGCGGTTCCACACATGTGGCCACCAGGGTTGAGGGGAGGGGGGAGGTTCTTTGGAAGCTGGACAGCTTCCTGGACACACGATACTTCTTGGGCTCTCCTGAGAACCCCCAAGTCCTGCCAAAGTGTCCCCCATTTGTAACATGGCCTTGTTTAGGCAGGTTGGAGTGACTGGTTTCCCATTCCCCATGTCTGTTCCTTCCAGTGTGGGAGGCACCCCGCGATTCTGCAGCTGGTGTGTAGCTTCATCGAACGAACCTTCGTGGCAGCATCCTCCGATGCCCACATGGCCACCGAGCTGGGCTACCTCTTCATCCTGCAGGACCAAGTAAAGGAGGCATCCCTGTGGTACTCGAAGGCCATGAAGCTGGACGAGAGCAGCGTGGCTGCCTTGACAGGTCTGTGCAGACAGGGAGCGGGGTGGCAGGCTAGGGGGTGAGAGCCAAGCAGGGTGACCTCCATGAATCCAGAAGAGAAGGGTTGGCAAGCATTCTTCCCAGAGGGTATGTGAGTTCGGGGGTACACTGTAGGAAGGGGTGCCTTTTGAGGCATCTACATGTATAGACGTAAGAGGCACAGGAATTCTTGAAAGCAGTCAAAGCCATTCTCATCTCCTTCAGACCTCTGATAGCCACACTCTGCCTGACATGCTGGGTCAGCCCGGCCTCCTCTCAGGCCCCACCAGGCCAGCGCCCCCCGCTCCCCACAGCCGCTCACCTCACCTCTGTAGACCCTCCCTCTTCAGGCCCCTGTGCTGAAGGGCCAACCAGAGTGAGTAGTTTTGAGAGTTTTGCTTCCCTATGTGTCCCAGGGCTTCCCTCCCACTTTATACAAATGTCAAATGAATTTTCCAGAGCCCAGTTTTCATTTTTACACAAAGCTCTCAAATCTGTGGTCTTTAGCAAATCCTGAGACAAAGATATTTGATTTTAGTGGAGGCATCCTTGTGATCAGTGCCCCAGACAAGCCGGCTTCCTGCCCCGGCTCCAAGGAGCTGTGTCTTTTGGGCGCAAAGTCAATTCTCACTCAACTCCAGGCACACCTGTGCGGCACAGTCAAAAAAGCAATCCAAGTGGTTGGTCTTGATTTCTGGTTCAATGTATCAGGCTGACTCCTCGTTCATCGCTTCTTCCTCCCTCCCCAAATACCCCCAAAGTCACAGCCGACATTTTAAAAAGATGGTGAGTCCCCGTAACAGCCCCAGAAACAGGGTAAGGTGCCTTTGGTAGACCAGAAACTCTGAAGAACTTCACATTTCTAGAAGATATAAAGCAGATTGCATTCAATCTGGAAGCTCTGAGCAAGTCTAGAAACCTATAAGCCAACATGGGCAGAAATGGGGCAGCTAAAGAAATGAGTAGATCAGCTTTCCCCAGAGGGCTCCAGGAAAAAGAAAAATTAAAAAAAAACACAAGCTTGGGGTCCTGAGAAGCTGGGAGCAAAATATGTCATGGGGTCATCATCGAGCTAACAGGAGGGTTATTGGAAGCCCAAGAATGGGATCAAGGAGACTCTTACCAGGTGGTGGGACAGGACAGAGCAAAACAAAGCCCCCCATGATGTCCGACCACCAACAGGGACATGAAAGACAAAAAACTTGAATGCCCAACACATAGGCAAAATCCCCTGAAACGTTCCTCCACCAGGCTGAGTCCTGGCCCACTTCCTCAATTCAAGGGAGAGCCCCTGCTGGTCAGCCAAAAGGGAAGTCCACACACAGTTCACGCATATGTGTCCCTGACTCATCCATCTTACCTGACCCGTCTGGGAAAATCAGGGGCCTTAACAATTTGAGAAATCTGCCCTGGTTGCTAATAGTCATCACTCTAGTCCATTTATAAATCTGCTAGCAGTTTGAAAGAAGGGGCCAAGTGGAACATGCAAAGCAGTGGCCCTCTGAGTAACAAAGTTAAGGCCAGATACAGAAAAGACTTTGTCCCCCAAACAGCTCCTATGTTGGCTGACTCTAGAGTCTATTAGGTCCATGAGTAAAGAACATGCCACTAGGAAAAAAATACAGATAACAAAAAAAAGAGTTGGTGAAAATTAAAAATATGATTTTTGCAAAGTAAAAATGTCCATAGATGAGCCAAATAGTGGGACGGATATGACTGAAAACCAAGATGGTGGTGAGGAAGATAGTCAGAAATAAATGTACCCAAATGGTCAAGGAATAAATTGTAAAAGAAGAATTGTAGGAACGGAGGGGTTTGTCCTCCCAACATCAAAACACATCAAAACAAGAGTAGTTAAGGACTTCCTTGGTGGCTCAGTGGTAAATAATCCGCCTGCCAATGCAGGAGACACAGGTTCGATCCCTGATCTGGGAAGATCCTGCATGCCTCGGAGCAACTAGACTCGTACACCACCACACTGGGCCTGTCCTCTAGAGCCTGGGGGCCACTTCCTGAAGCCCGAGAGCCCTGGAGCCCATGCTCCGCAACAAGAGAAGCCGCCACAGTGAAAATCCAGCGCACCGCAGCTATAGAAAGTGCCACACGGCAGCAAAGACACAGCACAGCCAAAATAAAGATAAAAAGTTATTTTTTAAAAAAAGAGAAGTCTGTCTGAGGCCAATCCTGGAATAAACAGATAGATCAACAGGATAGAAACAGGCCTTATGATAAAAATGACATTTCAAACCGATAGAGTATCAATAACTCATGGTCGGATACCTGACTATTCTTTATGAAAAAAAAATAAAGACGGGATGGGGAATACGTGTAAATCTATGGCTGATTCATATCAATGTATGACAAAACCCACTGAAATGTTGTGAAGTAATTAGCCTCCAACTAATAAAAAAATAAATAAATAAATAAATAAAATAATAAAATAAAGGTAAATGCTCATTTCACATTATCCTCAAAAATAAATTCTAGATGACTTAGATACTTAAACATAAAAGTTAAATTGGACTTGGGTTGCCCAGAGAATTCTAAGCATAACTACAAACTCAGAAGTTCTAAAGGAAAATATTTGACCAATTTATGTAAAAATTTAGAAGTACTGGATGGCAAAAAGGTAGGGGAAAAATAGTTAAAAGGTAAAAGGCAAACTAATGGAAAATGTTTGTAACAAGGAATATATATAAAGAGAATAGAAAGAGATAAAAATCCATCCAAAGAAAACAGGAAAAAGCTATAAACAGGAAAGTTACAGTAGAAAAGGCCACTAAATATATAAAAAGATGTCCATTCTCCCTAAAAAAGTTTTTTTAAAAAAGTGAATTAAAGCAAGTTATTCACTCCTTAGCATAGTAAAGAGTAAAGCATGTTTGTGAGGTCGCGGAGAAAGAAAAAACACTTCCAAATTCTTGACAGTAATATTAATTCAAATGTCCTTGGAAGGAAAGCTGGCCTTATCTATCCAGGTTTTAGATGTACATGCCCTTTGACCCATTAACTCTACTTAAGAAGTTAGAACACACAAAAATGTTGACCATGGCATTGTAATAATATTTAAACACTGAAAACCAACGAAATGTGAAATGAGGAGTCCTTCAATACTGCAGTAGCTAAATAAATGGTTACATCCGCAGTACAATATTATGTCACCATTGAAGAGAATGGGGTAATTTGTATGAACGGATGGGAAAATACACTATACACTAATAACAAACAAATGCTTTGCTAGATGTTTGAAGAAATACACTCCAGTCTGTTCATATTGATTCTCTCTAGAGAAAGACATGCTGAAAGCCAGGACGTGAGCTGGGGATGTTTTCCTTGCCCTACGGTTCGAATGCTTCACCATGAGCACATACCACTCTTTGAGTTTATGAAGACACAGGAAAGGGTCCCTGCTGTCCACTGTCCCTTGGCCTGCTGGCTCTGCCACAGAGCCGGCTCTTCATCCCAGTTCTGTCCCCTCTCAGGGATCATCTGGTGCCAGATCTTAGACGGCCACCTGGAGGAGGCCGAACACCAGCTGGAATTCCTGAAGGAGGTGCAGCAGTCCCTCGGGAAGTCCGAGGTCAGAGCTCTGTGCGGGCCGGCGTTGCTCTGGGATCCTGCCCCCGCCACACCCCTACCCTCTTCCCACCCCCACTTTCCAGTAGGGCAGCCACGACGGCCTTGGACTTCTGCTTCTCCTTGGCCTGCCGGCTCTGCCTAGCGAGCGTTGCCTCCAAGACCCAGGCCTGCTCCCCACAGGTGCTGGTTTTCCTCCAAGCCCTCCTGGCGTCCAAGAAGCACAGGGAGGAGCAGGAGGCCACGGCGCTGCTAAAGGAGGCCGCCGAGCTGCACTTCTCCGGCATGCAGTCCCTCCCCATGAGCTCCGAATACTTGGAACGGCTCGACCCCGTCTTCCTGGTCTGCATCGCCAAGGAGTACCTGGTCTTCTGCCCCAAGCAGGTTAGAGGAGGACGCTTCTTTGTGGGGCGGGGTGAGGGGAGGGGGTTGGACTGGAGAACAGGTCTGGGCAGGGGCAGGACCTGCCTGGCCAGTCACTAGGCTGCTTGAGCTTCGGGCAGTCGGGGAGCCCAGTGCTTTTCACACTTGCACGTGCAACATGCCAATCACCCAGGAAGTGGGCACAAGCCCTGCATCTCCCAGGCGACGCTGATGCTGCTGGTCCAGGGACTGCACGTGAGGAGCGGGGCACTGACCTCTGTTCATCCCAGGGAGGAACTGGGCTCCCTTTTCTCCCAATGTCTTCTAAGAAGTATTTTGGTCTTTCCTTGTTTGTCCGGCCTTCCCAGACAATCGAGATTCCCTGTGGGCAAGGATTGTATCTTACAGGCCTTAATATCCCCCAAGTGCCTCGTAATGCCATCCCACAAATATCTGTTGTGCCAGATGCCATGCTTGATAGGGGGGACTCAACAGTGAACAAATAAAGTCCCCATTCTGAGGAGCTTATGCCCTTGGACTAAGTAGTACAGAATGGATGGTAAATATGTGTGTGGAGCATGAAAGTGTTAGTCACTCAGTCATGTCCAACCCTTTGTGACCCCATGGACTGTAGCCCACCAGGCTCTTCTGTCCATGGGATTCTCCTAGCAAGAATACTGGAGTGGGCTGCCATTCCCTTCTCCAGGGGATCTTCCTAACCCAGGGAATTGAACCTGGGTCTCCTGCATTGCAAGCAGATTCTTTACCATCTGAGCTACCAGGGAAGCCCATACTTGTGGAATAAAGTAAAATAAAGTAAATAAAAATAAACAAAGTAACTAAAAATAAAATAAAGTAGGATAAAGTAGACTACATGTGGAATAAAATCCCTTCACTGAGAGTGTTTTTACTGAGCGCTCCCCGAGTCTTTTTCTTAGAATAGGACAAACCGCACAGCCAGACCCTTGTGTCCTACAGCCCCGGCCTCCAGGGCAGCTGGTGTCTCCCCTTCTTAAGCAAGTCGCTGCGATCTTGAATCCTGTAGTCAAGGTGGCACCAGCCCTGATCGAGCCACTGTATGTGATGGCCCAGGTCAAGTATCTCTCAGGTGAGCCGGTGAGTCCTTGTGGCTGGTGGGGCCCCTGGGGTGAGTGTCTGCAGGCTCCCTGCCTGGGACACTCCACACACACCCCCTCACCGGCACAGTCACCAGATGGACCCACTGTTCCCAGCCTCCAACGCCCCTGACTCCTCACCAGCAGGGGTCTCTCCCACCCTCCCTTTCGCTGACTGCTTGCTTGATCTGTGCCAGCCGACAGTCACTGAACTCGACGACGCACCAGCAGTGCTCTGATCCTAGGGGACTGCAGTGCTCAGAACAAGAAAAATGGCACCCCGGAGCTTGTATTCTAGTAAGGGTATGCAGACATCGAGCGTAGTGGTGTTGTTAGGACATGACCGTGCGATAGAGAAAGTGAAAGCCGGGGAGGGGGGGATGCGGGGGTGGCAGTTCTTAAAAGGCAGTCAGGAAGGCCCCGACAGAGGGGGGACCTTGTGCCATTAGACTCGAAGAGCCTCATGGGCCAGAACGGTCCCCATCCAGCCTCTCCTATCTCAAGGCCTGGATCCTGGAAAAAGAGGGAAGGATGGGGAGAACCCTTGTGGGGGCCCGTTGTGCTCTCTGAAGTCTTTGCTTGCCGTGACCTTTCACCCCCATCTGCTTGAAAGCCAAACTGATCTCTGGCGCCCAGAGGCTTCAGAATGCCATGGCACATCTGTGTGCTCTGCATTATATGGGCTGCGCTCTGCCTAGAGCTCCTGGTCTTCATCCTCAGTCCTCCCAGTATTCATCAGAGTGCCAAGTTTACCCGCTCCTTCAAGGTCTCCTGGGTACAAGGTGAGGGCAGGCCCTCCCTCCCGCCCCTGCCAGACACACACACACAGGGATGCTGGCAGATACCAGCGCTTGAGGGACAACAAGGTCTCCAGCTGCTCAGGTTGTCATGGTGACACCTTCACATTTCTGCAGCACAGTTGAAGGAGCAGGGAGTTTGGGACCCAGAAGCAAGTGCTCTCCACCCACTGGGTGATGGACCCCAAGCAGGAGCTATTGAGGAACCTGGCAGCAGAGGGAGGAGGGTCTCCCACCAGCTCACTGTACCCTGCCCCTGAGTTGCCACTGCCTCCCACTTAGGGCCAGCTTGGCAGCAGGAAGGCCTCTGGGCCCCCACATGCCCAGGCATTCAGAGCTCAGTCTCAGGGGCCCATGACCCTGGACATAAATACTGACTTTGTCCCTTCGGAGCTGAGTGACATATCACTGAAGTTTCAGTCCTACATTTGAAAGACAGGCATGATAATACCAACTTGGTGGGGGTGGGCAGACATGAAACCAGCCTTTCCACAGTACTTTGCCTGTGTTGGCACAGAGCGGGTGCTTCTCACATTGTGGCTGTCATGGTTGCTGCTATTATTAGGTTTTGTTCTGCTCCTAGGTATGGGAATTGAGACTTCAGTGTTCCCCTGAGCCTCCAGACGGAGCAGTGAAGTGACTTAGCCATCTCCCTGAGGGTACAGAAGGAAGGGAGGTGTCACACCGAGGTTTGAGTCTCCTGGCTGTTGTCTGGGTCAAGGCAAAAACTAATAGTAGTTCTAATTTTAGGAAGAGACCTCTGAGTCAAGCTGAACAGACACTGGGTAAAATGCCCAGCTTGGGTATTTCTGGGAAACAGGACACGTTAAAATTCCTTCTGCCTTTACATGCTGGGTCCTGAGAGTCCCCAAGGATCCCTGGATGTAGGGGTTTGTTTCCTGTTTCTAGGGGAGTTAGAGCATGCCCAGAGCACCCTGCAGCGTTGCCTGGAGCTGGACCCCACCTCTGTGGACGCCCACCTCCTCATGTCTCAGATCTACCTGGCTCAGGGCAACTTTGCCATGTGCTCCCACTCCTTGGAGCTGGGTGTCAGCCACAACTTCCAGGTGGGGGTCCCCGATGCCCTGTCACTGCTCAGCATCCCACAGTCCCACTAGCTTCAGCCCCTACTCACCTTGGGAGAATAGCCCCAGGAGCTGCCAGAATCCCTCAGCCCCTTCTGCTGGCCCAAAGGCAGGGACTGGCTCCGTGGGATCCTGTGGCTTTCTCCCCTCTGGGAGCTGGAGCCTCACACTCTGCTGATGCTCCTCTAGGTCCGAGACTACCCCCTCTACCACTTCATCAAGGCCAAGGCCCTCAACAAGTCTGGGGACTATCCAGAAGCCATAAAGGCACTGAAGATGATCATAAAATTACCAACTCTGAGGACGGAAGAGAACAAGAAGTTCCGTGGACCCTGTGTGCGCCCCAGCGAACGGGTGTCCATCTTACTGGAACTGGCAGACGCCCTCCGGATGAACGGGGAGCTGGTGAGGAATGCCCTGCTCTGTTCTCTTGCTGCTGGAGCATGCTGGGGCCAGGGTAGGCCTGGGGACCAGGCTTTTTGATTCTGGCTGGTGTTTCCTTGCACTTTATTTTAGCTTTTATTCATTTGGGAGTATCCCTTTCCCCTACTTTAAAGGCTTCAGTGGCTCCCATACACTCAAGATAAACTGCAAACCCTCCTGAGTCCTGCATGATCTGTCCCCTGCCGACCTCACTGTCCCCAGAAGGATGTCAGGGAGGCAGAGCACCAGGCCCACGGGGGCCACCACACGTGGTTGTGCAAGTTGGGCAGTGCACCTCTCCAGTGGATGCCACTTATGTCACCCTGGAGTTTTGCAGGATACAACCTGCTCAGCTGTATGGGGCAGCCCTGGGACCTTGGAAGGTCTGGCTGGGCAAAGGCAGGAAGGACCAAAATGGGCAAAGAGAGTAACTTTGTTAGAATAATTGAGAGTACAGATGCAATGAAGATACAATTCAAATATACCTTTATGTGCCCAATTCCATGGATAGAGGAGCCTGGCAGGCTACAGACCACAGGGTCGCAAAGAGTCGGACACAACTGAGTGGCTAACACTAACTAACCATAACATTAAAATACCTTTGACTGAAAGCAGGACGGTATAAGGAGAGGCATCCATAGGTCTCTCATAGGAAGAAATCACCATCAGACTTTGAAGTGCTCAGGAACAAGTTCTCACAGTCAGGGATTTCATGTCCCCCAGCTGGCCCTGCCCTCCAGGAACAGTGGCCCTCAACACCGAGAGGCTCTCTTTCTCTCTCTGTCTCTGTCTCCTTCCTGCCGCTCTAAAGTGGGGATGGGCCATCCTCTCCCTGGCTTCCAGGTGTGGTGGGTGACAGCAAATGGAGGGTCCATTGGGCTTCCTTGTCTTAGCACGAGGCCACCAAGGTCATGCAGGACGCCATCAACGAGTTCAGCGGCACGCCGGAGGAGACCCGCATCACCATCGCCAATGTGGACTTGGCCCTGAGCAAGGGCAACGTGGACCTGGCGCTGAGCGTGCTGCAAAGCATCACGCCCAAGCAGCCCTGCTACATGGAAGCCAAGGAGAAGATGGCCAGCATCTACCTGCAGACCCGCAAGGACACCCGCCTCTATATCGGGTGCTACCGGTGAGCCCCGGGCGGCGCACTGACAGCCCGGCCCCAGCCGCGTGTCAGGAGTGTTTTCTCCAGATCGTCGTCTTCTCCCCGGGCTTCAGAACATGTTCTCAGAGTGTGTTTGACAAGAGTAGGGAATTTCCCATGGTGAAAATCTGAGTGTGATCAGTCGATCAGTCAGGCCAGCCTGCTGCTGAGTTTTAAGGACACAGGAGTGAATCTTCCCTGAGTTCTGCTTGCCCCTCATCATGGTTCGCATCCTGGTGGGAACCGTGGTCCTGCCCCAGCCCCTGGCGTGGCCTGTCCTTGGGGAAATGCTCAGTGGCTTGGATGTAACCAATGTGAGTGAAGGAGGAGGGAGAGGCAGGACTGGGAGCCCTCAGCAGTTTTCTCTACAATTCGATGTTGGGACCTCAAGGGTACCTTTCCTGTCCCCTTCCTCAGGCAAAACTCCATCTAGGCAATTCAGGAGGAAGAGGAGTTGATGCCAAGAGCAGTGGGAAACCAATAAACAATGAGATGACATGGTCTCACTGAAGGTTTAGAAAGAGTAGGCTGGGACTTCCCTGGTAGTTCAGTGGTTAAGACTCAGTGCTTCCATTGGAGGGGGCTTGGGTTCAATCCCTGGTCAGGGAACTAAGATCCCACATGCCACGTGAGGCTTGGCTGAAAAAAAAAAAAGAAACAGGCTGCCTCATAAAGAAGGTTCTAGGCATTTGGGGTGGAGTCCAGAGGAGTAGGTGGAAGTCCTGGCCATGGTCCAGATAACAGATGAGGAGAGCCTGAACTAAGGGAGCTAGCACCGTGTCCCATCTGAGCCGGTAAGTATTGGGTGATGAATAAATGAGTGAATGAATGGGTGTCACAGAAGGAGTGAGAAAGAGAAGAGATGGATTCAGGAATAGGAAGGATGCACAGAGCTGAGCTAAGGTTTTGGTTACTTTTGCAGGGAGCTCTGTGAATATCTGCCTGGCCCCCACACCAGTCTGCTGCTGGGTGATGCTTTCATGAACATTCAGGAGGTGAGTGAGGGTCTCATGACCTCACCAAGTGGCCGCCGTCCCCCCACTCCCATCCCACCCCAATCTCGCTTCTCCAGTAAGAGAAGAGAGAGACGGCAGCCCCTTTCCCCACCAGCCAGAGAAGGCCCTGGAGGTCTACGACGAGGCCTACAGAAAGAACCCGCACGATGCGTCCCTGATCAGCAGGATTGGGCAGGCTTATGTGAAGACCCACCAGTACACCAAGGTCAGGCCATGCTGGGGTAGGCAGGGGCGGGGAGGGCCAGCCCAGCAGGGAAGATGGAGGAGGGTGCTTGGGTGGGAGGCTGGATGGGAGGGGAGACCCCCCTGAACAGGGTGCCAAGGAGAGGGCTCAGCAACTCCCCACCACCCCCTAACACCTGCCGAGCCTGAGGCTCGAGCCCTGTGCCAGGCGGGAGGCCATTGCATCTGAGGCTTCTGTGTTCTGGAAGAGTACACAGGCATGGTGATTGCAGGGTTGGGGGGAGGGACACAGAGTGAGGTGCCCACGTATAAAACCAGACCTGATGCCCATGTTTCCTGTGTGCACTAAGGCAATTAATTATTATGAGGCTGCCCAGAAGATTAGCGGACAGGACTTTCTGTGCTGTGATTTGGCCGAATTGCTCCTGAAGTTAAAGAAGTTCAACAAAGCAGAAAAAGTTTTGAAGCAGGCACTGGATTATGACTTTGGTGAGCGCACCCTAACTCGCTCCCTTAGCCTGCCTTCAAGCAGACACTCCCTCTTCTCCTTCAGGATGGGGCAGGGAACAGGCACTGGCTGGGGCTTTGAACCCAGCCCCCATCCTCCCCCACCCCCTACCCCCACCCCCCACTCCCCAGGGGCCAGGAAACACTACTTTGAGTTTCCATTTTGCAGTCAAAGACATCCCATCCATGATGAATGATGTCAAGTGCTTACTTTTGCTGGCCAAGGTTTACAAGAGTCATAAAAAAGAAGATGTGACGGAAACTTTGAACAAGGTAATTGACAAGTAGACTCAAGCTGTCTATCTGCCATTTCCTGATGGAAGCTGAAGATAGGACCGCAGGTCTGGAAGGCTCCAGGCCTGGTCCTCTAAAGAGGATCTAGTTTACACCTCTGACATCCACCTTCCATTTATCCCCCTACACTTGCTCTTTTATTGATTGTGCAAGGAAGTGCTCAAAACCCGCCTGGACTGGACCAGAGAAGGCAGGGAGGAAGACAGTGCCTTTGTCCTCAAGGATGCTTGTGCTGTTAATAATAGACAATGCCAGCAGCCCTCATGCGTTGAATGCTGTGTGCTGAGTTCTGTACTAGGCTTTTTGTCTTATTTAATTCTCACAGTAGCCCTTTGAGCTAAGCACTGTGACATTCCTGTTTAACAGATAAGGCTCAAAGAGGTTAAGAAATGTACCCAAAGTCACAGTGCTAGTAAGTGGTGGAGATGAGATTTGAACCAGCTTTGACCTGTTCCAACCCATAGTCTCCTGCGGGGACTGCTGAGTGCTTGCTAAGTCGCTTCATTCGCATCCGCCTCTTTGCGACCCTCTGGACCATAGCCCACCAGGCTCCTCTGTCCATGGGATTTTCTAGGCAACAATAGTGGAGTGGGTTGCATGCCCTCCTCCAGGGGATCTTCCCGACATAGGGATTGAACCTGCATCTCTTACGTCTCCCGCCCGGGCGGGCAGATTCTTTACCACTAGCTCCACTGAGAAGCCCCTGCTAGGAGACTCCTGGCCATTTTTTCCCCTCCTCTTCACTCTTTCTACCCAAGGGTATGGCCTGGCACTTGCCCCTGGGGCGTGTGCCTGTGGTTGTAGACCATCTCTGACTGCTGACGTGACTTATCCGCAGGGTTTCCCACTGGATTTCTATTCCTCAGTCTGGCCTTCAGGGAACCCAGGGCTGATCTGTGCCCACTACCCAAAACTTAACCCCAGCCTCATTGTTTCCCCTTGCCCCAGTGCTCCCTGGCTACTTGGGTCATGGCTATTTTGGGGGCTGCCTCAAATTCCCAGCAGGACACTGCTCAAAACAAATGCACCCAACAAAACACAGCCCGTGCTGAACACCTACTGTGTGCCTGTTCCAGCCTACTGGGCAGCTGAGGTAGATCAGACACAGTGAGTGCCAGGTGTGATGGAAACAGGTGAACGAGCCGAGTACAGTGGAGTGTTTTGTTTGAGAGCCTTTGCTTCTGCTCCCGCCCCTGCGGCATGCCAGTTCGCCTCCTGGGTACTCAGCCAATGGCCTTGCCTGTCCAGAGCGACCCAGATTTGCTCAAGGGGACCTGAGATGCCCTTGCTTAGACAGCTAGCTCTGAGATGAGAGCTCAGAGGCTTGCTGCGAATTGGCCTGAGACCTGGGCTGCTCACGCAGCGTTTCCTGGTTTCCCTAGGCCATGGACCTCCAGTCTCGGATCCTGAAGCGTGTTCCCCTGGAGCAACCAGAAATGATCCCCTCCCAGAAGCAACTGGCAGCCTCCATCTGTGTCCAGTTTGGGGAATACTACCTGGCAGAGAAGGAGTATGCCAAGGCCGTGCAGTCTTATAAAGATGCTCTCTCCTACACGCCTGTTGACAATAAGGTGGGGTGCTTGGAGTGAGACCCTTGTCCTTGCCTTGGGGCACAAGGCAGAGCTCCCTGACTATGGACGGAAGCTGGTTCCTTCTCTGTGGTTCCCTGCGAGGGGCACAGACCCCTGGTGTAGGCGGGCCTGCTGATCCCAGGGCCCTCACCCACTGCAGCCCTCGGTGGCAAGTGTAGTGTTTTCAGGTCCCCCTTGCAGGTGTGGAGAGGACATTGTGGCTGCCAGGGGCTTTTCTGGGCATAAAGCCCAGGCTAAGCTTCCAAGGAGGTTTAGGGTCATGTGAGAGGCATGGCTCCAGGTAGGAAATGGTGGCTGCAGTTCACTTGAGGAGAGGAGATGAAGAGCTTAGTGACAGACCCATTCATTTATTTAACGTGTTCTCACTTAACAGATTCCCAATACGTGCAAGCCAGGTACTGGGCTAGGATATGGAGACGCAGTGGGGCAATGCAAGGTCCCTGCCCCGGGCACTGGGTACAGACAAATACATAGGCAGTTCTAACAGCATGTGATACCCACAGGGGGGTCAGGACACTTGGAAACTCAGATGAGGGGTACCTGTCCCGGAGCCTGGGGCGCAGAGGGCTTCCCTGAGGAGATGAGATTGGAGCCGAAGCCGAAGGATGAGTATGAGCTCAGCGGGCCCTGCCTCTCAGTGGTTAGTTGGAAAAAAGTCATGACGACATGGGGGAGAGCCAGAGACATCATCGCAGGGGGTCAGAGACATGCTTTCATGCTTTGAAGGCAGAGCTGACAGAACATGGGCGTGCGAGGACGAGGCCTGGGTGCCCAAGCTTCCCCATGATGCGCATTGGTCAGTCACTGTCTCGGGGCCTGTCCAGGTGGTGCTGGAGCTGGCGAGGCTCTACCTGCTGCAGGGACACCTGGACCTGTGTGAGCAGCACTGTGCCATCCTCCTGCAGACTGCGAAGAACCACGAGACAGCCTCCTTGGTGAGAGGCTGCGGGCCCGGGTCCCCACGACCACAGGCGGGCTGCTTCCTAGCCCGGTGACCCCGGATACCCAGTGGACCCAGCCCTGCGGGGTCCACTGGGTCCGTCACCCCGGACGCGAGGGGTGGGCTGGCAGCAGGGGGCAGCAGCGCCCTCCCTCCTGGGCCACATCCAAGGGGAGTGGGTAAGGCTGATTCACTCCAGGGGAAACCACACCCACTGGTGAAGGCCAGGTTAGGACAGGTTCGTGGGGCTTCAGGAAGTGTGAGGAAACAGCCCTCCCCAGTCCTACCCCATTCTGCCCTGTCACCTGGACCACCTCCAGGGCTGTCCCCAGTGGAGGTGGGTAGCCCCCAATACACCCCGCTGCCCGCATCTGGCAGTTCTCAGACATGGGTGGAGGAGCTGGCTCCACGGTGTCCACCCTCGGCTTTTCCTTCCTCCTTCCATCCTCACCCCCACCCCTCTCCCCAGGCTGGCCCACCTCCTGTGGGACCTTCTCCCAGTGCCCAGAGATGCTACCTAGGAAGTTCTCTCCTACCTTCCCTCCTTTCCTGTCCCCGCTTCCCACCACAGCCTCCCCACTGCACCCATGCAAGCTGCTATCGCAGCATCATGTGTATTCTGATAGATGATGGCCGACCTGATGTTTAGAAGACAGAAGTACGAAGCTGCCATCCACCTCTACCACCAGGTCCTGGAGAAAGCACCAGGTAGCTAACTGGCTGCATCAGGCCTGCCCATCGTGACTGCCTGTGTCAGTTCCCACCCAGCAAGGTCTGCTCTCGCCCAGAAGGGTGGGCCCTCTCCCCTCTCGCCAGAAGGGTGGGCCCTCTCCCCTCCTTCCTGACCAGGCAGAGGAAGCCCCTTCCTCTCTGATTGTTCCCAGAGAGGCAGGAAACTGATAAAGTCCCACTGGAACGTGCTGGCCCTTTCCCAGTCCAAGGGGCCAGTTCCCGGTCCCAGGCAGGGCAGTGCTTGGTCCTGCCTGTCTGTCCCCAGACCCCAGACACCATGACTCAACCTGAGTTCCCCCTGGGAGGTCACAGCCTCCTGGAGGTGGCTAGAAATTCTCCCCTGGCACGTAGCTCTCTTCCCACTCACTGTAGCATAAAACCTCCCTGTCTTGCTGGGGAAGGGGCCAGGCATGAATAAGAGGCTTAGGCTAGAGCTCCAGCCAGGCCCATGTCAGTCACCCAGAGGCCCAGCATATCACAGCCATTAAGAATGCAGGTCTTGGAGCCAGACCTTCTAGGTCTGAATCCTGGTCTTCCACTTACCTGATGTGTATGTAACCTTTGGCAGATTACTCAAAAAAAAATTTTTTTTTTTTACTCAAATTCTTTGTGCCTCAGTCTTCTCATCTATAAAATGGGAGCAAGAAGAGTGACTACTTCATTATGTCTCAGTGGAGCCGCTGGGATGCCCATGTTCAACCCTGACCGCTAGTGTCTCCTGGTTCTCTCTGCTTCCCCCTACCTGATTCAGCTACTGGTTATCACAGCCTGGAGGTTTCTGCTTTCTTATTTTAGACAATTTTCCTGTACTGAACAAACTAATCGATCTGCTACGAAGAAGTGGCAAACTTGAAGACGCCCCAGCCTTCTTTGAATTGGCCAAGAAGATGTCCAGCCGGGTGCCTTTGGAGCCAGGGTTCAATTACTGCAGAGGCATCTACTGCTGGTGGGTTGGGGTGGGTGTCTTGGCAGGTGTGTGTAGGTGTTTAGTCACTCAGTCGTGTCTGACTCTTTGCAACCCCATGGACTGTAGCCCTCCAGGCTCCTCTGTCCATGTGATTCTCCAGGCAAGAATACTGGAATGGGTTGTCATTCCCTTCTTCAGGGGATCTTCCTGACCCAGGGATCGAACCCAGGTCTCCTGCATTGCAGGCAGATTTTCTACCATCTGAACCACTAGAGTGTAGGAGGCTCTCCCCAACAGACGTGCTGGGCTTTGCCAGGGAAGCCACATCGGGAAGTGGGGAGACCAGAGATCCTGCCCTTGCTTTGCGCAGATTCTTGGAGTGACCCCTGAGTGTTCTTGTTCTCCCTGGGCCTCAGTTTCCCTGTCTGATTCTTAGGGTTACTCTTCTCCGCTGCAGGCACATAGGACAGCCCAACGAAGCCCTGAAGTTCCTAAACAAAGCGCGCAAGGACAGCACTTGGGGCCAGAGCGCCACCTACCACATGGTGCAGATCTGTCTGAACCCAGACAACGAGATCGTGGGCGGAGAGGCTTTTGAGCACCTGGTGACCGAGAGCAAGTGAGGGCCCGGCTGGCTGCGGGTAGGGAGGGAAGGCAGGGAGAGCCCTCGGCCTCTGGACTGAGGTCTGGCGAGGGCCTCGTGGGCAGGCTAGGCCAGCGCCCTCCTGCTCAGCCTCAACGCCCGCAGCTTCACCAGCAGGAAGGAGTTGGAGCAACATGGCGTGCGCACCGCCGAGAAGCTGCTGCGGGAGTTCTACCCACACTCGGCCGGGGGCCACACCCAGCTGCGGCTGCTGCAGAGCCTGTGCCTGCTGGCGACCAGGGAGAGGGCCAACGTGGAGGTGGCGCTGAGCACCTTCATTGAGATGGCCCAGGCCGAGGTGCGCTGGCTGCCAGGACGGGCGGGCGGGCGGGCGGGCGGGCAGGCGGGCAGCATGTTGAGGCGGAGGGCCGGGCGCCCAGATGCCTGCTTCCCGCCTGCACAGAAGGACAGCATCCCTGCCCTGCTCGCCATGGCGCAGGCCTGCTCCCTGCTGAAGCAGGTCCCCAAGGCGCGCACGCAGCTGAAGCGTCTGGCCAAGGCCCCATGGACACTGGCTGAGGCCGATGACCTGGAGAGGAGCTGGCTCCTACTGGCCGATATCTACTGCCAGGGCGGCAAGTTTGACCTGGCCTCGGAGCTGCTGCAGCGCTGTGTGAAATACAACAAGGCGAGGCGTGCACCGCCGTTGGGGCTGTTTGGGGGGTGGGTGGTATGTGTGTGAGAAGCACTGGGGCTTTGGGGGCAGAGATGCAGGGATAGCAATGAGATGAGAAGAGGCAGGACAGGAGGGGTCCCGTGGACCACAGAACAAGGATGGGAAAGCAAGGCAAGAAGAAGCGAGCAGGGTCCAGCCGCCTGCAGTGGGGACACAGAACGGGGAGGAGAGATGAGAAGGGTTCAGGAGATGGGAGGGTGGTGTGTAAGGAGGGTTTGATTGGGTCAGGAGGGGCCTTTGCAGGTCAGAGCAGGAGGGCTGTGAAGGCACGGGTCATTCCAGTGTAGGAATAGCTGAGAAGAGGGCACCCAGTTCACCCTCTTGTCAAGCTAGGAGGTACTGCCGGAGTCCCTGAGTGGTGTGGGTTACTTCACCCGCTGCCCAGCCCTTGCCCCCGCCGGGTCCCACGCTGCTCTGACCGGCTTTCCCTGCAGTCCTGCTGCAAGGCCTACGAGTACATGGGCTTCATCATGGAGAGGGAGCAGTCGTACAAGGACGCGGCCACCAACTACGAGCTGGCCTGGAAGTACAGCCATTACGCCAACCCTGCCATCGGTACAGCAGCCGGCCGGCATGCGTGCATGCAGGAGGGACCAGGGCCGGGGCACCACCCTCCCGACCCCACAGCACAGGGCCTGTGATCTGTTTGCGGTGGGGAACCAGAGGGGTTCTCGGGTCATCAGAGTGCCACCCATTGTCTAAATCCTCCCTACACCTGGACAGGCTTCAGGCTGGCTTTCAACTACTTGAAAGACAAGAGATTCGTGGAGGCCATTGAAGTCTGCCATGATGTAAGCCCCTGACGGTGGTGGGACGGGGGTGGTGTGGGGCTTGGTGCAGTGGCAGGGAGCCCTATCTGGTGTTTCATACCCTTTCTTTCTCTGTCCTAGGTCCTCAGGGAGCACCCCAACTACCCTAAAATCAGAGAAGAAATTTTGGAAAAGGCCCAAGGGTCTCTGAGGCCCTAGCTGTGGTCAGTGGGAACCAGGGAGGGTGGAAACTATCAACCTACAGAAGTTTCATGGAGGGGGTAGGAAGTGGGTCAATGGAGAAGAGAGTCAGAAAATAACATATTCTTCCCCATTTCTGTGTGTGTGTGGTTTATTTGAATCAAGCCTAATCTAGTCTAAAGGACATCCCAAAGCTTTAGGTTTTTAAGGCACAAGGAGCAATTTGACTCGGAGGAGGAAAGATGTCAACCAGCTTAGCTTCCCCTGGGTTCACTGGGCAACTTCTCATGGACCCCACTTTTATCCTAGACTCTCAGGGGCCAAAAGGAAACAAAGAAGTGGTTCAAAAAATACCCTACAGCTACTTTAATATTTTTCTGTCAGCCCATACCAGCCTCCCTCTCCTCTGTGGTCCCCAGAATCCTGAATTACAGAAGCAACTGCTCCTCCCTGCCAAGCTGCCCACTGGCAGGGGGCCCAGACAGGCTCCCTCTGTCCATACATTCTGCCTCCTCCTCCTCAAGGCTTCAGCAGGCCTCTGCTGATCCTTACCAGTTTGGGAGTTTGGGACAGACCTGATCACTCTTGCTTCTGGCAGGAAAAAATACATCCCAAGAAAAACTAACTCTTTGCTTCAGCTTCAGTAAAAGACAACTAAGTGGCCAACTAATTCATCTTCCCGGAACCCTTTAACACCTAAGGGGACAAAAGCAGGGGTCTCTTTGTAGATGAATAATGTTAACTGTGACTGGCAAGAGGGTGACAGAGGTCACCTTTGCTGTGCTCCCAGTACCTCTCTTCCTGTTTTTCAGGATGGCAGTAATGGGCCAGGCTGACCGCAGGGGAAGGAGCTCTGAACTGGGAGTCAGGAGGCCTAGAATCTCCCCGTGTGACCTTCCCCTCTGGGTATGTGTCCCCATCTGTGGCAGGAAATTAGACTCGATCTCTGTGTTCTCAAATTACGGTACAAATCCCTGCCAACGATATACAGCAAACATCTGAAAGTTTCATAACTATGCGTTTAAATATCATCCTTATATAATAGAGAAAAATAGCACACACAGTCATGAATTTGTGAGTGCTGTTACATAGAATACTTCTTACTTTTAAGCATATTGATATAATCGATAAAAAGTAAAATATTGCATGGGCTTCCCTGGTGGCTCAGTGGTAAAGAATCCACCTGCCAATGCAGGAGACACAGGTTCAGTCCCTGGGTCGGGAAGATCCCCTGGAGGAGGAAATGGCAACCCACTCCAGTAGTCTTGCCTGGGAAATCCCATGTACAGAGGAGCCTGATAGGCTACAGTCCATAGGGTTGCAGAGTCGGACCTGACTGAGCAACTAAACAACAACAAAATATACTTAGTATGAGTAGAACACAGATACAGCAAAATTTTTAAGTTGTCCAGTGACTAAGGTTTGGGAACAGTGAACAGGTTAGGGTCCCTTCTAGAACAGCCTAAGTCATCCCTCATGACTTCGAGCCTTGTTTTTATAACATACTGAAGATCACGTGCATGGCCTTTTGGTATGAGTCAATGATCTGGAACGTCTTCCCCAGGTTACCACCATCATTCCTATGGGAAGCCAGCTGCCTTTATTATGATTTGTTTTACAAGCTAGTTTCTAGGGGTGGATTATGTTGAAAGGTACCACTGTGGCCCTAGCTCAGGAATGGGCAACTTAGTCCAACTGTGGGCTGTGGCCGTGGGATAGGAACCTACAGGGGCTTCCAACCAGAGTATTGGAGCTGTGGGGAGCTGCCACCCAGACCCCCAGCTGGTCCAAGCACAGCCTCATTACCCTTGGAGAGACATAAGTTTTGGATCATGCACACTGGAGCAATCACAAGCGTGTTGGGCTTCCAGGGTACACAAGGCAACTTAATGAACTAGGGTACTCCACCCTGAGATGCCTAAGACCTGGCTGTCCCTGCCTAAGCTGGTTCTGGGGACAGGCGGCCCCACTGTAGGCCAGACTCCAAACCATGAGTTCCCTAACGGGCACTGACGATATGACTGTGTGACCATGTCCACACGTCCCGAGGCAAGAGACACATACCTAGAGGGTCACAGAACTGGCAGAAGAGGATAAAACCTACAGAAATAGAGGCAGACTATGGGAAGGCAGACTGTGGGAGGCAGAATGGGAAGTCACAGATACACACCAGAGACCTGCCTGTTCCAGGCGCTCCTGTGAGCGCCAGTTTATGTATGAACTGAACACGCTTGTGAGGTGAGTAACATTAGACAGTATGGGGGACATCCAGGCACACAGACAGGAAGTAATTTGCATAAGTCACCTCACTAGTTAGTGTAACAGCAGGGTTTCAAACCCTGGCACTCTGGGTGCATACTCTTGACCTGTAAGCCATAGAGAGGAAATAAGGGGAGCCCAGCACAGGCCAGAGGCAGAGGATGAGAGCAAGGAAAAGGAAACCCAAGTCAGGTCTCTTTGGTGCCCCCTCCTAGCACTTATATGTTGTTCAGTTGCTAAGTCGTGTCCACCTCTTTGTGGCCCCATGGACTGCAGCACGCCAGGCTCCTCTGTCCAGCACTTGTGTAAGTCATTATTCCTAGAGCTGAGGTCAGCCTTGCTCCTCCAGCCCCCAGACTGGGGCTCCTTGGGGCAGGGTGCAGCCTGCTCATCTGGCCTTTGGCCCGGGCTTCCAGGGACAAGTCAGACAGGTCTGGCTGGTGCAGATGGATGTTTTGCAGCTTCCGGTGCTCAAGTCCCTGGGGACCTCTGCCACTCAGTCCCACACAAGGCCTGCGCCAGCCACATGCCACTGCCCGCCCTCACCTAGAAGGGATGACTTCACCCTCAGGGCCTGGCCACAGCCTGGTGTGGGTGCGTGTCTGTCCCAAGCAGACAGCCCGGTCCCAAAAGACTGCTCAGCTGCTGCTCCCCACCACCACCCAGGTGACCCGTCAGATGGCTTCATCTGCCTGGCCAGCCTCTTCTGGCTGGCTTCCCGCCCCTGAGTTGACTGGCTGGCCTGCAAAGAGGTCCTGTGTGTCCCCCATGTCTATCCCTGATGCAGCCTCAGTGTCCATACTGCCCTGCAGCGTCTGTCTCCCCTTCCCTCTCCCACCTCACCACCTCCTGAGGTGTACCTGTGCTCCCAGCTCCACAAAGGCAGACCATGCTGTTAAAAATAGAGCCTCTTTATTGGTACCTATAAGCTTAGGTACAAGGTGTTCCCACAAGCTCGCAGGCTGGCAGGGCCTCCTAGGCAGGAGGGCAGGCCCAGAGCCTGGGTTTCTTGGCACAGACACAGAGAAAAATGAATAAATTATAGTTTAATACTTGGGGACAATACAGAAATTATGATGCAAAATCCAACATCAGCAAACAAAGGGCCTGAAAGCCATAACGAGCCCCCCTCGCCCCTGGCCAACTGGCCTTTGGGTGCAGGCAGGTGGACCAGGCTGGAGTGCAGTGCCCAGAAAGCCCTGAGTGGTCCAGGGCCTACTGTGGGCCCTGTGGCAGCCCCTTACCCTCTCTGGGCCTCCTGCTTCCCCCTCCTACATTTACGGCCTTGGAATAAAAGCTGCGGCCTTTGGCGGGGAGGAGGGGGAGAGATGGGGCAGAGGACAGGAAGGAGAGGGGGATGTGTGGAGCAGAAGAGGGTTTTGGTCACGGTTGGTCAGCCCAGCCCAGCCCCGGCCCCTGCCCCTACTTGCTCAGCCATCCAGAGCAGGGCCGCTGCCACGTTAGACAGAGGGCTCAAACCCACACCTGGTCTACACCAGAGCCCCAGCAAAGGCAAGGCTGCAGGACTATCAGGCAGACGGACTTGGGGGATGAGGCGGGGAGGGGCCTGTGCCCCACCCCCGACCCCAGCACTGCTCGCCAGCCACCTAGTCTCCAAATAAATTATGGGAAATAAATTACAGTCTTCACAGTCCAGAGGATCCAGTCACCCATGAGTCTCAGGGTGGCAGAAGAAACCCTAAGAGGTGGCTGATTTCAGCCTCGTGTGGGCTTAGGAACATCAAACAAGGTGGAAAAAGTCTGCAAAGCTCCAGGGAAGCCACATGTCTTCCCACTCCTGGCATGCGCCACGGATGTGGAAGAGAAGGTGTGGGCATAGGGGGACCGGGCAACTGAAAAGGGAAGTGCCCCCCACCCCCCCTTCAGCATAGAAAGTTACAAAAATAAATAAATCAATCCAGAGTGTCGAATGAAAATTAGTAGGAGTGCCCACCATTACATATAGACAGACCTTGGGGAGCCCCCAAATTACAACAAAGCAGCAACAGGGTTCTTGGGGCCGGGAAAAGGCACCCTGACCCTCACACAGGCACAGGCTCCACCAGCGATGCCGGGGTGGTGTCCTCAAACAACTGGCCATCCACAAAGGGAGCCAGGGCCTCGGCAGCGGGCTCAGTCAAGCCCATGATGGACTCCAGGAAGCAAGCGCTGGCGTCCGCAGGGGGAGAGAAGGCAGGCAAGGTGAAGTGGGGCGCCTCGAGGTGGTCCAGGCTGTCAGACACCTTCCGGGAGGTGTAGTGGGGCCCCAGACTGTAGTCTGGCAGGGCCTGGAGCAGCTCAAAGGAGTCGCAGGAGGACAAGCTGAGGTCCGCTGAGCTGCTCTGGCCGGCGTCTGTGCTGGCTGGCACCAAGGGGCCAGGGAGGCTGCCCTCACCCAAGCCTTCAAGGCCGCTATTGAGGAAGCAGCTGGCATCCAGGTTGGCGTTTTCATCCAGGATGCCTGACGTGAGGCTGGAACTGGAATAGCTGTGGGTCCAGCTGGCCAGGCCAGTGAGGTCACCAGTACCAAAGATGTCAGCTGGGTGGAAGCAGCTGAGATTGTCCAGGCCGCCCACACCCCCATCCTCCTTCTCTTCCTCCTGTCCACCTAGTTCAGAGTCACTGAAGCTCAGGATACGAGCCAGGCCATCATCATCCATGCCAGGCTGGAAGCCAGGGCTGGGCAGGGTCAGGTGGGCAGGGCCATCCGGGGCCTCGCTGGTGCCTGAGGCTGTGGACGAATCAGTCATGTCGCTGCTGCAGCTGTTGTCTCCCAGTTCGCTGCTCACGGGGGGCTTGGCTAGGGGGAACGCAGAGGCCAGGACCTGCTCGCCGGGGCTGGGAGCGCCACCCTGGGCGGGGGCCTCCAGCTCCCCAAGGCTCTCGGCCCCCTGCTCCAGCTGCAGGCGGGTGAGCGTGTGAATGAAATGGGTCTGAACTCGAGCCTGATTAAATTCCACACGGCCCTTCGGATTCTCACAACCCTCCCTGCAGCAACCACAGGGGAACGCCGTGTGATCCATCTGTAAAGAAAACAAGGTGCCAGTGAGGATCCGGTGGAGCCCGGAGAAGTCCCTGACCCAGGCTTGCCTTCCCAGTCCCGCCGAGCCCCAGTACCTGGCACTTGATGCCTGCCAGGCTGCAGCTGCAGGTCTCAGGATCACAGACCCTGTCACAGTGACAGCCGCAGTCCTCCCGGGACTGGCGCAGGGCCTGCAGCTCTCGCTTCTCCTCGCGATCGATCCTCCGCACACCTGAGGCCCGCAGCAGAGCCCGTCGCTTCCGGGCTGGGAAGGGCTGGAGGAAGGTCATTTCCTCCAACCGGCCGCCTGCCATGGCCACTGCCAAGTCCTCCTCCACAGAGGCATCATCGATAGCATCCACGGTAAGCGGCAGGCCGGCCTCCGTCTTGGGCACCCCAGTCTCCGAAAGCTGTGTCCAGGGAAATGAGGAGGGATGTGAGAGGCTGACATGGATCACGGTCTTAACCCCCACAGCATCGGTCACTTAATAAATGCCCCCGAGTGTTTACCCTGGGCTGAGCATTGTGGATGCCATAGTGAATGGGACAGCCAAGAACACACCCTCAGGGCACTCAGAAAGCGGTTTCCTATTTGCATCATTCCCCACTTCATGGACAAACCCCTTCCCTGAGACAGACAGATACACTGACACCCCTATGTCCCATCTACTCCCCCTCCCCAGTAAGGTCAGGCAGACTTAGGTACCATGCCCCCTGGCCCTGCAATAGGAGCCCTTCTATGCCCATCTGCCTACAGAAGATTCAGCAGTAGGCTCTCATCAAACCAGTCAGCCCCATGGGCCTCCCAAATACACAAGCAGCAAGGTGGCAAGCACCATGACCCTTATTCCCCCCAAGGCTAGGACCTGAGCGCAGCCCGAGGGCGAGGGCCATGGAGAGGGTCTCCCCACCTTCCATCTCAGCGCCTCCAGCTTCTCCTCCTTCAAGCGTAGGCGCAGCTTCTCTTGCCGTGCCCGGGCTTGCTCCTGGGTAAACTCGGCCAGGGAGAAGCGGCGGCAGGCACTGTGGCGGGAGGCCATACCCAGGGTGCAGCCGCCACGGCTGGGCACGCTGGTGAAGCCCTGGCACCGCGGGAAGTAGAAGACGGTGATGCCATCGAAGGCCACTCGGCCTCGGCGCTTCCGGGGAGCCCGCTTCAGAATGGACAGGGCTGGAAGACAGGCAGGGGAGGGGCAGGCGTTAGTTCTCCGTGAAGCAGGGCCTGACCCCTGGGAAGTGATGCTGAACCATCTCTGCTCACAACCCTCCCACCCCACCCAGAAGAGAAACGGATCTGAGTTTAGGAGCCAGCCTGGCTGACACTGGCGCTGGTAAAAGTCCAACATCACCCCGTGTCGACACTGGCTCATTGTTACTTACTGGTCCAAACGAGAGCATGTGTTAAGATTAAACATCTTTCCCACCGTTAGAAGCCACTTACAGGTCCCCTTCATCGTTTTCTAAAATTCTTTTTTTGGGGGGTGTGGGGGTTGCTGTGCTGCAAGGCATGTAGGATCTTAGTTTCAGACCAGGAACTGAACGTGTGCCCCTGCAGTGGAAGCTATTTTTACCACTGGACCACCATGTAAGTCCTTCTATAGTTCTTAAAAGTATTGATTTCTAAGAGCTTGTATATATATTAGATGTTAATCACCAGTCTAACCTATCTGTACAAATACTTTAGTTCTTTATTTTTGCTTGTGGGGTTTTACAAAATAATTTCTAAGGTTTATGAAATCAAAAGTATATTGAGCTTTTCCCTTATCACTTCTGCATTTTGCAACAAGCTTAGGAAGGTCTACTACCCTTTATAAGTTATTAAGTAGGTCAATTACTAACCTATGTATTGGCATATTCAATACATATACTTGTATACTACTGATTTTATTAGTTTGGACCATAAGAAGTTACCATAAAATAATCAAACCTTGGCGATGCTGTATGTTTAGACTTAATATATTAATATCAATATTAATTTTGTACCCAGCTACCTGAGAGAATTCCCTCCTAATAGGTTTTCTATATACCTATTCTTGAATTTGTCATGTAGTCGACTACCTGCAAATCATGGCAGTTTTGCCTGTTCTAATTAAGTGTATTTAATTCTCATTTTCTTTGCTAACTGAAT
Source organism: Cervus elaphus (assembly GCF_910594005.1). Lineage (NCBI taxonomy): Eukaryota > Metazoa > Chordata > Mammalia > Artiodactyla > Cervidae > Cervus > Cervus elaphus. The sequence goes on from NC_057838.1 coordinate 24,935,118, forward strand.
TGGCCAGCACTTCCTGAATGATGTTAACAAACAGTGGTGACAGACAGTGCCCCCAGCTTGTTCCTGACTGGGACTGGAAACAGTCCCAGTGTTTCCTCATCAATCCTAATACCAGGTTTTGAAACATGTATTTTTTATCATTTAGGGTATGATATTTACTTATTCTTATCACACTAAGGGTCTTATCTAGAAGGAATATTGTTGTTGTAGCTGCTGTTCAGTCACTAAGCCGTGTCCAGTTCTTTGCAATTCCACGGACTGCAATACGCCAAGCTTCCCTGTCCCTCACTGTCTCCTGGAGTTTGCTCAAATTCATGTCCACTGAGTCAGTGATGCTATCTAACCATCTCATCCTCTGCTGTCTTCTTCTCCTTTTGCCAGAAGGAATATTACATGTTATCAAACAGCAGCTCTCATATTTTTCCTCCTCTGACATAGTCATCTGGTAAATTTATATGATTAGATTTTACAGTATTAAACCATCCTTGTACTTCTACAGTAAACCCATAGTAGTTTAGTCAGTTAATGTACTGTTAGATTGTATCTGCTAAAAATTATACTTTTTCATGTATAATGTACAGCTCTGCATATAGTCCATAAATAGTCTGTGGTATTAAGACATCATGGTGGGGATGATCAGAGAAAAAAATGTCTCCATGTGCTCCTCGGTGTTGAGAGGGTGCAATAATGAAAAATAAGGTGGAGAAACACTCTAGGGCCTCTTTGTCAAGTTTGAAATCAGAATCATGTAAACTTAAAAAACTAACTGGGGGAAAAAAACCTTTTCACTGCATTCAAGCAAAGTCAAACAGCATTTTGCTGGGTGAAGGACCGGCCTGACAGGCCCCGCAGCACAGAAGCATGATGGGGTGTGGGACTTGGGCAGGGCAGCTGGTAGAGGACAGGGAGCCAGCTGGGAGAAACGAAACTGGAACTGAGGGGCAGAGCTGGGCGGGAAGGCCCCGGGGCCACCGAGGAGCCCTGCCCTGAACACGATGACTCCAAGCTGGAGAGTCCCAAGGTCAAAGGTGAGTGCAGCTGGAGCCGGCATTCCCAAGTGACCTCTGCAGGACAGGAAGTGGACGAGCTGGGGAGCAAAGCCGGGAAGCTGAAGCCGGCGGGGGGCGGGGGGACTTCATCAGGGCCCCCCAGTTTCATCTGGAGGAAGGAAAGAGGGGTGCGATGGGGTTCCCAGGGCAGAGAGACTCACGAGTGAAACTTCGGGGGCCACAGAAGTCACGGTCAGGCAAGGGCAGCTGATCCCAGGGGCTCTCCTCATCCGAGTCCCAGGCCGGGGAGCCCGAGGAGCTGGGGGAGCAGGAGGGAGAGCGCTGGCCCGAGGAGGACAAGGAGGAGGACGAGCAGAGGGAGGACGAGTCCTCATCCAGCTGGTCAAACTTCCGCTTCAGCAGCCCGGTCATGGTGGCGAGGGTGCTCTGGGGCCCGGGCACAGCCTGCCTGGAATGAGAACGGGAGAGCTCTGGGTGGCAGGCCTGAGGGCAGGAGGTGGGCACCCAGCCCTGGTCATCGCCTCTCCCACCACCCCCCCAGCCAAGGATGCTCAGGCCCTCCCCCAAGGAGCTCTACCTGCCGGGGCCAGGACTCCTGGAGGGTGCTTTGCGCTGGATGGAGCCCTGAGGTTCAAACCCTCACCCTGGCGCTTGCAGACTTGCACCACCTCTGCCCCAAAGTTTCCCCCTTCATTACCTACTGTAACCCACCTACACACACGCACACACCAGACCAACAGATGGGCCGACAGACCTCAGCCTGGCCTCGCTCATTCCCCTGCAGGAATCCCGGGGGCTGACTCACTGGCTGGGTGATTCACACGGCTGCATCTGTGCGCCTTTGTGTGTGTGCGGCCGGGTGCATGCCGACAGCCTGCACGGCCCTCGTACAGTGGCTGCTTCCTCCTCCTCCCTCCCAGCACACCCACAAACACGCCGCCCTGCACACACTGGTGACAGGCCCTCGCTCAGGGCCAGGCCGACCAGGGCACTCCAGGGAACGGGCTGGCTTGGACACCACCCCTGATTTCCAACACACAACTTTCCCATGATGGAGCTGCTCAGACTTTCCCTTAGAAACCCCCGCCCACAGGAGAAGTCCCCTGCCTCCAGGCCTGACTGTGGGACCAGAGCCACCTGGGCTTCAGGGCTCTTTAATATCTCCTGTTTGATCTTCAAAATTCACCTTCATCTTGCCTTCCGCTCCAATTTCTAACCTTGTTTGAATTAACTTTCAAGGGAAAGTATGCTCTCCCCTTAAAAAACAAAAACCCTCTTGGAGTGCCACTGACCGGCCACGCTGAGGTTCCACGCTCCTCCTGTCTGCGGTCGGGTGACCTAGAGCGCCCGGGACACACCGCTTGCTATGTCTCCCCTTTAAGGGTCCCAGCCCTCCTCAGTAGAGCAACCAGAGGTTCTCACAGCCTGGCTGGCCTCACCCGAGGGAAGGGGACTTGGGGTTCCTCCTCCTAACAGCCTCTTCCACTGTTCGGAGAATCCCCAAAGGACTCGGTCCTTAGGGCTGAGCCCAGCTAGCTGAGCTCTCAGGGCCGGGCCCCAGGAGGTCACCAGGAGGAAGGGGAAACGGTGCGGAGGCCCCAGAGCTGGGGAGCCCCTCCCCCACTGCCATCACAGGAAATGAGAGTGAACAGGAAAAGCCAACCAGAGGCTGGCAATCTCCCCTGCTCAGGTGTCCTTTCGAAACACCCCTTGGCCTAGCCTCCCACGAAGTCCCTGGATCCCAGACTTAGGCAGTGTGCTGTCAACCAACTTACTGGGTAAAATTCATCCCAGGGACAGCTTCTCCCCACGGGCACCAGAGCAGCAAGAGAAGCTCCGAGACTTGCCAACCCTCCAACAATGCTGAGCCCAGGGGAAGAGGACGCACAGGTGTTTCCGGGGGCTTCTCAGCAGATAGTTTCTCAGGCTTGGCACCCCCCACCTCTCCCAGGGTCAAACCACAAACAAAAACAACCCAGCTCTCAGCTGACCTCAAGAGTCTCCCAGGAGATGGGGGAACTCATGGCCCAGAGGTAGATGCATGCACGCACGCACACACACACACACGCACACACACACACACACACACACACACACGCTCGTGCACGCGCAGAGCCCAGAGGCACCCAGACACAGAAACACACACGACAAACCATGCCCAAGGATCTTGTCCTTACCACAATCCCACTGTGAGATCCCATCTCTTCCCCAACTCCAGATGCTGCCTATAGGGTGCTGAATGCCTTCCTAGTCACACACCTAAGCCGAAGACTCCCTCAAACCAAATGCTCACTTGGTCTCTGCCTGGCCATCCCTTAGAAACATAAAATTCTGCAGGCCCCATATCGAACCCCTTGTCTCTGTTCCCCACCTCCCCATGCCATCTGTTCCTCTTCCTGTGTTCCCTATCTTAGTAACAGCACTGCCACCCACCCAGTTACTCAAGCCAGAAACCTGCAGTCATCCCCAGCTCCTTCCTGCCGCCCTCCATCCACATCCAGTCACCCAGTCCTGGAAGTACACATGAGCTCATTCGATCCACACAAGGCCAGGCACCGACATGGCAGGGATCACAGAGGCTGCCCAGCAGTGTGAAGAGAACCTTGGCTCCAGAACCACACTGCTCACACCTGAACCCTGGCGTGGCTATCAGTTGGCTGGGTGATGTTGGGCAAGTTCCTTAACTTCTCTGGGTTTTCAATTTGTCTTACAACCGAATAGGGTTGGGAGGTTTACGTGAATCAATCCATGTCAGGTTCTTAGAACAGTGGTAAATGCTTGCTGAATGTGTCATTCTACACCGAGGGGGGGAAAAAAAAAAAAAAAAGAACGAGCTCCTGGATACACACGACACAGATGGTTCTCACTGATAGCATGGTGAGTGACAGAAGCCAGACACAAGATTACATGTGAATGAAGTTGAAGAAAAGGCAAACCCAATCAGTGATGATGCAAGTCAGAATCGTGATTACCCAGGGGGTGGAAAAGGGCATGTACTGGAGACAGCCATGAGGGAATTTTCCCAGGGGCGGGTGGGGGTAGTAGTGTCTGGAAATGTTCTGTGTTGTCTGGGTGGCGGTTCCATGGGTGTCTAAAACATCTCACTGCACACTTAAGATTCATCTGCTTTGTGCATTTTACACACGTCACCTTCCATTCTGAAAGTCTATTACCCTTACATCTCTGTCCCACTGACACTGTCCACGTCTCCCGCTGTCTCCTCGCAGTCACTCTTTACCCTGGAGCTAGAATGATCTTATTAAACCAAGTGTCTGCCCACCATCTCCATGCAGAGAATCATTCCCTAAGGGGCGTCCCTTAGGATCAAGTCCACAGTTTGAAGAGGCTGAAGCATGCCTAGCCCCCAGACTCATCATGCAAGACTCTTCCCACCCTCCTCACTTTATACTCCAGCTGAACTTGCAGTTGCCCCAACAGGCATGACCTTCTCACTCCTGGCCTTCGCACAAGTTGGAACCCAGCCTCACTCTCCTTAAGAAGTCATCTCCCAGAGGGCCTCCCTGACACCGTTCCTCCTCCCCACTGCATGCCTCTCTGGGCCTCCGTGAGCCACGGGATTCCCCCATCACAGCCCTCATGGCTCCTTCCCGTGACCACCTCACTGCTCATCTCCCTCGTGCCGGGCTGAAGGCCTCTCTGCTGGCCGGCACTGTGCCTGTGCCTGGAATAGAGTCTGGCACAGAGAAGGCTCCTGAGGACCATCGGAGATAGGCAGGCTGGCGCTGCAGGTCAGGCATACACAGAGGGACGATTTAGGCTCATGAGGTTTCTGGGGGCCACTGGTAGTGTGCCCTCCTCCTGCTCGGGTCACAGTTGGGATCACAGCTGGTTGGGGCAGGGATGAGGGCAGGGATGAGGGCGGACCTGCCCATCCCCCAACCTGTGCCTGAGGGTTTGAGCAAGAATAGCACCCAGGAGGGGGTAGCTCCGAGGGCAGGAAAAGGAAGCTCAAGTGCCAACACAGGCATCTCAGGAGGTTCCCCAATAGTAAACAAGTAGAAGGAGTGTTAGGGAAGCCCGTTCAAGCCAGACACCCTGGCTCTGTCTCAGGGATGTCTACAGAATGGGAGTTTAAGGGGAGAGGGTTGTAAACTCCAGGGTGGCAGACGGGGACACAGGGGAGCCATGGCCGTGGTGCACCTCCTAGTGAGGAGCGCCGAGGGAAATCTGCAGACCTGGAAATGGGGAATCATGTCCTCCCTGACCCGGGGTGGCGAGGAGGAGCCCCTGGATGTTGTGCTCGGCTGCCCCACTTGGGAATCCAGAGGCTGAGAGAGGCAGAGGCAGATGAGACCAAAAGACTCAGCCAGAGACAAGGAGAGGCCAAGTCAGAAAAGGAATGAAAGATAGTGGAAGAGTCCAAGAAAAGTGTCAGACAGTGAGTCAGAGGGTGGGGGAGGGGCCCTCCACAGCTACCCAGGAATCAAGATCCCTACCGACCGTGGCACTGTTCCCAGGGTGAGCACAGCCCCCTCCGAGGGTCCTGGAGGAAGGAAAAGCAATTCCCAGGAGCGGGCCCAGACAGAAATACCACACCCCCGAGGAGCCCCGGAGACAGGCCCTGAATCAAAGAGAACCAGGCTTCTTCCGGGATCTGCCTGGGCCCTGAGAATCAGGCCCTCCCTGCCTGTCACCACTCAGAGGAGCTGACAGTCCAGGACGAGGGGGGGGGGGGGGCCTCCCCACTCCTTGCCGCAATTATCTACACACTCAGGCCACATTGTGTGAACCGAGGGAAGGCCACCTCACCCTGGATACCAACCAAACAAAGGCTGTGTAAGGCACGGGAATCCCCAGGCCTCTGAAAGGTCACACCAACTCCTCTTCAACCTCAGCAGTCCCAATGCCCCAGTCCCAGGTCAGAGCTGGTATTGGAAAAGGGGCACCTTCAGCTGCCTCCACCCTCTTGTCAGGAATCTGAAGAATGTGTCTTTTAACCTCAGAGCCCCAGGCCTTGGCCAGGCCAGACCCAGCTCTCCCCAATACCTGGGGTCACATGACCCCAGGCCCCCAGGAACTACTTCCTGGGAGAAGGGGAGGACACCTTTAAGCACCTCAGACCCCATGGGTATCAGCTAGAAGAACAGCCACAGCAGCTCAGAAGGGGCAAGCAGAAGGCCCTGGCACATCCCCACCCCTACCAAGCCTTCCCCCAGGGGGAGGGGACAGTTCCTCAGCCTTGGCCTCCAGGGCTTGGCACTGGGGAGGCGCCAAATGTTTGCTGGCTACATGAAGCAACTGCTCCTGCAGAAGGGAAATTGCACCTGACAGAGACTGCTTCCTCCCCCTAAGCAAGGCCCCCTTCACTGCCATTCATTCATTCATTTCTTGCAACAAATATTTATTGGGTGCCTATGACATGCCAAGCACTGTGTCACGCGCTGGGAATACAGGGAGCAAGACACAGACAATACTGCCCCCCCGGAAGCTTTGAGTTTATAGGGAATAGAATAATGAGTTATGAACCCTGTTGAGTGCTGGAATGGAGGGCGGGAAGGGGTACAGCTGGGAGTGAAGACAGGTCTCTTGCAGAAAAGGGTGCGATGGGGTAAAAGTTCCAGAGGGGGGGGGGACACAGGAACCCTGAGGGACTTGAGGAGCAAGAGGCAGAGAGATGGGGGGGTGGGGAAGGGGCTGCCTGGGAGGGGACTTTGGGAGCCAGGGCTGACAGGCAGGCTTTAGCCTAAGGGCACAGGAAGCCACTGAAGGGCTGAAGTAGGGAGTGACAATACCAGATTTGCATTTTAAAAAGATGGCTCAGCACGGGCCGGGAGGGGGTGGGACAGGAGGGGGTGTGACGGGTTGGACGGAGCTGCCGGAGGTGGGTGAGAGATGACATGCCAGAGGCTTAGGAGAAAGGGGAAGGGAACCTGGTGACTTCTGGAGGTGGGGACCAAAAAAGGCAGTGATGTTGAGGATTTGGGGGGTAAGTGATGAGTTCTGCTCGAGAGGGCTGTGAGACATCTGAGTGGAGGAGTCGCGTGGAACAGTGGAGCCAGGGAAGGACCCCTCTTGTGTCAGGAGTGTGGGCTGTGTGTGTGACTGCGCTGGGGAGCCGGAGTGACTAAGTGTGTGACGGCTGCCGTGGTGTGGGCATCTCAACAGTGTCCTGCCAGTGGAAGGGCCCCCGGGGAGGGGAAACTGAGGACGGGGAGGAAGTAGGTGCTGGGGAGGGAGACTTGCGTGGGAGAAGCCTACGTGTGCCAGAGGGTGCCCGCGGCTAGCTGCGCCCGTGACTCACAGCGGTGGCCTCTGCGTGTGACGGTGACTGACAAACAGGTGAGCGTACGACACAATCCCTCCTCCTCCCCCTCCCCCCCGCCGGGGTCCGTGACTCACGGAGCCTCACTCCTCGGTCATCCCTCCAACTCCCTGACCGGCGCCGGGCACTCGCCGCGGCCCTGGCACCCGCCCCCGGGGGGAGCCCGAGGAGGAAGGCGACAAATGTCACCTGCTCCGGCCACGCGAGGAACTTCTGAAAAGTTCTCAGGCAACTGGGTCAAAAGGGAACTCACCCGCAGACGCGCGCCCGCCGCCACCCCGCCACCCGCGCGCAACCCCGGCTCGGCCGCCACCCGCCCGGCGGTCGGGGCGCCGGGACCTCCCGGGGTCCCGGCGATGGGGCGGGGGGAGGGCAGCGGAAAACCTCCGACTGTCGTCTCCCGGGCTCCGGACTCCGGCCGCGGCGCGCCGTCCGAGACCGGGCTGTCCCTGCCCCGGTGCCCTCTCAAAGTAGCGAGGAAGAAACGTCAGGGGCTGGGGAGCAGCGCCCTCCGTGCGGGACGCCCCCTCCCCAAAGTCCCGTCCCACCGGCCCAGAGCCCCCGGTGCTGACCTGAGGTCCGGACGCTGGGCAAGGGCAACGCCGCGACCCACGTCCTGGTCGGGAACGCCCCCTGCGCCGCGACCCCGCGCTCGCTCGCTTTCTCGCTAGCTCGCTCGGCGGACAGCACTCGGCCCAGCTGCCCCTCGCTCTGCGCGTCCGGCAGCGGCGGCGGCGGCGGGAGACTGGCTGAGCCCGACCCCGCCCGCCGCTCCGCCCTCCTCGTCAGTGGAAAACTCCGGGACTCACGGCGCTGACGCACGCCGGGCCTCCCGCCCGCCGCCCCGCCCCGCCCCGCCCGGAGGCCCCGCCCCGCCCGGAGGCCCCGCCCCTCCCCGCTCCAGCCGGAGCAGGCGCAGCGGTCGCCGGCCTCCCTGCGGACTCTGACCCCGCGACGGCGCCGCGGCCGCTTTCGGCCCCCAGCCCCCTCCGCTGCCCTCCTCCGGGCCCTCTCCCGCAAAGGTTCCGAGAGTCGCCCGACGCTCCCGCCAGCGGAGCAGGATCGGGAAGGTCCGTACCTTTCCCTGCGGCCCCCGTTTACAGATCGGTAGACTGAGGCCCAGAACGGCGCGTAGCGTCTGTCAGGCCGCCGGGCGGTGCCAGAGTCCAGGCCCCCTACACGCCCAGACCCCAACCTCGCCCGAGGCAGTTTACTGTAATCCCGTCAAAAGTTCCTTCCTCACCCTCCGTCCTACCACCTCCCCCTACCCCCGCTCCCCGCAGATCCGCCTGGAAAGTATAATCTGGAGAAGAACCAGAGGTGGGTGAGGTGGATGAGTAGAGATAATGGGGTGGGGGAGAAGGTCATCCTTGGTCCTGACCTTCACCTCTGCTCAGGAGCCGGAGACTCTGCAGAAGCCCTGAGTTAGGGGTTTCTGGAACCAGCCTACACTATCCCCACCGCTACCTGATCCCTTTCTTGAAAAAAAGAAAAAAAAAAAAACAACTCTGGTTTCTTCTGAGCCAGACCCTGGCCACTTAAAATGGCCCACTGCCTGCTCTGCTCCCGCCAAGGCCTTTCCTGACTCGGGGCCAACTCTCGCAGTATTAGTGCGCCGGGGAAAGTGTGTGCATGCCCGGGCAGCGCGTTCTGGGCCAGAAGGCCAACCGCTGTGGTCAGACCCTACCCACCACGCGTGCCCTGAGCGCCTCTCCCCTCGCACCTTTGCTGCAGGTGTTGTTCTCGCCTGGAACGCCTTCCGGCCCTCGCTGCTTACCAGAATCCCATCTCCTTTAAGGTCTCTCAGCTCGCACTGCCTCCTCCAGGGAGCCTTCTGTGGGAGCCTGGCCCTCCCCCTCCCAGTCCGCTCCCGCTGCATTCTGGGTTCTTCTCTGACTGTCCTAGATGAATGCTGTCTGGGACTAGCCCGGCCCTCAGGATTCCTTTCTACCTAACTGCAGGTGGGGGGTGGGGGCGACCTGTCCTGCCTGCATGGCATCTGAGGTAGAGGTGATGGTAGGGCCTCTGTAGCCACAGATGTGAATGTAGAGGGGGTCAGGAGGGGTCTGCCCGCCCTTTACCTTGCCAAGAAAGAATGGAGTTTGGGGGAAGCTGCGGCCCGTTCTTCCTGGATGCCTTGAATGTGCCTACCTGGGGGGCTTGCGAGGGGGAAACGTCTGGATGGCTGGAGCCCACCCTCCAGTGACTTCCCAGCGCCTTCTGGATGAAGTCTTAACTCCGCGGGGCCTACAGAGCTGGAATAAGCAGGCCTTTGCCCCACCTTTGCAGCCTCACCTCTTTCTCTTCAAACTCCCATCCCCCACTCCCTTCCCTGCGCCTCCATTTTCATGTCTTTAATGTGTGTTGGTCTGTCTATTTGTAACATCGGTACAACCGCACAGTAGCTTTAATTTACACACGCGGTGTTCTGTTCTATACCTTCTTAAATTCCTTCTGCCCTTACCCCTGCACTCCCAACCCACGCCCTTGGTAACTGCACTCCAGCCCTGATTGCCAGTAGTCAGTTCTTGGGGTGTGTCCTGCTCATCCTGATTTAAACTTTCAAAGATGCTAATCTCCAGCCTGGTTTGCACCCACTTAGATATATGGCTTCTTTATGCATTTCCATGTGAGTTGTCTGTGAGCACTGGGAGGGCAGGGACCATACCTGACTAGCCTTTCTGCTTGTGCTCCTTAAGAACAAAAAAGGTATTAAATAAATTGTCTATGGGGTAAATGTCTATCAAGAGCTGGGGCTCAAGGAGAGGTCAAGGCTGGAAGTGGGGATGGAAGACACCTGGTAAGTTGAAGCTCTGGGTGTGGCTGAGACAGCCCTGGAAGGAGTTGATAAGCTACAGAGCTGAGCGTCCTTTGCTGGAGGTGACTCAGCCCTAAGGGCTACTAGGCAAGGTGGCTACCCACCCACTCCCACCCCCCTCAAATATTTAGCTGCACTGTCTCCTAAGTCTGCTAGGTTGTAGACCTTGCTGGTCCCAAGGAATCATTTCTTCCAGGAGTTCTTTTCTGTGTGTGTCTATCTGTCTCTATCTCAAGTCTTCCAGTTTGTAAAGTGGGGGCATTAGACCTGAGAACGCCATCACCTTCAACATTCCTTGAGTTAGTTTCTAGAAGATGCTGCCTGCTGATCAGAGAACTGGGCAGGGTTGAGCCCTAGAGTTAATGAGGGTCTCTGGCTGTCTCAGTTGCATCTGCTGGGCTGTGTATGAGGGAAACCAGACAGAACAGAGACCAGGGCAGGGAGTTGGCAAGGGCTGGAGTCAGGGCTTAGAGCAGGGAGCCCAATGGTTGATAGGATTTGGGAGGCAGGAAGAGAAGGAAAAAATATGGGAAAATATAGGAGAATAAAACGAATCAAATAAGTGATGTGTTTTCTCTAGAAAAGCATCTCCCTGTCCTGGGATGGGCTCACCAGATGTTCCCCAGATGTTTGCTGATGATGAGAAACATCTTCCTCTGGGATCACAAGTAAGTTCTTCCTGTTGGTAGGGAAATGAAGGGTCTGTTCCAAGGCAAGGAGGGTGGGGTCTGGAGCAGCATCCATTTGTGACTGTGGCACATGCATAGGCAGAAACACACCCACACATCCCTCAGGGAATTTCTGAATACTTAGGGGAGTCCCACGAGTTTCTCAAACAGTCAGCATCCACAGACCACCCAATTTTAGGTAAATAAGAAACAACCTCATCTTAAATAAATATTTTTTAAAATAAAAAATTGATTCATTTCCATCGAAAAGACGAAGATTAAAAGGATAATGTTTGGGGGCATTCCCTGTCCCCCTTCTGATGTCTATGTTAGAAGCTTTCTGTGTCCTTTTTCACTGTAATAAAACTTCTGCCACACAAAAGCTCTGAGTGATCAAGCTTTGTCCCTGATCCTGAAGCTAAATCTTCTTCTTTGGAGACCACGAATCTGACATCATTCACCATAAGCTATCAACAGCTTTGTTAAGTTTTAATAATATTATGAAAGTGTTAGTGGCTCAAAAAAAAAACAACAATTTTTTTGAAGTATCACATGTGGGAAGATTGAGATTTCACCAGATTTGCCATACCTCGTTGGTGTGACAGTGAATTGATACAATCAGTTTGGAAAATAATTTGGCAATACCTACTAAGACTAAACTATATGATCTTGTAATTCTACTGCTCCATATATTCCCAAGAGAAAAAAGCACTTCTGTCCACTGAAAGACACAAGAGTGTTACAGCAGCTTTATCCATAACAGCTTGAAACTGGAAACAACACAAATGTCCAGTAGGTGAGTGAAAACAATTACAATTTCTCATACAAGGGAATAATACACAGCAATGAATCAAACAATGGCCTCATATAATGATAGGGATGAATCTTAAAAACAGTATGTCGAGTAAAAGAAAGCAAGTACAAAGAAGAATAATTATGATGCCATTTATTTATGTGAAGTTAAGAACCAGGCAGAATTACCTTCTGGAGTAACTGGCTAAAGGTGTGACTCCCAGGCCAGCAGCCAGCAGCATCATCTGAGAACTTGTTAAGAATGCAGATTCTTGGGTCCTCCCCAGACCCACTGCATCAGAAACTTGGGCAGTTGGGACCCAGCAACCTATGTTCTAATTAGCCCTCCATTGATTCTGAGGCACATCAAAGATTGAGACCCACTGAGCTAAGGTTGTAGAAAGTGAAACCCAGGAAAGGGGACTGTCTTCAAGCACATTTCTCCAACATTCTTGCTTATTTAAACAGGAAGACTTTTTAATTTAGATCTGTGGATTGAAAATCTGAGCAGTTGAGTTCTGGGTCAAAGGATTTTGACAGATGCTGCCAAATCGCCCTCCCCAAAGTTGCACCAATTTTACTCTCAACCAATAGTATTTGAGCATGCCTGTTTCCCAACACCCTCCCTGGCACTGAGTGTTATCAAACTTATTGATCTCTGCCAATCTGATGACAGAAACTACGAAGAGATCTTACTGTTTTAATTGCACTGCTCTAATTATGAGTGAAATTGAGGTTCTTATAAGCCATTTGTGTTTCCCTCTAAATCACAGGTTTATATTCTTTACTTGTGTTGTTGTTTTATGTCTTTGAGGATTAGGGAAAGAAGCCCTTCTGTCACACATGTGGCACTTAATCCTGGTTTGCTTTTTACCTGGGTTGACAGTATATTTTATCATACGGAAGTTTTACATTTTTATGTCGTCGCATTTCTTAAATATTTACTTTAGGCATCCTGGTGTTTGTGTATTGCATTTCCTATCATAATATTACAGATAAATTCACCTATTTTTTTCTCTAGAGTCTTATGATCTTATTTTTAATTTATAAATCCTTTATCTTTTTGGAATTTATTTTGATTTAAGGAATTGTATAGGGTTTCCATTTTCTTTTTTCCCCCAATTGATAAATTTTCCTACTACCTTTTTCTTTTAATATAAATGTCACCTTAAACAGAAATTGAATTCTCATATGTTCTGGAATCAGTTTCTGGTTCTCTACTCTGGTCCACTGGGTTGTCTATTTCATCTTTGGGTACCAAATTGCTTTACAAATTACAATTTCATAATATGTTTTATCATGTGATAGATGTAGCCCCATCATATTACATTTCTTTTTCAGGGCTTTCCAGGCTCCTTATTTAATTCCTCATTTGAGTTTCATATCATTTCTGGACAAGCTCGCCCCTAAAAAAAGTCCTATATTTTAGTTAGAATCACATTGAATTGATACATTAATTGAACACTGACATTTTTATAACATTGGGTTTTGCTATTCAAAAGCTCAGTATAGAATGTTCCCTGCAAGATAGTCATAAAAGGCCTTTATATGTCTTTTAAATATTGTTCTGAATATTTTATCTTCTTGATTGCCATTGTAACTATAATTTCTACTATATTTTCTGGTAAATTGTATTTTTTTTATGTATGTAAAGAAAGGCTACTGAGTTTTATATATTAACCTTTGTAAACTGCTATCATCCTGAATTCTCTAGTCTATAATAGTAGTACCTTTTTCAGTCATATCATCTATATGTAATTTAGCTTTTCGGTTATGGTTTTATTTTTTTGTTTGGCCACATCATGTGACTTGTGGGATCTTACCTCCCTGAGGAATTGAACCCAGGCGCAGCAGTGAAATTGTGGAGTCCTAACCACTGAACCACCAGGGAATTCCCAAGGTTTTGTTTGTTTTAAGCAGGAATTGATGTGGGACATTTTTCAAATGCCTTTTTTGGCATGTATTGAGATGTTATGCAGTTTTCCTCTGATGTATTTTTTTTTTTCATAATAGTGGTTAACACTTAATAGCCAGTTGCTTTTATTATTGTTATCATTTTATTTATTTTTGGCTATGCTGGGTCTTTGTTGCTACACAGGCTTTTCTCTAGTTGCAGCAAGTGGGGGCTACTCTCTAGTTGTGGTATGTGGGCTTCTCATTGTGGTGGCTTCTCCCTTAGCTGAGCACCAGCTCTAGGGCACTCAGGCTTCAGTAGCTGTGGCTCCCTGGGCTCTAGTGCACAAGCTCGTCATTGTGGTGCATGGGGTCTGTTGCTCTGCAGCATGTGAGATCTTTCCAGATTAGAGTCTGAACCTGTGTCTCCTGCATTGGCGGGTGGATTCTTTACCAATGAGCCACCAGGCAAGCCCATTCTTTGGTCTGTTAATATGGTCAATTTTATTACAGACTCCCTAATATTGAACCACCTGCACTACTAGAATGAACTTACTTGGATACAATGGATGATTCTTTGAAGGTATTGTTAATTTATATTTGCTAGTATTTTATTTGAGGTTTTTGTACCTCGTGTTCTATCATATTTAATTACTAGTTACTATTCAGATTCCTCACATTTCTCTTTATCTTTTGTTTCTTACTAGGTCATGAGCTGATGAAGTCGATTAAAATGTACTTGTGTCTTATCCAAATTTGTTTGCATTTGCTGTATGTATATTGTTATTCTCAACTCATATCCTATTCTTGATTTTGAAGCTGTGCTATTTGGTGCCTAGAGATTTCAAAAAACTAGATTCTTAATGTCTCTCATGTTTAACTTCCTTTTCTCTAAATTAGCAATTTTGTTTTGAATCTGACCTTGACTGATGGTAACCGTTCCTCTGGAGGAAGAAATGGCAACCCACTCCAGTATTCTTGCCTGGGAAGTCCCATGGACAGAGGAGTCAGGCAGGTTGCAGTCCATGGGGTTGCAAAGAGTCAGACATGACTGAGCAACTGAGCACATATGCATGATGGTCATGCTGTAGTCTCAGCTCAGTATTTTCTTGTATACCTTGGTTTATATTTTAACTTTTCTGAGTTACTTTGGTAAAGATGTATCTCTTCTATATCACATACTATAGAACACTGTTTTATGATCTGATGAGAGAATCTTTTTAAGGATGGGTTTATCCTTATTTACATTTCTTGATATAACATGTATCATGCTTACTTATGTCATCTTATCTTCTGCTGTGTTTCCTATTTTAATGCTTCCTCTGTTTTCTATGTTTTACATGTGTATTTTTTTTGTTTTCTTTGATGTGTGTGTGTGTGTGTGTGTGTGTGTGTGTGAGCACACATGTGTTTGTATTTTGGTCTGATGATTTGAAGGTTTATAGTCTGTTTTTAATTTTTCCACTGCTTGTCTTTATATTGATTTATTTCTCTGCCAAGAGAAGAAAACCTTTAAATGTAGGGAAAGAGTCATATTCTCAAAGGGCTGAGGCTTGCCACCATAGTTCTGTCTTCGAATTCTTGATATCCCCAGAAACAAACAAAAAACAAAACAAAATTCTTAACATTCTCAACATGAAAAATGGTGATAAGTCTCGCCCTGAAACCAAAGGTTCAGGATAATCAAAATCTGAATGTGCCACTGAGATGCTTCTTGAGTGAACCAGCCACCTACAGCAAAGAGCTATCGGCGCCACAAAGGGATGCTGTATCTCATCTCTTATTTCAAAACCTCATGTGAATATCTTACCCTCAACAGCCAGCATACTTAGTTCAACAGTGTCTTTTACTTTCTGTCCATGTCTCCGCAGTCTTCTGAAAAGGCATAGTTGGAGAGGCATGAATGGAGGGCATTGACTCTTCTTGCTATTTGTTTCTGCACATATCGAGATCAGGAGCCAGATTGTTGCCTGACAGCTGGTCTTTGTGAATATAGTCGTGTGTGGTTGGTGTTCAGATGCAAGTTGTGTGTGTGTTTTCTTTTAAATCTCATCAGTTAGCGTACCAAGAGATAATGGCACACTCAAAACAGTATCATTTTAGGGAAGCTTATTTACAAAGGGACTACTTACAAGCATGTGGGTGTAGGAGCACCCCAAGGGATGGTGCAGTAACCTGGATGAGCAGCAGCAGAGCTGTTACTACCAGTAAGTCTGAAGGTGGGCTCCAGGGGGTTACTATAAGGGAGAGAACTGGGTAGGCTGGCTGCCGTGGGAAGACCAGTGGCCCCCCACTAGAGGATACATCCAACCCACAGAGACTCACAGGCAGGAAACCAAAGGACTAAATGCCTTGATCTCTTTCTCTTCCCTCTCCTTTCTCTGCTGGGCCTCACCGTGGCTGAACCCAACTGGAAGCCAGAAGCTTAGTCATTTAATCTTGCAAAGGAATTCAGTGAGAAATAGAACAAAAAGTCAGCAGGTACATTTCCCTCCTGTGTTTTTGGAAGATATCTGGCCAGCCTGACACATTAGTAGTGCACCCAATAGGAATGCTTTCAATGATCAATAATCCACTACCATTTACTTGTGTACTGTAATGGGAAGGTTGGAAGGTGGTAGCCACTGACATAATGTCAGTACTGGTGTCTCTAGAATTCTCTCAGCTTTTACCTTAAGCTGGTTGCTTCATATTTGCAAGGCAGCTGCCCAAGCATCATGACCATGGTTAAGTTAGGAAGAAAGGGGGAGGCGGGGGATACCAGCATGTTTATCCATTTTCTGAAAAAACAAAACCAAAACTTTTAATAGAAATACCCTCAGTAGACTTGTCATCATATTTCATTGACTAGAACCGGATCTCATGTAACAGCAAGGGAGATTGGGAGAGTGGAAAATGGGCTGGTCATGGTTGATTTAGACCACTTGTAATTAATTGCCTGAGATTGGAGACCTTGGTGCATGGATCAAAATCAGGAATCTGTTATTAGGAAAGAAGGGATGGAATAAATTTCTGGATCAACAATGAACAAGGCTTGCCACAAGTGGTTTGTATTCAACAATAAAGCCCATTGTTTGCTAGCACTCACTCCGGACAGCCATTGCTCTTTCACACTATGTGCCATTGATTTTATGTGACATCCAAAAATGTTGTTTGATCAAGTAATTTTGCCAGGAGCTTGCTCTGCTTTTCCTCAGTAGCCTACGACTCAGTTTACAAGTCATGGCTTGAATTGTGTTCATTTTCACTGTAAGGTAGACAACTTTAATGATGCCTCTCTGGGTTTGATCTTTTCTCTGTCTTTAGTGACAAAATGTATCCTGACTACACTGGACATTTACCCATGTTACGGAGACTTGATTGGTTTTCTATCTAGCTTACAGGATCTGATGTGAAGAGGATGCAAAAAGTCTCAGTGGGCTTCCTGCCACTATTTGACAAAGTTTCATAAGAGATGATGCCTCTGGGACTAAAGGAGATGATTACCAACTAACAAAATTCCATTTTCAGGTATTTGTTACCATATCTGAGTCACACTTTTTCTTTTTTTTCTGTTTGTATAAAATTATCCCATCCTACACACTCATTTGCCCTGGTATATGTGGTCATAATTTATACTGCAGTATTTTTGTTGCTATTTTCTATACTATTTTTATGCTTTAGTGAACCTCCTTTAAACTACTGATCCATTTTTATGATTTGGTGATATACTATCATATAATAGTGACAATAAAATGGAAATATAACACATGAAAACAATCACGTGTAAAAGGTGTGGAAAATCTTTTAACCAAGTTGAACTAGAGTCAACAGCATTCTGTTTACTATGAACTGAGCTGAACTGACCAACTCACTTCTAGTGGTACAGATGCTCCTACAAGACCATGATGATGATTATAAAGATAATGAGATTTCTGTGGAAATGATCACTGACCTCACATTTATGAAATGTATGGGAACAAAGTTGCTTGTCTGTGTAGCAGACCCCGCCATGCCCCACTCATATCCCCCTCACACAATTCTCACATGTGTTCATGGTGATTTCTGTAGGGCCAACAGGGATGCCATCCGATGGAACTGGACCACAATGTCCAGGGCCAGCTCCTGCAAGAGGAAATTCATTTCTGTACCATCTACGGAGATCTGCAGTGAACCAGGGCCCTAGGTTCATTCAGGAGCGGAGGGGGCGGGATCTTAATGAATCCAGTGAATCTCTGCCCTCGCACGTGGAGTTGATAGATATGACGTGAGATGATTTACTTACTGGAAAACACAAGTATACCAAGGGCCACAATAGTAACATCTGATGGTTTAAAAACATGACTGCAAATTCTTTCACACTTATTACAAGAAGGAATGTAATACCTCTTGCCTCTAATATGGGCCAGTTTTAATGACCTGTCATGAGCAAACTGGAAGAAGTGATACTGTACGATTTCCAAGGTAAGTCAGTAGGTGACAGAGCTACCGTACGCGCAACTGTTAGGTCGAAGGACATTTTCATTTAAAATTCTGATCCTATTGCCAGGTTGTTCTCCACTTCTCTCCCATCCTTCCACCCCTCCCCCCACCAACAGTGGATTTTTTTTGGCTCAGTATACTGGTTTCAGTTGGCATTTCTTTACTATGGGAGAAGTGAAGCATCTCTTTGCTTGGAACATCTCCTGGGGTCAGAAGACCCAGCTGGAGACAAGCGCGGGACTCAGCGGAGCCAGGCGGCCCCCGCCGACAACACCCACGGCTCCACTCACTCCCCTGGCTCCTCTGTTTTCGGCGCTATCCTTCCTCCCCCACAATATTCAGATTCCTGGAACCAGCCTCGGTGACCTCACGCCGGTGACTTCACATCCGGGACCTTCTGGGAATTCTCAGCAGCACTTTTTCGTTAGAAAACTAACGGGGGAGGAGGAAGGGGGTGCGTCCGGGGAGGGACGCCGGAGCTCTTGGTGAAGCAGGGAGGGAGCCGTGCAGAGGCCTCTTCCTCCTTCCGGTCGGGGGTGGGTGGGGCTGGCCGCCGAGCTGCCGCCGGCGAGACCTGAGGCCCCGCCCCCTGCCTCTCGGCCTCCCCACGCCTCCCCCGCCCCGTCAGACGGTCGCGCGCGCCTCCCACGGGATGTGGATCCCGGCGCCTGTCACTACAAGTTTGGGACCCGGGGCCCCAAGCTGAGCCTCTGCCAGTTTTCTTCCGAAGTTAGGTCAACGTCTTACTTGGCAGCTCTGCCACAGGTGCGGAGCGGGTAACTTCTTGGGGGAAAAACGTGTGTGTGTCACTGACGGGCAGGTACCAGTGGGGGCGGGGCACGGGAAACGCAACAAATCGAAAGTTTACAATGGTGTTTTCCAAGCTACAAAACTGCACAAGGTTGAGAGGTCAGAGAAGGACAACCTCCATGGCTTTTGTTTCCTTGAAGGGGTTGCCTCAGAGCTGAGTCTTCAGTACAAAGCTATCCAGAAATGACAGGAAGGCGAAATGAGGGGGCTGCTGCTTCCAAAAAAAGAAAAAAAAAAAAATTTTTTTAAGAATATATTTTACAACCGTGGTGGTTAAAGATGAAGATACTAATGTTATATATTAAACTGTTTTCTTTTACTTCGAAGTTGTTTTTCTCCTTCTGATTTTGAAAGAAGTTAGAATATTTTCATGGACCCCTCAAGTATTGTGGGCCTAAGGCTCCATCCATGCCCGCTGTGCCCAGTGGGTAAGCTGCCCCTGGACAAAGGCCGGACAGCATGACAAAGTCTGGATAGAACATTAAAGGACATGGAAGGTCTGATTCTCTTGGGGGAATGAAAGAGGCTATAAACACAGGTGGCAGCTGCTCAAGAAGGGCCTTGAATGACCTGAGGAGTGGATTTTATGGTGGAGGTGGTGAGGAACCACTGCTGGGCCTGACTGGAGGGTTGACCGGTGGTAGGACTGGAGGTGGGCTGGCTGTTGCCTTAATGACATCCAAACTTCTCCTGAGCCACAGTTGAGATGGAAGCCACAGATTGATGTGAGGGGCCTGGGACCTGGAGAAGCCTGGGCTGACTTCTCTGGGTCATCCCTCCTGGAAAGGAAAAAGCAAGAGGAGAAACTGTACTGGTTCCAGGACTTTGGAAAGATCAAATGAAAGGTCCTTCACCAGTCACAAAGCAGGGAGAGTTTGCCTACCTTAATAGATGTTTAGGGGGCTTCAGGGCCACCTCTTGCCCAGATCTCTGCTGTGGTTCCTACTAGCTATTCCATCCCCCCCTCTCCTGCCCAAGGCGCCTCTCCAAAGCTCCATTCCCATTGGGCTGTTTTCCTGCTCCCCGTGGGCCAGAAGACAAAACCACAGTCCTCACCTGGGCATTTCCAGAGTTCAGAATGAGAAAAAACAGACTGGGTTTTCAACACCCCTACAGTAGATCACTGTTCCAGAATCTCATTTGGCTACATGTTTCTCAGTCCCCAATAACTGCACTTTCTCCCCCACCCTCCACTCCCTGCCAGAAAACAAAAAACAAACCAAAAACTATGCTTGACTCCCACCTTCCAATGCAAACACTGGGCTTCCTCCAGAGCAGGCCAGGCCAAAATCAAGGGCTGAGACAGAGACAGGAACTATACTTTAAGGGAGAAGAACTGGGCTTGAAGGACTCAGTGAAAGACAAGCCTTCATTTATTCACCAGAAACCATGGATTGAGCTCCTACTATGTGCTTTTGTACCATTCTAGATGCTGGAGATACAAAAAGAAGCAAAGAAGAAGTGGTTGGCGTGGAGATGATATTCCAGTGGAGGAAGACTTGGCTGTGGAGATGGCACTTTCCAAAGACGATCACATAGACTGTTACCTCTTCCTCATCAAAAGGTACTGTCTAAAAAAAAAAAAAAGTACTGTCTAATAGCCCTTCTATTCAGTCTAGCAGATTTGTGACTCATTTGTAACCAACAGAATGCAGCCCAAGTGACTTTGTGTGACTTCTGTGGCCAGATCATAAAAGGTGATGCAACTTCTACCTTGTTAGTTGGGACACATGCCTTCAGAAACTTGAAATAAATTGCAGGAAATCCAGCCACTCTGAGAATGGCATACTTTGAGGAGGCCCAGGCCACATGGAGAGGCCATGCATACGTGGTTTGTCTGATATCCCAGCTGAGGTCCCAGCCAATAGTCAACCGCCATTGCCAGGCATTTGAGTGAGAGAGTTTTCAGACCCTAACTGTCAGATTACCCCCAGCCTTAGACGGAGGCTAATGTTGAGGCCCCACAACATCATAGCAGAGAGACAAGCCATGTGCAATGTGTTCTATCCAGATTGCTGACCCACAGACTTCATGAGCATCATAAAATGGTTTTTTAGACCACTAAACTTGGGATGGTTTGCTATGCAGGAATAGTATCCAGAACACTGACATTAAACAAGCAAATATGTGAACAAAGATAATTTTATATTGTAATAGGTCTTCAGGAAAACAAAAATAACTCAGCATGTTAACTTGGAGGAAGGCCTCTATAGATGGGGGAGAGGGGGAGGGATAAGTGGGGGAGGCAAGGGAGGTATAGATCAAGAAAGGTCTTTTTGGAGAGACATTTGAACTGGAATGTGAGTGAGAAAGAGCCCAACCACTAAAGATCTGGGAGAAGAGACTTCTGGGCAGAGGATACAGCAGGTGCAAAGGTCCTGAGGCAGGAATTAGCTTGGTGTGTTCTGTGAAAACCAGGAAGGCCAGTGTAACTAGGGAGATGTGGGTGAGGAGGAGAGTGGGGCAAAGAAGTTGGAGAGGAAGCTTGAGAGGCAAGTCATTCTGGTCTTATAGGCCGCTGAGAAGAGTTAGATTTCAGACTGAGCGAGCTGAAAGCTTGCATAGGGTATTATACAGGAGTGACTTGGTCTGGTAAATTCTTGATAATTTAGGTGCCAGGTGGATGACAGTCTGTAAAGACAGGGCAAAGGGAAGACCACTTGGGAGGCTATGGCAGTGGTCCAGTAAAGGGGGGATGGGTGGTGGCCTGAGACAGGATGATAGCGGTGAAGATGAGGACTGTTGGGTAAACTCGGAACAGAGGCAGTGACAGAGTAATGAAAAGGGAGGAGGCGCCCGGCTGGCAGGAAGGTCCCGGGAGGGGCCGCAACGTGGGTGAGGACCGGAACCCGCATCCTTCTGGAATCTGGGAGGGAGGCTCTGAGCTGGGGCCGGCCAGGACGGCGCTTACTGGCGTCCGGCGTCTGCCGCGCGGAGCCTGCCCCTGGCTGCGCGCCTGCCTGCCGGGTGTTTCCCAGCAACGGCTACAGCCGCCCAAAACGTTCCGAACCCAGCGGCCCGGGTGATGTCATCGTCACCTTGGAGACAGCAGATGGGAACACGCCCCCTCCAGGCACGGGGCGGGGTCTGGGCACCCACGCCTCGCTTCAAAGCCCCGCCCCCTCTCGGGCAGGAAGGGAGGAGGTGCTTTGGGCTCGGCGGCAGGTGGGACGGGAGGTGTGCAGGCCCCTAGGCGAGGCCTCAACGAGTAGCTGCTGCTTTTCTTGGTGCGCGCTGCCAGCGGTGTGCTCACCACCCACCCACCAACCTCTCCGGTCTCCCCCGAAGGCCGCCCCCTTTAGCTGTTAGGACTGGCTCCTCTTGTCATTCAGGTCACTTCCTCAGAGATGCTGTCCCCAACCACCCAAGCTAAAGTAACTGCCGACCTTCTTGTGGGCTACTTGTTTTATTTCCTTTGCTCCCTTCTAAAATTACCTTCTCTGTTTGTAATATGTCTTCCCTCTCTAAGTACCATGAGGTCTGGGATAAATTCTGCCATGTTCATCTGTATTCCCTGGAAGGAATTTGGCATGAAGTAGGTGCTCAATAAATGTTAGCTGGATGAATCAGTGAATTCACTCAATCATTTCATTTCACACATGGGTGCATTTATTCGACATTTGTGCAGTGCCTTCTAGGCACTCGTGATAAGCAGTAAGGATACTGAGATGAACAAGACAGGGACTCCACCTGGAGGTGAGAAAAAGAGATAGATTAAAACTAATAATTATAATATGAAAAGTGAACTTTCTTTTCTTTTTTCTTTTTTTTACCAAGAAGCTATTCTTTTTATTTTTTTTCCCCCAATTATTTTTATTAGTTGGAGGCTAATTACTTAGCAATATTGTCGTGGTTTTTGCCATACATTGACATGAATCAGCCATGGATTTACATGTGTTCCCCATCCTGAACCCCCCTCCCACCTCCCTCCCCATCCCATCCCTCTGGGTCATCCCAGTGCACCAGCCCTGAGCACTTGTCTCATGCATCCAACCTGGACTGGCGATCTGTTTCACACTTGATAATATACATGTTTCGATGCTGTTCTCTCAGATCATCCCACCCTCGCCTTCTCCCATAGAGTCCAAAAGTCTGTCTATACATCTGTGTCTCTTTTTCTGTCTTTCATATAGGGTTATCGTTACCATCTTTTTAAATTCCATATATATGGGTTAGTATACTGTATTGGTGTTTTTCTTTCTGGCTTACTTCACTTTGTATAATGGGCTCCAGTTTCATCCACCTCATTAGAACTGATTCAAATGAATTCTTTTTTTTTTTTTTTCAAATGAATTCTTTTTAATGGCTGAGTAATATTCCATTGTGTATATGTACCACAGCTTTCTTATCCATTCTTCTGCTGATGGGCATCTAGGTTGCTTCCATGTCCTGGCTATTATAAACAGTGCTGCGATGAACATTGGGGTACACGTGTCTCTTTCAGGTCTGGTTTCCTCGGTGTGTATGCCCAGGAGTGGTATTGCTGGGTCATATGGCAGTTCTATTTCCAGTTTTTTAAGGAATCTCCACACTGTCCTCCATAGTGGCTGTACTAGTTTGCATTCCCACCAGCAGTGTAAGAGGGTTCCCTTTTCTCCACACCCTCTCCAGCATTTATTGCTTGTAGACTTTTGGATAGCAGCCATTCTGACTGGTGTGTAATGGTACCTCACTGAGGTTTTGATTTGCATTTCTCTGATAATGAGTGATGCTGAGCATCTTTTCATGTGTTTGTTAGCCATCTGTATGTCTTCTTTGGAGAAATGTCTGTTTAGTGAACTTTCTTGAGTTCCAGACGCTGGGCCTATCTCCAAGCACCTTATGCATATTAATTCACTTAATCTTCACAATAGTAGGCACTATAATCATCCCCACTTAAGGAATGAGAACACTGAGAACAGGCATGCCTTAAGCTGCTGGGCCCTGTAATCAAGTGAGACCAACAGAGGGCAGTGGAGGGGAACACATGGTGAGGGGGTAACAGTAAGTTGTGTGGCCAGCCCAGGTAGGTAGATTCTATCTTAATTGTTTACATACACCAGTCTTCCAGGGGGCAGGCCGCTTCCAGCTCAGAGCTCTGCTGCCTCAGGGGAACACCTGTCAGTGGAGCAGGCAATGATGAATCTGGGAGGGGTGTGGAGGACTGAGCCCTGGGCTGGTGGTAAGATGGGAGCCCACCTGTTCAATAAAAGCAAACTGTGGACAAGTTCCTACCGAACCTTGTTGGGGGTAGGGTGTGTGTGTGTGTGTATGTAGGGGTGGACAACTGCTGATAAAGCCTCTTTCTGTTCAGAAGGGTAGACTCAATATTCAAAAAACTAAGATCGTGGTATCTGGTCCCATGCTGCTACTGCTGCTGCTAAGTCGCTTCAGTCGTGTCCGACTCTGTGCGACCCCATAGATGGCAGCCCACCAGGCTCCGCCGTCCCTGGGATTCTCCAGGAAAGAACACTGGAGTGGGTTGCCATTTCCTTCTCCAATACATGAGAGTGAAAAATGAAAGTGAAGTCGCTAAGTCGTGTCTGACTCTTCACAACCCCATGGACTGCAGCCCACCAGGCTCCTCCGTCCATGGGACTTTCCAGGCAAGAGTGCTGGAGTGGGTTGCCATTGCCTTCTCCGATCTGGTCCCATAGCTTCATGGTAAATAGAAGAGGGAAAAGTGGAAGCAGTGACAGATTTTATTTTCTTGGGCTCCAAAATCACTAGAGACTGTGACTGCAGGCACAAAATTAAAAAAAAAAAAACACTTCCCTCTTGAAAGAAAAGCTATGACAAACCTGGACAGTGTATTAAAAAGCAGGAATATCACTTTGCCTATCAAGGTCTGTATAGTCAAAGCTATGGTTTTTCCAGTAGTCATGTACAGATGTGAGAGTTGGACCATAAAGAAGGCTGAGTGCCGAAAAATTGATGCTTTTGAACTGTGGTGTGGAGAAGACTCTTGAGAGTCCCTTGGATAGCAAGGAGATCAAACCAGTCAATTCTAGAGGAAGTCTACCCTGAATATTCATTGGAAGGACTGATGCTGAAGCTGAAACTCATATATTTTGGCCACCTGATGCAAAGAGCTGACTCACTGGAAAAGACCCTGATCCTGGGGAAAGAGTGAAGGCAGGAGGAGAAGGGGACGACAGAGGATGAGAGGGTTAGAAAGCATCACTGACTCAGTGGACATGAATTTGAACAAACTCTGGGAGATAGTGAAGGGCAGGAAAACCTGGTGTGCTGCAATCCATGGGGTCACAAAGAGTTGGACACAACTGAGCAACTGAACAACAATATACCGAAGGGTATTAGGAAATGCAGAAATTATACTCACTCCCACCTCTGGGTTTTTGCGTGTGCTCATCTGCTTAACTGGCACTCCCCACCCCTGCCCGTTGCCTGGTAATTGGCTTTTTGTTACTAAGATCTCAGTTGAAAACTCTTCTTCCCCCCTTGGGGAGATCTGCCTTGGTCACATTCTCTACCTGTCACTGTCACATGACATGTTTTCTAATTCCTACCCCAGAGTGGGAGAGTGGCCTAGTCAGGTGCATCACCCTTATTCCTCATCTGATAGTTACTATTTATTCATACCCTTCTCATTCTAGAGAGTCAGTTCCTTGAGTGTGATAGAGTCTATTGAGCCCATTAGACCTTACCTCTGGGTCCATGCTGCCCAGAACCGGTCTGGCATGCAGCAAGTGCTCAGTGCTTTTTGAAAGTCTGGAAATCATCCTGGCTTTCCAGGCTGGGATCTGTGCCCTCCCCTTCCCAGGAAGCTCTGCGCATTGTACCTGGTCTGACCTGGAGGAAGTGGCCTAGCCGTCTTGGCCATTGGAGTTCTCCTGGCTTGTGGCCCTCCCTCCTTCCTGGGCCTGACTGGGCCGTTCTTCCACTCTCAGCAGATTCCACTCCAGGGTGATGTCCAAGAACCTCTATGTGGGGAAGCCAGAGGTGTGGGGCCAGCAGTGTGTGTATGTGTAGGGGCGTGGGGAGTAAGGAGAGAGGGGGATGGCCTCTCTGGTTCCCAGCCGAGATGGTAGAAGAAGGGGCTGGCTTTTCAGAGCCTTCCAACACTGCTTTTTGCAGGAACACAGAGCATGTAGAGATGTGGCTGCTTTTCCCCTAGAGTGAGAACCCAGACTCTGTGTACAGACAGACGCCGAGAGGAGGGAATAAAACTTTGGTTTATTAGACTGTATGCTTCCTCTTTGGGGTACAAAGTGAGAGGCCGTGGGGGTGGGGAGAATCTTTGGCTTCTGGGGACATTGGTGATCGCAGACTTTGTCTCTGTGAACTCTGTGCTGCCAGGATGACCCCCTGTATGAGGGAGACGCTGATGACAGGGCCCTTCTGGGGCCCTAGTCAACATGTAACAGAGACCAATCCGGCTGGCCCTGTCCTTTGTAGGATTTAAAGAGCAGAAGGCTGAGAACAGTTGTCTCATATTAAAAGAAATAAAGGCTGAAAAAGTGGAAGGTCTCTCAGGGGGCTCTATCACAGGCAGTGGCATGCAGACTCACTTGTGTTGGTGTGCGGGCCAGGCCTGTGTGAGAAGTGTGTGCTTTTGTACACATTATATCCTCCACAAGCAGCCACAAGCCCCCGTTCTGTTGCTGGGCTTGGGCTACTCCGGAGGGCTTCTTCCCTACCATCCCCTGCTGCCTTTTGTGAGAACCTGGCCCATGGATGGTACTGATGAAGGGGAAACTTTCCATGAATCTCAGAACATGCCCTTTCTTTTTGGTTCTTTCCTCGTGCGTGCAGGAGGTGAGCACCCACCTCCGTCCCGGGTCCCTGGGGATGGGTGGAAGACTTGGTGGCAGACGGAGGGGCTCACTGCGCAGCTGGTGTGGGGTGGCCACAGGGCATACGCAGCATCTCAGCTTCTGCCAGGCCCGTGCTGAGCCCGCTCGGGCTGTGCAGAAGCTGCCTCATCAAGGGGGAAGTGTGGCACCCGAGGTGGGGGCCTGGGCCCCTGGGTGGCTCGGCGGGCTCAGTGACCGTGGTGGGGAACGTGAGCGCTGTGGTCCCGCTCCGGTCCACCCTCTCAGCCACTGTTCCTGTGGCTCCGTAGTGCTGGGAGCCCCCCGGCGCTGTCTGCAGCTCCAGAGCAGTCTTCTGCCTGGTGGGCAGGGCGCTGTCCGCAGCAGGGCCAGGCGGGGGTGGTCCAGAGAGCTGGGGGGCCTCTTTCTCTCCAGCCTCGTGCCAGATATCTTTCTGGTGGGGCTGAGTCTGGCATTCATCCTGGGTGAAATGTACCCTCTTCATAGAGATCTCGGGGTTGCCCCTGGGGCTGGCCGCCTCCGGAAGCTTCCTCGTGGCCGACTCCATGGAGATGACGGTTGGGGAGGAGAGTGACTCTCTGCTGAGAGGTAACCCTTGGGGGAGGCGTGAGTCTTCTCTCAAGGTCTCCAGCCTCCTGGTGGGAGGGGTGGCCAGGGCTGCTTGGCTTCTGGCCTCTGAGTGATTTCTGACCTTGGCTTGACTCTGGACCTCAGTCTGGCTCTTGACTGGAGTTTGACTTTGGACCTCCTGGCCTGAGTGGGCACTGTGTTCCCTTGGGGGTCCCTGAGAATGGCCCCTGGTGTTACTCCCAGGCTGGAGGCTAGACATGGAGCTGAGCGCCTTGTGCACGGCCTCCTCGATGTCCAGCAGCCTGGCCAGGGTCTGTTCCTTCAGCCGGGCCACTTCTGTGCTAACCCTCGTCAGCTCCCCGAAGGCCTGCTCCACCGAGGCCTCAGGCTTGCGGGGGGTAGCGGGTGCAGGAGGGGCTCCTGGCAGCTGGGGCACAGCTTCAAAGAGCCTCCGCAGTGCCCGCACGTCCACAGTGCTTTCGGCCTCCTTCTCCAGAGCTTGCACCTGGCTCAGGAGGCCCTGGAGCTCTTGCTGGCCTCCCTGCAGAATCTCAGGGCTCTCAGGGGCCCCTTGCTGGGAAGCATCCGTGCACTTCTCTCCTGGGAGGCTAGGGCCCTGCTGCAGTGAGATGGGGTGGCTGCTGAGAGCTGAGAGCCCGAGGGGGTCAGGGCTGTGGTGGTTGCTGCCCGTAGCCTGGCTCTTGGTGGGCCTGGGGGCCACGGTGCTGGGGCCATGCTGGGGGCTAGGCTGGCTCTGTCCAGCGGGGCCCTGGGGCAGAGGTACTCGGCCCTGGTCTGCGGCAGTGGAGACCTTATTTGGCTGAGGGTCGTGGTCGGCTGAAGCAGTCTCACCTTGTTTGTATTTTCCTGGCCCCACCTCCACAGTGGCGCTGTGAGCCAGGGCTGAGGGCTTGGACAGCCAGCGAGGAAGGGGGAGTTGGCTTAGGTGTGCAGGTTTGGGGGGCAACTGGGGCTTCTTTCTCAGGTGTGTGGGAGGCTCCGGTTTCAGGGTCTTTGTCTGTGACTCCCCAGGGCTTTTCTGGCCAGCAGGGCTGCTGTGGGAGTGAAGGGGGTCCTGCGTGGGCTTGGAGGCCTGCCGGATGGAATTCTCATCATGCCTGGGTTGGGCTGGGAAGTCCGGTCCCGTCACAGCAGCTGGGAGAGGAGGAGGAGGAGGAACAGAGGCATTACGGGAGTGCAGATTGGCACCTGCCGCCCGAGGCCCGGAGGCCTGAGTGTGGTGGGCTAAAGGGGCAACCTGCAGGGTGGTCTCTGCAGCTTGGAGGCCCCCTGGGCTGAGTCCTGCCGTCACCTTCTCTGGAGGCCCCCAGGCCTTCTGTGTTTGGCCCCCTGGCTCGTCTTGCCCGGGCCCGAGACTCTGACCCGGTCCTTCCAGGAGTGGAAGGGGTCCTTGCTCAGATGGCCGAACACCCCTGGGTAGGTCAAAGGTCCTGACGGGGCGAGCAGTGTAGATGCCATCCTGAATAGTCACCCACCCCCCAGGCAGCCCTCCAGGCAGTGCTTTCTGTTCCCCACTGACCTTTCCGGGGGCTGCTGGGATCCTGGGGTTGCCTCCCGCCAGAGGCCTGCTGTTGCTCTGGGCAGTCCCTGTGGCCGGTGCTTGCAGAAGCCCATCCTGGGTGGGCATAGAGGCGGCCCCGGGGGTGGGGCCTGGCTTGTGCTTGCTCCGAGCTTGCTGCTGCAGGCTTTGGGCTTCCGCTGTTGCCGTCTTCCGACTCTGCATGGTGATCTGGAGGTCTGGGAACCTAGGTCCTGGGGGTGTAGTCATGGCTCCCTCTGACTTTCCTAAAGCTTCCATCCCTCTCTGCCCAGTGCACCTGTTTTCCTGCTTTTCTTCGCCAGCCAGAGAGACTGCCTTTCCAGTTGCCTGTGGGGCGCAGGGTGTGGCCCCTGGCCCTCTCAGATGCCCCATCCCCATGCCAGGGTCCAGTGGGGGAATGTGGATGATGCTTTCAGCTGCAGGCAGCTTCTGGGCCCCCTCGCTGGCCGGCACTGGACTTGAGTCAGCCGGCGGCTCCCACCGCAGACTGTGCAGGCCACTCAGGTCTCCTTTGTTGATGCAGCTGGCCAGCAGCTGCACACTGCTCCTTTCGGGGGCCCTACTGGCTAGCCAGGGTTGCAGGGAGTAGGCGGTCAGTGCCACCAGGCCCTGCTCTGTCTCCTGCATCACCAGCCCCGTCCTCCCCGCCGAGGTCCCGAGGCCACAAGCCAGCAATTGCTGGAACTCAGGGTCCATGTCCTCGATGCTCCCACTGCTGCCTGCTGCTGGCAGCTTCAGCTGCTTGAGGTGAAGCTGGCCCGTGGGGTCCTCCTGCACCAGCAGCCCCTGCTGGTCCACGTCTGCCCGGCGCAGCACTTGGCGGACAATCCTGGGAAGCTCCCCAGACACCAGCTCCTCCTTTCGAACGTGGGGGCCGCCTTGCCCTGGGCCTGGGAGCACGTACCTGGCGAGGCAGAGCTCCCCTGGCCCTCGGGCCTCCATGAGGATGCCTCCATGGTGCAGGATGCCAGGCGTGGCGTGCAGCGTCCGCAGGGTCCCCTCAGCTGCAGTCTCTTGCCTCTCCAGCACCCTGTTGCCCGAGGGACCCACGGCCTGCTCTTCATGGAGGGTGCCCCCTCGGATGCTCTCAGCAGCCAGGGAGCCCATGGGGCAGTTCTCAAAGAGCCAGGTGAACTTGTGCACTGAGCCGGCTGGGACGGGCTCAGGGATTGCCCTGGGTCCCTGGTCTTCTCTCTTGCCTGCCTCCAGAGCCTGGAACACCTCCTTCTGACGAGACACCTGCCCCGAGGGGATGTCCACTGTGCTGCAGTACCGCACAGGCCCCCTTCCGCAGGGCTGGCCCGAGGCCTGCAGAGGCTCAGTCTCAAAGACGTGTCTCTCCGTCTGTCTTTCCCCAGCCTGGACCTGGCTGACCTCAAGGTGCTGCTCCTTGGCGCCTTCTGGCCAGTCTGGGGATTGGGGCGCGAACATCCAGGTGCACGACCGTGCCTTGCTTGTGGGGTCTGTGACCTCTGACCCCTGCCTCTCGGCCAGCTCACTCATTGGGCATGTCTCGAACAACCAGCGGATGGTCTGCACGTCACCTTTGTGGGGTTCTTCGGGCTGAGGGCCTCCCTGAGGCTTTCCTTCTTCTTCCTGTCGTTCCTGCTGCTCCCGTTGGTGGATTACCTCCAGGGGCTGTGTCTCAAAGAGCCACCGAGCAGTGCCCACATCTCCGGCCACCACTTCCTGCCGGGTGATGCCCCTCACCACATCGACGGTACTGGGGCTTCGGCCTAGTCGGTCTAGGGGCTGTGTCTCAAACATCCACTTGTAACCCTGCACGTCACCTCCGACTACCTGTTCTCTGCTGACGGAGGTCAGGGCGTGGAGGTGACCTTTGCCATCCTGCATGGCGTACACTGGGGACCCTGTGTCCTGGGACTGCCCAGCAGACTCGGTTCCTTCTGCTCTGTGTATGCTCCCAGGGGCCAAAGTGTCCCCCTGCCCGATACTGTCCAGGGGAAGGGTCTCAAAAAGGTTCTTGAAGGTCTTCACATCTCCCTTCACTCCATCCCTCTCGGGGGCACCCTGACCTCTGGGGTCATCATTGGATAGACACTCATTTGTGAACCTCTCGCCCTCCTGGGGACCCACCCGCTGCAGGTGACCCACTTGGACGTTGTCTCGGAGGGTGTCCAGGGGCTTCGTCTCAAATAGCCACAGGGTGGAGCGGACATCACCGGGGACCACTGCCTCTTTGGGTGGAGCCTCTGCTCTGGCCTCCTCGTCTCCCTTGAGGGTGTCTAATGCTCGGGTCTCAAACAGACGCCGCTGCTGCTGAACGTCTGGACCAGGAGGGATAAGGTCTGGGGATGGCTGGAAGTCCTTCTCATCCACTACAATCTCCCGGATGGCATCCAGGGGCTGTGTCTCAAAGATCCAGCGAGTTGCACTGACATCGGGCCGGGCCGCCTCCTCCAGGGAGATCCCCCGGATCACCCGCACCTGGCTGGGGTCCTGGTTGATGGCGTCCAGAGGCTTGGTCTCGAAGAGCCAACGGCCAGACCTCACTGCGTTGCTTTGTATCTCCTCCCGGTAGGCGGCCTTGACCTCGTGGATGGCGCCCTCTGAGTCCTGGATGGCACACAGCGGCTCTGTTTGGAACAGCTTCACTGTCTTCTTCACATCGCCCTTCAGCTCCTGGATCTCTGAGCGCAGCTCCAAGGGACTCTGCTCCTGGGTGGAGGGGCGGGAGCCAAGGCGGTCCAGTGGCCGCGTCTCAAAGAGCATCCTGGTACCCTGGACGTCTCCGCTGGCTGCAGGCTCCCTCACTGTAGCCTCTGGTGCTTCAGCACGAACCGTCAGCTCATCCAGCGGCTTCGTCTCAAACAGCTGGCGGGCCGCACGCACGTCCCCTCCGGATGGCTGAGGTCCAGCCGGCTCCTGGTTTATGCTGTTAGCAAAGGAGCCTTCCTCAAACTTGCGGGAGGTGGCCTGGACGTTGCCACCGGGCACAGACTCCTTGGCAGGTGGCTTCTCACGGTCCCCAATGGCATCTAGCCGCCAGTTCTCAAAGATCCAGCGCATGCACTGGACGTCACCCTCGGTGGGCTCCTCGGAACCCAGGACCTCAGCCAAGTCTTCGGCCACGGCCTCGGCCAGATTCTTGCGGAGCTCGGGGTGGATGTGCTTGTAGAGGCGGCGGAGCTCGCTGGCTTGCCGCTGCTGGTGGAACTTGGAGAAGGACTCCTTGGGTGGCGGCGGTGGCAGATCCTCCAGGGAAGGTGGTGGAGGGAGGGGCAGGTCCTCTGTAGCTGCCATCGGGATGGTTGGGGTGGGGGCCACCTGCGTCTGGGCATCAGCCATCCTTCTGAAGAGAGAGGGCAGAGGTGAGGATGGGGTTGGGGAATGTAGGTGGGATGGGGGTTGGTTGCTGGGAGAAATGTCAGAGTAGCCCTAGGTGGCATGTGCTTAGAGACCACCCCTCCCGCTTTCCAGACCTCACCGGGGTCTCACCCTGCCACCTGCGTGGCTGCTATGTGACAAGTCTTGAATTTAAGGCATATGGAGCCATCCATCAGGTGGGTCCCTGCTCCCCCAGGATCACCTGGGTTGTCAGGGAGCCAGCAGGGCCCTACAGGCTTTGATACTCTGTCTTCCAGTTAAGGGGTGCCCAACCCCGCAGTGGGAAAACTGTTCCTGTCCTGTCCCATCCTTGCCTGCTTTTGCCAAAATCAGTGTTTCCCTGGTAGATTCCCAGGTGAGTGGCCTGGGGATATTCTGATTTAAGGGATCCCAGCCAGGGAGAAGCAGGTCCCTAAACTGGTGACTGGGCTTTCCTGGTGGCTCAGACAGTAAAGAATCTGCCTGCAGTGTGGGAGACCTAGGTTTGATCCCTGGGTCCGGAAGATCCCCTGGAGGAGGGCTTGGCAACCCACTCTAGTATTCTTGCCTGGAGAATCCCCATGGACAGAGGAACCATAGTTACCATGGAGAGCAATAGTTAGCAGTCATGTTTCCTTTCTTAACACCAGAGGGCGCACTTGTCCCTTTCACTGGGGGGCTGTCCAGCCTCTATAGCTCTCGGCTCTCCTTTCTCACGGCCAGGGAGGCAAAGCAGGGCCGGCAGCTCTTGCTGCAGCAGAAGCAGTAAGGCTGAGCGAGTGTTCACCAGTTGTCTCGCGGTTAGGCAGAACCCAATTCTGAATCCTAGCTAGGGGTTTTCTGAGCTAGGGGGACCTCTAGGATCTTCTGGCCCAACCACTCTTGATTAAAGATGAAGAAAATAGGTCCAGAGTCAGATCTCGGCGAATGAGGCTCAAGCAGTGCTGGAGGGGGTTTTTAAACACTTTAGGTAGGAAGTGTGACACTTTCTCAGTGGCTGTGGTGGCCCTTTGTTTCCCAGCAGACACCCCAGGAGGGGAGGCAGTGAGACTGAGGGCCTTCCTGCAGCGAAAGCCTCACCCCTTGCTCATGGACCCCCATCCCCAGCTGTGTGCAGCACGGATCTCCTGTGTACTCCCTCCTCCCTCTTCGTGCCCATCAGCTTCCACCGAGGCACTGCTCCCCACGCCCCTGGCCCACCGCTCAAGCCCTTCTCTGGTCTCTGTCCTCAGTGTCTTATCTGTCTTGTGACAGGTGTACTAACAGTCCCCAGAGGCCAGTAGGGAAAGAATGAGAAGCATGTCCCCCCCTCACTGCCCCTGACCCACAGCTCTGCTCCACGCTCAGTGCTAAATATAGCTGAGGTCCTGGCCTCCACACAGCAGCCCTGGGCGGGGGGGTGGATAGAGGTCAGGCTCAGCCAGTGGGACCCTGGGAGCCTGACCCCCCTCAGCTCCTTCTCTGGCCTGCAGGATGACCAGTGCTAGAACCATCTTCTGGGCATAGAGACCTGGAGGTGGGGGAAGGACTTCCTTCTCTCGACTATCTCAGAAGGGGGAAACCAAGCCCTGCTTGCCCCACCCACACCCCGGCCTGTCCTCTGAAGACATCCAAGGAGTGTGACCTCTAAAGTCGACAGCCCAAGGCTCATCACATGCTCTGGGTGCTGCCTTTATCCTCTGAGTGCTCATGAAGACACCCCCCCACCCCAGCCCGCCAAAGGCAAACCTTGACGGTCCCCACATCCTCCCTATCTTGTCACCGGTGTGGCCTGAGCGGATGGCGTGTACAGGCCACCAGCTCTACCCCAGCTCCACCCCCACCCTCAGGAATCTCCAGAATCCCTGTTACGGTCACGTATGATCAGAATCAGAGTCCAGAGGGGGCAGACCTGAGGACCCTCCGAGGTCACTGAGCCCAATCCCCTCCTTGTTCAGAAGGGGAAACTGGCCCCAGGAGGGGAAGGAGCTGACCCAGGTGGCTCCACCAGGCGGTAGCAAGGCCTTCCCACCTCGTTCTCAAGGGTGGGGGCCGGGCGGGGTGAAGGCAGAATTCAGAACTGGTATCAGACTTAGGGTAAGGCCTGAACCCTAGGGGTATCCCTGAGCTTGGCCTCCCAGGACTGGGCCAGCCTCTCTGGGTGACCCCCACTTTTGCCTCCAAGTCTGCTCTTTCTTGGCCCAGACCCCTTCACACATCTCTATACTTGGGCAGACTCAGACCTGGTCACCCCAACTTCATCCCCCAGATCTTCCTTAAGGGCTTTACTACTGGGCAAGTTGATGGCCCACATCACACCCGGGCCCTAGGCCATGTGGGGTGCTGGGCTCAGGCCAGCTTTGGGGAGACATTTCTGGGCCAGCTATGCCAAGACTTCTACCCACAGCAGCTGGGCACGGGGCTTGTCCTGGCAGCCTAGAGTCAGGCCCGCTCACCCCCCTCCCGCCCCCATGTCCTCCCCCGCCTCTTCTGTCCAGACACTGGCCTGGCTGGGGCTCCTTGGGAGGAAACCCTGAAGCCTGAGGAGCTCCATACCTGATTTTAAAAATCACAACTCCAGACCACCTCCTCCAGCAAGCCTTTCTGGATTACACCAGACTGGCTGGAACCTGGCCCTCTGTAGGCCTTAGGCCTGTGGTAGCCACTCTGAGCGCTACCGTGGGGGTCACGATAACTCTGGCAATGTCCTTGTGGAATCTTTATATCAGGCCCCTCCACTCACCTGCTGCAGATGTGTGACCCCAGCTCCCACCCATCACTCAGAGCTTCCCCTAACACGCTGCCCTGAGAGGGGCCAGAGGCGGTCCCAGCCTGGAAAACCAGCCCTGTTGCTGTGGAGAGAAAGGAGCGGGTTACCCACCTGCGGGTCCTGCTTGGCTGACGGGGTTCGGGGTCTTCGGCAGGTGTGGCCTCCGGCTCTGTCGTTGCTCTTGTTGGGGCTGCCCTGGCTCTGCTGGCTCTGTCGGACGCCTTCTCGCTGCCCTGGCTCGGGGTCTGTGTCCCCTGCCAGCCTCAGCAGCTGCCTTTATCTGTCTGGTTAGGGGGTGGGCCAAGGTGGGGGCGGTGGGGGGAGGCTAAGGTCAGAGTATGAAGTGGTTTGGTTATTTTTAGGGCAGTGGAAGTGATTCTCCATCTCGGGCATGAGTTACATGTCCTTTCTGCTAGGGAGGGGAAGAGGAGTGAGCGGGGGAGAGCTTCATTCACCCAGGTCTCCTCTGAGGATTGGGGTCAGTGACTCAGCTGTGGTGTGGGGTGCGGACATCCCAGACTATTCTGAGGGAATGAATAAGGAGGAGCATCTGACACCTGGTCACCTTGGCCCCCCATCCTGTGAGCTCCCACGTCCCTACCCTAGCCTCTGACCATGCCTGACGTGTGGTATGTGCCCCCCTTGCCAGGAGACTGGAGGCCCCCTGAGGGCAGGCCTAGGCCCTTGCTCCTCAGTTCCCAGCCCGAGACCCCTGAGAGTAAGGCCCTTCTTCTCCCCACTCCTGCGCTAGACATTTCCCCTGTCTCTTCCATCGGTCCCCACGTCCCACCGCACAGGTATATACAGCCCTGAGTGCACACAGCTGGATTTGGGGGAAAGACATCTGTGACTCCAGGCCCCAGTTCTTCACGGGGTCCATGGTTTGTCAGAGGATTCCGCAGCCTGGGTCTGGTGTTCACAGCAGAGTATCTGGGTCGTTGTTTACTGTCAGGCTCTCGCCTCTGACTCAGGGCCCAGGCTTTCTGGGAACGGAGAGGAGGGGAGGGGCAGCACGCGGGGAGCTGACTCTTGGGTTATTTCTGACCCGGAGTCATCCGCTGCCAGTCACAGAAGGAGCGTGTGTGTACGTTTGTGTGTGGGGGTCATGGCTGCCCCTCCTTGGCTGCCCAGAGCCCAAGGGGCTTAGTAGGCTCCAGAGGTCCTGGCATTTAGGCTGGGAAGGGCAGTGTGGTGAGGGGCATCGGGGGACCACGCAGAACACAAATGATGGAGGCATTTTGCCCGGGTTCCACGTGGAAGTTGTGTTCTGCTACCTGGCAGAACAGGGTCTTCCTTCCGACATCCTGGGTGCCCTCTGGTGCCAGGAGGTGATGCCAGGCACTGCTCACTCTTTCCATTGAGTCAGTATCAGGCAGGCAGCCTTGGCCTGGGGTGAGAAGAGGGGCATCGGCGAGCCCCCCTCCCTCGCCTCCTCTCTGCCTCCGGCTTTTTTGCCTTTCCCTGCCCCAGCACCTGTTTCTCGGATCCTGTCTCTCCCTGGGAAGGGCAGGAAGATGCCCATCCTCTTGGGCCAAGGGAGGAGGTGCCTTAGTGCCTGCCCTCTGGACTTGAATGAATTCACATGTGAGAGGGTTTTGTGAGAGTGCTTAGCACATGGCCTGTGTTACACAAGGGCCTGTGTACAGGTTATTACGTACGTAAGAAAAGGAACGTACCTGGTGGAATCCATTTTTGTACTCCCTGCAACTATGATAAACTCACGGTAGAAATTTCTCAGGCCTGGTTTGTTTTTATCTAATACAATTGTACTGTCCAATACAACTGCCACTAACCACATGAGACTATTTAAATAGGTTAAAATGAAACAAAATGAAAAATTACATTCCTGGATCCCTTTAGCCACATTTTAAGTGCTCCGTGGAGCATAGTACAAAGTGTTTCTGTCGTTGTGGAAAGGTCTCTGATAGCACTGTCATAGACACTGAAAATCTCATCGAGGATGGTGTTTCCTCCTTTGCTTTGGCTCCAAGGATGCTCTGAGCTAAATATTTAGTCTTTTAGCAGGTAGATTCTGTGGGGCATCCTGTGTCATGGGGGTAAACAACTGTCCCAGTTGTCTGTCTCTGAGGGGTTTCCCAGAACAAGGGGCTTTCAGTTTTAAAACTGGGAAAGTTCGAAGAAAAACAGGCTGAGCAGGTCACCCTCCATGTAATGATCTAACAAAATCACATCATCAAGGTGTCAGTGATAAGGCCATTAAGGCAGTGGTCAGGCAGTGTTTATCAGAGTATCTCTGGTGGTGGAGATGCTGGGCAGTTATCTTTTTAAAAGCCCCCTCAAATCATTTTGGGAAGGAGGCTGGGAGTAAATCGCTACCCTGAGGTCCAATAGCTGTGCTGGTTAATTGACCTGTCCGAAGGCAGAAGGGCTGGGAGGGATTGGAGAGGGAAGGTGTCGTGTTTCAGCGATTACAACCCGCCCCCCCCGCCCCCCCCCCCACCCCGCTTCAGGAGCTTAGTGCCTCGAAGTCTTGAGGGCACATTCCTCTGTCAGTCCATCCCTCTTCAGTAGGGCTCTGCTGAAGTTGGGGATTAGTTAGAAGCCCGTGCCTGTCTCCCAGGAAAACGAGTACTCTGGCAGAGCTCAGAGTGAGCAGCTGGTAGTAGACTCACCTGATGTTTCAGGAGAGGCAGGATGCAGGAATGGTTCAGAGCCAGGCTGCCTACCTGAGTTTGAATCCTGTCTGTGACACTTACTAGCTGTGTGATGTTGCAAGTTAACTCATCCTGTCTGTTCGTCA
Organism: Cervus elaphus; assembly: GCF_910594005.1. Taxonomy (NCBI): domain Eukaryota; kingdom Metazoa; phylum Chordata; class Mammalia; order Artiodactyla; family Cervidae; genus Cervus; species Cervus elaphus. The sequence goes on from NC_057838.1 coordinate 24,972,596, forward strand.
GTTTCCTCATCTATAAAATGCACATAATAATAGTGTATACCTCAAAAGGTTGCTGTGAGGAACATACATATGTCACACCACATCTGGTACGGTGCCCAGCATATGTAAACTCAATGAGTAAGCTCAGTACGTTCTCCCCTGGATCCCCGCCACCGGCAACTTTCCCTGGTCCCAGATCCCAGTGTATGCTCCGGGTCTCAAGGCGAGTGTCCCTCAGAGCCTTGGCTGGCAGTCCTGGCCTCCCTCTAGCTCAGGCCAGCTCTGGGCAGGCCAGCTCTGGGCAGGCCAGCGGGTATGTGTTCCAGGGCTGCAGGACAGGTCAGCTCAGCCTCTTGACAAGACCCTCTGAACCTACAGAAGGGCCTTTCTGCTCTGCTCGGGGGGGCAGCTCAAAGGTGGGCAGATTTGAGGGGAGAGTGTCCACCTCCTGCCATAGGAGTCTGGTGGCCGTGCCGTGAGGGTCGTGTGGGCCCTGGTGACAGACTGCTGGGATCAAGTCACCAGCCTGTCTCTTCCTGTTTATATGACCTCTGAGAGTCTTCCTGCTTTCTGTATTCTCCTGTGTTAGTTTGGGATCTTCCAAGAGCAGAGTCCAAGAAGAACATTTGGGTGCAAGTGGTTTCACTGGGAGGGGAGGAAGGGGATGAGGGGCTAAAGAAGTGAGAAGAAGGAAAGCAGATTATTTCTGTGGACAGCTGGGGCTGGATCCCACTGGAGACTTCTGGGAGCTGGTGTAGAACACAACTTACCCGGGCAGGGTAAGGGGGCTGGGGAATTTATCCACCCTTCCTCACCCCCCTGGATGAGGATTGGTCCCGGAAGCACTGGCTCCCCCAGATTTCCCGTCTCCCCCTCAAGGCAGAGAGATCCAAGTGATTGAAGTTAGGACCCTGTGAGCCTGTACGGGGACTGACCACTGAAGCTGCTGGTGACCCCAGGGAGACGTGAGGGATCCAGGGACGCTGGCAACATCTGCTGCATTAACGTCTCCCACTGGTGAGATAATCACCTGTGTCATAGGGCTGTTTTGAAGATTTAGACCAGTACACTGTCCAGTGGAAGGGTTTCCCAGGTGGCGCTAGTGGTAGAGAATCCTCCTGCCGATGTAGGAGATGCCAGGCCACTGGTTCATCCCCGGATTGGGAAGATCCCCTGGAGGAGGAAACGGCAACTCCAGTGCTCTTGCCTGGGAAATCCCATGGACAGAGGAGCCTGGAGGGCTACAGTCCATGGGGCCACAGAGTCAGACACAGCTGAACACAAGCACAGTTATATATACATATACATCCAGTAGAAAAACCGTGCAAGCCCCATAGGACATTTGAAATGTTCTGGTAGCCACATTGTGAAAGGCAAAAAGTGACATTAATTTTAAAATCATATTTTATTTCACTCAAATTTCTAAAATATTATATGTACATATATCAATATAAATTGTTAATGAGATACTTTTCATTCTTTATTTTGAATAGAGTATTCAAAATCCAGTGTGTATTTTTTTCTTTTAAATAGACTTTTTTTTTTGAAACTTTTTTTTAGGTTTGCATTGAAATTGAGCAGAAAGTAGAGTTCTGATATAACCTCTGCCTCTAGATAAATGCAGAGCCTTCTCCGCTATCAAGATCCCCCTCCAGATGGTACATTTGTTACAATTGATGAACCTGCATTGACACATCATTGTCACTCAAAGTTCATAGTTTATGTTGGGGTTCATTCTCGGTATTGTACATTCTGTGGGCTTGGATAAATATATAATGACGTGTATCCATCATTATGGAATCATTCAGTGTTATCTCACTGTCCTGAAAGTCCTGTATGCTTGCTCTTCCTATTCATCCCTCCCTGCTAACTACTGGCAACCATTGATCATCTTACTGTTTCCATAGTTTTGCCTTTTTAAAAATGGCATGTAGTTAGATTCATATAGTACATAGCCTTTTTGAATTGTCTTCTTTCACGTAGTAATATGCATTTAAGGTTCTTCCGTGACTTTGCAGGGCTTGATAACTCATTTGTTTTCAGAGTTGAATAATAATTCATTGTCTGAAGGTACCACAGTTTTATTGATTCGCGTACTAAAGGATGTCTTGGTTGCTTTGAATTTTTCGCAGTTATGAGTACAGTTGCAATAAACATCTATGTGTAGGTTTTTGTATAGATATAAGTTTTTAGCTCCTCTGGGTAACTACCAAGGAGTGTACTTGGTGAATGGAATGGTAAGAGTATGTTTAGTTTTTTAAGATGCAGCCAAACTGTCTTCCAAAATGGCTGTACCCGTTTTGCCTTCCCACCAACAGTGAATGAGAGTTCATGTTGCTCTGCATCCTCGCCAACATTTGGTGTTGTCAGTGTTCTGGATTTTGGCCATTTTAGGAGGCATGCAGCAATATCTTGTTGTTTTAATTTGCGTTTTCCTGAAGATATATGATGTGGATCACCATTTCATATGCTTATCTGCCATCTGTGTAACTTTTTTGATGAGATGGCTGTCAAGGTCTTTGACTAGTTTTTAAAATGGGGTTGTTTGTTTTCTTACTGTTGAGTTTTAAGAGTTCTTTGCATATTTTCATGCAAACAGTTATGCCTTTTGCAAATGTTTTCTCCCAGACTGTGGCTTGTCTTTTGACTCTCTTGACATTGTCTGTCACACAGCAGAAGTTTTTAATTTTGATTCTGTCACCAACCCACATGAGCCTGGAACAGAAGTTTGATTTAGTTTCCAGATGGAGACTAGTTTCAGCCTTAGGGTTCCCTGAGCAGAGAGGCCAGCCCTACTGTGGCAGACTTCTGACCTACAGAACTGTAGGCTAACAAATGGGTATTGTTTAAGCCACAGTTTGTTATATTTTGCTACATGGCTACAGAAAACTAATAGAGAATGGAAACTGGAGCAGATGAGGGAGAGAGGGCTGGAGACCATATCTGTTTACTTGTAGCATCGCCCTGTCAGCCCAGAGCTTGGCCCAAACATTCTCTACCAAGCCGCTGGCTAGGGGATCCTAGGCATCTGAGTTCAGTGCCCCCAGGTCACTGCCAGAGAGCCTCCTAGCATCTCTGAATCAAGAAATCCTGGTGAGGGAAAAATCAGAGCAGGAAGAGTGCATAGTCTTTCCTTCCTCCCTTTTACACATGGGGACTTTCAGCAGAGCCTGATGCTTTGGAGCGAAAGGAGCTGGTTTCACACCTCCTTTGGAAGCCCAGCTCCACCACTTCGCAGCTCTATAATCTTGGACGAGTTCTGTCAGTGCTCTGTGCCTCAGTTTCCCTGTCTGTACAATGGGGATGGGATGCTTTAGACACAGGCAGATGAGAGAAGAGTATTTTAGGCAGAGGAAGAGAGTGGGCAGAGGGTGGAGGCTGGTCTTGGGTGGCAGGTGGGGCCAAGTTGTAGGTGCCAGGCAAGTTTGGGCCCTAAGGAACGGGTTTTAGCCAGAGCAGCCTCTCAGGAGGCTGGTGACAAAGGCCTGTCACAGCAGCCCAGGTTCTGAATGGCGAAGTTCTTGGTGGTGGCAGTGGGGAGGGGCTGGTCTGAAGGATGCTGAGGATGTAGAATAGACAAGACCTAAAAGACCTAAAGGATGCCCGAGTGCCTGCGTGGTCTGAGGGAACAGACTGACAGCTCCTCAGTGAACTCAGTCGTGAGGAAGGGGAGGACTCAGGGGTGGTCCCCAGACGTCTGGCCTGGGGAAGTGAGTGAGTGGGGATGCCAAGCTGGGCAGTGGGAGTGAGGAGGGAAGGATAGGGTGGTGGGCGGAGCGGGGAGGCCACAGTTGACTTTGGACAAGATGAGCATGAGGGGCAGGGTCTCCAGGCAGAGCCTATCTTCAGGGGCCAGATGCTCTGGCCTGGAGCTGGGAGAGAAGACTGGGCTGGCGACAGACCCGATGGCCCATTTGTGTGCAGGTGAAAATTGAGGCTGCAAGGCAGGCGATCTCCCAGGGTTCTGTGAGGAGAAGCGGGCTCAGGGCAGCCCTGGGGAAGACGGACTGCAGAGCGGTAGCAGAGGAGAAGCAGCAGCCAGGGAGGCAGGGGCAAGTCCAGACAGGAGTTAGTCGTGGGAGATGTCGAGGGAAGAAAGTACTTAGAGGAGGGAAGAGACTGAGAGTGTCCAGTGCTGCAGCGAGAAGAGGGAAGGGGCTGCTGGGTTCCACAAGGGGGCCCTGGAGGGCTTTGATCAGAGCAGCCTCCGTACAGGGGAGGAAGCCACGCCAGGCTCTGGAGGGCTAAGGGCTGGTTCGGTTGTCTAGACCAGGGAGAGAGGATTCTAGTAAACAATTCCCCCAGTCCTCACGGATCTTACTGGTCAGATGGGAATCAATATAGGAGTCAGGGCTGCTTTTAAAACCCAAACCAATCAGCCGTCACAAAAGCACCCTGTAAACTGAGGTATGGGTGCATTCTTCCAAAGGCATGTGGGGAAATGTAACATTGTTAAGTGGTTGGCAGTACCCCCAGTGACCAGAAGGTGGCAGCACCTCATCAAGTGACAGTTCATTTCACAAGTCCAGGTCCTGCATTTCATCATATCATTTATTTATTATGCAAGAATTTTTTTTTTTCCCACAACTGCTATGTACTGGGTTCTGGGCCAACACTGAAGAATCTATGTAGATGATCTCACAGAGCTTGCATTTTAGTCAAAGAATCAGATTACACAGATAAGTGAGTTATCCTGATAACTGATCATCTCTCTCTCTCAGCAAAGCTTTATGTTCTCCAAGTTGCAGGATAAACTTTCTAGACTGTGTGGCATATATTCCTTCCTCTTTGAACAATAGGTACTGAGTAGAACTTGAGTTCATCTACTGGGTCCTCTACTCTGCTATGTGTTTATTCATGGGAGAGATTGAACATATTTTCCAAAGACGATCCGTCCTTTGTCTCCCGTCCCATGTGTAAACTCATTATACCCTGAATGTGGCATTCCTCCAGTTGAGAAGAAGCAGTCTCTGTGTCATCCCCTAGTGGAAGGGTACATTATGACTTCTGAGGCTGGGTCATAAAAGACAATCCAGCTTCCACCTTTGTCTCTTTTCCTGCCTTGCTTCTGAACTTAGTCTGGAAGGGTCAGAACACTTGCTGGGCAGGCAGGGGAGTGAGGTGGAGGGTCCCGGCAGGCTGCCCTGGCTCAGCTTGGAAACTCAGTGGAAAGGGAGGTGTGGCTGGCTTCTGCACTATTCCTTCCCCTTGCTTTCAGTCCTCTTTACCCTTCACCCATTCATGATGTCAGCCCAGCCTCATTTAGGGTGAGGGGCGGAGAGGGAGAGATAAAGGGGCAGAAAAGGTGTTGGTGGTGCCCTCTGGGGGCTGTGAGATGCCCAGATGCTGCCTCTTCCTCTTGTGGGTGGCTCAGCATCAGAGAAGCCACCTGAGGGCACACCGTTCCCTGACCAGGGTGACCCTTTGTGACATGTCCCCATCTGCCCTGCCAGTGGTGGGGCTCACCGTGGACCTTAGTGGCCTCCTCACACGTGCACCCCAGTCAGCTCCAGGGAACTCAGGTCATGCTTCCTTGAAGCCTCTCTGTCAGATTTGAGGCAGGAGGAAGAAAAACCCTTTCCTTTAAGAAACCATCTTTCCAGTTTCACTCCCGTCCCAGGCCCCCGCCTGGTAGCAGGTGATGGGCTAAAGGTCAGGAACCAGTTTGGTTGCCATTTTTCTGCACATCTTACACTTCACTCCTGACTGTGGGGCACTTGTTTTTCTCACCTCTGGTGCTTTGCCCAAAATGTGTGAGATAGAAAATGCCATTTGAAAAATTCTATTACATGAAGAATAGTTTTGCACCTGTAGAGATTCAAAATGCACCTAAATCACAATGAAGATTATTTTAAAATAATCTTTTATTTTAGTATGTTTATGTTATTTTATTTGTATTTATATATTATATTCATTTATTTTATCTATAGTTTTAGCTTAAGCTAAAAACATCTGAACAAGCAGCCGCCACAGGGATAAACTTTATCTCAAGTTCTTTTGTAGATTTAAGCAGGACCTCCTAGAAAATACAGTTGCTATAAGTCCTCTCTGGCAGGTTTACGGCCAGAAAGGAGACTAACCACTATCACAGGGATGAGTAATTGCTTAAACAAACTTTATCTGAAACTGTCCTGCCTTCCATTTATTCTTCCACAGAAGCCCTTTCTCCCTGTTAAGTACACTGATAAACCTTTATCTTTGGATGTCCAGGGAGCCAATTCATCTGAAGCCTCCTTGGTAAATAAACTTTGTCTTCTTTCCTATTAATTTGTCTGTTGTTAGTTAACTCACAGGCCTCCAACCACTGAACCTAACTTGGTAGGTTGGTGGAGGGAAATTTTTTCCTCCTAGCACATTCTTCTTTTCTCTGTCTCTGTCTTTTTTTTTTTTTTTTTTCATTTTGCTGCACCATACAGCCTGTGGGATCTTAGATCCCCAACCAGGGATGGAACCTGAGCCCTTAGCAGTGAAATTGCAGTGGAGTCTTAACCACTGAGCTACCAGGAAATTCCCAGTGTGAGGTTGGGAGAAGTTGGAGTGATATGCTTTGAAGATGGAGGAAGGGGCCACAAGCCAGAGAACCCAGGCAGCCTCTCGGAGTTGGAAGAGGCCAGGCAGCAAACTCACACGCAGTGCCTCCAGAAGGAAGAGGCCCTCACAGCATCTGGACTTCAGCCCCCAGAGACTCTTTCCAGACTTCCAACCTTCAGACCTGTAAGGGAACAAATCTGTGTTAAGTCAGTAAATTTGTGTTGATTTGTTATACAAGCAATAGGAAATGAATGCAAACACCATAGCAAATTATGTTCGCTTTATTTTCAAAATACAGCCAAGATTGACCACTGGCATCCCGGGTCAAGCCAGCTCCATCCCTGGCCTGGATTGATTCTAAGGCCTGCTTTCTGTTTTCCCTGTGACTGGCCCTCCAGCCTTTTCTGCCCTCTAGATACAGAATATGAGATTTCTATGTGCTGCCCTCTGGTGTTCACCCTTGGCATTGTCTTTCTCTGATGCTTTAATGACTCCCACTGCTGCTGCTGCTGCTAAATCACTTCAGTCGTGTCCGACTCTGTGCGACCCCATAGACGGCAGCCCACCAGGCTCCCCCGTCCCTGGGATTCTCCAGGCAAGAACACTGAAGTGGGTTGCCATTTCCTTCTCCAGCGCATGAAAATGCAAATTGAAAGTGAAGTCGCTCAGTCGTGTCCGACTTTTAGCAGCCTCATGGACTGCAGCCCACCAGGCTCCTCCGTCCGTGGGATTTTCCAGGCAAGAGGACTGGAGTGGGGTGCCATTCCCTTCTCCAGGGGATCTTCCTGATCCAGGGATAAAACCCTGGTCTCCTGCATTACAGGTGGCTTCTTTACCCTCTGAGCCACCAGGGATGCCCATAGTGACTGATATATTCTTGGTAAAGTCCTGATACATTGTACCGGTCAGGTGCAATGTGTCTCTCTCCTTCCACATATCATCCCAGTTCACCACCAGTGACAGTACTTTTTAAGGATCAAGGAGGTTTGTCAGCCCACGGCAAGATACAAAATGATCCATGATGATGACAACCGTATTCTGTCTGGCAAGCGCCACTCTGCACTGTGACGGTACCCCACAGGACACCCCTGGTTCCCCGGGGACAGCTTTGCATCTGCATTGCTGCAGCTTGCCAGGGGCTGTGCATCCGTAATTTCCAACCGGCAATGGGATTCTCACCGCCAGCCTGCTGAAAGATAATTAACCCCCGGGATCCCATGTCCACAGTCTGCTTCCTCAGACGGCTCCTGATATCAGCTGTTGCAGGTCAGGTTCCCTGGGACTCAGGCTGTGAGAGGCAGACTTGCATGCAGGCAGTTTTGGGGGAGTGCTCATGGGAGCAGCACCGTTAAGAGAGGGATGGGAGGAGATGACCTGTGAGGAGTGGCGCTGACAGCTGAATTGCAGGGCAGTTGCCTCAAAGGCTGCAGCCGCTGCAGGGATCACAGCTGCCAGCCCTGTAAGGCGCGCCAGGGGTGGCTTTTCCGAGTCGTCTGCACGTGAGGCAAGAGGGCCTTTACGCCCCTACATGGGTGAGTCATTGGATGTGGTTGGCACCAGGAAGAGGGTGGCACCTTGGGCAAGGTGGTTCTCTTCAGCCCTGAGCAGCCCTTAAAGGAGGGCTTTCAGCCACCAACATCCTTGACAGTTGGGTGAATGAGTTCTGAAAGGGCTGAAGGGGCAGGACTTTATGCCGTCTATCACAGAGACCAATAAAAGCCGTATCAGATTTTATCACTGCCCTGCTTAAATCCCTCCAGTAACTTACAGTCCATGTGCGATGTGCCCCAGATTTCCTGGCCACCGGTAACCTCTGACATTAACCATGCTCTTGGGCTCAACATGCTGTCACTTTAGCATTCTTTGTATTTATCCACCCAACAAGTATCTTTTGAATATTTACTATGGGCTAAACAATGTTCTAAATCAGGGGTGTGTAAGCTATGGCCCACAGGCCAAATTATGCAGCTGCTTATTTCTATAAAAACAGTTTTATTGAAACACAGCCACATGTATTTGTTTAAATATTATCTGTGGCTGCACTTTTGCTACTGTGGTAGAGCGGAACAGAGGCCATATAGCCACAAAGCCTGGACTATGTACTACTTGATACTTTACAAAAAAAGTTTGCTGATATGTCTTCTATATCTATACAAATATATATAGCAAATAATAAAATGTATTCTTCCTCCTCTCTCTCTCTTCTGTCTCTCTCTGTATATGTACACACCCAAAGTGAGACTCAGATTGCAGCCACATATATAATTCGATAAGTTTTCTAGCTACATTAAATAAGTTTACAAAATAGAAACAGGTGAAATAAATTTTAATAGTATATTTTATGTAATCCAATATGTCCCAAATATATTTCAACTTAGAACCAACATAATAAAATACTGATGAAATTCTTTCCATGCTTTTTTAAATGCGATGGCTTTAAAGGTCAGTGTGTAGTTTACCCTTAATCTGGACTAGTGGCTGGTCAGGTACTCACTTGCCATGTGTGGCCAGTGGTTCCTGTATTGGAGGGCGCAGTTCTGGAAGCACGTGATGCAGCAGTGAATGAAGCAGACCAAATTGCCACCTTACATTCTTAATGGAGAGGAGAGACAATAAAATAATCATGTAAAACAAATTTTATGCCTGATGGTGATGAGTGGTAATGTGGATTCTTGGGGCAGAAGTTGCGTGTTTAAATTGGAGAAGATCACAGTGAGAGAAGTATGTGGTAAAGAATTAACCTCACCAGGAGGGAGGAGGGAGGGGGGTTCAGGATGGGGAACACATGTACACCCATGGCTGATTCATGTCAATGTATGGCAAAAACCACTACAATATTGTAAGGTAATTAGCCTCCAATTAAAATAAATTAAAAAATAAAAAAACAATTAACCTCACCAAAGGCGACTCTGGCCTTTACCTGGAGTCCTGGTTGGTGTCTTTGCGGGCTGTCTTAACAGTGTGACTTGTGATGGGGATTTGGGGTCGTGCTATGACAGTTCTGCCTCCAGAGGAACTGGAGACTAAAGGCGTTAGCCGCCCTCTGGGAGGGGCTGGGGATTGCAGGTCAGTGACACGGCCAGCGTGTGACCCAAACCCTGTGAATACTCGGCACCGGTGCTCTGCGTGTTGCCACATTCTGTGGCTGGGAGGAGGTCACACATCGTCCACGGCTCCACAGAGAGAACAAGGAGCATCTCTTTGGACCCCTCATGGGCTCTGCCCTGTGCATTCCCCTTGGCTGATTTCATCTGTATCCCTTTCCTGTGATTAACCCTTCTCCGGGGGAGCTTCCCAACCCAGGGATCGAACCCAGGTCTCCCACACTGCAGGTGGACTCTTTACCAGCTGAGCCACCGGGGAAGCCCAAGGGTACTGGAGTGGGCAGCCTCTCCCTCCTCCAGGGGATCTTCCCGACCCAGGGATTGAACCAGGTTCTCCTGCATCACAGGCAGATTCTTTCCCAGCTGAGCTACCACGGAAGCACCGTAATAAACCCTAACCATGATTATATCTGCTTCCTCTGAGTTCTGTGAGTCCTTCTAGCAAACTATTGAGGTGGTTTGGGGGTGACCCTGAACTTTCAGTTGTTGTCAGAAGTGAGGGTGCTGTCTCGGGGTACTGTTCTAACTGTACAGTTGGTCCTAAATGCTTTATGGACAGTGACATCTGAGTAAAGACCTGAAAGAAATGAGGGGACGGCGGGAGGCGGGGGCTGAGCAGGGTGGGCAGCAGGGAGAGTGGAAGGAGGTTCCTGCTTTACTTACTATTTTTTTTTCTTTTTTTTTATTCTTTAAATTATGTAAGTGCAATAACACATTTATAGGAGACTTAGAAAATACAGAACAAAGTTATATACAGTTCTACTCTATATTACAGTTTTTTAAGTAGATAAATTTTTAGTTGGAGTTTCAATATCAAACTCTCAAAAATTAATAGAATGAATAGAAAAGTAGAAGGATATAGTAGACCTGAAAAGTACAATGAACCAATTCAGCATAATTAAGATTTATACAATTTTCACACAGCAGCAGGATGCAAATCTTTTTCAAGTTCCCATAGACTATAAAGCAAGAGACAGTAGACCATATCCAGGGATGTAAAACAAGATGCCGAAATTTCATGGTCTAAAGGTATTAAAATTATACAGAATCTGTTCTCCTGTCACTGTGGAATTATGTTAGAAATCAATATCAAAAGATATTTGAAAATAACCCACAAATTTTCAAGTCCATGGTGACTTTTACCAAGAGAGACCTTTGACGTAGCCTTTGAAAGCCTCAATAGTGTTAAAATACTGAAAAAAAAAAAAAAAACACAGAGGTGATTGCAGAGAGGAAAATATTTGAAAGAGAAATTAATATCAAAATGAGAAATCAATATCAAGAATACTTTAAAAAAAACCCATGTGTTTGGAATGTGCACTTTTAAACGATGGGTGTATCTAAGAAACCATAACGAGGAAAATTTGAAAATATTTGTAACAGAGTAAAAGTGGTAAGTCTACTCACTATTTTGATAAGCCGCTGCAGGGGTCCCCAGATCTCCTGTTTTAAAGGTTCAGTGTTGGGATTAAGGCTTCGGTTAAGATTTAGGTTAGATTAGGGTGTTGGGATTCGGGTGAGTTGTGGTGCTTCGTTTCGTTTAGTCTAGGATTGGAGTTGCAAATACAACTGGGGTTTAGGCTTCAGCGTTTAGTATTCTGTGTTAGGATATTTACGGTTATAGTAAAGATTAGTGCTCTGATGGAGTGTAGCTCTTGGAATTCTGTATGGCCAGTGACATTTTAGTTCCTGGGGTGTGTGTTTGTATGAATTCTACTAAACAGCCAGGATAGATACACCCTCTTTTAATTTAATAATAGAAGTCAGCTGAGCATTGTTTTAGAGCTAGGATGAAGAAAACATGCAACTTTGGAAATTATACCACATAAATCAGCCCAGTGAAAAATAGAATGAGGCAAGCATCTACAATAAAGAGGCATTTATGTATGGAACAATGATGAACAGTGAAACTGGTTGTAAATAGTTAAGTCTAAATGCTTTTGATAGTTTGAAAAAGGAAGAGGTTTGGTGTAAAAAAAAAAAAAAGAATATGAAAGTAAGCATACATATTTTTCCAACACATGAAGCCATGTGGGAAAAGAAAGGGGAGAAGTTGCAGTGTTTAGAAGTTTGATGATTTGAGAGGTAAACAGTAAGTAGTTGTTTATACAAAAAGAATTTTAAGAGTGATAAACGCACAGACACTCAAACCTAAGGAAAGGTGTATAACTAGGAGTAATTAAAAGTAAGCCTTCTGCGAGTTCCCTGATGGCCTAATGCTTAGGATTGTAGACTTTTCCTGCGTTGGCTGGCCAGAGAATTGAGATCCCGTAAGCCGAGAGGGGCAGCCAAAAGGAAACAAAATTAAGTAAACCTCTGTTCTAGAACCTTCTCTGCTTATTCCTTTGTTGGAGTACATTCTCAGGATAATGAAGGGTGTGTCTATTCTACCCTCATGCTGCATTGGTAATTGGGCTGGGTCAGGAATTCTAGAACTTTGAAAGTTCAGTATTTGTCTTCTAGCGCTTGGGGTTGCTGATGACTTTCTGATTCTGTTTCCTTTGCAGGAACAACTTTGACTGCTGTTACCGTTTATTTTTTCATACCAAAGCCTCTTCATTCATGTTTCTGAAACGTGACCACGAGAAGTGCCTGGTTGTGGACCTTTTTTCATTTAGTCAAGTTAGCTCTGGAGGATGCTTTCCATTGGAAGAGGGGTGTCTTCAGGCACCTCTGTTAATTAACTCAGGCCCTCGTTTCAAGTTTGAACAGACAACATTTTGCGGATGTTTCTGCAAAATCAACAGCAAAATTAAGAAGGGCCAAGATGAACAAACAAGGGGAAAAAAATCCAGATATATTTCAGGGAACTGAAAGTGCTGACTGGTCCCCTCTCAGGCCATGTGCCTACTGAAACCCCAAGTGAATGCTGGTCAGAGATCATCCTTCTTTTCTCTCTCCCACTCCTGCCCTCCCTCCCCTGGATGATTTTTTGGTCTCTACCTCTCTTTTTGGACCTTGAGTTGGCCTCCCCCACCTCCCCCTTCAGCTGATTACCTTGACTTACCCGAGAATTAGAAGATTTAGATGAAAATTCTCAGAAATTCCCACCACCCAAACTACCCAGTTACCTGAACCATTGCCTACACATTCTGTCTTCCTTCCTATTGTATGTGGAGTAACTGTCCCTACTCTTAGGTAAGCCCAGCTCCTTCCCCTTGCTGTATAGGTAACCTTGAAAATCTTGTCTACACTTGTTGCCCCCATTTCTTTATCTCCCATCCTCTCTCTATCACAGTTTTGCCCCCATCATTCTACCTAAACAAATCTTGTCTTCAAGACTCAGTCCCTGAGCTTCTGTGTTTAATTTACACTCTTCATGAACTTTTATTTTTTTGGAGGCCATCCGTAGACAATATACAATATTTACACCCCTAACTTCTCTCCTCTGATCGCTAGATGTGTGTATTTAAATGCCCATCTAACATCTCCTTTTGGATGTCACATAGACACCTCATGCTTAGTAAGTCCAAAATTGAGCTCCTGATTCCCATCCCCCCTCCAAATGGCTCCTCCCATAGTCTCCCTCCTTCCCCAGTAAATGATAATTCAGATCCTCTAGTATTCCAAGGACACAAGAATCCTCTTTTCCTCACATGATAGATCTCATACATTCTATATTATATACCCATTACCTATCCAGAGTATGACGTCTAATAATCACCTCCTCCTGGCTCTTGCTATGTTTATTTCACACCTGGGCTTGCTGGAATAACCTCCTAACTAGAATATCTGGCTTTCTTGGTACTTTCCCAGTTTTTGGCTTTCAGTTTTTGCATTGAAAGTCCTGTCTCAGGAAGTTCCCCAGCCCTGGGGTAAACCAGGATAGTTTTTCACCCTGCTTCTACCTAGGCTGTTTCTCCCACGGCCTCCCCACAGTGTATTCCCAGTGGATCCAGGGTGATCCTTTGGAAAGGCAAAGTTTATCACGTGACGTCTCTGCTCAGAACCCTTCAGTGGCTCTTCATACTATTCAGAAAAGCTATTGCTTTCAATGGCCTATTGTTGGCAGGGTCCACCGGCTTTTGTGAACAGAAATGGAGAGTTGATTTTGAGCAGGCTGATGTTGAGGTACCTATGAAATGCTCAATTAACAAGGTCCAGCACTGATGGAAGGATTGAGAGCATATTTTGTTGGTAAAACAAGAACAGATGGTTATAGAAAAAGTTGCAGAAAAGAATTCTAGGAAATTACAAATATTAGTTAAATTGAAAAAAAATCTATAATAGGACTGAGAGAGAAAATTGCAGAATCTCTCTCTGGGGATACTCATGATAAATAAAATTTGTTTATATATTATTTAAAATATAAAAAATATATAAATATGTATTTGAAGCAGTTGTTCCAAACTCCCCAGATCTTCTTTGTGTGTCTTTCCAAACCAAGGACAGTCCTCTGCATAGCCAGCATACAACCCTCCGGACCAGGAAATCAGAAGTCAGCATTGGTGTGACACTGATATCTGACCCAAATGTTTCAGTCAAATTTCACAAATTATCCCAACAAAGTCTCTTTTCTGTTTGGCCCGGGATCACACTTTGCATTTAATAATTGTGTCTCTTTAGTCTCCTTCAACCTGGAACAGATGCTTAGTCTTTCCCTGTGTTCACAACTTTATAGTTTGAAGGAGTACAAGCTTTTCATTCTGTAGGCTAGAGCTCAGCCTGGTTTCATCAGTGTTTCCTCAGGATGGGACTCAGACCTGTGTCCTTGGGAGAAATATACAGAGATGACGCTGTCCTGTCCTCACTGCATGGCGTCAGAAGGCTCAGGACGCTGGCCGGTCATACTGCTGGTAATGTTAATCTCGACCTCTCGGTCAGTTTGGCGTGTTCAGATTTCTCCATGTTAAGTCATTATTTTCCTCTTCATAATTAATAATTATTTTGTAGAAAGGTGCTCTCAAACTATGACAATATCCTGCATTTCATTAAAAACCATTCATTTGATTTGGTGTGGGTGTTAGTTGCTCAGTCGTGTCTGACTCTTTGAGACCCCATGGATTGTAGCCCACCAGGCTTCTCTGTCCATGAAATTCTCCAGGCAAGAATACTGGAGTGGGTTACCTTGTCCGTCTCCAGAGGATCCTCCTGACCCAGGGATCAAACCTGGGACTCCCACATTGCAGGCAGATTCTTTACCGCCTGAGCCACCAAGAAAGCCCATTTGAATTAGTGAACATTGATGATTCTTGCCTACATTAACCACAATTATAGTGCTTACCAAATGGCTATTTTCTGTTACCGTCACTCCTGCTGTGTTTATTAGTTGGCATTCTACTAATAAGGAGGAAGTGTCTTTTTTTCCTTCATTTGTTTATATCAGTGTAGGCCCTGGATTCCTGTTTTATTCAGTGGATTTAATCCATTATTATCATTATTTATTTTTATATAAAACCCTTCTAGATTTGGCTAGCAGAAGAGCCTCACCAAAGTTGACTCCTGTTGTGGGGAAGGGATAACTTGGGAATTTGGGATTAACAGATACACACGACTATATATAAAATAGAGAAACACCAAAAACCTATTGTATAGCATAGGGAACTATATTCAATATCTTGTAATAATCTATAATGGAAAAAACTCTGAAAAAAATATAACTGAATCACATTTCTGTACCACTGAATCCTTGTAAATCAATTGTGCTTCAAAAAAATGTTAAAAAAAAAAAAAAAGCCAAAATTAGCCCCTTTGAGCTTTAGCTATGTGCCTGTAATTTTTTGAGCAATTCTTTACTTTCTGGCTCATCTTGTAATTTTCCTTCCTCAGCCTCGGAACTAGCTGTTTCTTTAAGGAGTTCTAGAGAGGAGAGTGATATTTGAAAACTAAAATCTGTACATTTCATTGCTTATTGTTTCTGGGCTGTCATAAATTGTAGGCCTTCTCGTGTACAGAGGTGGACCATATATACATGTAAATGTGTGTGTATGTGTGTATATGTGTGCCCTGACTACTACCATAACTATTTCTAAATCTGTTTATATTTTAAAGGTCCATGAGTTTGCATTGGTACCTCCATTCCATCAGTATCTCAAGGTTATTTTTAGCCTTTCCCCTTTCCTTGTATGTAACTTCCTTCTCTGTGAACAAGAAAACCTTTCATTGTTTTCGGTATCATTATTTATGTGCTTGAGTTCTCTCTCTGCAAGCGATTTCTCTACCGTGTGGGTCACATCCTTGGCCCCCACACTCCTTTGCTGCTACTTCTGTGGTCACTACTACCCCCAGGAGAAATGGAGGAAAGGGATGGGGAGGAGAGGAGAGGGAAGGGAAAGGAAGAGAAGACGAACTTATTCAGGATGGAAGGAAGGAGTAGCCTTTTTTTTTTTTTTTTTTAAAGTTCTCTCTTTTTTTAAAAAAATTACGTAGTTATTTTTGCTCTGCTGGGTGTTTGCTGCTGTGTGGGCTTTTCTCTAGTTGCGGAGAGCAGGGGCTACGCTCTGGTTGCGGGGTGTGGGCTTCTCATTGCAATGGCTTCTCTTGTTGTGGAGCACAGGCTCTAGGATGCGCAGGCTTCGGTAGCTATGGCACATGGGCTCAGTAGTTGAGTCTCCTGGGCTCTAGAGCACAGGCTCAGTAGTTGTGGCCATGGGCTCGGGGTGCTCAGTTGCTCCATGGCCGGTGGGATCTTCTTGGACCAGCGATTGAACACACATCTCCTGCACTGGCAAGCAGATTCTTTACTTCTGAGCCACCAGGGAAGTCCTTAATGTTCTCTTTTAAACATAATTTCTAAAAATCCTTCTGAAAACTTTTTCTTTACAGTATGAGGCAGAATCTTTCTCAGTCTTCTCCCGAGCATAGCAGTTAATTATATTTGTTGAAGAATCACCTGCCCTTAACTCAGCTAGAGCCACAGTTCCTTTGACAGTGGTTTGTGTAAGGGCACACTCAAGAATACAAGGATAGTTCATGCTTCATGTTGGCAGCAGTACGGGAAAGTAAAGAATGAGACCATTCTCCATCTCTCAAGAGCTGAGTCATTTCTCATCTCTCATGAGCCATAGGACTTGTCCTGTGGCTTCTCCCCACTGCCTCCTCCTTTTCAGCTGCTTCTCGCATGTGGGCTCTGCATGTGGGCCCCATGGCCACCAGCCTGTTTGTCTGACTTGACCACTGGGCTGCATACCTTTATTAGCTATAGAGTGTCTATGATGCCCAGGTTTTGAGAGGAATAATTGGCTTGTCTCCATCGACCACAGCTGGCTCATCTTGGGTCTGGGGTCTGCATCTGCTCCAGTTACCTTTGGTCAGGATGGGAAGCAAAGTTACAGTAGTTCCTGGGGAGGTCTCTACAGGGCTGGATGTAAGCTGACACAGTTTCTTTAAGAGAATTGGGTCATATGGAGACCATAGCGCTTGTGTTCTGTAGTCACACGTGAAGTTCTCATGTGCTGTGCTTAGTCGCTCAGTCCTGTCCGACTCTCTGTGACCCCATGGACCGTAGCCCGCCAGGCTCCTCTGTCCATGGGATTCTCCAGGTAAGAATACTGGAGTGGGTTGCCTTGCCTCCTCCAGGGGATCTTCCTGACCCAGGGATTGAACCGAGGTCCCCTGCATTGCAGGTGGATTTTTTTGCAGTCTGAGCAACCAGAGAAACCCAAAGATCTCATAGGGCAATTAAAAAAAAAATGGTTTATAGATTTTAAGAAATGAGGACTTTGGAAAAGGCTGTGGGAATCAGAAAATTAAGGATCAGTGGGTTCATGGGTCATTATGGGGAAACACTATTCTGAATCCAGCACTTCAGCTTCTCAGGAGTAAACTAAGGCCCAGAGAGCCAGGGGATTGTCCTTGTGGACATGGCCTGTCAGTGGCAGAGCTGGGTAGAACCAGAGCTGGAACTAGGGAGGGTATGGGAAGGGCCTTGGATGCACAATTTCAGGGGACTTCGTATGTGGCTCAGAAGGTAAAGAATTTGCCTCCAATACAGAAGACACAGACGTGGGTTCAGTCCCTGGGTTGGGACGATTCCCTGGAGGAGGGCACAGCAACCCACTCCAGTATTATTGCCTGAAAAATCCCATGGGCAGAGGAGCCTGGCGGGCTACAGTCCATAGTGTTGCAAAGAGGCAGACATGACTGAAAGAACTGAAGTGACTTTGTGACTCACTCCCCACGTCAGGTAAGTGCCCTAGGTACTTCCCTGTCTCACCCAGGGCTCAGCCCGTATTCGGACACAACACCAAGGTCCTGCTCACCAGGAGAGAGAGATCCTATTTGGCCTGGGGGGATTGGGTAAGGGGGACTTCTGGGAAGCCTTCCTGTATTGCTACCTTCAGGGAGAAGTAAGTTCCTGGGGAAGGCTGGTAAAGCAAATTTCCCCAAGGTGAAGAGTCTGGTAGCTTGGGATAGTCACTCACTGGAGAAGCCTAAATTACCCTGTATACTCAGCGCACTGACGGCCTCCAGGCCTGGCACAAAGTTCCTTGCCTAGGTTATCTTTAGCTGGTTGCTGAGGGTTGCAGCATTTCTAAGACATGGTGATGGATACTTCCCTTTTTCTCCTCATAAAAATAATCCTTCCATCCAAGCAGTCTTGTACGGTCTGCTCTTGCAGAAATGGGACATGTAGGATTGGGGTTTTTTTAGTCTGCTGTCTGGTGCCTGCTTCCTTTGTGTGGATTTTTTTTTTTTTAATCACAAGATTTTTTAAAAGTTGGCATACTGTCTTTGTGGTTGGTTGAGGCAAAAAAATCACCATGATGGTCAGTAAGACAAAGAAGAAAAAATTAAGGTGAGAAAGACTGAAGAGAAACACCCTGAAGTACTTTGTGGCTTTTTTTGCTCCCAGCTGGTCCAGGGCACAATCCTCTCATATCTGACTCTTCTCCACTCTTGACCCTCATCTGACTTGTTCTCAGTAAGGCAGTCAGAGAAGTTTGTTCAAACATAAATCAGGCAAGAAGTGAAAGATAAGGCATTGAGATTGGAAAAGAAAAACTGTCTCTACTTCTGAATGCAATGATCTTGTATATAGAAACTTCTAAGAAATCTTAAAAAACTATTAGAACTAATGATTTCAATGAGGTTACAGGATATGAAATCAATATATAAAAATCAATTTGCCTTTCTATGTACTTGCAATGAACAATCCAAAAATGAAATTAAGAAAATAATTTCATTTATAATAGCATCAACATGAATAAATGCTTAGGAATAGATTTAACAAAGCAAGTGCAAAACTTATATTCTGAAAACTACCAGAATAGTAGTTTGGTAGTTGAAAGGAATTAAAGAAGATCTTCAAAAATGGAAAAACATCCTCTGTTCATGGATCAGAAGACTGGATATTGTTAAGGTCGCAGTACCCCCCAAATTGACCTGTGGACTTAATGCAGTCCCTGTTAGACTGCATCCCATCTGGCTGCTTTGTACAAATTAACAAACTGATCTAAAATTAATTTGGAAACACAAGAAACCCAGAATAGCCAAAACAACCTTGAAAAAGAAGAAAAAGTTGGAAGACTCATACTCTCCAATTTCAAAACTTATAAGGGAACAATAATCAAGACTGTGTAGTACTGGCATAGGGATAGACACATAGATCAATGGAGTAGAATCAAGAGTTCATAAGTAGATCCATGTTTCTGTAGTTAATTGATTTTTTTAAGGATGCTGAGACCATTCAGTGGGGAAAGAATAGTCTTTTCAACAAGTGATATTAAGACAACCAGATAGCAACATGTAAAAGATGTAGCTGGATCGCCTACCTCACATCACATGTAAAAATTAAATAAAAATGGGGACTTCCCTAGTGATCTAGTGTTTAAGAATCTGCCTTGCAATGCAAGGGGTGCATGTTTGATCCCTGGTTGGGTAATTAAGACCCCACATGCCCTGGAGCGGAGCAGCTAAGCCTGCACATGCAACTAGAGAGTCCCGGCTGTGTGCCACAATGACAGATCCCATGTGCTGCAACTAAGACCCCACACACCCAAATAAATACATATTTTTCAAAATTAAATTAAAATGGCTCAAAGACCTAAACATAAAAGCCATAATTACAAACTCTTAAAACATAGGTGTATATTTCCACTACCTTAGATTTGACAATGGATTCTTTGCTATGACACCAAAAACACAAGCATCAAAAGAAAAAGATCAATTGGACTTCATGAATATTAAAGAATTCTTGTGCTTCAAAAGACACTATCAAAGAAGCAAAAACAACCCACAGAATGGGAGAAAATTTGCAAATCTAGGATGTGTAAAGAATGCTTACAACCAGTAATAAAAAGACAACCTGGGGACTTCCATGGCAATCCAGTGGTTAAGACTGCACTTTCACTGCTGGGGGTGTGGGTTCCATCCCTGGTCTGGGAACAAAGACTCCACATGCTGTGCGGTGCAGCCAAAAAAAAAAAAAAAAAAAGGATAACCTAATAAAAGTAGACAAAGTATCTGAAAAGATATTTCTCCAAAGGAGATATGTAAATGACCATTAAGCACATCAAAAGATGATCAACATCATTAGTCATCAGGGAAATGCAAATGAAAGCCACAGTGAGATAACAACTTCACACACACTGTGATGACTAGAATCAAAATAAGACAATAAGTGTTAACAAGAATGTGAAGTAAGAACCCTCATTGGGTTCTACATTGCCACTGAGTATGTAAAATGATGTAGCCATTTTGGAAAACAGTCTGGCAGTTGCATAAAAAGTGAAACATAGAGTTACCATTTGACCCAGCAATTCCATTCCTAGGTATATACCCAGGACTACCCAAGAGAAAGGAAACTATATGTCAAAATAGAAGTTTGTAGATGAATGTTCATAGCAGCATTATTCATAATAGTCAGAAAGTGGAAATAGCCCCAAAGTCCATTAAGTGATGAAGAGATAAACAAAATTGAATAGATAAACAAGATGTAGTCAGTCCATAGAATGGAAAATTATCCGGCCATAAAAAGGAGCAAAGTACTGATACTTCTTCATTCTTGGAAGAAAAGCTATGACCAACCTAGACAGCGTATTAAAAAGCAGAGATTACTTTGCCAACACAGGTCCGTATAGTCAAAGCTATGGTTTTTCCAGTGGTCATATATGGATGTGAGAGTTGGACCATAAAGAAAGCTGAGCGCCAAAAAATTGGTGCTTTCAAACTGTGGTGTTGGAGAAGACTCTTGAGAGTCCCTTGCACTGCAAGGAGATCCAACCAGTCCATCCTAAAGGAGATGAGTCCTGGGTGTTCATTGGAAGGACTGATGCTGAAGCTGAAGCTCCAATACTTTGGCCACCTGATGTGAGGAGGTGACTCCTTAGAAAAGACCCTGATGCTAGGGAAGATCGAAGGCAGAAGGAGAAGGGGACAACAGAGGACAAGATGATTGGATGGCATCACCGACTCAATGGACATGAGTTTGAGCAAGCTCTGGGAGATGGTGAAGGACAGGGAAGCCTGGCGTGCTGCAGTCCGAGGGGTTGCAAAGAGTCAGACACGACTAAGAGACTGAACCAACAGCTGATCCTGCATGCTGCAACATGGATCAATCTTGAAAACATAATATTAAGTGAAAGAAGATAGCCAAAAAAGAACACAGATAAGATCTCATTTATATGAAATTTCCAGCGTAGGCAAATACTTTGGCCACCTGACGCAAAGAGCTGACTCATTGGAAAAGACCCTGATGCGGGGAAAGATTGAAGGCAAAAAAAGGGGGTGGAGTGACAAACGATGAGATGGTTAGATGGCATCACCAACTCAATGGACATGAATTTGAGCAAACTCCAGGAGACAGTGGCAGACAGAGGATCCTGGCAGTGCTGCGGTCCATGGGGTTGGGAAGAGTCACACACAGCTTAGCGATGGAACAATGACAACAGGCAACTATACAGAGACAGAAACTATACAGATTAGTGGTTATTTAGGCCTAGGGTGGAGCTTGATGAGTAGATTGGAGAGTGATGTCTAAAGGGGAATGGGTTTCTTTTTGAGGTGATGAAAATGTTCTAAAGTTGCTGGTGTTAATGGTTACACAACTCAGTGAATATGCTATAAAACAGTGAATTATGTGATACATGAAATGCATCTAAATAAAGTTATCCTTATCTGGTTCCACATTAAGATCTAAATCTATAACATCATGTCCTACCTCTGCACCTGCAAGGACTCCTGTTTCACTCAGAGGAGAAAGAGAGGAGTCTAGGATGGTCTGGACTTGGGGACTGGGCAAGGAGAAGGATCAAAATGCTATAAGCCAAAAAGGGGAATACTGAGAAGGAGCAGGTTTTGAGTGGAAGTCAGGAAGTTAGTTTTATTCACAATACTTCAAGAAATTTATTAATACACAAGCAGAGGGAGATGTTGGGGAAACAATAGGACATACAAATCTGCAGTTTGGGAGAGATATCCAGGCTGGGAATATAAATTTCAGAGTCATCAGCAGATGGAGAATGTTTACACCCATGAAGCTGAATAAGCACCTAAATATAGACAGATCATAGAAAGATCAGGACAGAGGTTTGGGATGCCAAAACACTAGGAAATTGTGGAGACAGAAAAGGAAACACAGAAAACATCCAGTGAGATAAGAGAAAAACCAAGAAAATGAGCAGTTCTGGAAGCAAGCCAAAAGAGTGAGTCTGGGAGCAGAAAGATCAGTTGGGTCAAATGCGGACTATAGGTTAAGATGAGAACTGAGGCTTGACCATGGGGGTTAACAGTGTTGTCAGTAACCTCGGCCACAGCTATTTTGGTGAAATCATGTGGGCAGAAGTTCGATTGGAGTACATTTCAGAGAAAATGGAAAGAGAGGAATTAAGTAGAGAAAAAAACTTTTTTAAAAAACGTTTTTCTGTGAAGGAGAACAGAGAAATGGAATTGTGTTACAGA
This sequence comes from Cervus elaphus, assembly GCF_910594005.1. Classification (NCBI taxonomy): domain Eukaryota; kingdom Metazoa; phylum Chordata; class Mammalia; order Artiodactyla; family Cervidae; genus Cervus; species Cervus elaphus. The sequence continues at coordinate 24,995,050 of NC_057838.1, forward strand.
AAGGGAAGTGGTATCAAGAGGCGCTTTTAATTTTTTTTAATTTATTTTTGGCCTCATCGTGCAGCTTACAGGATCTTAGTTCCTTGACCGGGAATTGAACCCAGGCTGCCAGCAGTGAAAGCACAGAGTCCCAACCACTGAACCACCAGGGAATTCCCAAGAGTTGTTTTTTTAAATTAAGGCTTCGCAACTTATTTTTCTGCCAGTTTTTTTTAATTGAAGTTTTTATTTGGAGTTAATAGTAGATTCATGTGCAGTTGTAAGAAATAATACAGAGAGATCCAGTGTACCCTCTACCTGGTTTCCACAAATGGCAACGTATTACAAACCACGGTTCAAACTAGAAGAGTGACGTTGACAGAGACAGGATGTAAAGCATTTTCATCACCACAAGGATCCCTGATGTTGTCTTTAGGGGCCACACCTTCTCCTTAACCACAGCAACCACTAACCTGTTATTCATTTCTGTATTAAAAAAAATTTTTTATTGAAATATAGTTGATTTACAATGTTGTGTTGGTTTCAGGTATATAGCAAAGCGATTCGGTTGTTCATGGCTATATATAAACATATATTCTTTTTTTGCATTATCTTCCATTATAGCTTATTATAAGACATTGAGTATAGTTTCTTCTGCTATACAGTAGATTTTTGTTGTAGGTTGTACAACAGAATAGTAGGTTGTCTATTTTGTATGTAGAAGTGTGTATATTTTAATCCCAGACTCCTGATTTATCCCCCTCTCATTTCTATAATTTTGTTATTTCCAGAATAGTATTATATGATAGAATCATAGACTTTTGGTATTGTTTTGTTTTTCACTAGGCGTAATTCTCTGGCAGTTCTTCCAGGTTGTTGCCTGTATCAATACTTCTTTTCTTTCCACTACTGAGTAGTAGCCCATGGTATTGAAGTCCCACCGTTGGTTTAATCATTCATCTGTTGAAAAACACCTGGATTGTTTCCAGTTTGGGAGCTATCACAAATACAGCTGCTGTGAACATTTGTATACAGATATTTTGTAACATAAATTTTCATTTCTCTGGGATAAATTCCCAGGAGTACAATTGCTGGGCCATAGGGTAGTTGCATATTTAGTTTTTAAAGAAATTGCTGACTGCTTTCCAGAATGTCTGTACCACCAGAAATGTATGGATGATCTAATTTACCCATATCCTTGCAAGCATTTGGGGATGTTTCTTATTTTAGCCATTCTGGTAGATGTAGAATAGTACCTCATTGTGGTTTTAATTCACATTTTCCTACTGGCTAACAATGTATAACATTTTTTCATGTGCTTGTTTGCTTTCTATGTGTCTTTAGTGAAATGTCTTTTCATATATTCTGCCCATTTTCTAGTTGAATTGTTTCCTTTTTTGCTGTTAAGTATTTTAGAGCTTAAAAAATTATATTATTAATGTTAGTCCTTTGTTGAATATGCTGTGTGCAAATATTTTCTCCCTCTGTGTAGCTTGTCTTCTTATCTTCACAGAGACTTTATATATATATATATATATTTTTTTTTTAATGGAAGGATATTTGCTTTACAGTATTGTGTTGATTTCTGCCATACAGCAACATGAATTATCTGTAGGTATACACATATCCTTTCCTCTTGAACCTCCGGCCCACTCCCACCCCATCCCACCCATCCAGGTTGTCACAGAGCCCTGGTTTGAGTTCCCTGAGTCATACAACAAATTCCCACCTCACAGAGTCTTTTACAGAGCAAAAATTTTATATATGATGATGTTCAGTGTGTAGGGTTGATTTTTCATTCTATGGACTGTACATTTGGTATCAAATCTGAGAACTCTTTGCTTAACCCTAGATCCTAAAGATACTACCCTAGGCTTTTTTCCTAAAAATCTTATGGTTTCATGCTTTACATTTAAATTCATGATCTGTTTTGAGCTAATTTTTGCATAAGATGTAAGACTTAGGTTATATTTGAAGTGAATTTCTTGTAGATGAAATACAATTTAGTCATGTTTTAAAATCCCCTCTGCCAATCATCTTTTAATTTGTATTTTTAGTAGATTTTCATTTAATGTAATTATTGATATGTCAGGACTTAGGTCTGCTATTGTATCTTTTGTTTTCTTTCTCTTTCTCTCTCTCTCTCTTTTTTTTTTTTTTTTTTTTTGGTTTCTGTTTACTGCCTTCCTGTGGAAATTGGTTACTTAACACTTTTTATAAATTAATTTTGATTTATTTATAATGTTTTGAGTTTATCTTTTGGCAAAGCCTTTTTGGTGGTTTCTTTGGGTGTTGCCTTTTATATCTAATTTTTCACAGTCAGCTGATGTTGACATTCACCAGTTCGAGTGAAATATAGAAACTTTGTCTCCTTTTACATCCTTTTGTCCTCCCCCCATTTATAATATAATTGCTTTAAACATTTTTTCTACATCCATTTAGAACCACATGAGACAGTGTTATAATTTTTGTTTCAGTTATAACACCTAATTTAGAAAACTCAAAGAGGATAAGAAAAATGTATTATATTTACCCCTATTTTTGCTTGCTATGTTTTTTCTTCCATTTTGATGTTCCAGAGTTTTTTCTTTTGTTGCTTCTTTTCCATTTAGAGAACTTCCTTTAGTCATTCTTTAGGTTGGGTGTGCAAGCAACATGGTCTTAGGTTATCTTCAGTTGACAATGTCTTGATTTCCTATTCATTTCTGAAGGGTATTGTCATTCAATATAGGATTCTGGGTTGAGTTCTTTTCTTTCAGCACTTTCCTTCTGGCCTTTGGTGTCGGGTGGAGAAACTCAGAAATCCACTGTCATTTGAATTGTTTTTCTCATCTGTAAGTTGTCATTTCTCTTTTTACTGCTTTTGAGATTTTTTTTCTTTGCTTGTAGTTTTCAGAAGTTTGACTATTATGTGTTGATGTGAATTTCTTTGGTTCTCCCATTTGGAGTTTACTCGGCTTCTTGAATCTGTAGGTTTGTATCTTTTGCCAAACTTGGGAAGCTTTCAGCCATTCAAGTACTTTTCAGACTTGCTCTCTTTTTCCTTTCTTTCTGAGGAAGAAGACCGGAATGTTAGATCTCATAGTCTTGAATGTCCCTCGGGCTCTATTTTTTTTTTTTTCAGTTAATTTTTTCTCTGTTGTTTACTCTTCACATTCACTGATTCTTTCTATTGTCCCTCCCATTCTTCAGTTTAGCTCATCTGCTGAGTTTTGGTTTTGGCTATTGTATTTTTCAGTTCTAAAATTTCCATTTGTTTCTTCTTTACAATTGTAGTGTATTTGCTGAGACTTCATATTTCCTTGCTGGGGTCTTCTGTGTTTTTCATTTGTTTCAAGCTTGCTTGAAATTGTTTGTTCCAGCATTTTTATGATGGTTGCTTTAAATCATCGTCAGACAAAGATGTCTGACATCTTTGACATCTTGATGTTGGCATCCACTGATAATTTTTTTATTCAGTTTGAGATTTTCCTGGTTCTTGATATGGTAAATGATTTTTTTTTAAATTTATTTGGCTACACTGGGTCTTAGTTGTGGCATGTAGGATCTAGTTTCCTGACCATGGGTCCAACCTGGGTCCCCTGCATTTGGAGTGTGGAGTCTTAGCTGCTGGACCACCAGGGAAGACCCCTGGTGAATGATTTTTAATTGAAACCTGGACATTTTGGATACTGTAAGCCTCTGGATCTTATTCACACCTTCTATTTTGGCTGACTTGCTTTGATGTCACTCAAGCAGGAGAAGGAGTGGTTTTGTCTCCTTACTGCTAGTGAAGGAAGTCGTCCAGGTTCCCCACTTTTTGACACCTGAGGAAGGAAACTCCCTGTTACTGATGAGTGTATGTGAAGTTTTTGGCTCCCACCCAGCTTCTGCTGATACCTCCTTGTCCAGAAGGAGGGAAGAGGTAGGAGGACCTCGTTACTGCGCCCCATGTGACCACCACTGACTCAACAGAGAGCGAGTGGCCTCGTTATCACTAGATAGTGCTAAAAGTCCTGACTGTCTGGTAGGCTTCCATGGACATCACCCCAGTGGGGAGGGGGAGGCGGGCCTTGCTACCTCCTGGTGGGAGTAAAAGTCCAGGCTCCCATTTGGTCTCCACCAACACCATGGGCCATGGGATTGGAGGGTAGGACTTATTTCAACCTTAGAAAGGTCACTCTAGAGTCTCTAGTGTACCCATATTCCCTCCTTACCTGGGTCATGACTCTGTTCCTAGAAATTGCAAGCCTTCAGACTCCTTTTCCATCTTTGGAAATTATTTAGTCTTTGACTAGTCTCCGTTCTCCCCTCTCCCTCTCTAGACCATTGGAAAGTGGATGCAGGGAGAGGCTTTCCATGTTGAGGAAAGGGAGGAAGGCTTTCCTTTTCTTTCTTTTCTGTTTTTTTTTTTTTTTTTGGCCAAACCATGCAACTTGCAGGATCCTAGTTCCTGAGCCAGGGATCAAACCTGTACCACTGCACTGGAAGTGCAGTCTTAACTGCTGGACTGCCAGGGAAGTCCTGGTTTTCCTTTTCTGCAGTTCTACCTTATTTCTTTAAAAGGTGGACGTCTTTCACTACTTGGATTGATCTTCTGTTATGACACCTGAAAAAGATTCAAACATGCTTGATAATCTCCCTGGCTAGTATAATTTTTTGACTTTATGTTAAGAGATTTTATACTGTGTCTCCTGCAGCCACTTTGGTTTACCTAACAAATCCCTTCTGTTAATATCCCTTAGTGTTGCCTGGCAGAAACCCCTTCCCCACTCCAGGTTCACTCATCCACATGAACGGAAGAGAGACTAAGAGCCTTCCAGTTCATTTTTCATGTTAGTTTCCCCTAGTAGATGGTGAGCTCATTGAAGGCAGGGTCTTTCACTAGCCCTACCTCCAGTCCTCAGTCCAACTGCATGGGATCCTTGGAAATGATTTTGTAATCTACATGCATATTCCTCCCCATCCAGGGGAATCTCAGATTGAGGAGGCA